>NC_080593.1:45736815-46361815 GCF_027887145.1 Ammospiza caudacuta | reverse complement strand
TTTTATGTAGTTGAATTTTCATGAAGGAATATATGAACTTTGGCTACAACAGATGTCATCTTGAAGGGCTTTTTTTGCTTTCAATATCTGACTGTAGCCCCAGTATAATAGGCAATATTAGGCTTTTATCTTTCACCACTACTAGCTATAAAATCCAGAGAAGATGATCATTAGCATGAATGACTTAAGAGATGTACAGCACTCAGTGAGTCAGGATACAGACCAAGAATTAATTGTTGAAGAAATAAAAAACTAATTCAAGGATGTTTGAGAATATTGCAGTCTGTCCAGACTCCAAAGGGCCAGTGCACAGTGAAGATGGCTGTGGTAATCTATTCCCCTCTGGCTTCTCTGAAGGGATGCAGGGAGAATTTGCTGGGAATACAGTGGCCAGGAGGAACATGGGTGGGTCTGCAAAGGAAGATATGGCAACATGCTGCAACAGGAGTGTGGAGGGTGAGGTTGGATGGTGGGAGATTCCACACCAGGCTTGAAAATTTTCCTAGGAAAAGTAGTCACTCACTGAAAATGGCCAAGGTGGCTGCCAGAGATGGGAGCAAGAGCTGGCCAGAGTGCAGGTTGCTGGAGGCAACCTTTTACAAACTGTTGAGGAAGAGGCTCCAGTTTTCACAGCCCACCAGTATGGATTGCACCACATGCACTAGGGTGTTGGACTATAGGATGTGTTTGCTTGGAGAAGAGTGGAGTGCTGAAGAGGCCATGCTCTGTGGCAGCAGCCTCAGCCAGAGCCCAACACCCAGGGCTGCAGCTGAAACAGAGCCTTTTAGTAGCTCCCTGCATGATTGCCCTACTGAGCTTTCCTTCAAAATATTTAAATCTCTCCTGAACAACTGTCTTGGTGGCAAAGACTAAGCCTGCCACATTTTAAGGATGCTGGGAGTTCTTTGTTGCTATTATTATTCATCCTGCCCTTTATGCAATGCCAACACTACTGCTGATTTATCTGTGGTATTCAGAGCCTTTTTCAAGACCTCATCTTCCCCATGAGAATATTTCTTACTTATTTACATGGGTTGTAGTGAATCAGGCCATTAGGGACAGGAATGGCTGCACAACTGGCCTGAACCTGCAGGCTGCATAGCAGCCTGTACAGTGAAATATTTATGAAAGAGCTGCCCCAGAGCTCTGGTTTTTGGGGGATGAAGAAAAGATTCAGCCAATGCAGAGTGTTTCTCTTCTCTGCCAGAGTAAGTGCTGGGCTCAAAAGGCCAGAATTTCTAACCACTTTCTGTGATTAGATCATGTCTTTGTAAAGAAATTATTTTTGAAAACAAATCATTGTTTTCTTCTGCTAATTTCCCACAAACTTCTCCTAATTCTCTCCTGTACTGCATCATGCATGTGCCCTCCAGATTGTGTTCTCCTGGTCAGTTCCTGTTGATTTCATATCACTGCAGGACAGTGCCCCTTGAATGGCTCCACTGTGGCCTCTGCTCAGCAGATTCCCCTCAGCTTGCTCCGAGTCCTGGTGTGAAAACTGGCTCTAGCAGCTGTATATGTGTAAGAATGACAATCTGGAAGATGGAAATTGAGTCAGCTCGTGTGTGCCCTGCTCGCAGAAAGCAGGGGAGAGCTTTACATTGTGTTCTCCCCGTAGCTAAGACAAGAGGATTGTTTTTCTCTCAAGGACTTTGTGTAGCACAAGACTCCAGAAATGTCCATCTGACCGCTGACTGAGGGTGGACAATGGACTGTCCTTGAGCTTTTGCCAACGGGCCAGGGAGACATATGGGCATGGGAAGATGTTTTCTCTGTTTTCAGTGCCAGTACTTATTATTTCTCTGATCTAGAAGTACAAATTGCCAAATCTTAAGTGGTGCCCCATTAGAAAGCCATAATTTCTAGAGAAAAGGTTGCCCCTGCCTTAAAATCAAACAAGAGCCTTAAAAGACCTCTCTGGTTGTTTCCCTCAGACCAGCCAGATACTGGGCATTTTTGCAAATAAAGGCTTTCATTCATTTGTCACACTAAGACTTAATGACTCTATAAAACTGTAGAAGTAGGGGATTAAGTGGTCTATTGGCTAACCATTTTCCCAAACTATAAGTAGTTGAACTTTTTATTGCCTTTATAAGAGGTTTATGCCCTAGTTCTGCCCCCAGCCTCCTGGCCACAGGGCTCTTGCCCTCTCTGTGATCTTTTTGTGGCCTGTCTCTGACAGAGGAGACAAAATTCTCCTCCCTTTGTGGGTTTGTGGGAAAGAATGATAATTGGCAGTTACTGTTTGTGCCTAATACATTACTGCCCAAGCAGCATTTACAAAGGTAACAACCCTGTCTGAAGCTAAAGCAAGGGTGCACCTAGGAGTGACAAAAGCCCTGTCATTAGAGCAAGTATATTAGGGAGTTGATGTCAGTTTATCTCTTGGTGCCATAAAAAAACCTAGTGCTAAGAGAGACACAAGAAGAGCTGTCATACATTATTTTACTGATTATAATCTCTGGTTTACTCCCTTGGTTGGCAGTTTGTCATAGAAGGTCTGTGCTTTATTCAGGGGCACGTATGAAAGCTTCAGTGCCTTCCCAGGTTGCTCCTGTGGGATAAAGAAACTCTCTGATCCTGACCCTTAAACTGACCCATGCTGGCTTGCCCTTCCTATTTTAGTAGATTGAATGTCTGTGCCCTTCCTTGACCCCTTGCATTTGCACATTCTCTCTGCCATGTGAACAAAGGGGAGGTTCACACTCCACCACAGGTGAATGGAGCTGGAACCTTTGGCTGGAGACCCTCAAGGGGCATTTGAGAATTGGCAGCCAATGGTCCCAGCCAGTGGTCTGAGCACTGTTGTGGAACAGAAGTTCAAAAGCTGCATTTGGGCTGGGAGTGGAATAGCATCTCTCTTCATGCCCATGCTATTTGCCTTACAGATAGTCACTGATGTGGGTTATTTTCTGCTACTAACCAGAAGATTAGTTTTAGACCTACATGCCACTCTCCCATTTTACTTTTAAGAGACAGTACTTATTTTTAAAAGAAATTACTTACAAACAGTACGTTTTCCTGGCCATATTCTCTGATAGAAATGTCTGTATTGCAGATGGCATCATGTCTAACCCTCATGAGACAAATTTCCTGGAACTGAACAGAAGACAAAGTGCGAATATCACAGCTTCGAATAACTGTGCCTGTTCAGTGGAAAATCAGTCAGCAGTACAAAACCATTATTTAAGAAAGAAATGTCTTGGGCATCCATTTTAAGTTGCATATAAACAGCTCAATCTTTCTCTACTTGGTTGTAGCTGGCAGAAGCAAAATTGGGAGATGAAAACATTGTTTCAAAATGGAAATTAATGAATGAGTTGCTTACTTATCAGGGAGATGTTTCTCTGCTGGCACACATAGATGCCCTCTTGTTTCTCTTCCTTCTTGAATGACTATAATAATGAGACAAAATAAAAGCTTTTGCTTCTTAGAGAAATAACAGCTCAGAACTACCTTGCAAGCCAGCAGAACAGGGTCTTAAAGGGCCTCCTGTCAGCTTTCTCCTTGCTGAAGCTGAGTGAAGTAGCTACCAGCTTTCAGAGATGGGCAATCAAACAACCAGGAGGACAGCACAGCTCTAGCTGGACATGCTCATAGTGAAAGGCTACACTTGATGAAGAAGTCTGATTTCAGATTATCTTTGCTATGCAAGTATATTGTAGAAAAAAATGGCGTAAACAAGTTGAGGAAAATAGAGAGAAGCAGGTAAATAGAACTGATATTTTGACTGTCCTCAGACATCAGGACTACAATGCTGATGAAGAAGGCTTTTGCATTTGGGTTTTAATATTCCTGAATAGCTACAAACTTGTGCAGAGTAGGAACCAAGAGCACCCAAGTGTGGCCAGTGCAGTTGAAAATAAAGTATTAGCCCAAGTGATGTATTTCAGAGTGATCTGCTTTTCAGTGGAAGGTGTGTGTGGGGGATTTACTAATATAAGGGAAAGGGAGAAATTATTAAATTATATCTGAGGAAGATATTTTTCATATCTCTAAAGGGACTTAATCCCAAGGTGATTCACGAATAATAGACAAAGCCCAGGAGCAAGAATAATAAAACTCAATTTTTTTGGTCCTCTTCTTTTTTTCTTCTTCATTTACCCTTCCCACCTTCACTCACTGTCTAAGTCTAAAGAAAAATAATCTGCATACAGTAATAAAGGGAAGGTCAAGATGAGACAAAAGTCCCAGAATTTTGCCAGCAGTCAGTGAGATCTTTTCTCTTACAGAGCTCAGCACAGGGTGATGGAAGGAAAACTTCACTTCTTTCCCTGTCTCCATTTCAGCAGGTTGGGGATTTTCCCTTTTAATCCAAACTTCATTTAGTGGAAGGGGCCTGTGAAATTTATTCCTTAGTTACCCTCCTCTGTATCCTTTCCCATTCTGGAAAGCAAGACCAGAATGGGAAACGATACAGAGGAGATATGTTTGGGATACCACAGGTGAGCAGAACCCTCCCATACAAGCACAATAAATATTAAAAACTTCCAGCAGCACAATCTGCTGGCAGAGGAGATAAAACTAATACATGTTTATACAAATCAATATCTTGAGCACAGAAAATACATGGCCCAAGGGCTCTGTTGGCTTTTTTTAGGTTTAGTGTAGGTGGGTGGAAAGCTCCTTTGTGCCTACAATAGAGCAGAATGGCTAATGACTCTGGGAGAGAAGGGAGGTAGGATGGACTGAACACTGTGGATGAATCACTGGAACATGGCCCTGAGGAAAATTAGGAATCTCAGGGTTATGCTGCCAGGAATGGACTGGTGCCCTGCTTATGCAGGGATGGAAGCTGCTTTAATTTATGTTACCTACTCTGATAAAGGAGTTAAATAGCTTCTTTATAACTTCTTAAAAGGGTTCATATTGTGAGTTACTAAACAACAAGTGAGGCCATGTGAAATATGTAGGAATTTTATGAGGCTGAAGCTATGGCATTTTTCTGTGCAAAATAATTTCAACATCCCCCATGTCATTTGAATTATATCCTATGTCACTACAGTGAATTGCACATGTTTGTAGATGTCTCCCTGCATATATCTCTGCACATATTTGTTCACATAACAGAACCATCTTCAAATGAACTGCTGAACACCAGCAGCAAACTGGCTGTAGACGCAGACTAGAAGGCTGGTGAATCTAAGTCATGAGAAGAATTTATTTTTTAAGCGTGAATCTCTCTTCTTGATGTTTGCTATCACTTAGATATCTCACATTTTAACATACTGTATCTTCTGTGGGGTGAAGAGTGGGCAAAGAGACTCATGAGAATGACCCCTCCATATCTGAACAAACCCAGTCCATAGCCAGGAACACAAAGAGTGCCTGGTCTTTGTTCAGCACACAGGATTTCCTGCAAGAGGAATATTAAGTCAACAAACCACTAGCTCTGAAGAAATGCTGCCAGCTTGCAGCTTTAGTACTACTCCAGGAATTTTAACCAAAATATTCCTTCCAAGACTTCTGTATTGTGTATATGGAAAGGGATCTCTTCCCATCATGCAATTCATCACCATCAGAAAGAATATGTATAAAATCTTATCTGGCTACAAGCACCAACTGCAGAGCCTTTTATAAAACTCCTCTTTGTGACAAAAAGAGAAAATTATCTCTTCCCAGTTTCTTGTACCTCATTTGCTCTATACATTTCCCCATCTCTTTTCCAGGCATTGATTCAATCACCACTGCCTCCATTGACCCACACAAAAAGTATGTGATGGACAAGATTTTAGAATTCCTCTCTTTTAGCAAAAGTTAGTTAAAGAAGAAAGAATGCCTTTTAATACTTACCTACCAATGTCAGGGAAGATGGAAATAATTTTTCTTTTACCTGTGTTTAGCTTTTCCCCAATATATATAGGAGGACTTTCTACATGATAGATCTGTTTTTACATTTTTACAATCACTTGGAGTGCAGGTCCCCTCTTTACTTTCCAAAAGGTGATTATACCAGGAGGGTGATGTGTATGGAGACTATTTTCTTTGCAGGACCAGATCTGCAGAGCAGAGCAGCTTTTCAGAGCCTCACCTCTGCTGTCTTTGCTGAATCTCACCCATAGTGGGAAAAGTGCATTTTGCTTATCCTGCTGAGAAAGGCTCCCTTCACATTTCTTATGGCCATGGTGAACTCAGACCATGGCACCTCCAAGACCAGAGTGTCTCACTGCTCTTATCTAAATGTTGTATTACAAGGCAGCCCTTCTGGAGGAGCAGCAGCTCAGCTAGTCCATGGGTTACCTTACTATGCATTAATCATCTGTGCTCAAATTTCCCTGGCAGTTTGCATCATGGTGTGGCAATCTCTGGAAATGAAACCTTTAATGCCAAAGCAGCCCCAAACAACTCTCTGCATGCTGGTCAGTGAATCTCAGAATCCTTTAGCAAGAGAAGTGACTGCAGAGTTTTTCTCTGACTCCCGTGACCCAACTGCTACTGACAAAATTAGGCAGGCAGCAAAAAACCCCACAGCTAATGCCACCCATAGTTGCCATAGGATAATAGCTGGCATTTTGTCTCACTGGTGACTTAAGGACAGCATCCATGATGCCCAAGAGGTTGCCATACCAGGCTCAGGGTTTAGAAGAGAGATTAGAGGCAGCTGTTCCCTTATCAGTGTAAAGATGGGAGTTCAGGGTATAAAAATAAAATGCAACTGATGATCATTTCCTCAGAGGCAGTAGGCAACTTCAGCAGTGGCACTTGCCTGGAGGAGCAGTGGCAGCAGTGTGGCATGCCCACCCTTCTTTGTGGAGGGAGCTTGGCAGTGCAAGCCTCAGCCCTGAGCAGCGGCTGCTGGAATCTTCAGGGGTATCTCCAAGTTGCCACTGCTTTTCAGCAGGGATTGATGTTGGAGGATAGCTCCTCTTTGGAAAAGCTTTGCTTGGAAGAGCTTTGCTATTGAATGAACAGCCATGAACAACCTTTGGAGCTGGTATGAAGGGCACCTACTTTTGTTTTAATCACACAGAATCATTCTTCTGGAAGTGTAAAGTATCCATGCAGGCTGGGCAGAAGCGCCTTTTGTCATGCTTCCAGTCTCCTTGTTGTAAGTGACCAGAACAGGGCTGAACTGCTCCATTCCTAAGGAGATCTGACTCGAGTCCTCAGCACTGCCACAGAAATGCTGAAAACCATGCCTGATGAGCCAGGACAACCATGGTTTTTCCTAAAAAACAAAAATGTAACTAACTTTCGTGAATTGAACTATTAAAACCAGCTGATCTTAATATGTCTTCATCTGGGTAAGCTGTTTTCTTTAGAGCATAATAAATTATAACTGTTTCTGCAAGCTGTCTCTGAACACTGAGATGAGAACAGAATACAAACCGTGGGAGAAATATTTCAAAACCTTAATCCCAAGAAAGGGTACTCAAACACTGCTTAAAATTTCTGTGGTGTTTTAATGAACATTTCCTAACATGTCTCTTATTTGGAAAAATCAGATTACTCAAAACAAAATAGCATAAAAAATGGTCTTCAGAAAAAATGTTTTTCCCCTGTGGATGTCTCAGGTTGCCATTATCAGTGAAGCATTTATTGTTGGCCCACAACATTTGTTGAGTTATATGTACCCCGTTAAATCTGCCCCTTATCCTGTATCACCATGCTTTTTCAGCAGCAGATACTTCTGTTAATCATACAAAAGAGTATGCTTATATAATGTGTTCTTTAAATGTAGCTAGGAAGCTAGAATGATTATGAACATCTAAAAGGAATCATCTTTGGGAGGGAACTAAGCACTGAAAAACTTCATTCCTCAAAATTATTACATTGAAAAGTTGTGAGATTTTAAAGGGGGACTTTAATGACACCTTCCTAAAGTACTGCTGTCTGATTTATTTTATGTATAGTCTGACCATCTGCCTCAAGAAAGTATCACTGCTAGTCATAACTCATAAATATTACACTGTGTTACTGGAAAGTACTGTTTTTTTAGACAACTCAATTGATGATTACCAGTTTTCTAGGTAATTGACATCTTTTAACCTGGCACTTAAACCAGGTTAATTAATGACAGGATTATGTTGGGTAATTAGAAGAAGGATGTACTTTAATCCTCATTTTGGCTCAGTTCTTGCATTCATCTTCATTTACATCACTTCTGAAAATCATAAAAATTTTAGTTCCAAGTTTTAATGATATGCAAACTGACATGCCTCAAGTTACGTATTTGATCATTTCTGTTAAGCCCTGGAGCCCTCTGCTCTGCAATTGCTGGGCAGCTGTACAAAAACCTTGGGTACTTTCTATAAAATACCATGAAGCTTTGTGAAGTGTGTGTTAATCTCTGGTTTAAACATCAGAATACACAGAGTATCAAGCAGAAAACAAAATGAAAATGTGAAGAATGAGGAATATCAGTCACTTAATTCTTCATAGACTCCTGGTCATAAATTAGATCTAGCAGAATGTATCAGTATGTGAAATATACATGAAAAGTCTCCCAATGGGATCAGCAATTTTAATAGTTCCCATTTACTTAACGCTTTCAACTAGTTAAAAAATTGCAAGTGGAAGAACAAGACGGTTACTGGAGGACTGGCAGCTCCTGCTCTGCTCTTTTGCCATGACAGTAAATGTGTTGTGTTTTAGGAGAGGTATCCTACCACCAAGCAGGGGAGAAAAATGCATATTTATGCAAATAATCCCAGTGATTTCTGTGGAAGTGACACAAAGAATAGGTTCCTGTGGTTCATCTGTGGGGGAGGGGGGTTCTTATCTGATCAGCCTGGATAGGTGAAGATACCAAGGCACTTGGCTGACAGTGAGATATATCATCCTTCCCACTGGACTCTGCCTGTCCTAATGAGTGCCTGCCAGACCTCTCTCTGCAGAAAATGGTCCTCCCTGTGCTAAACAGTACATTTAACACTGGCACTCATCCAGAGCCTAGGGAATGTCAGCTGTATGCTCTGTCTCAGTTCCTTTTCTGCCAGGTAGACCCGTAAATGTGATCAAGGCTGCGCATCTTAAAATAGTGTGCTGGAGGCATAGCACTCTCCAAATGTTAGCTAATTGTCGCAGCAGCCTGGCACAGCACATGCCTGGGACCCGAGCTCTGCACTGATTAGGGATTCACACACGTGGGGAAGAGCAGCACACATGGGGAGAACGACAGCAAGAGACAGAAATAAGGAGAAAGAAGATCAAATCAGACAGGCAAACAGGGAAAGAAAAACCAATAGATAGTTAGGAGTGTCAGGGATGAAGGCAGTGGCTCACAGAGGATGCATGAGTGTTACAAGCAGAGGACAGGAAACAAGGGGTTTGGTTTCTCCTTGCCTGCACCAGCTACTGCTTCAGTTTGATGCTCCTGGCAAACTGGCCTATTTAGAGATTACAGAACACTTTCCAACCCAAGGGTATCTCTAAGGCGAGGAGGTGTTTCAAGGAGAAACACAGGTTTCTCACTGATAGGCTGGGGGAAGAAACCAGGAGAAATAAGAAATGCATCTGCAGAGCCCCAGTGGGTGTCAAACACACACACACATGATCAGTCTTAATTATCCTGACTTCCCATATGGGCAGAGAGCCACTAAAAAGCCTTCAGACTCCCCATGATGTAGGAGTGCATCCCCTCTTGGTTTAGGAATGAGGAAGCACACACACTTTGCAGTCTTTGTTCAGCCCAGGTTTGGGGCTGAAGTCTCTCAAGTCCTGGCTTAGATCTCCCACAGTTCTGGAGTTTCCTCTTCATCAACCCTATACTCACCACAACATGTTCAAGGCACTGTGGTGGAGAAGGTTTTCCCATCTGCCTTGTCAGTGATATGCTACACACACTTGTCATGTCACATATTGCCATAACTAGACTCTCCTTGTAAGAAATATTATAGATAGGCATGTAGTTAGTATTGGAAGGACCATAACTCCCAGATTTAGTCCATATCTGGCATGTAATACTTGGATTTTTGTGTTCTTGGAAAGCATAATCAAGAAACTCCTGTTCTATATTATTAATAGCAGAAAGTAAGCCGTCATTTTGTTCTCATGCAGGCTGCAGAGTAGCCAATGGAGATATCTGTATTTCCACTGAATTGGTGTCTAGAAGATAAAAGAGGTCTGAAGCTGTAAGTTCTCCCCTAAAATCACACTTTGAGAAGCCATGGTCAATATTGTTTTATTATGGTGCTTGCAAGAGTGAAATTAAGCTGCATGAGCATGCTGGGCCAGAGTAGTTGTGCCTCACTGAAGAGCTTGAAGAGCTTCCCTATGCACCTGTTCTTGTAGAAATTGAGAGAAAACTCTTTCAAGAGATGAAATACATATCTGAATCATGACATCATCAGAAGCATCTCGCTGGCTCACATAAGCTGTGAGCAGGTTACAGTTACCTAGCAACTCCTGCAAGCAGCTCGCTTCAGCTCCAAAGCATTAGGGTTTAAGTGGCAGACGTGGACCTGGCTCCAGCCGCTCTATTCATCGTCAGAACACGGTGTTCAGTTGGCAGAAATCAGAAAAAAAATCAGGAATATTATTAAAGACCCCCATAGCAGCTTCCAAAGCACACCTCCTTGGGGCTCACCCTGTTGTGGTGCATCATGGTGGATGCCAGGCTTTTTATCCAACTCTGACTGGCAAACTGGGGCATGCTGGTGAGACAGACAGCCAAGCAAGAGAGCACATGAGTGTCTCACAGATCTGTGAGCGTTACTTTTAGGTGGCACTTGATGCTGATGCCCATAAATTTCCCTTTGCAGTTCTGTATTGATCCTAATTGCACGTGTCCAGTTAGTACACATGTTCTAGGAATGCAGATGGTTTTAATAGGAAGGCACCAAGCACGGATGAATCGACCATATCCTGCATTCTGCATCAGGACATCTGCAAGCTTCCCTGGGAATGCCTGCACAGTCTCCAGGATAAAGAACACAGAAAAGCCTGGACGAGCCAGCTACCAGGAAAACTGCTCCGCAGACTTCAAAGTCATCACCACTTGGTGACTCCATCAAGTGAATTATATATTTATTTGTCTTCACATTTTCAAAGAACTGCAACTCTGCTTGCCCTTTCCAACATGTGCTGGCATATCCTGAGCCATTCACGCAGTCAGGATTTCACCCAGATTTGCCACTTACACTGGCATCCACTATGAGACACCTCCTATTTCTACATGTCAGTATCCAAATTGTCTCATTTGTGGGGGAGCCAAGAGATTGCAAAAGTCTGCAGCAGATAAGAGGATAAGCACATAGCAGTCTATACTGAGTAGCTGAGGGAACACAAATTGTGTGACAATGGTGTAACACAATAGATTATATTATTTATAATCTCATCAGGCTTTTCATGCCTTCTACTGCTTCCTCTGCAGATTGTCATAGATTTATTTCCACATGACAGTCACAGTTTCTATTCAATATTAGGGTGCTTTTTCCTTTTCTTGTTGAAACACTGAAATTCTAGGAAACTCATCTGTCACTTAGATGTCTAGCCCTTTTGATGGACTGTTCTCAGAAAATCCTTCATTAAAAAGAGGTAAGCTGTGATGTTCCTTCTCTCAGTATTTTCATCACATTCTCTCCTCCTGCAAGCAAGGAGGATATTGTTGTCTTGACTAAGATAGAGTTTGAAGGGGTGATAAATACAGATGTAGATAAACTGCCTTGAGCAGGGCAGAGCAGCAGGTAAGAGGAGCCCTGTGTGTGGTGTTCCAGGCTCTGACGCCGCTCCTGCTTGCCCACAGGTCTCTGGGGACCAGCCAGAGAGCATGGCTGGTGCACGTGGGTGTGCCTACCTGTGAAAGGAGGGCTTTTTGTCTTGCCACAGTACCTGGATAAAGATAAACTGTATCATTACAGACAGGATGAGTTTGCAGTCATATCAAAGAGGTGCATGAAGAGGGAGCAAACCATCCCCTGGCCATGAAACCCAGTGCATTGGGTCTGTATTTCACCACACCAAGCTCACAGCTGCATTGCTGCTATTTCAATGTCTTTCTTTAGAGGAAGGAGGGTGGGAAAAGAGAAATTTACTCTCCATCTACAGCTGTTACTCCTCTGTCTACTCCAGTGCTAGTAGCGTATCTGAAAAATCTTAGTCCCCTAAAAAATGTTACACAGATTTAAACAAAAAATATGAGGCCCAGGGGTGAGATGAGCCATTTATGAACACACTGACTAACCTTTATCAGTTTTCTTCTTGTTAGCAGCCTCATAGGTGAAAATGCAGGAGCTGCTGTCAAGGAGCAGCTGAATGGTCCACCCATTACCACATCACTGATTCTTCCATTCCACAAGACTGTAGAGGAAGATGACGAAAAACCAAGTAGTAAACAAATAGGAGATTTGCCTGCTCATAGGAAGGAAAATTACTTCTTATCTTTTTGTTAGTAAATTGAGTTCTCTAGAGACACAGAACATTAAAACCTTACATGAGATGGGACATAGAAAATATTAAATTGATATTTTATTAATATATAGAAACATTCAATCCTTATTATAGCTTCACGAAGTTCTTGGTTTCAATAGTTTTTGCATCAGGTTAACTCTACTTTCAATAAAACTGACTTCCTTTTATTAGATTTCAAATTTGTTGCCTTTAAGTTAACATCTTGTTCTTCTTTTAAGTTAACATCTTGTTCTTCTGTTTTATAACCTGTAAAAAAGGGTCATTTTACCTTCTCCATGGTGGACATGAGGAGCAGGTAATATGAATCTGTCACATCCCTCTTATCCATGCTTTCTCTCAATTCAGCATTGCTAATTGTTCCAGCTGGTTTTCCTGCAAAAGCTATTCCAGTCTTTCGAGATACCAGCTTCTCTTTCATCCGTCATGGTGCTTTAACTGTGGTGATCAGAGCTGTCGGGAACTGAGGGAGGATGTACCACTTGAGTCTCACAATTTAATGCTTTAGGGGCATCTAGGCTGTCTCAGGCATCTCAGCCGTCTTGGGAATGACCGAATTCACCTAAAGAAGATGGCAGAAATTTTGCTTCATTGATGCGCCCATGGCTGGGTTCCCCTAGCAAAGACAAAAAGTAAAAATGAATGGTGCTGTCCTATCTAAAGACTTCAGAGAGAGAAGGGACTGATTGTTCTTTAGCCTTCCATTTTTCTTCTCAACAAACTGTTAGGAAAGAGTAGGAGCTGCTAGAGACATAGCAAGAATAACAAAAATCCTTGCAGTGCAAGATGTGTGGAGGCTCGGAGAGTCGTGGTACCATCTGTGCCTGTCTATTTACAGCCAGAACAACTAACGCCCAACTAATGGTGAAGAGAAGCAGAGCATCATGTCATGGAGACAGCTCTCTAATCTTACATAAAAGCAGCTCTCTGAAAAACCTGAATTGTTCAGATGGAGAGAGGAACAGCCACAATTTACACTTAGGAGGATTTATTTATGGAATGGTAGAAACACCTTTTTGTTTCAGCCACATCCTTTAAGCAATCTTCATCTGAGACTTCCAGGCAAGTTTGGTCAGTGCTTTTTCATCAATACAAAGTTTAGTACACACAAAACACGTCATTACAGAGAGGTCCATGGTTACAGCAAAAGATCGGTAATGAGGGGAAAAGCAAGTAAGCTGTGAAAGCAGTGTGCTTGTTTTGATTTCAGAAAAAGATTTTTTATATTTGCAACAGCTGCTGGATGCAAAGAATAGGTATTTACTCAAAGGGAATGAATGAGCTTTTGCTTTCGTACTTTTCAATGACAATATGTTTTGAAAACATACATAAGACTGAAATTTTAAAAAATCGTATTAGAAAGGAAAACATCGAGTTAAATCCCCTGTATTTATGTCAGTGGAGTTGATCTCACGGATAATTTTAGGCTCTCAATCAATATGACTCCAGCAAGGATGTGAGACTGGATGGGAAGCCATTGTTTTGGGGTGAAATGGTTGCAGGCAATTATCTACCAAAGGAACAGAGCTGGGTGAACAGTAAAGGGGCAGGGACATGGTATACTCTGAAAGGAGAAAAGGAGACACAGCCAGGGAATGGAGAATGTGAGGACCAGAGAAAGTCCCAGATGAAGGAAATAAGAGGTAGAAAGGAAGGAAAAAGCATTCAGACTGAGGGAGTTGCTGTACAAAGGATGAAAAGTTCTATGTTTATGGTTAAAAAAAGTCTGTGGAATAACAAATTCAGTTTCATTCAAATCTGTTATATCTAAAGAAGTCTAGATAAATCAAGACTTTTTCTTGATTCCTAAAATATATATGGATTTAAGAACTCAGCTTCCATAATTTAAAGTTTTAGATACTAATGATAAAAAAAAAAAAAATCCACCTGATTAACATCTGAAGCCTTGAACTCTACCAGAAAGTATGCTAAATTTGATTGCTGTTCTGTCTTCATTAGTTTTAGTGGAGCAGGGATTTAGTATCTTTCTCCCTTTATGTATATTTTATTTATTTACTTTTTTCTGAACAGATATGTAGACCTCTAAAAACTCACAAAACCATAATAAGAAATTAATAAAACCCACAACGCAGGAGAACAAATGATCACAATTAAGACTAGGGACACTCATAGTCACACCCCAGCGGATAGAGGAAGTATCAAAAGTTCTGGAAGAAAATATGAGCTTTTAAGTGTTATGTGTGCTCAGAGAGACAGGCTCCTGCAAGCAGCTGGTCACTTTTCCTTCTGACTGTCAAATTTTAACTGATGAAGGAGAAAATAACTCAATTCACTGATAAATTGTGATGCTCTAGAAATGTTCCGTGACCACATAAATTTCTGCCTTGAAACATGTCTGGAGACTTCCACCAGCCTCTCAGTACTCTAATATGTGCAGCTCAAACCTTCTAATTAACAAAAGTGCCTCTGAAGGTTGTTCCACCAAATAGATGCAAATTACTCCTTTAATTTTTTTCTTCATTAGATTCCTTGTTTCCTTTGATGCTGCAACGCCTTTTTCTCCCCATGACAACACACCGGCAATGGCTGATAACACCTTGAAAGTAATTGCTAACATTTGAAATTTTGCTTTTAGTCTTGTAAGAACTTCTTTTTACCACATCTGGGGATTCTTCCTATTCCTTCTTCAGCTTTCTGCAATCCTCAAAAAATTGACTTCCCTTTTCTCTGGAATTACAGACTCTTTGCTCTTGTTCTCTACTTTTCCTCACCCCTGCTTTCTTTTTCCTTCCCCTCCAAGGTTTTCTAACCAAATATGCAAATAGTTATCAGTCCAAAATATGCTGTTTGTACATGCCTGCACTGAATGAGAAAATGTCTGTTTGTTGGGAAAGGAATGGAAATTGAATTAAATACCCCATCTCCTAGCAAAAGTTTCTTTATATGCATGATAAGAACTTGGACATCTTATGTAGTTATGGCTATTGCACATTTTCATCAAAATAATAAGATTTTTTAGGTAATTATATATGTCCTATAGTTATTTGGTAGAAACAATATTTTCATCTCACAATATTTTACAGAAGCCAAGTTCCTAATAATAGAAAAATAAAGACACTTGAAATAATTTGGAGTGATGCAAGTTACAAAAAAGATGTCCTTGGCTATTCATTGTCTGTGTTTTATGTATTTAGGTTCTTGGCAGTAATACCTTTGGAATCCAGCAGATTTTCCTACTTTTATCATTTCTTGGTTGTTTCTTCTTTTTCAAGCCAAAGATAAGTATTGTAAGCACAGGAAAAAATTTTTACTTTTCATTTGTCAAAGTTAAAAATTGAGCTTATTCCATAAAGCAAGCACAGGATTTACCATCGCAGCACAGCTACCCAGATCTCACATGGGAGTGTGATCAGAGGAACTGAATGTCCTACGTGGGCTACAGCAAAGGAATTTTTCAAATGCAGACATTCAAATTGTGCTATAATTTGTCTATGGAAGAGGTTATGAACACATTCCTTTGTTTAACAGACCAGCGTATATCAAGGACAGGTTATAAATTAAGTAACACTGACTTAGGCTTCAGTGTACTGCCAAAAATAAGTATACCATGTACTCTTAGAATGGAGTATGGAAGGAAAAGCAGGACTTAATCTGATGGTACAATGAGTTATTACTGAATCCATCCAACTTAGCAATTTAATCATTCAGTAATAAGTAATACTGAAAGTAAGTAAGTGTTTATGCATACTACAGAAGAGGTGAACTTGGGAAGAGATGTCTTATTAAAAGAAGCAAGATAAAAAGCAGTATCTGGAATGAAAAGAAATCATTACTAAATGGCAAGAGAGATCCATTTGATGTTCAGCAAATCCCCTTAAATATTGGCAAACATTTCTGGGTCATGCCAGAAATGTTACATGTTTATAGTTATAAACATGTTTATTACATGTTTATAGTTATAAACATGTAATAAGGTAAGACTGCAAATCTCTTGCCTTTAGAGAATTTTAGGAAACTGGTTACCCTACAGCATTGAAATCACAAATGAAGGTTTTTCAACTCGCAGAGCAGCCAAAGGAAATGGGTATGTTAAAAATAAGAACTCAATCCTCTTTCATTCTTCAGATATCCCGTAAGAACAACATTGGGATGTGGGGTGATTCATTCAAGGAAGTCTTTGTTTTGGGTTGAAGAAACAGAATAAGCTCCTTAACCTTCTGCAAAGTTGTAGTGGACTGGCTTCAAAGAGCTCTTCTTTAAAGAAAGGGACATTGTTTTTCACTGACTGTGGCAGAAAAAGCCCTTTTAGTAGATAACAGAAGTGAGTCCACTCCCTGCAGACTGCGAACCATCTTTCTTCTGAAGGAGAAATCATCAGATCATAAAATGTACATACCTTAATATGCACATATATACCCACAGAAATTCACTTTGCAAACAGCTGTACCATTTCAGCTGCCTGTCACTCCATTTGTATTGGTTGCCACTGCTTCAGCTCTGCCAGAGGAAGGGAATGCTTGTGAATGCTCCCTCACCTGCTTCAGAAAAATTATTCTGGTGAGCTTGCTTTTAAGGATGAATATGAACCAACAGCCACAGGCAGATTAAAGAGAGCTGACAAAGCAGAGCAGGGCACAGGCAAACTGGTATACTGGTATTTCCAGGTGCTGGGCAGCTCTGAGTCTCCAGACAGCCACGAGCAGAACCAAGGCTGTTCTCAGGCAGCACTGCTGCAACCAAGAAATCTGAACAACTGCTCAGAGCTGTGGGCAGATATGGGCACAGGACGAAGACTGGGAGCTCACTGTACAGCTGACAGCATCCTGATACCCAAGAGTAATGACCCTGTTTGGAAAACATCCCTGAGCCAAACCTGGAGCATTTGTAGTGATCTACTAAACAAGCTGCTGAACTATGAAGACAGCCAGAGAGCTTGCATTAACATCACCACTACTGAATAAAAAAGGACAATAATTAGTATGATACTCCACTCAAAAAAAGAATGTAATACAATTTTTGATATGGATTTTTTTTTCAAAAATTAAGTCTACCTACAGTGAACAGGCAGGTTTTCATTGATTTCCTCATCCTTATGTATTTTCCCTTTCAACTAAAATCAATGTTATTTTAGATTTGATTCCTCTGGTTTCTGTTTACATTTTGAAAAATCCACTGTTGAGTTACAACAAGTGTTACCATGTAGTTTTCTGATTTATTAAACTATAAATAGAGAGACTTCCTTTCCAGGTCCTGTGCAGTTACTGTAACTGCTCAAGGTTGAATATTTAGTTTGTAATGGAAACTCTACTGGGTGATATAAATATACAACAGGATAATCTGATATAAATATACCACGGGAGAATTACTATGTAGGAAAATCTAGATAAGTCCATCAAGAAATGCACAAATATAGGCATTAGATTACATAAATCTAAATAAAGAATTAGATTATCTCTTTGTGTCTGGTTCTGATGGGATATAAACAGGTGTGTCCAGCAGTAGATAGGCATTTGTTTCCTCGTCTGAAGAAAGGGAGTAAAGTTTAGGAAAGGGTCTAAATATGTCAGTGGATGGAAATGAGAACCTGAATTCATTAGGAGGTTGGACATCAATATTAGTTCAGTAAAGACTGTGTTAGGTTTCACAAACTCTTCCCATATTCCAAGACCAAAAATACACTTCACAAAGCCACTTAGTTCTTGAGATTCCTACAGGCATTTTTATGTCTTTGATTCCATTCCCTTATGAGCTTTACTTGAAGTTTCAGCTCCACAAGTGCCAAAGTCTAAATAATGGAAGCGAATTGATCAGAAATGATACCTGCTGTTTACTCTCACTGTTTGCCTTTCACATACTTTAGAGTGACACACAAAAAAATCTGGTTGGCAAAAATGGCGCAAGCCTTCCTTAAAAGATTTTCTTCCCTTGAAAGGTTTTGTATAAAATTTCTGCTAACCCCAACTGATGCTAGACTTTAATTAGTTGAAAGGTTCCCTGCTGTCTGTAAATCTGGAGCTAAAAGTGAGGTGAGTGGAGCTAGACTTTAGATGAATTTCCTAACAAAAAAGATTTCTGTTTAGCTCATCAGTAAGAATAATTTTCAAGCAACCAGATCTGCAATGAGGCCACAATCTTCACTTTACAACAGATTATTTCTATCTCATTTTTTTGCTCCATAATTATCAGTCCTCATGCAATGTGTTCCCCCTTCTCTGCTGAAGGCTCAGGTGTCTCTATAAGCCGAAAGTTGCACAGCCTTTCCCTACTTTTGTGATCCCCTGTACTGCATGTCCAGGTTGGCTTCATTGGAGCTGGGCACAGCAGCTGCTCTGGCATTGTGGGCTGAGAGAAATGCAGCAGCACTGCTCCTCGTGCACAGGGTGCTTGTTGGTGGGGCTTCATGCCCCTAGGAGCCTTGCTAAAACACAGCTGCAATGCTGTGACTCTTGTCATCTCATGGACCAACACATCCCCTGTGGGAGACCTCATGTCTGTGTGTGTGTGTGTGTGTGTGTGTGTGTGTGTGTGTGTGTGTATGTGCGTGTGTGTGTGTGTATGTGCGTGTGTGTGCCCCTCATGCAATCCATTACTGCAGTGCCCTTCCCAGTGACTCACTGTGCTTGTTTCTCCAGCAGGAACAAAGCTTCAAGCAGGCAGAAAACTAAAGGCACTGAGGTCTCAAATCAGTCATCTCAGAATATTCTGTCATTTCTGGGAGAAATCTGCAGTCTGTACTAACCCTCAAGCTCAATAATATAACAAAATAAATTAGCTCACGGTGAGCACTATTTTGAAGGGACTAGTTCATTATCTCCTTGCCTAGGGGAGAGCATTGACAAAAGGAAGAAAGATCCAGATATTTTCTGGATTCTTCCTTGAGATAAGTTACAACTTTAATTAAAAATGCTGCCTGGGAAGATGGCTGAAGTGCAAAGCCTCTGTTGGTGCCCAGAAAGGAAAACGTCTGTCTCCTCAGAGGGTAGCTGTGCACACGTAGGCTATGTGCTGCTTTCTCTGTCTTGATTTGGAATGGTGAAATGGGGTTATATTTATTTTTTAGTTTTAGAAGAAATTCAGGATTGTGCCTCCCATTGAGGAAAAAAAAGCACTGCTGAAAAACCCAGGAGCACTCACTGTCTGTCAGCCATGGCAAGCGTTCCAGGTGCTGGCAGAAGTGGAGCTGGTCCTCAAGCAGCCCCTACATCATCAGGTGGCTGTTGGCAAAGCTGCAAGACATTCCTCCCCTTCCCCACATGTACATCCAGCTGCACCTACATGGCCTTCCCCTCCTCCACAGTGCTATTTGCAGCTGGAGTCCAGGCCTCGTGTCCATGTGCATTGTAAACTATCCTTTTGAGACAGGCTGGCAAGGAAAACACCAAGCTTGGGGATGAATGAGCTGGTTTTGGAGGTGGCACCCGTGCTGGAAGGAGCACCCAGTGATTTAATTCCAGTGTAACTTCCTCTTGAAGTCATGTGAAATACATGTATTTTGTTAATTTTTGTCTGCTTGGGAATAATTTTCTTCATCTAGAATAGAGATGATATTTCAGGGGTATACAAGCATCTGTCTGGGTATGGCAAATGGGCAGCATCATGAGTGCTGCTTTGACAGAGCCATCAGTAAACTTCTACCCAAAAGACCCTGAAGAAATTAAATAAATATATGTGAGGCAACAGCTGCTTTCTTTCTTTCTTGAATGCCAAATGCTGTTCCAATTCTTTAGTTCCTCAAAATGTTTCCAGAGATTTCTGTCCTAAATCTGCTTTGCTGCTATCATCTGCTTCTTCATAGCTCATACAAACCATCAGAAGTCTTCTCTGCTGGGGCAGGATTGCTGATAACTTTCCAGGCCATTCAAGATGGGATGCCGATTCCTAAATTGATTCCTTCTGCTTATATAAAGTTTGCTCCTTTTGGGCAGTCATGATTATGTTTGTGATAAGTGCTTATTGCATGGTTCTTCCTTTGCCTGGGAATTAATGTGTTAGAGGCCACGGATGTGCAGCACACACCTGCGAGTCCCTTCATGTCATGAGGATGTATTTGCATTATCAAGCCCTCCCATCCCTTCAGGCTTACTGGTTCCACATCCAGCAGAACATTGCCAATTTGATTTTGAAGCAAGAATGGCCTAATAAGGGGGTTTAGAAAACAGAAACTAAAATGTTGACCTCATTTCTCACAAGGTGCCATAAAAGAGTGCAGCACTGGATTATATTCACTTGCTTGGTCTGACAGGTCTGATGAACTATAGGTATTTAACCTCCTGGATCTTCACAAGCTCAGGAGTTCCATTCATATTCATCTCACTGTACTAAACATGCTAGGAGGGCACAAACTGCCTAAAGCCCAAATCCAGATGATGTGGGTGATGTAGACTGCTCTCCACTGTGATTGATGCTTGTGTGTACAGATGAGAGCTCCAGAAAAGACTTTTCTGAAAGCCATGTCAGCAGGTGGATGACAAGTGAATGACAGATACCTCTGGAGAAGCAACAGTGATATTAGGACTGGGAAATTGCTAACACAAGCATTGGTGTTTTACACTATATACAAATTATCAACAAATCTGCTGCACTGGGATGATATACAAAAACTGACTTGGTCTTTTTTATACATACTGGCAACAGGCTACTGCTTAATTGGGTCATTATTTGCAGTTTAGTGAGGATGCATTCAGTCATACAGCTGCCAGTATGTTACCTAGCATTTAAGAGTTTAAATAGTTGCAGAGTCACAGGGTCTTGACAGCAAATACCAAAAAGGCCACAAATTATATAAGGGAAGAATGGGGGAAAATCTCAGTTCAGTAAAATGTGAGCTTCCAGGAACAGAATTTCTGTTGTAATGTATTCAGTACAGTATTTCCACTCATTTTTTCTTTTTTTACACTACTTAAGACAAAGAAATGGCATGAACTCATCTTTGAGGTATCAGATTATCCACAGGAAGATTTAAGCTATCAGAGCCTTTTCTACACCATCAGGCACAGCTATTGCTGTGATATATTGCCCTTTTCTGTAAGTCAATAATAAAAAAAATACATCATATTCTTTACTCTCTTTTCAAAACACAGCCATAATTGATGCTATTTCCTTGAGGGGAAAAAAGAGTGTAAATAAAAAGAAGTAGCCAAAATTCTTGAATTTGGTTCAAGAATTTAAAGAATTCAAATTTACTAATTTGGTAAATTGGTAAAGCTGCAAGTCTTAAAGCCTTTTAGTGTCCTGGATCACTCTTAATAAATATTATACTGGACCAAATTAGAACTAGGAAAACTGATACAAAACGTGGCAAAATTTGGGTTCAGATTCTCAAAGACACTTCATTTAGCCTCCAGAGTTCAAGTCTGATAAGGCTGAAGTGTTGCAGAGTAACATATAAAAGATCTTTCATAACAAGCCCTTTGTTTCACACAGTTTTAATTTGTTGTGGGGCACAGACCCAGAGTTTTGATGCTACAAAATGGTGTGAATAGAGTTTGCAAGAATTCAAAACCGGAGAGTCAAATTCTTTGCTTGGGATATCCTCCAATTCATGCCAGACCCCCTTTAAGGTGGTAAAGCTACAGCATATCAGAAATAGACCAGTTAGATTAAATTGTAGTTTGAATGGAATTTTGGGCAGGAAAGTCAAGGAGCAGAGAGAAGAGAGAGTTCTTACTTCATGGGAACATATTCCTCCATTTCTCCATAATTTCTGCCTGCAAAGAAAGTTTGGTCAGACACCTGCTACTTTGCTGATATTACAGGCATTAAAGGCTCCTCTACACCTTTCCATCCATTTCTCACTTTTGAACAAAGCTTCACATCAAAGCATGCATTAAAATTGGAATAAGGGCCACACAAAAGTCTTCCAATTATACATCTGAGTGACTGTAAATGCAGTGCCATCATCTTTAGTCTGTTAAACGTGGGTTCCAAAGGTGCACTGAAGAGTGCTGCTTCTAGCTCTCCCAGACCACATCAGTGCTTGCTCTTCACCCTCTGCATTGCTGAGGTAAGAGCTTGTAAGAAAAAATTGTTTTGGTTTGTCCATAGGATAATTACATGACCTTTAGGTGAAGCATGCAGAAAACACCAATTTTATTTAATGACTTGTAAAGTGGCTAGTTCCAGAAGAAATGGGACAGGTTAGATCATGTTCTAGATGACCTGGGAAACATTTTGCAGCCTCCACTGGGATAACAGCTCAGCTGCTGATTGCATAATTCATTTTTATCCTGCCCAGCTGCATACAAAGGTTAAAAAAAGATATAATTAGTCTCCTTCTCCGTTCCCACCTCTGGCCCACACAAACCCTGTCTCTTATTCAAACCTGTCATTGTTGGCAGTATAATGCAGGTCTCCTGAAAAGAGGCAGCAATGAAAAAAATTATGGTAATTTAATTCAGAATGATCCTTCCTTTGTAGTTTTCACATTACTTTTGCAGATACATCTATTAATAACCTGTAGGAATCAGCTTCTATTTACGTAGCACTTTTCTTCCCAAAGGGCCTCTGAGTGCTTTGGTAACCTTAGGGATCATTTCATTCTTTCCTGACAAATGAGGCTCAGTTTCACCTTTATGGCAAACTTCAGGCAAAGGACGGAGAGAGAAGAATACTGAGCCTGCCCCTCCACACTCTGCAGAGCCTCCAGCTCCCAAAGTGGGGTGCAGGTGTCCAGCAGAAGGTCTCCTGCCCCACAAAGGTATGAATTGTTGCTCACTTTGTCTTTCCCTCCCCTCTGGCTGCACGGAAGGAGCTCCAGCACCCAAGGAGACTCACACTGCTCCTGTGTGGTGATGCTCCCACCCCATCAGCACTGAGCTCATCCTGAGCAATGGCTACGGTGTCAAATGAATTATTTATTCCATTTAATCAAAAAAGCACAGGAACCCTCTGGGAATTGTTGGGGAGAGAAATCTCGCATGACTGTTGCTGCTGTTTCTCTGTGGAGGATTTTGGGGCTACAGAAGCACCCAAAGGCACCCCCAAAACTAGCTGTCCTTGTGCTAGGTGCTGTAGTGACATCCACTCAGTTGAAGCTCAGTTAAAGGACAGTTAAAGACAAGAGGCAATATGCACATGCTGAAATAAAGGAAATTCCATCTAAGTGTAGATGGTAAAAGACTGGCACAGGTTGCCCAGAGAGGCTGTGGAATCTCCATCCTCAGAGGCATTAAAGACCTGACCAGACATGGCCCTGAGCAAGCTGCTCTAGATGATCCAGATTAGAGCAGAGGGTTGGACAAAGTGGTCCAGTGGTCCCTTCTAATTTGCCTATTCTGTGCTTAGCTGCTCTTGCTTGCATAGAGCAAAATGCAGGACATAATCCCAGATGTTTGCCATGACAGGTTGAAGATGAAGGAAGAAGTGGCAGAATGAGGTATCCTATTCTGCCCAGTTACCAGACAGGTTGCTCAAAGGATTAGGATTCACTCCAGGACCTTTTCTGACCTTTCCAGGGTCATCACTAAACCCCACTGGGGACAGAATACAGAGGGCCAGGAACTGCCTCCCATTCAGAGCTCAGTTGTTACAATGAGCTTCAAAATTTCTCAGTGCATTGCTCAGTTTCAGCATGGCTTTTATAGAAAACTCACAGGAAAATGAAAATAAGCTTTCATATGAACATAATGTTATCTGTAAACAATACAGATATAAGTGTATGTTACTTTTGGGGCCCTTCTGCCTCAGGTATAGGCATTCAACTCTTGGAATAGTTTCATGGGCTACCAATGTATAAGAGCACTGCCAAAGTTATCATCCATATATTTTTCTAGTACCTCTTGTAAGTCCTTTGAAGAGAGCTGAATGGATCCAGGTGCAGTCATACTACAGGTATAGCATTTACATAAACAGTGATCAACTTCAGTGGTGAGCCCCTGGAGATCTTCATTTAGTTCTGACAGTCCCTGTGGGACACAGGAGTAAATACTTTTTGTGAAAGAAATACTTTTTGAAGGGATTTGACTTCAAAAGCAGTTTCTAGTAGCTGAAAAACATGACCCAAAAAATTACTTCTGAAATCACAGAGAACACCATTATTTCAGCAGGTGCCTGGCCATACTGCAAATGAATTTGTGGTCTCAGACCTCTCCACTCTCCTGTCTTAATCAGAAATCTATCAAAACCAATAGGTAATGTTGATGTAAACCTTGTAATCTGGCCTTTGGAATAAATTGCTTAGCATTCCTATCCATACGTTTTTGTAGCCTTGGCACACTGTATATTATGAGGACTAGAAGAATCTGACCATCTGGGAGTGACCAGATGTAAAATCTCTACAAGGATTTTTCTAACAAAGCTGATAATCAGGGCAGTGTTAGGTGTGTAAATGAGCCAAAGGCATGGCCTGTAAAGTTGGTACAAAATTTATCTTTGTTGAAATCAAACCATTTAATGACAACTTGCAACTTTCTAGTTCAGTTTTCAGTGATGTAACCAACCCTCTCACCTTTTTAGTTCTGTTGGGATCTTGTAGAAATGCTAAGTTTAATAAAAAGCTTTTGGTGTTATTGCTTGATCATTGGCTTTTGCATGTATTATCTTCTGTATTTTGTACTAAATAATTAGATAATATATAAACATGATATTGCAGATGTGGGATACTTGAGACATTAATTTGATGAAAAGTCTATGCAAAATTAATCAAGATAGTACAGCTGGCACAAAGCAGTTTCTGTTATTGACATGACAGTAGTAAGCCAGCTCCTTAAAATCCATATTTCTATAGCTTGGAAACAAATTTCTTTTGAATTTTAATTTCCTGAGGAATTTAATTTTTCAGTTCTACCTCAAAATGATTTTATAGTCATTTATTTAAGGTCAGAGTGGCCTGTGGAAGAGGCCTCACCCTAAACCAGCTCTAGTAATAGTAAACAAGAATTTTCACAAAAGAAGCTCTACTGCCTTGAAACTGGGGTTTTTTTGCCTTAAAGATGCCTTTTTCAAACATATCTCAAGCTCCTCTTTTCAAGAGTGACACAAAAATCCCCCCAGTTCTTGTGTCAATTTTCTTCCAAGGACTGCCAAAAGACCACCTGTGTCAGTCATGCCTCAGATTCAAGTTATATGGACAGTTTTCCTTAAATTATATAATTTTCTTTTACCACTGGGGAAATCCTTATACCATATCATGTCAATATTTGATGCTTAAAGACACTATTTTGAATAAGGAAGCAATGCTACAAAATTAACCGTATAACTTTCACTTATCAGTAGAGCCTCAGTGAGTCCTGTTCATGAAACTCATCTTTGTTCCTTACATGTGTGTTCAAAGGTATAAAATTATGGGACAAAAATAGCATCAGCATTTGTAAAATCTCTAGAGAAAACCAGCTACTGGTGTACATGACAACAGGGAGAACAGCTGGAGAGCCTAATACCCACTTCCTCAGACCACATAAGACCCAAAATTTCTGTCAAAGTAACACTAATGCTGCATACTTCTTCCTAATTTTGTTCCTATAACATGATTTTCTCTGTAAGACACTTTTTTTTTTTTGGTTAAAATATGGCACTGAGCTCAGTTTCCCCTTATGCAATTACCAGTTTAACAAGCAACTACCTTTACTTAACGTTCCTGCTTCCTTCTTATCACCACCGACATATGAAATCTGTCTTCCAATTTGTAGGCTAGAAGCAGGGAGAACAGAAGTGAGATAAAAATGCCTCTGGACTGAGACTGTGCTCCTCATCTCCTAGGACCAGCCATCCAGTAGGCCCATTTGAGCAGAGCTGCTGGCAGAAAGTGAAAATTAACTAAAACATGTCACTTTGCCCAGTGAGAGATATTGGAGTCCCAGTTAGGCTGTCTCAGAACGGGTAGGTACAAGCCATAGAAGAGAAGGACTGGGAATATTGGTTCAGATACTGCAGGCAGAAAACCTGTGCTGCCAGGGGAAACTTCTGCAGCCTTGTGAGTCAGGGTCCAGCCTTCCGGATTTGACATCAGTGTATCAGAAAACAAAATCTCTACAGGGATGATAATGCAGCAAAGTTGAAAACAGAAAGTCCAAGAATTAGAAAGGGGTTTTAAAAAATTATATTGTTACATTGTACATATTATAAACTGCTCTGCACATAAAGGCTCTGACATCCATTCAGAGATGCTTCAGAAGTCATGATCAGTGGATTAACATCTATCACTTTGTAGCACAGAGAAGCCATCTGTTTTACTGTAGGCAGGAATATGTGTACTGGCAGACATCAGTGTCAAGAGATAGGCATCAAAATCTAACGCAGAAGTATGAACACCAGTTAACAGCAAGGAAATGAAGGAACTTCTAAACCAGGATGGTCAGGTAATCCTGAATCAAATTTCTGAGCAAACTGTTGCCCTGTGGAATAGAATACTTTCTCTTCTGGCATTGCACTTGTACATATGCAGTAAAGCTGGGAAAACAGATTTTGATCTAACCTGCTGCTTGCAGATGCTATTGATCTGGCATGAAGAAGCAAATGTAGCCAATGAGTATTTTATGAAAGCGATGAAACCTAATTCAATATTTAAATATGCAGCAAAACACAATGGAAATAATATTCTCATAAGGCATTAGGCTAATTAAAGTATTATAAACTCTCTCTCAGATTATCCACTTTATTCTAGTGGTCCAGTGGTGTCAGCATCCCTGGCCATCATGGCACATGCAAATCCCATGGAGACTAATTAAATTTTTCTGTCTTGCAATAAGAATACAGAGGATTATTTTTAAATCCTATTTTTATGTCTATGATTTTATCCAACTACAATGGATGCAACCAAAAGCACAAATATGAATATGTCACCTTTTCATAACTGTGAGTTTGGGATTTGTATAACAGAGCCTGGAAACCAGGGGGCCTTGGCAGTTCCACCAGCACAGTTTGCTGACTGCAGCAGGATTAGGGCACAGTGGATGGGTATAGGTGAGAAGAGAAACAAAGCCTTCATTCATAGCTAGAGCTCGAGAAGAAGAGCCTGAATACAGTTACAACAGATTACCACTTAGCAGCCTTCATGAGAAGATAAAAACCCAATTGTCAGCTCTAGTGCCTCACAGAAACACAGTAAAAAGAGCCAAGGGCAATTGAAATTATGTGGGTGATGGACTTGTGTAAATTAGAAACAGTAGCATTTGACATGATGGTTTAAGCAAGAAATCCCACAAACTAATTTAAGATAAAAATCTTTGGGCTGAGATGCATCCCTCTTTAATTTACAGAATCAAGCCAAGATATCATAAATATCCAGGCACACCTAAACCTGGTCAGTTCAGGAAAGAACCAGGCACAAAATATCAGAGGCTGTATTCCCTACTTGTCTTGTGATTATTAGTTCGTGGGAAGCACAGGTAATGCTGAGTGAATATGAAACTCTTAGGGTACAAGCAGTTTGTACTGCATATATTTTCTAAGTATCTCCTTCTGCTTCAGAACATTAGGAACATTTGCATGAAAATAGAAAATCTTTTTCTCTGAAGAGCTGGTGTTCCTCTGCTGCTTGTTCAATGAATCAGGCTTACAGGAATTTGTTCTTACTTGCTTACTCCTGCACCAGAGATGAGTCTGTAATGCCATACGGAACGGCATTTGTGAGTGCAGGGTCCTGCTGAAAGCAATCAGCCACCTTGTTCATATGCTGGCTTTGTTGGACTAGGACAGAAGTTCTTTAAAAGTTAGGAATTAAAGCTCTGACTCTCTTGACTTCCATGAAGCTATTTCAGCTTAGCAAAGGTGTAAGTCTTGAGGTTTGAATGACTAATTATGGCTCATACCGATTGTGGCCATTGCTGGGAAAATAAATTGTATAAGCAAGCAAATTTCCTGGAAATTAAGAATATTTTATTTTTTAAATCTGGTTCTTATCTAACTCAGAAACAGCTGACAGTTTTTTGAATATGACATTCAAAACTGTCTGCTGTTTTGCAAATAATAATGATGCTGGACTGATGAGTGGAATGGGCAATATTAGCACCTTGTCTGTGACAGCTCAGGACTGCTGCCCAGCTGAAGGAATGGGTGGGCATCAGGCTAGCTGTGTATGCTTGGATGACTCAGCCCCACTCACTGACACTTCCACAAAGAGTTAATGCTGTTCTGCTGACTCACTGAGGCAGATGAATCTCTTTTCCTGTTTGATGTACAGCAAAGTGACTCACTGGAAAAGGGACAGCCAGCAAAGCACATAACAGGGGGCACACATACAACTGCTCTGCTGACCACCAAATGGTACCTGTGTGCTGCTTCAGAATTCCAGTCCGCTTCTGCATGCCAACAGCTTACAGCAGCTCTGAGAGACCCAGTCTAAGGTTGATACACTGTCTGGAGGCAGAGAGGAGTTTAGCTTTGACTGCTAATTTTACTGATGATGTTGATGCTACTGTACTTCAAATGTCACTGATTTGTTTCATGCAGCATCTCCAAAGTATCACAATTCATCTGCTGCTGAAAGTCCTAGCCAAGGCTTGTACATCTCCCCTTTTGTAATCTCCTCTCTGGCTACACCATCTGGAGCTGTTCATTCACATGGGCACATCACTCTTTTTCCACAGTTCTCTTGTCATTTCTCCTCTTTTCCTGCTCCAAATGCAAACTCCTTGTTCTCACTTTCAAAGCCTTTCACAATTTAATCATGCCTCATACTAGTTCTGGTATTTGTTATCCTTCCACCCACCCTCACTTTGTTGATTGCAGCCTCCACTTTTCCTTCTTTATTCCACACTTTCTTTTATGGCTGGGGACAAAAGCCTGCAGTGAAACCAGTAAAGTCCATGCTGTAGACTCCCTTACAATGTCTGTCCTGTACCACAGAGCACTGAAGAACCAGCTAGTAACAGAAAGACACAGGATGGTCAGGGCTGCTGCAGGTTGGCTAAGGAGCTGCACACAGGATCTCCTGAACCCAGATTCTCTTCTTCTCACTTATTTTTGGGAAAAGTTCCTTAGGACATAGACTGCCACTGACAGTGTCATGCATTTGTGTGTCTTCTGTAGGACAAAACAAGTTTCAAATGGCCTGTGAACTAGCTTGTCTTCCTCTCCTCTGGAGCAGGATTGCTTCACAAAGAGCCTTCAGAGGGAAGCAAGGTTCTATATTTCACAGCTGCATTTCAGAGCCACTGAGGTACTGAGGCGACACTGGACGCAAGCACCAAACCCACATGTGCTTCGTGCAGACTAATACCAGACTTTTTCACCTGTCTCTTTTTCTCTACAGAGATAAATAACAGTAAAGACAAGCCCTAGAGCCATGTTCAGAACAGGCTGGGAAATAAAGTACTTGTAGAATTAAACGCTTCCCAGGGAGCTATTTTTCAATGTATTATTGTAGTAAATGTTTAGATTTTCCAAAGGCAAACTCATAAAATAGTCATTAAGCAATGCTATTTTATGTACAAATATTTTGCAGAACAATTTAATATGTAATCACACCAAATGTTTTTCCATTCCTGCTACCTCCACAGCACTGGCATTAAACAACTAGTGCTTTACTGGATCTCTTTTCCTTCAAGAATGGCTATGACACCTCAGGGCTTGCTCAGAATCCCAGGAATCATTTAGACATTAAGAACATCTGTGCTTTAGGAACACATGAAGTCAGACACCTGGTCAAACCCACCCTACAATGGCCTTTAGCATCTGGTAGTAACTAAACCTGAGTCCTGCAATGTGTATCTAGTGGGATCAAAGTTCTTACATTGCCCTTTAGTCCTATATGAGTTGTTTTGTTTTTTTTTTTAATGACCCAGATTGCTGCTCTCTCTACCTGCAGCATTTAATTTGGATTCTTTTTTTTCTTTCAACATATCAGCTCATAAATTTGCCAGTTTCAGCCAAGCTCCAACATTGGATAGGTTGGCTGGTGAGATAAATATGAGGCAAATAGGTTATAAATATAGTCTGGCTCCTGGCCAATAAAATATAAAATAAGCAAGCGTGGTAGTTAAGTAGTTACAAGAAAAAATAAATATAGTCCAGGGCTCAGTCTTGCCTTAGCTTTAGAAATTCAATTGGGAGGAAGTCCCACATGAGTGAGGGTTTTGATCAACCTGCAAATAGGAACCTAGGCAAGAACATTAATCCAGTCTTCATGTTAAATCTGATCTTAAAAACTTCATTGTATAAATGGAATACATGAAAGCACTGCATTTAACACTCTTTGTAGGGCAGACTAGACCTATCCAGCCTATATGGGGTGGGGGGGATTCTATTTTGTGATTACATCAAGAACACATTCAGCTGTGGAGGTGCAAAATTTGTTTACTCTCTTATACCCATTCCCACAGAATCTTTTTTTCCCCCTTTTTTCCCCTTTGATGTTTGTCTAAAAGCCTCAACCTATATAAAGCACGTTACAAAAAAAGTTCTGAAAGTCTATTAATACATTCCTGTTAGCGTTCTCTGCATATATTTCACACTGATCTTTAGAACTGAAACAGTGTTTTTAGTCTGTGCTCGTACAACGCACAGTCTAGTGGGGTACCAAAGATGAGTTTGTAAGCAGTCCTCAAAGCTCCCAGAGCACTCATCCAGCAGGCCCTCTACCTTACTGATACCCCCTGATGCTCTGAAAAATATTTTCCTGATTTCTAGCAATCGTATTTACAATGGATTCCACTTTGTAGCAATTGCCATGGGTAGCTCCTCCTCAGTACTCCTTCTAGGAGCCCTGACTGCTGGTGGCTTTCCCTTGGTCCACTCTTCCATCATCTGTGTGGCTTGCAGACCATGGGAGCCCCACCAGAGCCCATCTGACATGCAGTAAGCAGCCCTGGCCATCACTGCCAAACCCCTTCCCTTGCCTCACTCCCTCAGCTCTGCAGGTACAGCTTTTTGCAGGAGTGCGTGGTGATCTGCATTGGGTTAAAATAAAGATTGTGGTTAAGGCTGGGCTGAAAATGTTTACAGTTTTTTAATTAAATAGGGCATGATTATCAAAGTTATTTTAAAATTGCAGTCATGTGCCCCAGCTCTTGCACGTGGGTCATTTTATGGCTTCAGGGACATCTGTTTAACTGAGAGGGTGGTGCAGAGGCAGAATCTGTGCTGAAACGCCTGTGAAACGATGAGCTTAGTGTCTTTACTGAGAGAGATGTGTTGACTTCTCTGGAGAGATTATGCCCTTGTTGTTGGCCTGCTCGCCAATTGGCTGCTGCCTTTGTGGGCTTCTGCTATCCAGGTAAAGAGTGGTACAAACCCTTGGTTTGTTCTGTGCAGCACATGATCTCTGTTCTCTGCAGAGAAATCATTCTGACGTGATGTAGCAGTAGCAAGCTGCTTAGCCCAAGCAGCTTCTGTTATCTATTTCAGAAGCTTCAGTGGCCTTTAAGTATTTCATCACAAATAATTTCTGGCAAATCCACAAGAATACCTAGCAAAAAGGAGTAGAGTGAAAGTCCTGATTACTGTACTTACAATCAAAGAAACACCTTGATGGGCAGTATGAAACATCCCTTGGCTCCTTCCTCAACCAGCAAACCACTGATTATCAATGGCTCTTCAAAGGATACATTCCACAGACATTACATGATAACTTCCTTGCATTATTCTGAGACTCCCTCCACATCAGCTGTGAAACCATTAGCCAACCAAGCCTTCTAAATTGAATCACAGAAACATTTTTCCTCGGCTAGGAACAAGTAGATCTCTCAGAAGAATTCCCAGGATGATTTGATCCTACTCCTTTCACAGAATTGAAACTCCTTTTTTTCTGAGAGCACTCAAGTACCAACTTCTTTCTCCTGGCCCAGCCTCCCTCTCCAGCTGTTGACTGTGAAATTCTCCTTATTTACCTGGCACTTTTACAGGGATTGGTAGTGCATCACTATAGTTACTTGCTCCCAACATCTTTTCCCCTGGAAATTGACAGCAGCAGTCTTTCCACAGAAAAATATCTCTGTGATGTTACAGCTGCATATCCAACCCTGTACTCCACTACCTTTACTGTCTTCTCTCCCACATGCAACTCCTTTCAGAAATGACAACCCCAAAAGCATATCCTCTGTCAAGAAAAGTTACACAGTTATTCCCTTTCCTCAGTGCAGAACAACACGAGTTGGCTCAATTGAGAAACGCTGCCTGAGCATCACAAGCTTTTGACTTGAATGCAACTACGGATTTCTTTCTGGAATCAGCACCTGCTTAGGATCAATCTTCACAAGCTGCAATGAGATTTGAGGCTCTGAAACAGCACCCTCATGAGAAGTAAATTTAAGGGTTCTTGGGCAGAAATACTTGTTCTTGATTTCATCTTACTTGGAGTATTTCCCAAACAACACTTTGTTAAAAATGCTTAGTTAAAATGTCACTAAAACAATTCCAAAGATTCTGATCATCCTTTACTATTAGTCTTCACCCTGCCAACAGCTCTCCAGTCTGTCTCATGAAACTCCTACTGTCTTGTTGCCTCATTATTCTCTTCTAAAATTTTATCATTATAACGCACTTCACACCTCCTCTACCATACTGTCAAATGCTACTGTGACCTATGGTACACATTATAGTTCTAGTTATATCTATAGAATCAAAACCTACACTCTGATCTGCCTGTGACATCTAGGTCATCTTTGTCTGGCCCCAATATCTTTATGCTTCAGCCTCCCCAGCCATAAAACTACTTTGTTCTTTGAGATTTATGGCTGAAAACAACAGAATGGAGCTATATAATGATTCTGCTTACAAAGTTTTCAAGTGTGCTGTTATCTCTTTGAATGACTGGATCCATGCAGAGATTAATTATACATGGTAGACCTAGAAATAAAGTATGTGTAAAGGGCCCTGCTGGACAGTGCCTTTCAATCAACGATCTAACAAACTTCCTGCTTCTTCCACCCACTTGGTCAATTATTCCTTGATGAACGGGAATAGGTGTGAGGCACCCATGCATCTCCAGCCTGAAATATACTGCTGTGTTTTAGCTCTTTGCTATGGAGCTCTAAATGATGCTGAATGGATTTAAATTTCCTGTGGCAGGTTATCCTTCCTTGCAGAAAAAGAAACTTAGCTCAAGTCTTCCCCCCTTGAATCTCTTCACAAATACCCCTGACTGCATTCAATTGGATGCTGGGAGTGGAAACCAAAAGAACTGAAGCTCTGCCTGAGAACATTTGCCACCCACATACTGCAACAGTGTTCAGGAGCTAAATCTTATTTATGAGGCTTAGTTTCATTTCCAGTCCTTTGTGCCAAAAATCCCAATGCAATGTAATTTGTGCACACAGTGGCCACACAGTTTTAGGATTACACTGGCCCTCTCTTAATCTGGTCTGGCCCCACCATAGTCCCACAGATACTACTACTATAACCCCACAAATGTATGGGAGTGTGGACATGACAAACAACATCAAGAAAAGCACGTAGAGACGCATTCAACAGGCAATAAAAAATATCAGAGAACACTAAAATGGGAGACCCTGAGAAAGGTATTAACTGTACTGCAACATTTGAGCATGAGCCCAGAACTGGAAGCAGACAGCTTGCTTTAAACGCTTCATCAGGCATCTTTCTCTGTAGTAAGCCAAACTATAGGTAGCCAGTACTCTTTAGACAAATTTGGGACTAAACACAAACACATTTTGCTGCTCAGATATCTTTTGAATATGAGGCAAACAATTATGGATTTTGTCATGATATATTTAGGCACAGGTTTTAAAAGAAAACTGACTCACTACCTTCATTCATGTTGAATAATATAAAATTTAAAATTCACTCTCTACCCTCATTCACCTGAAGGACTTGAGGCTGATATTACAGGAACTCATTTTCCAAGTGAGAATGGATCCACATGTTACTTGGATGTGGGAACACGTCTGACATGGGACCGATGTCAATCTCAAAGAAGAGCCTTATGGACTTTGATTCTATCCTTTGGGAAAGACTAGTGTACTTCTTTTGCATCTGTATTTGTCAAAAAAGGGCTGCAAACACAAAGAAAACAGTCTCAGTTCTGGATGCCTGCCTGCATAATGTAATTCTATCCCATCCTCTGCTCCAAGTAAAGACTAAGAAACGCTCAGCATTTGTGTCATTAGCTCTGGTCCTCCCCGAGGCTCCAAGTGTCAAACACAGCAAGCCTCAAACCCTGTCAAGAGTAATACTGTAACTAGCACAGGGTCACGAAACAAGCCTGACTATCTGGTCTCTTTATAAATACCATGCCTGTAAAGTAGCGATTCAAAAACGCAGCCAGACCTCACGGCTACCGCGCTTAGGAGCTTTGGGCTGCTGGTAAGCAGATTCCTCGCTTAAATCTTTGCTACAAGGACCGACAGCGCCCGTCGGATGGGTGGGATGCCTGCGGTCCAAGGCCAGGCACATCCTGGGGCCGAGGCCGGACTTGGAGGGCACCGCTGTGGACAGCGCAGGCACCGAGTTTAAAATCCCTTTCTCCGCGTCTCCCCAGTCCTGTCCCGTCCCGTTCCCTTCCCAGAAAGTCCAGTGAAAGCGTGTGCAGCCGGTTCCTGGATGCTGTTCCCGGACCTGCGCCCCGGCCCGAGGCGGCGGCGGGAGGGCGCTGCCCGCTGCCAGCCGCTTTCCCTCCCAGGAAAAGCCACCGAGGAGGGGGAGCGCCGGTCCCCACGGCGGTCCCCGCGGGTCAGACGGGGCGCTGGAGCTGGAGGCTCCGGCTCTCCCCATGGACATGGCCGCGGGGGGCCCGGCGCGGCTGAGGGGGACGCTGTGAGCGGACGGCCCCGTGTGGGGACGGTGCCGGCTGAGGGGAGAGCGGCGGCCGCCCAGGCCCGCGCCCCGGGGCAGGGAGCGCGGTGCCCCGGGCCAGCTCCGCCGGGCTCCGCTCGGCTCCTCCCGCCGGGGCGCTGCCGGGCCGGGCCGGGCCGGGGGCGGAGGAGGCGGGGAAGGGGGGAGCCGCTGCCGTCACCGAGGCTCCCGGCTCGCTCGGCTCGTCGCCGCGGCAGCCCCAGCCCCGCTCCCACCCCCTCGCCTGCCTCCACCCTCCTTCCCTTTCTCTCGCTCGCTCGGCGAGAGCGCTGTGCCTCCTTTCCCGGATGGCAGCCGGCAGCGCCATGCAGCCTCCCGTTCCTCCTCCTCCTCTGCCTCCTCTCCGGCTGTAAGTTAATGCCATGCTGCCGCTGCTCTTCCCGGCACTGCTGGCCGCCTGCCTGCCGCCCTGCCAGGGCTGGAGCCCCTCGCCGGCTGCCAGCGGGCAGGAGGAGCAGGAGCAGGAGCTCTTCTTGCCCCCTGCCAACTCCTCCTCCCGCTCCTTGGCCAGCCTCGAGATGGACCTCGACGGGGCAGCGAGCAAGGAGGAAGGCAGCACCGACAGCCCGGGCACGCCGGCTGCCCCTAGCCAAGAGCCTTTCCCTTCCGCTCCCACCACGTCCGGGCAGGAGCAGGAGCAGCCGAGGCAGGAGCATCAGCAGCGTCCCCAGCCGCAGGGGCAGCCGCAGCCCGCCGAGGACCCGCACTGCAACATCAGCGTGCAGCGGCAGATGCTGAGCTCGCTGCTGGTGCGCTGGAGCCGCCCGCTGGGCATCCAGTGCGACCTCCTGCTCTTCTCCACCAACAGCCACGGGCGAGCCTTCTTCTCCGCCGCCTTCCACCGCGTGGGGCCGCCGCTGCTCATCGAGCACCTGGGGCTGGCGGCCGGCGGCGCCCAGCAGGACTTGCGCCTCTGCGTGGGCTGCAGCTGGGTGCGGAGCAGGCGGGTCGGGCGGCTGCGGGGCACCGCGCCCCAGCCACAGCCACAGCCACAGCCCCCCGCTGCCGCCGCCGCCTCCTCCTCCTCCTCGCTTTCCTACCCGCCAGCGGCCGAGCCCGGCCAGTACTGGCTGCAAGGGGAGCCGCTGAATTTCTGCTGCCTGGATTTCAGCCTGGAGGAGCTGAAGGGCGAGCCGGGCTGGCGGATGAACCGCAAGCCCATCGAGTCCACCTTGGTGGCGTGTTTCATGACTCTGGTCATCATCGTGTGGAGCGTGGCCGCCCTCATCTGGCCCGTGCCCATCATCGCGGGGTTCCTGCCCAACGGCATGGAGCAGCGCCGCGGCACCGCCGCCAGCACCGCCACCGCCGCCGCCGCCAAGTAGCCTCTGTCGGTGACCCCCTGCTCTTCGTCCTGTGCCGTGGAGGGACGCGGGACGGACTCTGTCGCGTTTTTCTTGCTTGCAGCGTGCCACAGGTGCGCGGCGGGACGTGGGGCCGCCTCCGCGCCCGGCCCGGCCCGGCCCCGAGGGCAGCGGCCCCGAGGGGACCGAATCATATGTGCGCGTTTTATATCTTTAATACCCGTTTTAAACGAACCTTTTAGTAAAAAAAAAAAAAAAAAAAAAAAACAAAAAAAAAAAAAAAACCTAAAAAAAAAAAAAAAACCAACCCACCAAACAACTCCCCTCCCCAGGAAAAAAAAAAAAAAGGCAAGAAAAAGCCCCGCTAAAAATTCTATGGAGGAAATCAAAGACCCTCCTATTCGGCTGCATTTGTTGTCAGAGTAGCGTTTTTGTATAGGGTATGGTTTGAACCGGTTTTTCCTTTATGGACAGAAAGGGATATCTCTCTCTTTGACAGAATGGAGAAGCGATGTGGTATATATATTGTTACTGCTGAAGCTGAACTTTAATGAACCTTTCACACTTAATTTCCTGGTTGAGATAGTGTGTATTTATTATTGTAGCTCCGCATTATTTGGCTTTTAATACAGAGGTTTTCTTTCTGGAGCCACTGTAGCCTTTTGTTGGTCTGTTTCCTCCAGGGTGGAACAGAGGGTTTGGCTGGCCTTCCTGTCTGCAAACCTGCCACGAAGCTCCTTTCCCCGTGAAATGGTGTTACCAGAGCTGCTGGTGGCAAAAGGAGAATCCCAGAGCTGGGATTTCTGACTGGGGTTTGCCCTATCTGTGCAGCAGATGTGGGTCTGAATGCCCACACCAGGGTTGGGTGGAGAGGGGTGGGGAGCACAGCTCCCCAGAGATCCTCCAAAGCAATTTCATCTGCACGTCTCCACAGACTACGGCTTTCTCCTCGGTTTGAGGTTGGGTGGCTTCGGTCCTGGAAAGGTGAGGCCCACTCTGAGTTGTGCTAAACAGTGTGGGGCAAGTCTCTTGACTTGCTCAATGTTCATTCCTCAAAACCAGCTTGGATGCAGTGTATTTGTTGGAGACACAGTAATACTGTACCTCTTTTTCATCTACCAGTCTGCAGGGTTGCTCACAGCAAGTCTGTGGGGTGAGAAGGCAGGAGCTGCCAGTCCAGAACTAGATTCCAGCTGCCAGTCCAGAACTAGATTCCAGCTGCTGCTGTGCAAGGGTGCAAAGAAGAAAGATTTCTTTCTCTTGTTTGAGCAGACAGTTGTGTAGCCTGAAATATCATTTGTTGTATACTTCCAGCGTTTTGCCTTATAAAAAGTTGTTTCATTTGCCTTAGACATGATTAGTCCAGCTGAAGTCTCTAAAACCAAAATAAGAGCTAAGTGACAAATATTCGCCATAGGAATGCTCATTTTTTGTCAACATCGATGTATTTTATTTGCTAGGAAGGCATGAATTTGCTTGGGGCTAATTTGGTGTTTTTGTTATGTATGGTGGAAATGACTGGATAGAAAGGCTGGAGGGATTAAATTCTTAGAATTCCCATATTTTTTAACTGACAACAAAATAAAATAAATGCATGCTCTATGGGTATGCTGTCTGGACAAAAAAAAAAAAAAAAAAAAAAAAGAGAGAAAAAGATTGGCAAACAGCAGAAATAAATCAAGATTTTAAAATGCTCCATGTTAGTAAGCTGCCTCTACACCCCCTGTTCCTCCTGCTAATCCTCTTGTTGGGGTTGTCACTTGAGTAAGCATTGCAGTGGCATTGTTTTCAGAAAGCAGAGTTTCTGGCCACTGTGGGAAGTGCTCTCTTGACCTGTTGATCCAAAGGGCACCTGCCCCTGTACACCGAGTTTAGAGAGCCCCTATTTTTTTAGCTTGATGTGTAAAACAGTGTCATTTCCACCTCGTGCAAACTCTTGGCAGACATTTGACATGCTAGAGAGCAATTCTTTGCCTACTATCTCCTCTGTGACAGAGACACCTCTTCATATTGAAAGGCAGGGCTAACAGGAAAACATGAAGATACTGCTAACACCCTCTCAAAAGAGAAATGTTCTACATATGGAATAGACCACTTCAGAAAAGTTGCCATGCTAAGGAATAATTTCATCTTTGAATGAAATGCATTTAGGCAGAGAGTTAACAATTTTTACTGGAAATTTTTCTGGCTTTAATAATTCATGATGTATAGTCCTCACTGTGGTGCAGGCAGCCTGTGCTTAAGCTCAAGGATGGAATCTCTTTTTTGCTTATCTTTGTTTCACTAGTGTTTCACTGGGGTTTTTTTCTGAATTGTATCAACGTAAACAAGGGAATGGTTTTACTGTCTGAAACAGGCAACTTCTTGCAGACGTAGCAGGTGGAACATCCAAACTGGTAAAAAATGGCTTGTTTTTGTAACTTCCATCAATATCAGCTTGAATACAAACTTCATGAATAGACAGTGCCACACTCAGAATATTTTGCTGCTTCACTTAAAAAACATGATACACGAGAGGGATTTTTGTATAGTTATTCTATAAATACACTTTTAACTGGAGCTATTATTAAAAATCTGCTAAGACGTGAATGTGTAGAACACAGGGATGGCATCAAACAAACTCCAAAGGCAAATATTGTCCAGAATACAAAAAAATTGCAATGTTTTCAGGGAGTGCTGATCTCAGACACAATGTGCAAAGAGCGTTTGTGGGTTATTGAAGGTGTTTCCTTAGATCACAGTGACCATGCACGAGTTCCCTTTGCAGAGAGAGACCAGTCCGTGTTTCTGTCCCTTAAAGAGGAGTTTAAGGCACAGCAGGGGGCACAGGGATTACCAGCTGTACAGGATTTAGGCTGAATCTAACTCCCTGAACCCCCAGGTTTCAGTGGGGTGGCAGCAGAGCTTCTCCTATAGGGAACAGACAGTGGGAATGCATTATTCAAACTGTGATCTTTCTTCAGTCACTGTTACACCTAACATCTCTGCTCCTGGAGCTGTGGCTGCTACTATGAGTCTAAGTAAACTATAATTTTGAGTAATTTTTGCCTTCATCCATGGGAATTTCACATGAATGCAACCTAGAAGAGGCAAGCCCAGGGCACTGTTGAATGATAAATCTGCACGCCCTCTAGTTTAAGATTACGAGTTTAGACACTGAAATGTCTATTTCTCTTCTTCTGCACTGGGAGTGGAGCTTTATTGTCTCTAAACTGGAGTTGACTCTAAGCCATTTTTATTCATTTGGATTTATTTTTAAGACCAGCAGGTAGCAGGGTCAGCAGGAGAGCAGATTAGTCACCGTGTATAATCCTTTATGTACTCAGGGAGGGCATATTTTTGTATACATGTATCTACATAGGAGGACTAACTCTGTAGAATAGAAAGTTAAAGGAGAAGTGAGAAAAGGGATGATGAGAAACAAGTAGTACTATTTTTCCTTCACTATTTGTTGGATCGTGTTTCCTGGTAAGTTATCCTGACTTTATTTATGAGTGTTTGTTGGAAAGCAAGAGATATCTAGGAACAGAGGGAGTTTCTTGATTTACTTTTAAAAATTCAGTTCAACTCTATTACAGATTTTTTTTTCATGCCAGAAACGATGAACAATCTTGACATTCAGCATTAGAAGGTACTAGACTTGTGTGCTAGTGTGAGACTGGTACAATTTTTTTTTTCTGTATATTCAGACCTCAGAATTTAATCTCTCACCTGCTTTCATAGTTGTGTTTCACAGATGTGTTAGAAGTGGAAGTATGCAGAGGAATATGTAGTTTTAGCATGGACACAGTTTTGCTGTTACTTAGTGCCACGTTGATTCCAACAATAAAAATACAAAAAATGTAGTACAGTGTAATAATAACTATATATTATATAAGCACACTGTTGCTCAATAGGTTGTCATTGATCAAGCATTTCTGTATGTCAGGAGGCATTTGGATATTTGGGGCAAAATTGCCATTCTAGGTTAAATGTAAGCGTTGTTACTTACCCAGGGCTTAGTTCACCAGTGCTTTCAATGATTAATGAACAGCAGGAATATTTGTGCAGTGAATGTTACTCAATATGAGTAAGGGCTACTGAACCAGACCCTAAAAAACAACCTAATTAAAAGCTGTAGTTGGCTGAAGAAGTATTATTCATCATGACATCTACTTGATGAATAAAAGTGTCTCCTGGGCTGACATTATGTGATCCCAGGGGCCAAACAAAAGCCTAGTAAAATCAAATAGTTAATTGAAGTTTTGTAGGACTGGAGATCAAAGGATTTATTTTGATGATATATATATATATATAGAGAGAGGTAAGGGTAGGTATGATGCTCTTGTTTCTCTTCGGTTTTTATACATGTAGTTTATAAATCCAAAGCCAGGATTTTTCAGTTCAATGTAGGGCCTTGCCAGTTTGGAAGTTAGCTTCTTTCTGAAGCTAGTATGAAAATGTCAGTTATTTTTCAAGGAATTTTACAGAATAAATGTAATTTTTTTTCTCAATCTATTTCAGGGAGAGGCCTTGACTTTGCAAAAAGCATTTGTAATGATTCTGGGGAAACATGTAAATATCAAATCCCAAATGTATTCAGATTTCAAAGAATAAAAAACCTTTTTAATCAGTAACTGATTTTTAAAAGCATATTTTTAAACAAAAAAATCAGTTTCCCTTTTTCCCCTTAGAAGCTGAACATTTCAGTGAAGATCAGAAGTGCATTTGAGTGTTTCACATTGTGATTTTGTATGTGATTTTTTGTGGAAAAAAAAATTCTCTTCCATGATTTGGAACTGATAGCAGCTCTTGACAGATAAGTTACTGTATTTCTTGTCCCATCTTCTTAATAGTTCTGGTTAAATAAGTTGTCCAAAATAATTGTAAATCATCATCCTAATAATAAAAAAGTAGCTTAGCCCATTTGTTGTGTCTGTTCTACTGTGCTGAGGAAGAAAGCAGTCTGGTGTAAAATCTGGGATATTAAAGATATTTATTGGAAATATCTGGATGGTGTGGACATCTCCAACTTTTTATAAACTTTGGGTTCATTCCTGAGTGTAGCAGTTTGAGCATTTGTATGTCAATCAGAGTCCCTGGATCTTCACATTGGGAAAACCAGGATCCACACCATTATCTCTTCTTTTCACTTTTGTATTACCTCAGCAGGTTAACAATGTCAGAACAAAACAGAGCAGAGCTGAAAGATGCAAATATCCTATGAAATGTTGTTTATTTCTTCCTGTTTGAATTGTTCTTAGCTCTCATAGAAAGCATCAGATTAATGAGACAAATAAGAGATCAGTGCCATTCTCAGGAAGTGAATTCACTGGGGCTGTGAAGGAAAATCATGTTTGTGTTCCTTGTAAGGTGAGACTTGTTAGAAACAGTGGGATTGTACCTTGTTGGTGTCATTCTGGGTGTTGCTAAGCAACATGAAGTGGTATAAATGGAGATACAGAAGAAGATCGTGGAGGAATTTAAAAAATGAGACATAGAAAAAGCATAAAAGGGAGAAAATGTGCAAGCACATCATGCAAAGAAGTTGCAAAGTTTTAGATGGGAAAAAGACAGCATTTAAGATCATAGAGAAAAAAGAAAATGGACACAAGGTGAATTAAGAACTTAATTACGTACTCCATATTCAGTCTTTCCATGTCCAAACTTTTCAGTTCTTTGCTTGAACAACTGATACCAGTTTTGGCCCCAAATAGCACAACTAGTGGCAAAAGAGAATAAAAGCCTGGAAAGAAATGTGGGGCTTAAGAAAAATTAGGAAATGATACCACAATACCATTAATAAAAAGAGAGTTGATTCTCTGTTGCTGGCAGCTAAGCAGTGAAATGGCAGAGCACTCTCATGCTTGTGGTTTCTATCCTGCCCCAGGGAAGTGGTCATGGCCCCAAGCCTGCCAGAGTCCAAGAAGGGTTTGGGCAATGCTCTCAGAGACATGGTGTGTTTTTTGGGGTGTCCTGTGCAGGAGCTGGACTCTGTGGTCTTCCTGGGTCCCTTCTCCTCAGCACATTCTGTGATTCTATGGTTCTGATTCTACTCTACGCTATGCTCTACTCTATGCTTCACATGTTCTCTGAGGTTGTAAGGAAAGCAGGCTAAAATACCATTTTTATGGAATGGGCGTGGTTCTTCCATCACATCTTGCACTGATCCATGTCAAAAACATGCTTCTCATTGTCCAACACAAGAATGTTCATCATGACTGTATTAAAGCTTTCCACCTGAACTGAAGCAGTGCTGGTCCCAGGCTGGGTCAGGCCACTGCTGCAGACAAGACTACGTGCTGGAATGCTGTGGGTGGCATTCTGATTTATATTGCCAATACTTTCTCACTCAAACACTTTAATGACTACCTACAGAATCTTCCCTTTTTTGTGCCTGTCTTCATTGTTTCCAAAGTTTCACTCCATTTGTCTTCTGTCATTGAAAATTAATAATTCTTAAGATTTGTTCTTTCTCACTTGGTATGTCCCTCTTCCCTTCTCTCTTTCCTTAGCATGTATTTATCTTGACATTTTCTGCCTTCAGATTTCCCACAAGTATGTCTTTTGTTATCAAGCCCTAAAAAAGTACTTCAGGAAACTGAAGCTGTCAGTTTATTCTGCTTTTCCACTCTGCTTCCCACCCATTCAGACTGCACCTCTCATGCCTTTGGTCTGTGACACTTCTAGGGCAAAGATGAACAGGAAACCTTGTGTCGAGGGTAAAACCCAAGTGCAAAGTTGTCTCTCACACCAGTCCTGTCATCACAGGACTTCTTCCACACATCTGCCCCAGACACTGAGCAAGGGACCTAAGTTATTTTGTCTTCTGGTAAGTGAAAAGTAGACCCACTTGAAGAGTTCCTTCCTCTTTAATTTCTCAAAGTCCTGCCTATGAATCACCCTCTACTCATGCACCTGCCCAAAACCCTATCTCCTGACCATGGGAGCCCTCACATGTCAGTTTTCCCACATATCCTCAATTGAAATGTCAGGATGTGCCTCATCCTGCCCTCTACTCTAACCAAAGGTAGGTGTCTCACAGCCAGGGTAGAAATTATCTCACTTAGGAGTGGACCAGCACTGAAAGTCACACAAGTCAGGTACGCAGCCACAGAGCCAAAACCCATTACTTTTCAATTAAATCTTGGATTCTGCAGACAGTGAACACTGCTGCCCTGGATTATGGGCCATGGGGAAGTTGTATGAGCAGCAGACATGGCAGATTTTTCAAGGGTTGGTCTAGTAGCCCTCTGGCTTTACTGGTAAAGCTGAATGGCCAGGCTAACTCACCACAGCCCTCCTTTTATTAGATGATGACAGCTGAATGTGCAGTTCAGACAGGGGCTTGTGAGGTTCAGGCCTTATGAAAACTTGTCTGTGTCCCTTTAGCTGAGGACAAACTAATATTTGACAAACTTGTCATAATGGTAGTGAAAGGACTAATGAGGTAAATTCCATGCAGCATTTTGAGTGTGTGAAGCACAATAAAAATGCAAGGCATTAAAATTATTTTATTCCTTCTGTGTTCATTTTTGCACTGAAGGGCATGTATAGAGCCTTATGTTGTTAAATTAAGGTATTCTGCACAATTTTGATCATGATTTAGCCAGGCAGTAGCTTTATTCTGGAAATGTTTTTCCCATTGATATCTGCTGCTGTGAGCAGACATATTAAAACAAATCATTACTAAGTGATGAATGTTACTGGAAGAGATTCTAATTAATCCAAAAGAATATGAAAGAATCCCCCAAAGTGTAAGAAATCTTTTTAGGAGGTGAATATATGAAAGATTTGGTGTGGATGTAGCTGGTGGAGATTTAATCATGGGGCTATTTCATTTCTTTTCTTGCACTTTGCGTTTCATCACATTTTCTCTGGAGAATATGAGCTGTGCCTAATTATGCAAGAAATGTAGTTGCTCCTAAATGGAAACTGGAAAGTACTTTCTTCAGGCAATACTTAGTATGAATTCCTGATTTTTTTTTCATTTCCTCCAGGACATGTAAAGCACTTAATGATGCAGGGTCACATCATTTACTTAACACAGAGAAACCCACTTTTGGGGCATGATATTTATATGCAACATCTCATCCAGTCCCTAGGATGAGCATTTTCCAATGTACCTCAATTCCTGCTATCTTTTTGTAGGGTTGCTTAGGGGCTGAGAAAATGAGGATTGATGTCTTATCCCTCTGTACTCCCCCCCAGCCACACATGACCTTTCCTTCTTTCCTGGAAACACAGTTATGGTGGATATTACTGTGAATAAATCTACAGCAAGGCTATGCAAGCAGCAGTTTCTCAAAAAAACTAAAACTGGAGTACTTGTAGCTCTTCATGGAGAGGACCCCATCCAGCAGACCTCTCATTCCTCTTGCTCAGTTGGTTGCATTCCATGCCTGTGGAGTGCTCCACAGCACCGTGGCTGTGGACCTTCCTTATAGGTCCATGTGGGGCAGCTAAGGAAAACCATATCTACCATTTTGGAAATGAAATAAAGCTTGGTCTAAAAGTAATTTTCAGCAGAAAAGATCTTTAGCTGAACTGTCCAGGAGTGTCTGTGCATTATATGAACCACGTACAGAAGTCTTTATCCTATACTCAGAGTTTTGCATGCTTTTTTGGCTGGCTTTATTATTTTTTTCAGAGCTTGACTTCTTTATTTTTTTCATAATTGACTGGTTAATTTTTTTGGAATTTATAGATAGTACCTGGCAATACTTCTTTGCCCTGCATATAAAATGTAATTTCCTAGGCTTTGCTCTAGCTGTCCTAATGTTAGAGTGGATTGCCTAATACAAAACCCATCCTCCAAAATATCACTTACTTATCTCCCTCTCTGAAACAGAGACTCATCTCCTCTCCCCATGAGATCCCCATTGTAACACTAAAAGGCATCAGCCCATGCTGGGTTAAGACCGAAGATGACAACTCTTATTTTCTTCCTGCAGCTGGAATTTTTCATGTCTGTGACAATTCTGAGTTCCCTGAATTCAGCCAGTGAGATTGATACTGGTGATGCCCAGTGCTAACTGAAGTGCCGTGGGTGGAATGGGTCAGAGAGATTTACTCTCCTCCCACACACAAAGTGCAGAAGGAAAACAACATTGGCTGATCTGTTTTCCTACATGTGCAGAGCACAATGAAGCAGAAATCAGAGACTTTACCCATGTAAGAAAAACAAACCCCCTGAAGCACAGGTGCTGAATGATCCAGTTACTCAAAATCAAAACAGGAGTCTTTTTCATGCATGTAACTCCTGCCCATTGCTATGAGAACAGCTCCCCTGAACTGCATGATCAGAAAATCTTTTAGCATAGTGACAGGAATAGGATCACTTTTTGAACATTTCCCAATTAATGTCATCAAATTGCCTGTGATTCATCTGGTAACTGCACTATCTTTAATATCTTTGTGTCAATCAAGAGGTCTCTATTGCTATGTTCCTTTTGTTAAATATAAAAAATAATGTGAAATCTATGAAGATGAATAGTGTTAATGACATTTCTGACCCAAAAACTGCTTAAAATCACAGTTAAATACTTCTAACAATGATATTCAGAGAGCTCATAAGCTAGAAAGCACCAAAGAGTTAGTAAATTTCTGTAATGTATTCAAAATGCCAGAATCCTCAGTGTTAAGTGCTACAGGTTGACTGCAGCAATCAAAAGCATTCACAGCAAGTTCCCAAGCATGTGCTTTCTGCTATTGCTTGGCAAATAACCATTGTACTTAGTTGCTTTCTAATATCTTCCAATCCCACAGTTACAGTAAAACCAGTTACTCATGACAATGCACATAAAATATTTCCAAACTACTAGTCTGAATTTCTCAATGATACAAGCATATTTCATGTGCCTAAAAGACCATCTTGAATATTAAGATTTAAAAGGTACAAAATGTTTTTTCGCTTTGACCATCTTCATTTTCTTGCCTTTGTTTCCTACAGCTGCTGTACTATCAAGTTTTATTCAGCATGTTTATATCTGTGGTTATTCAAGAAGCAGTGGAATATGTGAGCAATTCAGCAAAAACTTTTTTCAAGCAATTCTAGGCTCGGTGGTAGCACAGGAACAGTGTGCTGGATGTTTCCTTAGGCTGCCTGTTATAAAGAGTGGAGTGTGACTTCAGAGAAAAATGAAATCAGTGTTTGCTGCAATGATTGTAAGAAATTGATCTTTATTTCTCAGTTCAAAGCACTGAGCAGTCAGTCTGGATAAAGCATAAGCCAAGGAGGATATATCAGCTCCTCTGTTTTGAATTTGAGGGGTTTAACTTACCATTTTGCCATCGGTTTTTATGTTGTTTCAGACAACTGAAGTGTAGGGGTTCGAGTTACTTCAGAGAAAGTATAGAGTAAATATACATGTGCTGAAAAAATAGATCCCATGAGAGCCTTACTGATGGAAAGTACCACACAGCAGCCCATGCCTCTTACTGACTCACCCCATGGGTTGCAGTTAACAACACTGAACTGGCACATCTGAGTCTTCTCCTGGGTGAGCAGGGGGTGAAACTTCTCAGAAAGGGCAGGCCAAGGGCTGAGGGCAGCAGCCACCATCCCCACTGCAGGGTCATCCCTGTGCCACCTCCGAGGCAAACCCTACATGTGGCACAACCCTACATGTGGCACAACCCTACGTGTGCCACAACCCTACATATGGCACAACCCTACGTGTGGCACAACCCTACATGTGGCACAACCCTACATGTGGCACAACCCCACATGTGCCACAACCCTACGTGTGGCACAACCCTACATATGGCACAACCTTACATGTGGCACAAGCCTATGTGTGCCACAACCCTACGTGTGGCACAAGCCTACACGTGTCCATGAGCTGTGGGCACGTAGATCAGATGGCTGGCACAGGTCTGAGGAGGTGCTTTCCTGGTGTGGCTGCCTGGTGAGAGAGAGCTGCCACATTGTGCTACCACGGCTGTTGGTGTGAGTGCTGCTTCAGACAGAGCAGCACAATCATCATGTGTTCAGGCTGGTCTAAAGAGGTGCTTTGAGAAGTGCTCTGAGGCACAGAGAGGCACAGAGAGGCTGCTCTGACTAACTCTAGTTTCCACAGAATCATAGAGCTGTTTAGATTGGAAAAGAACCTTAGATCCTGGAGTCCAAACTTAGCCTTGCATGTCCCCGTGTTCGTCGCTAAACCATATCCATAAGTGCCACATCTGCACATCTTTTAAATACCTCCAGGAACAGTAACTCAAGCACTTCCCTGGACACCCTGTTCCAGTGCTTAATAACCCTTTCTGGGAATAAATTTTAATTAACATTCAACCTAAACCTTTCCTGGTTGAGGCCATTTCCTCTTGTCCTGTTGCTTGTTACTTGGGAGAAGATCCTACCTGTCTACAGCCTCGTGTCAGGGATTTCTGGAGGGTGACAAGGCTTCCCCTGAGCCTCCTTTTCTCCAGGCCAAACAACCCCAGTTCCTGCAGCTGCCTCCCATAAGACTGGTGCTCCAGACCATTCCCCAGCTTTGCTGCTCTTCTCTGGACCCACTCCAGCACCTCAATGTCTTCTTGTAAGGAGGGCCCCAAAACTAAGCACAGGATTCAAGGTGTGGCCTCGCCAGTGCTGAGTGCAGGGGGATGATCACTGTGTTAGTCCTGCCATGCTCAGTCATGCTGTCATGTTTTTGCTTTGTTAGGTACTCATGAGAGCCAGGATTTTTAAAAAGTGTTTCAAATGAGCACGATTTACTGCAGTTCTTCGCGCCTTAAGGTGCTGTGCAAATTGAATCCAAATGTCATGGCCGAAAGACATTTGTGTTTACATTGCCTGTTTCAGTTCTCCAGGTTCCTTGCATTTCCAAGGTTTCACACTTCGTTCCCCACGATATTTTTCCCCATTGGTGGTTTGGCTGCTAGATCCCACCATAACTTTGATGGTTTCCTGTTTTCCCCGACCCACACATCAGAATATTTCATATAGAATGTTTTTGAGTCAAAGTATATTCTTGTAATGCATTTCATTGCATATCCTAAATTTTATTTCCCTTAAGTGCCTTTTTGAAGATGATGACAAAATAAACTACCACAGTTGTTCTCACAGAAGAATCCATTCCTGTCTCTAACTTTGTTAGGTGAGCATTGCTTGTGCCCAAAGGTCTGGGTGATTAGCAGTAACATGACTGGTATTTTACTTCAGGAGTACATCTGGTTATAGTCTCTGTGCACAGATATTTATGTCTCATGCCATTAATAACCAGTAATAACCAGTCTAACAAGGTTACATTTATGTGTACATTTCACTGAGAATGCCATTTAAAAAACAAGCCATGCCTTGCCTTAAAGGTCAAAATTGTAATCAGACTACAGATGAGATTGAGAAATGGAAAAAAATTAATGTATGAGATGGATAGCAAAAACATGTGCTTGAATAATAATTTGAGGCAGTATGAACAAAAGCTGGGCCTCTGTGAGGAACTGCCCAGTGTAGGAATGGTAACATGATTGACATGCAGTTGACCTGTGAGAAGATGTAGACAGCGTATGACTTACTACAGGCTCTCCAATCCTAGCCTGAGGACACCTTTGTGTAACCTTCAGCAAGCCCATTCTGACGTGCTGCACACACAACCCTGTACCAAAGGCATGTTCCAGCAGCAAGCCCAGCCTGTGGCACCTCGATGCTTCCTCACAGGAACCTCACTGAGTTTTCAGCTGCAAGCTTCCAGCTGACCACAATGCAGCTCAAGAGGTGCAGTGCCATTGCTGCACTGCTCTGGAGGAGGTCTCTGACTACCCCACTTCTCCTCTTGCTCCAAAATGTCAGGGGTATTCTGAGACCAATCTGTGGGTCCCACACAGTCAAGCTGCAGCTGGTCACCAGCCCCTAAACTGTCCTTGGGGGCTGCTGTGGTGCCCTGACTTTGCTTAGCCCAGCTCTTGGCTGCTGTTGTGCTCCAGATTCTTGCTGCTGTTCATTGTTTTAGTCTCCTGCTTTTTGGCTTTGCATGCTGGTTCTGCCTCTGAACACCTTAGCTCTGACCTGCTTCTCTGTTCTCCACCACTTCACCTGATCTTGCTTGATCCCTGACTGCATCCTTCACTACCTCCTCTGGCCATGCCATGCTCCTGACCTGACTCTTGGGATATGAGTTTTTCAGATGGGAGGCATGGAAAATGGAAGGACTTATTCCTTTAGAGCACCTAGCTTTTCTCTTCTTTACCTCATCATGACCCATGATTAATTTTGAATGTAAATAATTCACAAAGTTAAAAGTAGCATACAAGAAATGTAGGTAGCCACTGCAATTAAAATGAGTGATTTCTCCTAAGTACATCAGAGAGAAATGGGATTGTATATATCTTGCTTTCTCAAGGAAGACAGAGACACAAAAATACAGATATTCTCAAGGCACATCTTTGTTTGCTCTACAGAGACGGTTGTTTGCTTTCACACCTGTATGATTTATGATGTAATCACACTCTAATGATGCCATCAAAGACTGGCCTGTGCAATGAGCAAAAGTGACTCATTGGCAAGTTAAATAGCAGAAAAGGAATGAAAATGTGCATTCACCACATTCACCAGTTGTCCCATTAATGCACAGTGGCGTAAAGCACCATGAACACCTCAGTGCATGCAGGTTCAACAGACTTACCCAAATCTGTTTTATTACCTCAGCATGTGTGTGCTTTAGCCTGCACACCAAATCCCTGTGCTGGCTTTCCCCCCTGGGAGCAGAGCCATGTCCTGTCATGCTCTGCTGGCTGCTTCCCTCCCCACACAGCCCAGCTGCCCACAGTAGCACCCACATGGCTGGGTGCCATCCCCCCCACAGTCCCTGTGCACCTATCCGTGATTATCCTCTTTCCAAGACAGCAGAATGGCTATGACAGTAACTGTGCCCAGAAAGCATCACCTATTTGTCTTTAAAGACCTGCTTTTTAACTGTTTATAGTGGATTAGGAAAGGATAGATGGTGTGTAGTACAGTGCTATTAGCCTAGTAGGAAAGATGTTAAAAATAGCCGTAAATCATTTGTTATGTAGCCCCTTAGCCTCTGGAACAATTGCCACCAAACATTTATTTCTTTAGTGAAATGTCTTTTCTTCTCTGCTTGACTCTTTGTAGCACAGGAAGAATTGAATCCTCTGTGTGATCAATAAATAACAAGGAATTATTTCCTTGTAACTACTCTGCTTCTAATGCTGCAACCCCAGTGGTTTCAGCATCGTTTCTCCCGACTTGCACTAAAGGAGCTGAGATCAGGACCTTTGTGCTCTTTAGCAAGTAAGACCAAGCTCTTTCAAATGTCAGACAAAGTACTCTTAGCAAGTGGTAAAATGTCAGGGGGCAAACTGGGCTGGCATCCTGGGGCTGGCCATGAAATCTGGAGGGGAGGAGGCAGGTGGGGCTCCTGCAGCCAGCTCTCTGTTATCCTCCCACTGCAGCAGCTGGCTGACCATGAGATCTCCATCTCCAGGCTGGAGAAGGATTGGTGGTGGCATGAAATTACTCCTGGGTGCTGGCAAACCAAGTGACTCCCCACGGCTGAGCAATAAATTAGTCTCTGCAGCCTGCCAGCATATCCTGCCTGCTGATGGCTTATAAATAAGTCATCTGCAGAGCAGGGTTAATATTTACCTACATCTCAGACGGGTGGCATTCTGAAGATGAAAAGTGGTACAGAAATGCTGGAGCAAGTTATCATTAAGCCTCTGCACTGGCATATTTACTCATCTCTAATAGCTTACAGAGGTGCAGAAATACAATTAAACCAGGAGAAATCTATAGCTTCTTGCCTCCTGATAACACCTCATCTTCCCATGTATTGATTTAGTGCCTGTGCTGGTGGTGTAACATATGTTTACTGTGTTTTACAAGTACCACTGTGCTGACCTGATTTCTGTGTACTGCTTATGGCTGTTTCTTTGCTCCTTTGGGTGGAGTTTATTTATTGTTTTTGATAAAATATATGGAAGCTTACCAGAGAAAGGCAGGGGGGCTTATCCATAGCAAAGGTGCATATCTGGAACAGAACTCAATATGTTGAAGGGAAGGTATTATTTTGAGAGTCATTTAATTTACTGTCTTCTGACAGCTTAAGCTATAATTCTTCTTTGATTATATAGGACCTGGTAATCAGGTCCTTCTCCACATCTCAAAACCCACGATGCTGCACAGACATCTGTGCTGTGCCTTCAGCTTAGGGTGCAAGAGAAAAGCTGCCCTTCACCAAGGTAACGTTCCCTCTTCCTTTCTTCCCCTTGGTCCTTCTGAAAGGATTCATAGCAAGAATGACCCAGGGCCAATTCCCAGAATACAACAAGACAAAACAGGGACATTTACATTCTTCATAAACACGTGGTCTTTCTAACATGGTCATTGGCACTCACAGGGATGTACTATAACTGCTAAGTATGATCCTGGCCACAGCACTAATTGGATGCAGCAGTTCAGCCTGCTCCAGGATTTGCTCTTAGCCTTAGCAAACAAGGATAAGGGGGGTTAGCAGCCCCTGGCACGCCATCCCACATACGTGGTTCATTTGCAAACTTTAGTGTTTATGGCTGTGAGAGCAGGAGCCAGTTTGGAAGTGCTGGATGCAAGAAACAGGTTGCTTTGCTGTGGATGAAAAGCACGAGGTGTTGTGAAAGAACTATTTTAGATGTCTATTTTAGGATGAGATGATCAGTGCTCCGTAAGTGGCTCTTTCTTTCCACAGTTACAGATGAAATCTAGATGGAGTATTTACATGGTAGATGTCTGTACTTGCTAAGATGAATCCCACCCTTAAAGCCAAATCTTAATGTCACCAGGTATAATTTAAACCCATTATTCCTACACTCTTTCCCCAACCAAACAATCCCTTTCTCTGTCACTCTTCAGTGCTCTCTTTGGCTAAAAAACCTACATCCTTCCATTTCTCCTTGCAGGTCTTGTTTTCCAGACTTTTAAATTTGTGTCATCAGGTATCTCTTGTGCAGGCTGGCCTTGCCAAGCCAGTCCATCCTGGGGTGTAGCATGCTGTGTAGGCTTCCTGCAGAGCTGTGCTTACTCTGGTGATGATCCTGCCACTGTACCTACCTCAGAGCCACCGCTGGGTTTGGAACACCCAAGCAAATCCCTAAACCTTGACTGCCACAGACGTCCCCCCCGCCTCTCTCTCTCCATGCTATTTAATACAACTCTATGAAGACTGGAATAGAAGAGAGTATAACAGGAATTATATCCTGTGAAGAAAAAATCTCCTCCTATAAGCTCTGGGTGGGATTCAGAAGCACGTTCCATGGAGATACGTCTTTTGGAAATGAGATGAGGTTCATCATCAGACATGGAAACATGCAGAATATTCTATTTTCGCAACATCTGACTTTTGTTAGATGAGCCCCATCTTGAAAGTCCACATCATATCTCTTCTGTTCTAAAACAGCCTACAGCAAAGCACTAGAAGAGAATAATTGATTTGGCAGGTCCATTTTCATGCCCTACTCGGTTCTAGCATTTCCTGAAGGGTCTTCAACTAATAGTATCTCAAATTTATAATGATTTGTTAAAAGGGAAGGAGCTGGGAACAGTGGATGTCCTAAATTTGCGTGAAGTTCCACAAACATCTAGTTACTGGACTGGGGGTTTTCAGACACCTATTGCTGGACCCATGACGACATTGAGAAGTCATTCCTTCCTCTAAAACTTCACTGGCAGAGGCAGGAGCCTTGCTTGAACTTTGGAAACAGCACATGTACTACCTTTGTTAAACCAGTTTCCATGGTAACAATTTCATGTCACTGAACATCGTTAAAGACAATAAGAAATATGAACTATTCTGTTTGCTTGTGTTTAGAGTTCTATTGACCTCCCTTTCTGAATAACTGTTCTCCGGGAAGAAAAGAGTCAGGGCAAAACAACGGATGCTGGAGGTGCAGTCACATTATTATCAAGCCTTTCCTTTGATTTTTCAGCTTGGGATTTCAGAAGAAAACTCTGTAAATATGAGTAGGCATGGAAACGTGGCACAGATATTTCTGTCTCTAACACAAAAATAAAGCAACTAAAGATGACTGTGGTTAAATGGCTTGTCCAGAGGGGAGTTAAAGCGAAGCATGAGGAGGCTGAGCAAGAAACTACATGCTGTCATGACTTGACTCCTCAATTTACTCCTTGCCAGAACATGATGGTTCCACTTCATGTTAAAGCTGGATAAACCACTGTCAGGCTCCTTTGCCACCTGCCCCTCTGGCACTACTTTAAAAATGAAAACCCTGACAAATCTTGACATATGTGAGCAGCTTAACTCTTACAAAACGCTCTAGCAATAAAATGGAGTGCGATGCACTAGTTGGGAAATTCAGCAGTTGTCTGTCGGTTTCTCTGTGCACTGGGTGGGGGTTTTTTTTAGCTTGCCTAATTAACATTTGTTTTCTTACACAATGATTTTTTGTGTACTACACTCTTCTCTCATGGGCAGCATTTGTTGCTCCTTCTGCTAGTGCAGGATTGCAGCCCCAGCAATGCAAACAAACCAAGTCTTGGCTCTAGCTCTAAAATCACACTGGCTTCTAGGGGAGGCTTTTCCAGCAGCCTGAAGGTCTCCTGTGGCACATCACCTGCAGGGACTTGCACAGCACTGGGCAAAGACCCTTGACAACTACTGCTGAGAAAAGCAGTCAGTAAGAAGGATTTGTGAATGCCTTCTCCTCTGCATGATAGCCGTAGCAAGCTGGGAAGGGTCTTTCAAAGTGGGAGGACAACAGGGGGAAAAAAAGTCTGTACGTCTGTACGTGTCAGAACCAAGCTCACAGATTCAAACATTTCACATTTTTATATTTGCAGATTTGATATTTGCAGGTTTGATGCTGGCAGCCCATGTTACTCCAGTATGTTAGGCTGGGGTGTGAACTATATCCAGAAGGTGCAGAGTGTAGATTTCAGGAGACAAATGGCTCACCAGCTGAGAGATGCATTCAGGATGCTGCCATCCTATGGCAAATGGCTAATTGGCTGCTATCACCACCAGGGTGCCTGAACAGAAATCAAGGGAAGGATTAATTTCTGCCTGGTGGAAAGCTGTTTGAGGAGGGATGAAATAATGCACTGTGTTACTACAGGATTATAATTAAATAAAGAACCACCCCTTTTGGATTGACCCTAAAACCAAGCATTGTTTTCCACACTAAAAAACTGAGTAACTGTTTCAGGTGAAATGAAAAAATATACAAAACTGTCCGAGAGCCCTTCAGCAGCTTCTGCTGCAGCCTGAGTAGCAGGAGGAGGAAGGGAGCAAGAGGAAAGGTGACAATCCTGTTTCTTTAGAAAGTTCCAAAATTATGCATATTCAGGTACAGTATCACACTTTCTGTTCTGGATACTGACAGCATCATGACAATTCTTCCCCCTTCTAGAGAACCCTAGCATTTTGGGGCATACACCCTGGAGGTGGGAGGACAAAGTTGGACTTCCTGATCTCTGAGTTCAATGCTGTGTCTCCAGAATTCACTTCCTTAAATATACACGAAAATATTTGACATTATATTAATCCAGCAGCTCCCTAACCTGGTTGGTGACAGGCTAGGTTGGTGAAGGGCCAGTGGGTTCCAACTCACAGAGTAGCAAGAGTGGATTTTCCCACAGCACTGCCAAATGTAGGGAAGGATTTGACATTACCAAGTGTTTTCCTCTGCTTCCTTTAGCTTTACAATGCTGCAGCAGAATGAAACACCAAAATCTCAAAGTACAATGATCTGACATTTTCAAAATATTTTTTCTGCCTGAATTATTCAAAACATTGAACATGAAACTTCAATAAGCGCAGAGACTCCTAAACTGTCTCTCACTGACAAAAAAAATTATTTGCTACAAAAATCAATTTAGGTACCCATTAGGATTGAATGAGGCATGAAAAGTTCCTTACATTAATATTCTGATTTGTAATTTTTCAGGCAAAAATCCTTAAAAATAATTTAGCATTGCAACTTAATTTTTTAAAATAACATTCTGCCTGCTGGAATGAAAGGAAATCCAGAGACTTTGAAATAAGGGAAACCTCAAGCACAACCCCACTTCCAGCTTTTTTAGCTGAGCCTTGAATATTTCCCCAATCCCAGGGCAAGCAGCTCCCCAGGTCATTGAACTGTGGCTGTGTCTACCTGATGGAGCTGAGCAGAGCTGCTTCCAGCAGGGATCTGGGGATCCTGGCTTTGAGACAGGCTGCTCTACAAGCTGCAATGCTGCTTGCCCAGAAAATGATGGGCTGAGCTGACAGAAACTCAGGATGAAATAACATGCACAAAACTTGGGATTTCAATTATCAAAATGTTTTTCATCTGACTTTTTTTCCAATGACCTTTTAAAATGAATTCAGCCTTCTTGGCACATTTATTATCAGTGAGAAAAACAGCCTTTACCTTTGAGCCTACACATGATATTTTCCTTCCCTTTTTTCACTTTCTCTGCTTTACTCTCTCTTTTAAACCTTAGCAACCCTCCTATCTTTTCCTCCCCTTGCAACAAATCCCAAATCTGAGCAAAAATATGCCTCATTCTGTTGGTACAACTTGGGACCTTATCATTTACATGGGCATGAACTGTGGTGTCATCTGACACTGGCACTCATTTCAGATGAAAAAGTGATGCAAAGGAGGAGGGGGTGGGCATTGCTATTTCAAATTATGTACATTACATCAGATACCTTTTCTTTCTTTTTAAATTTCTAAGTCCTAAAAAAATTTTGTCCAAACCTCCTTTCTACTTTGAGGAAATTAAAGCTGTGAGTGAGGATTGTCCCTATCAACAGCTCAAATCATTCTTTAATGAAGAGAACCAGAATCTTGTCTCTGTTTTCACACAGGCTTCAGTTCAAAGGAACTTGCTTGAGGATAGCATTTAATTGACCTCAGTGATGGAGCACTAGCAGGATGCCTCTTGCCTAGCAACAACCTCCAGGTAGGAAAGCTTTAATAGCTGCTGGGATTTAGACACCAGGGATTGCTGTTGCACAGCTGCGATGGTTTCTGAGCAGCCCAAAAGTGGGCCAGGCTGGCTCCCCTAAAGCAGCCTTAGACCAGGGGCTGGCTCAGAGGTTCCGGGCTGAGCATCAGGAGGTTGCACCTGGATCTGCAGGCATGCCAAAGCCCTCTCTGTCCTGCAAGGGTGCACACCAGCACACAGCAGGTATCTTTCTCCCTTCCCTGCTGGGGCTCCCAGGCTCTCTGGGCCATGTGGGTCAGCTGTGATGGCTTTCAGCTTTGCATGTCCTGCTTGGAGGTCAGGCTGGCTACTCCACGCAAATGGCTTGCAAAGAATTATGTGGAAGCTTGAAATTTCAGGTGGTAACCAGAACTGTAACCTTTTTGGTAAATAAGCAAAGGTTACCTGGCCAGGGTTCATTTTCTGCAATAAAGTATGTTAAGTGACAGACCAACCAAAGGAGAAAAACACAGAAAAAAGGAGATAGCACTCAAGTTTAACCAAATTATTTTAACAAAGAACTTCTTTTCTGCATCTTCAGTTCCTATAAAAAGAAAAAAATTCCCAAGTCTGCTAACAGACAGGATCTTCCTCCAACTAAGGACATGTTGGGGTTCAAATACTTTGTCTTTTAAAAATAGGACACTTTGGGAAATGAAGCTGACAAAGAGAATTTAAGAGAACAATCAATATTTCCATTCTCCTCATTCCAGGCACAGTTTTTTTTTGAGGGGATATGCAAAGGATTGTGCTGAAAAGGGTCTTTGTGTTCTAATAATGATGCATTTCCTACATTTGTCTTACTGCTTTCACGAGTGCCGTTCTGCTAATGTTCAGCAGTCTTTCTTTACTCATTTTTTGACTGAGAATTTTGTATTTTATATATATATATGTGTATATTTGTGCGCTTGTGTTTGTATGTATATATATAGCTCATACACCATTCTGGTGGACTTTGCAGTCTCATCCCCTTTCCACACTGTCTTCCCCCAGATCCATTTCTTTTCTTGGCGTAGATCCTCAAACCAGCCATGACACCTAACACCAGAACTAGAGACAAGAAAAAAACCCAAAAGTTACCATTGTACTCCTGGTCCTCCTCTCTTCTCTCTCTTCTCTTCTGGCATCCACAGCCACACATGAGGATGCCACATGAGAGGTGAATACAGTCAAGCCTTGCCAGCTGCTGCTGAGAGTGAGGAGGGCAGGCAGATCTGCAGCCACGAGGGTTGAAGTGATCTCTCAGGATGGGCTAAATAAGGTAAAAATGGATTGTTTGGACAAAGAGAAATAAAATAATTGAGTTTCCCCTCCAAGTGCTGAAGTATCATATTTGGACTACATCATACCTGGTGGTCTGCACTTGTTTGGTCAATGTCCTCTGGTGGAGCCACGCTTTGATGTTGGTAGCAAAGGGAAAAGGCAGAGACAGCTGTTCACATCCTACCCTCCAGAGTGCAGGAGAAGTTTCCCACCTTATGCTTTTCTTTCCTGTGCTTTTGCCCAAGAATATGTCTCTGTGGACATTTGTATTCTGGCGTGACTGAGCTCTGGGCACGCTCTGTGAGTCATCTCCAGGATGGGAGATGGACAGCTGGAATCAGCATGGAGCTGAGACCAGTGCAGAAGCCCCATCCTACAAGGGGCTGTAGCTTGTGCTGGTCCAACACTGAGTGTATTATTTCAGCCTGGCTCAGAGCACTATCAGGACAAGCTGAAAAAAACTCCACTGTTTTTTAGTCCAGGCCTCTTACAGAAATATGGTTTTCAGACATGTCTGGGTAACATCTGGAGTAGCTGGCCATGAGATTTCAAGGGAAATTATATTTTCTTGAAATTGTGCTCCTTTTGGCTTTATTCTGATACAAAATTGAGGAGTGGACTTTGTTCTCTGCTGAATGAGAGGGTGTTTGCAGCAACATTATGGACAGCAATTAAGTTAGTCTTCATTTATAACATCTAAGAGTTGAATCTGGCCTGCAGTCGAGCCAGTAAGTCTCATGGGATCTTATGTACACTGTTTTGAAAACCTATTTTTTAAGGAAAACAAAGGAAGTTCCAGTAATTTGAAACTCATAATGTTTTCAGTAATCCAGCTATACTAAACCAAATTCCCCCCAAGTAAAAGTCCATTAGGCAGCAAACAAGAATTTTTTTGCTGGTGCCTTGCTGCTCTGCAAGAAGGACCAGCCCTATTTTCTTCAGGAGGGAGCACAGAGGCTCCAGTGCACGTAGACCTCATCAAGAAGGGAAGAAGGGATGGCTGAAAGGAAGGCTGGACTTGAGCTTGAGCAGATCCAAACCCTGCTCTCATGCAGGCTGCCTGGCTAAACTTGAGCATCGCCTTGCTTCTCTTCCCATCTGTCAGATGGGATTATTGCTCCACTCAGGCACTACAGGGATGGGGGCCAGGCAAGAGCCTGTAGCAAGATGAAGATTTCCTGATCTTGCAGCTCCTGACATCTGTGCTGGTAACAAAAAAGGCCCCTGGTGTAGGTGGCTTTATGATGAGGAAACTGCATCAAGACCTGGAACAAACCAAGACCACCGGCTTCTTTGTCTTAATGAAAGCACCTGAACAGAGAGTTATTTCCAACAGTTTTGATCTGTGAATAGGAATCCTGGTTCTCTGGGAGGTTAGGGTCATAATTTCCCATTAGTGTTCATGCTGCTTCCCAGTAATACTTTCTCTTGTCTTTTGCTTGTCTCCTTTCTTTCCCTTTCCCTTTCCCTTCCCTATTTCTATTTCGCTGTTCCTGATTTTATTTTCTTCCATCCGTCAGTTCTCAGAATTTTTTCAAAGCCAGACTAACTGTTAAATCACAGCCTTCTTTCACAAACCAGCTCCTGATCTGTGCTTATATTTTAACCCAAAATGTACTTTTCCCATCCCACCTCTCAGTGGCTGAAATAAGCAGACTGCCTGAACACACTGAGGAGTACATTTCTATTGCATAAGGAAGGGAGATAAAGAAAAATCCGCAGCCCTGAGACTCCCAGACTACTGGGAGCTGATGCCACTCCTTTTGCCCAGTTTTGCTGGTACCAAACTGCTGTTTTCTAATCCAGCAACTGGGTTTCCACTGATGTGACAGTGTCTATATTCACACTGTAATCAACATCCACCTCCTGCCTGTATTTTAAATTGGATTAGGGTGTGAGTTTCCTTCTCATTTTACAATCAACATGAGCAAATGCTTTGTTTATCAAAGCAATCTGAGTGATGCATAATGGAAAGCATTAAATCTATCTGGAACAATTATGACCCTGGAGTAGGTGCGTTACAATAACGGGAAATCTATTCTGCTAAAAGCTTCCTTCAGGATCATTATCTACAGACCTGCTATCCCTGCAATTGTTCCCACAGCCCCAGCACCTTCTTCAGAAACAGAATGAAGACCATAGCTGCCTGCTTCTGGGTATGAACAGCACAGCTTGCTGGTGCTCAGGTGAATACAGCTCTCCATGTGGATGCAATGCTTCCCTCCCCAGATGATGAGAAAATTTAGACTAAGTGCTTTGAATGGGGGTTTCCCACTACTGCAAATCCTTCTTGTTTAAAGACCATGAGGGAAAAAGCTTCTCTGCATCTGATAGCCTCCTTGACTTCTTTTTTACTAAACAGGAGAGTTTTATATATAAACAAAATGTATGCTTCCATTTCCAAAAAGTGAGGGCCTGATATATATGTATAAATCAATTGTATCCCTTTGTACAAAGTTGGATATTTACAGTGATATTTTTTATAAAATTGTTTTTAAAAAGTTGCTTGCTTTCTTCTCAAGGTTATTTACACATTTGAAATATGGACAAGAAATATCTCTGGTATTTTCTATGTCTTTTTTCTGAGCTCAAAAAATTATTCTCCTGTAATGACCTTTATAATGTTTATAATGTGTTTTATTCATTAGACTAATCTTGATACTTATAAAATAAATCATGTCAACACACTCAGGCTTCTTCACAAACTTGTTGCTGTGGCTGTTGTCATATGCATGGTAAAGCAGACCCACTCAGCATAGAAGGGGACAGGGCTTGGCAGGAGCAGGGGAGGGACTGAGCCTTGGCTTGGTCTCTAGCTGGTTGGAAACCCTCCCATGGGCTCAGCCCCTCTGGGTGAAGGGACGGTGGAGGTCACTTCTGATCTGTCTTGGCTACAACTGGACTGTTAAATTATTATCACAGAAACCTCCTTTAGTTTATCTACTTATAGCAGCATTAAGCCTCTCTCAGGAGAGCTGTGGCACTCCCAACTAAAAATCCAAAAAATAATGATGAGCCAAAATGCAAAAAAAAAATGGGCAAATAGCAGCAGGACACTCAGACTTGCAAAAGAGATGATGCCTTGCAAGGCTGTCCTGCTGGTCTCCAGTGATTAATCCCAGGAGGTACCTCAGTTAAATTGGATACCCTTGGAAAGGCAGTGCATAGTGAGCAGCAGTTGGAGGAGGTGGAATCAGAGGGGAAACGCTTTATCAAGCGGATATTTGAGTGTGTTAGCAATTGAAGGGAAAACAAAGGCAGGGCAGGTGAGTAATATCTGTGGAAAGGCAAAGATCTATAGGGAATGGAAGATGGGAATGAAGCCAGGAGAGAGCTCTGTGCCAGTGGGGAAGGAGAAACTGGAGCCCGTGTGAGAGCTCAGCTCCCTGCAGCCCTTGCTTCAAATGCTGGCATGAACACAAAGTGCCTGCATGCCCTGAGCTGGGATGGATTTGGGCAGTGGATTGCACTAACCATGGCAACTCACCAGCTGGAGCTGTGGGCATCACTCCTTGCATGTCTGCCTGCAGCCCCTGGTGCACTGCTCCTCTGGTAGAACCTATTCCAGCCTGGCCTCAAGCCTGCTAATGCAAGGCAAAGGAATTAAAACAATTTTGCAGCTGGCCTGGCCCTCTAGCAGTAACAAAGCCTCCCGCCACTCCAGTAGTACCCAAGGTTTACTTGGGCATTTCTATGGGAATCATTTCGCAGAGATACTCCTCTGGAAACGAGGTTTTCAGTGTGCAGAGGGAGGACCTTCCCCAACCACAGTACTTGTAGATTTCACACCAAAATAGATTTTTTGGTTGTGTAATTTTGGGGTTATATTACGTGATATCATATTTGTTGTATTATTACTGGATTGTTGTATTATATTTGGGTTTATAATATTTTTTTTTCAGTAATATCAAACATCTCACTTCAAATTCTCACAAAAAAATCCCATGGGCTGATGGCAATAATTATGCTTCAGCTTTTAGGAAATTCTAATCCTTATGTTTCAGGTCATTGCAGTGACATTCATTCCCAGGAGCTTAGGGCCACGATGAGAAGGGATTTTATTGAGGACTGATAGAACAGGAAAAAGCAAATGTGTCTTGAAGTGACTGTCTCAGAGACCCTGGGAATGCAGGAATGATTCTCCCTCTGATAAAGGCTGCATGCTGCTGCTAAAGAAATGATGATTTTTCTGAGCAAAGTAACCATCTACTGAAAGGAGCCAGGATGGCTCCAGGATGGCAGATCCATCTGCCACTGAGGTCAAAAGAAAAGCTCGCCCTAAAGCAACACAGTACCAGGAAAGTAATTTTTATTTCTCATTACTGCTGTGAACTGGATAAAGAAGCTCTTAAATGCCTATCAGAAGTATAAAAGAATGCTGTTTATCTGCTGGGAATGCATTAGAGAAAGGAAGATGTCAGAACCTGGAGGGAATAATGTCTTTTATATAACAGACTAATGCAGAGGCCTGAATGCATCAGTTGCACTTGAATGACTGGAAAAAGATGTACAAATAATCAAGTCACAAGTTAATAACCATTTGAATTTTAAATACATTTGATGTAGATGTGCTGCCACACCATTTGTGCTCATTTGCTTGCAAATATGGGGGAAATCATGGTTTCCAAGTCCAAATAAACTCAGAAGAGAGTTTTCAAAATTCGTATGCCCAACTGTTCAAACAAACAACCATTGCATTCATGTTTATGAGCGCTTGTACTGGAAATGACTGCAGATGTATTCAACCAGCAAATAAAAATGACATAATGTGATTTATTTAACCAGCCACAAGAAAACAATGTGCATATTAATGAATGTGAATAATTACTCAAAATTAACATTCAATCTACAGAGCAGTAGGATCATTAAGCTGTAGCAAATAAACTTAACTAAGGAATAAATGCAAAAGAAATTTGTGATCCTCTGGCAGTTATTAAATAAATGGCAGCAAAGACTGCATTAATTGTATAAATTATTCATTTTTAATTATTTGTTCAACTGTGGTAAGTATTGATAATAACTTTATGTCTCAGGGAGGGAAGAATTATGACAAAGAGACTTTGCTTATTCTCCTTAAAAATGGTAAAGTAAACAAAATTGGAGAATGAACTGAAAAATCTGGGGGCGTTTTTAAGTGTGTCGGGGACATCTTGTTGCTCATTGTTTTTTCTTCTGTCTACCCTTATGCACAGCACTGGCGACCCTTTTTAACTGACATTCCTTTTGAAAACATGGCTGATTAAAATGTTGGTTGGAAGAAGAGCTACTCAAAATGAAGGGAGCCTTGATCCATGTAAAGGTTAGATGACAAATAGCTAATACACTCTCTGGAGAAGGTGCACACGCACGTGGCTGTGAGTGAGGATTGCAGCAGCCTGGTGAGCTGGTTTGATTCTCAGCAATGTGACAGCAGAAACATTGTGTGCTTTGGGGATCCACGAGCATGCAGCAAAAATAAATTAAAATTCCTCTACTTCTCAGCATGTAACCTGCAGCTTTTGATAGGTGCCAATACACAGTGGTGATCCCCAAGCTCCTGAGACCCCTTCCCTGAAGCAGGTGTTGAATGCAGAGGGCAGCAGGGATGGTTATCTTGGAACTGCCAGCACATCATCCTCCAGGTATTTTCCCACCAGGACAGGAAAAGCTTCATGACTTCCATGCCAGTCACTACTCTAAAGACAGAGATGCAGATCTCCTCCTTGGGTTGTCTCTGGCATTTGCTTTGCGATCTGGTTCGATGAAATTTTCAGATCAGACAAACATTTATCAAAAATCTTGGTTCTGCTGCTTTAACCTGAGAGAGCAGACTTTCCCTGACTTACAACAGCACTGCCCTGTCTCCTTCCCTGTCTCACATCACCTCTAGGACATATTGCCTTCTTGTTCCCTTTCTCACATCTCCTTGAGAGATTGTTGCCTTAAGCTTCTTGGCTCAGCAAACTGGGACACCTGAAAACTATATGGCATCAGCAACAGAAGGCGAAGAGCTTTCAGTCTGCCAGAAATTTTGGAAAAACCTAGCCAGACAAACCACCCCCATTTTATTTCTAGTTTGTGCTCCAAAGCATATGAACAGCAGAGTTTTTTGAAGAAAGAAATGCTTTCCATATTTTTTACCGGCAATACAATTATGAGTTTATTGAATCAGTTAAATCAATTTGGCTAGAATATACTCAAGGAATTAAGGATGAATTAAATAGCATAAAAAATTTCAGCACCAGAACTATGATAGGCTTATTAACAACCAAAAACCACTTTCGAGAGAGAAGCATCAGACAATCTTAATCAGAAAGTGCCATTTCCAAACTACAATGGGTGGAAATTGTATATTCCATTAAATGCCATGTATGATATGTACCTCCCACAGTGCAGAGCTGTTTTCTTGAATGATGGTGATGATGATGATGATGATTATGATGATGATGATGATAATGATGATGATTTTCTTTCTGCGCAGTTATATTTTCATATATTCACTGGAGTTTTTTATTAAAGAAACAAAATTCTTCTGTGCAAGGAATTGTGTTGGACCTTGGCAGATCCAGCATTAGTTCATATTACCAATATGAGGTGTCTTGCAAAGGAACAAATGAACTGCTGGGCACTAATAATGTTTTTCTATGTGTAGCTGTTGTCTATTCAGAAATGAGAAACTGACTTTCCATTTCACATAGTTTCCCTCTGAAATGAACTTACTATCACTTTATCCAAGTTATTGCTCTGCTGAAATAACCCGAGGGTCATTCAGCCTCCACACACCTAATAGTGGAATTCAGCAAAGCAATCAGTTTGAATCTCCCCTACAGTCTCTGTTTGCTTCCAAGGAGCCTGCTGGCCTCGCCTGTATCCTGGGGACAGCATGCAAGGAATGGCAGTGGGATTGGAGGTGCTGCTGGCAGCGTGAAGGATGCTGTGAGCTGCACCCATGAAGGATGCTGTGAGCTGCATCCATGGAGGATGCTGTGAGCTGCATCCATGAAGGATGCTGTGAGCTGCATCCACGGAGGATGCTGTGAGCGGCACCCATGAAGGATGCTGTGAGCTGCACCCGTGAAGGATGCTGTGAGCTGCACCCATGAAGGATGCTGTGAGCTGCATCCATGGAGGATGCTGTGAGCTGCACCCATGGAGGATGCTGTGAGCTGCATCCATGGAGGATGCTGTGAGCTGCATCCATGAAGGATGCTGTGAGCTGCATCCATGGAGGATGCTGTGAGCTGCATCCACGGAGGATGCTGTGAGCTGCACCCACGAAGGATGCTGTGAGCTGCATCCATGGAGGATGCTGTGAGCTGCACCCATGAAGGATGCTGTGAGCTGCATCCACGAAGGATGCTGTGAGCTGCACCCACGGAGGATGCTGTGAGCTGCATCCATGGAGGATGCTGTGAGCGGCACCCATGGAGGATGCTGTGAGCTGCACCCATGAAGGATACTCTTAGCTGCACCCATGAAGGATGCTGTGAGCTGCACCCATGAAGGATGCTGTGAGCTGTGCCATCTTGTGTAGCTCCAGAAAAAGCCATCTGACAGCACAAAGAGACTCAAGAATATTTCAGGAGGCAATTAGCAGGTGCTCCAGGGTGGCTAAGCTTTAGGAAGATTCTTTAGGATTTTCAGCTGAGTTTGCATCCCAGCTATAAATCCAGGAAGTTTTTCTACATTTGCTGCATAATACTGGGAAGGAGGGGACAGCAAAGGTGAGTCAATTCCCTGTTTCTCCCTACAAACCCATACCAAAGGCCTCTGTTTTGAATGTATTATAGAATCAAATGTGCAGAATATGAAGTCAAGAAAGTTAAAGCACCTAAGCAGGGGGTAGGTATAAATACCGTGCTAGGATCTGTCCCTGCTCTCTTCCGCAAATGTGAATCCCCCTGACGTAAAAAGCTGACAGAAGGCTTGATGTCCCAGCAGGAGATGGATTTGTGCAGATCTCTGCCGCAGTGACATTTGCACCCAGCTGACTCTACCTGTGTAGAACAGCAGGAATATTTGACAGCACAAAGGGAGAGGCAAATGAAATCGAGCAAGGAAAATAATAGCATTGAAAGCATACATGAGAGGCTTGTGCTATCTCCTGTTATGGAATATAATGGAGACATTCTGCACCCACTTTTCTGAAAGTGTTTCTCTGACATGGAAGACGTGAATTTGTCTTTTTCTAAATGTGAAGTGAGAGCCAACTGACTTTCACAATTTGTGATACAGATGCAGTGTCCTAGAGAATATTCTCCCTCTCTCCTCCTGTTTCATACAGAGCTTTGCTAGGAGGAAGAGCTAGCAGGCTCAAATGAGTCTGTAGGGGCTCATTTGAGAGGGCTTGGTGCTGTCTGCAGAGCTTGAATGCACAGCCAGGGATCAGGAAAGAAAAAGATGTTGAGCCTTTTAAGGCAGAAGGATCTTACATTGCCTCCTGTCACCAGCATGTTCTCCTTGTCCAATAAACTGGACATTTGTAAAGTAATTTTTCACTGAGTCTGTGCTTCTCCTAAGGATGATACATCTTTTTAGTGTAAAGTAGATGGTTTTTGAAGTCCAGCTCTGAAATCCTAGGGAGAAAATTTTTTGCTGGAAACATTATTTGCTCTTGGAAAAACCAGCATATGTGCCAGGTAAATACATTCTGTGGTATTTTTATAATGACTATAGGCAATGTGTGGCAATTATTTTCTGAGAAATGCTGATTTTCTAGTACATGCCTTTCACTTGAGTTTTGGTCTTTAATGGGATGAGCTTTGGGATCTGTGAATGTATCACCTCTGGCAGAAGTACAACACAGTGCATTTTGAAGTTAGTACCCAAAAGAGCAGTGGATTGTAGACACAAAAATAGAGTTAGACCTCACCCCAGGCTTGTATGTTACCAGGTTCTACAGAAAGTTTCTGCTGGCTTTGGTGACAACTGAATCCAACTGCAGACTTTGCTTAAAACAAAACTTTAACACTTCACGTTAGCCTGTTGGGCAGAATCTCACTCTTTTTTTTTTGATATGTTCTGCACAACTTAAAATAGCTTCAGCATATGCTCACTTCTTTCTCATTAAACATTTCTAGGAAAGTCTTAGCAGTCTTATATGTGGAATAAGAAGTTTAGCTAGTCAGTTTCCTGGACAACATGCAGCAATTGAACCTATAACAGCACCACTAAATCTCATTTAAATCCACAATTGTCTTTGATCTCTGACCTAGTCCTTTTGTTTTTTTTTTTTTTCCATGTTGACCTGAGATGCCAAATATTTTGCAAGAATAGGACGAGGTATGAGTGACAACAGAAAATCTTGGGATGCAAGCTGCCTGCTTAATCAGTGTCTTTGTGAATTGCATCATTTCAGTATGTAACAAAACCCCTTTAAAGACAGAATATCATGCAGTAGGCACCTGGTTCACTTCCATAACAAAGCCACAGAGACCTTTATGAAGGCATGGGAATGCTAAACCCTCTGCACAGCCCAAGGAAGGAATGTCAATGTCTCAAACTCTTTTTGGCTTGACCATGTTTTTATCAATATAGCTGATAATTCAGGCACATCACTAAAAGTTCCCATATATAAAGGACCCATTTCATACGTGCCATGGGGAAGTGCTGGTTTCCCCTTGGAGTGCCTCAGGCTGTCTCTGCTAAACACACATATAGGCATATGTGCCATTTGGTCTTGGTATTCTATCCTACGAGTTGTTTACCACATATACTATTTATAACTTTTGTTATCAGAGCTTGAACATCTGTACCAGAGATGTCTGTACAAAGTGACAGAGATCAGTACAGTATGCAACAAATAACCAGAGCTACATGATGAGGAACGTTCCTGCTGTTAAGCTGGTTTGCTAGGGTTTCACTTAGCGACAGATAAAGATGATGGAATACGAATTCTCCCTGACAAAAAATTGGGTTTCTTTCCAGCAGCTCAGAAATGCCTGAGCCTCAAGACTCTCTCTGCTGTCTCCTTTGCCTGTCTGGGTGATACGTGATTGATGCCTTGAGAGGCTGCCTAGAACAGAGGCTAGGCAGTGTTAAAGGAATGAAATGCTTATTAAAAGGCCTTTAAAGGATACACCTTGGACAATACAAAAGCCTAGCTGTGGCTCTACCCAAGATGGACCCAAGATGGATGATCAGTCACAAGTTTTCACACTTTCATAAGTTTTGGCCCATTCACATGCTGGCATTAATTGTCCAATTACAGCTTCAGGTTATGAAATCATATCCTCTCAGATTGCTCTCCTCAATTTGCTGTTATTTACACTTTTTGGGCCCAAATCTGCAATGGTGTCCTTGGTTCTCAGGCTGGAAAAGGATTGCTTTGTCCAACTAAACTGTGAAGAGAACATGCAAATGCTTCATATGAAGTTCAGAGTTACATACTAATGCAATACAGAATCTGGAACATATGAAAGCTGAAACTTAAGGCATGATGATGAGCACTCCCTTCCTGTGCAAGCAAGTCACTCCTTTAAGGCCACTGCATCTCGTGTGGGAAGGCAATACTTTTTTTTTTTTGCTGAACCACCCCTGACTACCATTTGAGAGCAGATGGATACAAACCAGCCAAACAGGCACTCTGGGTTGCTGGTATGTTCTTCCCCTGCATTTGGCGTAGCACAAGAAGTGGGAAAAGCAGCCCCTCATGAAACAGCCTCTGCTTGTTTCCCTTCCTGAGTAAACTCCTTTTCAACTGTGATGAAGAAGAAAACAGTAACTTTATACCAAGGATACATGAAAACTTAACAGAGGGGGCAGCAATTCCTCTCCCATTCTACTGTAACAGCACCAATTCTTCACAGCCAGTTTCACAGGAAAATAACAAGCTATCTGTTTATTGAAGCGTGCTCGGGGATAAATCCCTCTCATCTTCTCTACATGAATGAGTGAGCCTTATTGCATGAGAAGTTTGGCCAGAGGCAGAGCTGGCTCACAGCCTGTGCCCCACCTCCCCCTGGCTCGGGGCGCAGCTCCCCACATCCCTCTCCACTCTGCCGCTCCATCCAGCCCCACCTGTGACGTCCCAGGAAAAGGGCAAAAGATGACAGGATAAGACCTTTCATGTACAAGTTGCAATCTTTGCAGAAGTCTGATTGTCTCATCATTTTCACATCAAGGCCATGACGAGGAAAAAGCCCCACGGTAACTAATTAACGGGAGAGTAACCAGTCATCTCTGGGGCTGTTGGTTTTGTGGCATAAAACCATTGAATAAGTGTCGCAGACATTTCTCCACAGAAATCCTTTTCTTTCATATTTCTGTGGCTTCGGGAGCCAGAGGCCCCCGAAGAGAAGGTAAACAATTATTATCAGCTGCTGTGGAATGCAATAGGATTCACCTTGATTGGCTCATTTTCTATGTTTATAATTAAGGGCCAATCATCAGTGCAAGCCAGGGGACTGAGTCCCTGGACACAACTTTGTTGTGGATTCTTTTCTATCTATTCTTAGCTTAGCTAGCAGCTCTGCAAACCTCTCTTTATATTCTTTTTAGTATAACTATAATGTATTATATCATATATTAATAAATCAAGCCTTCTGGTCAAGATACAAGATTCACCGTCTCTCTCTCACCAGCAGCGGCCCACTCAGGTCGCTGTAATATCTGGTGACCCCTCGTGTCAGAGCAAAAATTAATCTGATAAGACCAGAGGAGCAAAATTGCTGCACTGGGTAAAAATCCTGTATGTGTAGCATTTGAGGGTTGCTTTGAAGTGACCTCAGAAAGTGGATTCAAGCCAGGAGCTGAAGAACCAAAGATCCTGATTTGGACAGAGTTCACAGCCAAGGCTGACCACAAAGAGAATCTTTCTTCTGGAAAACCATCAGGAAAGATGATGGAAAAGAGCAGCAGACCTGTGGAGCTGGCCAGAGCAAGCTGGACTCTTTCAAAAGGTACTGTTCACTTTTCTATCCCTGATGAACCAGCCCTTCGTAGCTTGTGGCTGTTTGTATGGCAGACCCATGCCTTGCCAGAAGAGATTCAATTCTCCCCTTCAGAGGAGAAAATAATAGCCCTCTGGAAACATTGGTGCAGAGAAGATGGTTGCTTTTTGTCAAAAACAGATATCTATGGGTTCTTTCGATGGGCAAAGCTTTTTGGGTTCTTTACTGATATTCTGTATGCTTTGGATGTTTTTGTCTGGGAGTGCATGGACTCGATTATCCAGTGCGTCTTCAGTAAGGGACGCGTGTTGCCTTCTATCTACCCAGCATTTATAAAGCTTTTCCCTGTCCTGAAACGCAGAGCAGCTTGTTTTCAATGGATTTCTAACTGTTATGGCCAAGCTCCGTTTCCACCACCCTTGGCAGAAGACCCGGTGGGGGAGGACTTTGGGCTTTTTCCCCCCCGCTGCTTCACGGCGGGGGGGGCTGAAACTTCGCGGCGCGAAGAAGTTTTTTTTACTCTTGCTCCGGAGCATGCTCAGATGGAGCCTCCTCCTTCCCCCCCTTCTCTCTCTCCGGGGGGATGGGAGCGGCCGCTCAAGCCAGCGCCGGCCTCTCAGACTCCGCCTTCAGAAACGGGGGCGGCACCGGTCTCCGAGGTTTCCTCCACGGCCCTGCTAGAGCCGTCACTCCAGGAGATCCCGTCTCCGCCTCTCCAGGAGGTCCCGCCCGCGGTTGCACCGGCCTCCCTGCCCCCGCCAGAGCCTGTGTCGGAGAAGGCAGAAGAGACAGCACTTCCGCCGATTGACCTGTTGCTAAGCAACGGCGACGCTCCGCCGCTTCTCCAGGATCCGCTGGTGCCCGTGCCGTGCCCGCCGCCGTTTTCAGAGCCCAAGGACGCAGCACCAGCGTGTTCCTGCGTGTCCCCGCCGCCTCCACAGCAGACCCCAGAGTCAGCAGCAGAAAACGGAGTTGAGCCCGCGGGACCCTCGGAGCAGCCCGCGGCGGATCCCACGCTCAGCGCGATTCCCTCCCCAGTTTCGGCTCCCTCCCCGATGCTTCCACCGGACGTCCCAGCAGTCGCTCCGGCAGGGGGTCTCTCCTTCCGTGGAGCGGGGGCTGCCCGCCAGCTCACTGTTGTGGCAGTCCAGCTGCCTGTTTTTAAGATCAGCATTCTCGGCGGTTTGGGGGGTGGTTTTTCGGGGATTGTCCCATGGAGGCCGCCGCCTCTCTTGTGTCCTAGTGGCATGGGGGGGCAGGTGCATCCAGAGAGTTCTGCCTCTGATCCCCAGCCCGGAGGGGATGGGGATGAAGCCAGGGGGCGGATGAGAGACAAACCCGATGTATTGCAGAGGGAGAGGGCACAGTTGGAGGAGACCATAGCTGGTTTGCTGTGGGAAACAAACATTCCCAGACCCGAGATGAAGATTCTCGGGGCAGCTTCTATTTCCCTGCTGCTGGCATGCCTCAGTGGTTTAGGGGAAAGGAAGCGTCTCACTGCCCGTGCTGCCATTGTGCTGGCAGCAAGGCTCAGGCCCGTAGGAATGCAGAGCCTTCCTCATGGGTTTGGCCTGGGATGCTGGGCTCAGGAAATTCCTGGGCCGGGCCCGCTGCGAGGCCTCTTGATGTTTCTAGGGGTTTTGGTTTGTCCTACCGGTCCGGGTCCCCCTGTGTGAGCCAGTTTTGGGGTTCCTGGTCCAGTATGGGCCAGGGCCCCCAGGGCTTTTTCTTTCTCTGGCATTGCTTTGCTTGGCTGCTGCTCTTTTGCTTTTCGATAAAAAAAAAAAAAAAAAAAAAAAAAATTTTTAAAAATTAAATAAAAAAGATTGAAAATAGGCGGGCAGCAGCTCTGAAGTGCTGAAGCACTGAAGGGCCAGAAAAGGACATTCTAAAAATTGTTCAAATTGTTTCAAATTGTTTAAAATTGTGTTATGCTGTTTCAGGACCAAAAAGGACTCTCAGATGTCCAAAAGAAACAACTTCAGCTGATGGACTGTTCCTGAAACTCAGCTGCATGGACTTGAATTCTCTTTGCATTGTTTCTTGCAATTTTCTTATACTGTAGGATTGTTTTAGTGAATTATTAGTATTCTATATTTTATAGGTGAAGGAATTTCCTGTTCATTCCACATCAGCATTTTTCTTTTATTTTTATACAATTTAGAAAGGTGAGATGTCGCAGACATTTCTCCACAGAAATCCTTTTCTTTCATATTTCTGTGGCTTCGGGAGCCAGAGGCCCCCGAAGAGAAGGTAAACAATTATTATCAGCTGCTGTGGAATGCAATAGGATTCACCTTGATTGGCTCATTTTTTATGTTTATAATTAAGGGCCAATCATCAGTGCAAGCCAGGGGACTGAGTCCCTGGACACAACTTTGTTGTGGATTCTTTTCTATCTATTCTTAGCTTAGCTAGCAGCTCTGCAAACCTCTCTTTATATTCTTTTTAGTATAACTATAATGTATTATATCATATATTAATAAATCAAGCCTTCTGATCAAGATACAAGATTCACCGTCTCTCTCTCACCAGCAGCGGCCCACTCAGGTCGCTGTAATAAATAAGCAGTAACAAATGTTTCTGCACTCCCTGTGCACACCTGCCAAGTCAATTCAGAGATATCAACAAGAGCACTTAAAATGTTTTGGCAAGAGAAAAATTTCTATAAGCTATTGAGGTGCTTCGTGCATGTATTTTCAGGTAACAAGCCTTGGCTCAAAGGCCTGCATTCAAGCACTGCTGAATATCACTCCTATTCAAAAACTAATCAGAATCAGCATTCAAGTGCTGTAAGCACTATGTTTCCTACAATTCATCTAACCACCATGAAGAACTTGGAAATAATTAAGCTTTTGACCAAAATTATGTGCTGCATAATTTCAGTCTATAGACTTAATTTGTTGAATCCAAAATATTCCACTGATCATTATTATAGCTGGACACATGTTTTTGAAATAATTGATCAATAATTTATATATTATGACAGATCATGCAGAGTTGTATTGCTTATTTAGCATCACAGAATCACAGAATCACAGAAATTCTAGGCTGGAAGAGACCTGTAAGATCATCAAGTCCAACCCATATTCTAACACCTCAACTAGATCATGGCACCAAGTGCCACATCCAGTCTTTTTTTAAACTCTTCGAGGGATGATGACTCCACCACTTCACTGGGTAGATGATTCCAGTATCTGACCACTCTTTCTGTAAAAAACTTCCTTCTTAATTCTAGCTTGCATCTCCCTTGACGCAGCTTGAGACTGTGTCCTCTTGTTCTATCTGTTGTCGCCCGGAGAAAGAGACCGACCCCCAGCTCACCACAGCCACCCTTCAGGAAGTTGTAGAGAGTGATAAGGTCACCCCTTAGTCTCCTTTTCTCCAGGCTAAACAACCCCAGCTCCCTCAGTCGTTCCTCATACGGCTTGTGCTCCAAGCCCCTCACAGCCTCGTTGCTCTCCTTTGGACACGCTCAAGCAACTCAACGTCCCTCCTAAAGTAAACACTGTAATAGAACAGCTCCCAAACACACTTCCAATTCAGGAAACCTCTTCTGATTCTATATGGACAGCAATGAAAATAATTCTGCTTCATTGTGGAAAATTCCATTTTATCCTGCAGAGATTTAATCCTGTGTCCAGAGGGTTGACACTGGACTAGATCCAGTGTCAGTACAACACTGATCATGCTGATAACATAATTATCTGAGCACATAGCTACATTTATCAGAAGGGTCCTGACTCTAATGCACCTTGGCCTTTATGTTTGTTGCTCTCCCTTGCCCCTCCTGAGTCACTTGCTTCCCCCAAGTAGTGACTCACCAGACCTGGTCAGGGGTGCAGGGGCAGACTTAGCCTCTGGAACCACTTCAGTAGAAGAAGTGCTTTGGCAGGAGAACTGCTTTAAGAAGTTATCAAGGGAATGAAATGTGCTTATATGGCTCACATTTTCACAAATACGTAAAAGACCATGTGGAGCTCTATGCCTGGCAGGCAGTAAAAATCCCATCTCCTTCCTTCCATATTTGTTGAGACAGTCATGAGACTTCAACTCCTTCTTCTCCACACAGCTGGCATGCACAGCAGAGAGGAGCTGCATCCCACAAGTGCTGTGACAGATGTGCTGTATTACTGCAGCTGGATGCTCCTGCTAGGATTGAAGCAGAGGAAACAGTGTCTTTGGTTCTCTTGAACAGAAATGAGAAAACATTAAAAGCTCTCACATCTTTCCTTAATATTAGGAAAGCTAATATTTCTTTAATATTAGCTCTGTCTTATTTAGTTTGGTAGGGTGATGCAACTACAGTACAAGGGGAATCCATCACTTTCATTAAGCATGGTAAGTAAAACTAACTCAAAAAATAAATAGGCTATTACATATTCCGTGCCTACCTCAGGAGATAGCACATTCATTATATTCCAATAAGCCCCAGATAGAGACAAAAATACACCCCAAATTTGCTAGGGTTGAAAAATGCCTTTTTTTCCTGCACTCTTGCAGGAGATGCTGTACTTTTCACCATTTCCCTTCCACAGTGAGCTGATCTTCCAGCCCAGGAAGGCAGATGCTGTGCATCAGTGCTGTTCTCAGCTGCAGCAGAAGCAAGGAGCCAGCACACAGCACCTTCCCCAGTACTTCAGCCCCCAGTGGTGTGTAGCTGCACTCACCCCTGTCCAGTGTGTTCAGGCACCAGCAGCCCGCATTCTGCTCCCTCTGACACATCCTCCTCTCCATTATGGGCTTCTCTCACCTTTGGCTTATGCATTTCCAAGCTCTGTGGAGCAAGGCTCACCCACAGAGCTGGCACAGTGACAAGGCTCAAGCTCTCCACGTTGTTTGGTCTTTAGTCATAACCATAGTATAAGGTCATAAGTTATCTGCTTGACCTGATCTTAACAGAGGAGATGAAATACTTGGAAATTCAGCTGGAACACCCTGTGAGTGCCCTAATTCTCACCAGCATGGGGTACTCACCTGGTGTTCTTTGAGCAACTGGATGAATATTGCACAGCTGGCTGAAAGCTGCTTTGGTTTACCCAGTGAAAGCAAATACTATCTTGTGACGGTGGTCACTAGGGTTTTCAGGGTGAGAGAGAGATGAGAATGTTGATTCCATAATCAAAAGGCTTGATTTATTTTATGATATATATATTACATTATGACTATACTAAAAAGAAACAGAAGGAAAAGTTCTCAGAATGCTAGCTAAGCTAAGAATAGAAAAGAATGAATAACAAAGATCTGCGTCCTGGCAGACAGTGAGACCCAGCTCTGCCGTGAGTGGTCAGTAAATCCAGACATCCACAGGAGACCAATCACAGATCCACCTGTTGCATTCCACAGCAGCACATAACCATTGTTTACATCTTGTTGCTGAGGCCACAGCTTCTCAGAAGGGAGCAAAATCCCAAGAAGGGATTTTTCACAAAAGATGTCTGTGACACTATCTCATACAGCAACTGTGCTTCAAGCATGATGAGTTGCATCTTGATTGCTCTCTTTGAATCTGCACTGGCTCCTTTACCACCTGCCTCATGGACATCTGCACTGGATACACATCCCATCAGTTCAGGATTCACCAAGCTTGTTCTGGTGCTGAGAGTCAGAGCACAGTAGAAAGCACCATCCTAAAAATGACTCAAGTGAACATTCTCTCATTAGGACAAGGAGCTTCTCTTTGTCTCTCTCATTGTGAGGTGATTGAATATTTTCTCAGCAGAATTTTCCTGAGGCTGACCATAAGGGTCTATGCCCATGTGCCTTTATGATAATTGCTATATGATTATTACTTTAATGATTTCTTTCTTGGTGGAAAAAAGTAGGGAGCACAATCTCTTACTGATAACAATTGGTAGGGACAACTGTCTCAGTCTTTTAGGTGTTTATTTAGCTGTTACACACACTGGATGGGGGCATAAGGAAGCTGAAGTGGGAGGTTTGCTCCTCAAAACCAGTATAGTTCAGAATTCACATGCTTCGCTTTATAGCTTTTCAGTGTTTTCTTGCAACTTGCTATGTCTAATTTAGAGGGCATTTTGAGGCAAAGGATACGATTCCCATACTCAAAGCAAAGGTGTATTTCCCATAAAGGATAGGAATGCTTTTTACTAACCAGCACATATATGTTTTTTCTTATTTTATCCCATTGTTTCCTCTTCCCTGGACTCCCTTGTTAAATTCACATGTCCATGATGATTAATCCCAGCCTTTCCTCAGAAGTGTGTTGACATCACTGTGGTGAGCCAGTCAGCAAAGCTCACCAGTGAAATGCAGTATATGGCCCATGTGAAATGGCTGCTACAGCACCCTTCAACTCTTGCAGAAGAAGAATACCATAAAAAAACAACAAATAATGTTAACAAGGACTAAACTGTATGATTTTCTACACCATTTCCAGCTGGACCAGGGCACTTTGCATTAAGCTAATGAGAGGTGAAAGCCAAATTAGACGTTCTTGATGGAGCTTTCATTGTGTGTGGGTGCACACTGACTGCAGATGCAATTATTTTTCAACCCGTGAGAGCTTCAATCCATAGACTTGCACACCACGTCAAGCTAATCCAGTAAGTCTGGCCCCCAAATCTGACCCAGCTGATTCTTGTTCTTTTCTGGGAAATGACTCTAGAGCTGGGAGGAAGAATGTAAAATGATACGTGCTGCTCTTGCTCGCCTCCAGCCTGAGAGGATAGGTTTGCTTACAAACACTTTCACATTTATCCTACATTAGGACTAAAAATCAAGATCCTTCCCATCACTGTCAATATAGAGGCAGAACCAAAAAGAGAGGAAAACCAGAAATGTTTCAGGCAACAAAATAAACAAACAAACAAACAAAAAATCAAGATGGAACAATTACAAAGAAATTATTTGTCTTTGTAATTGTATTATTGTCAGTAAAAAGACAGACTTAGGGAATTGTTCATCAGTTGCAATAGCAAAAATAGACACATGGATGAATTGACAGGTTCACAAGAGTGTTCATCTTCTCAAAAATACACTGAAGTTAAAGTTGATAACTATTTCAAGGGAAAGTTTGGTTAAAAGGTAATGTGAAAGGAAGAGTCTCTTACTCTTCAAAATTTTCTTCTTTCTTCATCTTCAAAACAAAGGAGAAGCAATTAAGGTCATAGCAAAGCAGATTAAGTTACTTTTATGCTTAGCAGATCAACTCTCACTAGAGTGACAGTTCTTCACCTATGGTCCTCTCTTTTTGCAGAGAGAAAAAGTCTGATTTTAGCAGGGTGCCTCTTTAACAGCATTCACCTTCAGAGCATGCTGTCTTACCTCCTATGTGCTCGGGTAGCATCACATAGGATGATGCACCTCCATTTGAACTGTACTCTGAGGGTCAGGGTGTTTACGGGTAGAGGCGTTGGATTTGTGTGGCAAGGGTTTGGTAGCAGGGGTGGCTTCTCTGAGAAGTTGCTAGAAGCCAATGCCAACACAGACCCACCACTGGCCAAGGCTGAGTCCTTCAGTGACAGTGGTAGCACCTCTGGGATAACATATATAAGAAGAGGAAAAGAAGAACAACCTGCAGAACATCACCAGAGAGAGCAGCAAGAATATGTGAGAGAAACAACCCTACAGTCACCAAGAGCAGGGCAGAAGGAGGAGCAGCAGGTGTTCCAGCACCAGAGGAGAGATTCCCCTGGTGCAGACCATGGTGAGGCAGCTGTGCCCCTCCAGCCCATGGGGGTCCATGGTGGAGCAGAAGAGCACTTCAACTGCACCTGATGGGAGGGACACATGTTGAAGAAGTTTGTGGAAAACTGTCTTGCATGGTAGGGACCCATGCTGGAGCAGGGGAAGAGCACAATAAGGAGCAGGAAAGACAACATGTGATGAGCTGAACTACAACCCCCACTCCCCATCCCCATGCAGCACTCACGGGGAAAGAAGGCAAAGAAAATTGGGAATGAAGGAGGGAGGGATGGGAAGGTGTGATTTATGATTCAGGGGTATTTCTTCTAATCCTGTTTTGTCTTGCACTCCAATATCTCTCCCCTGCCCAGCTGACGGAGTGGCTTTGGGCACCCAGCATTCAGCCAGGGTCAGCCTGCCACACACAAGGAACAACTCTGTAACCAACTCTGCCAACCCCTGAGACTCTGCCATAGCATCCTGGCATGTCTGGACAAAATGTATGATGCAGGTTGGCTTCTTCACTGCTGCTGATCAGCAACAGCCACCAGGACTGCTGCCACTGTAAGGAGGCAGACTGTGCAAGCCTTAATGAAGGCAATGGAAAATGCCTTCACTTTGTGAGGGTGATTTTTCCTCCATAAAATTATATGCCAATGTTTTTCGACTTGCTTTCCCATGCCAAATATTTTAAATATCTCAATCCAGTTATCTACACTGTTTATGCAACAGCAGAATTTGCATCAACAATAAAATCTACTAGGAAGTGACTCTCATATGTGGCCAGCCCATCACATGCAGCTCTCTGGACCTTATGGGGGAGGAGCACTTATTCTCTTATCACACCAGGAAAGTTGTACAAACTTGTCCCTCAGCACATCAGCTCCAAATCAGAGGGAACTGAACTTGGCTGTCTCACTGAGGTGATGTTAGCCTGGCCAGCAAATGTTCATACAGCTTACAAAGGGATTGGATGGTGATGTTCTTGTTTGGAAATTCTGGCAAACCACTGGGAAGACTGAGGACATAAGAGCAGTCAGACAGTGGGCGGTTTCTGGTTCTGTGTTCCTACATTACAAATGACAGAGTAGTGTTAAGATTTGTAATGGACATAAACACACATCCATTTTAGGAACTAAGGAAGTCTAAGCTTTTTCCATGTTTAGATGTTGGGGAGAAAAAAAGAGAGAAGAAGAACTGTAAGGTAATATAAAGCTGAGACAAGAATTACTTTTAGTAGGAAAATACTGAACTTTATGAAGATGGGAAAACTGGTAAGACACAATTAACATAAATTAAATACTTTCCTCTTTCTCCAGTGGGAGAAAATAAAAACTCTAGACCTACCCTATTTCATTAAATTAAGGAAACGGCATCAGATCTGATTTGAGCCCCTCAGAATCTCTCTATTCCCTCTCATGTGAATGTAAAACTCCTATCCATTCATTTCTCTGCAGTCATATAACCACTTAATTACTTTCTTATTAGCGCTATCCTTCTCTAAAGGCTGATGTGTTTTTCTAGATATATTTTCTTTAAATTGCATATTCTTTGTTAAGATGAGTAAAAAAGCCATACTACGCAGAAGGTCGCTGAAAAAATGGATTTATTTATAACAGAGGTGTAAAGATCTCCCAGGAGAGCCGAGTGTCCTCACTGCCAGCTGAAATCAGCAAGAGCAGGTCTCCAAAGCTCAGTCTCAAACCTGTAACAGGCTGTGAATTTCTGATCTCGTTAGGACTTCTCTCCTTCTTTGAACATCAATATTCTTGTGTTCATTCCCATACATTCCTATAATAGCCCCGTGCTGGTGTGGGCTAGTATAAATGTACTGGGGTTTTGTAATGATATTGCCAAAGAAACAAATGCTCCAAAGCAACCGCATGGGATTACTGGGAGATGAGCTGTCTGACGTTAGTAAGGTATTTAGTCACTGGGCAAACATCTACTCCGGACTATGTCACGATGGTTTCTGCTCAGTTTTCCCTTGCAAAGTCCCCAGATGTTTAACAAGCAGGAGACAAACTGCTGTTCGCTGAGAGGAACCTGCTTCTGTCTGAAATGTGGCACTTCCAAACACAGAATGGTTTGGATGGAAGGGACCTTTAAAGGCCATCAAGTCCAAACCCCTTGCAATGAGCAGCGACATCTTCAAATAGATCCGCTTGCTGCGAGCCTTGTCCAACCTGTCTGTGAATGTTCCCAGGGATGGGGCATTCAGCACTTCTCTGGGCAACCTCTGCCAGGGTTTCACCACTGTCACCACAAAACATTTCTTCCTAATATCTAGTCTGAATCTGACAAAGTGGTTTAAAATCTTTACCCCTCGTCTGGGTAAAAAAGTCTGGCCCCAGCTTTAAGCTCCCTTTAAGCACTGAAGCTCAGAGATGCTTTAGCAGGCAAGGGGCCGAGGGGGAGAGGGGAACTTGGTGACAGACAACTCAAACCCCTTTCGGTAAGTGTCAGTGATGTCGGGAATGGGCAGGGAAAAGCGTTTAGGGCAGGAATAACACCTCTGTGCCAACGACCCGCACCTCCGGCGCCCCGCCAAGCCGGCTCCACCCCGCCGCGCCGGGGCCGGGGCCAGGGCCGGGCCAGAGGCAGCGCCCGGGCGGGGACGAGCCGGCCGGGAGGAAGAGGAGGGATTTCACCTGCCCCGCCCGGCCCGCCCCTCCAGGTGCCAGGTGGAGCAGGAAGCGGCGGCGGCGGCGCCGGAGGGTACCCGCGCCCGCCTCGGCGCCGGGCCCATGAGGGGAGATGGCGGCGGGCCGAGCGCTGGCCGCGCTCCTGGCCATGCTCCTGGCCGCCTCGGCGCAGCTGATGCCGCGGGAAGGTACGGACAGGGACAGGGATGGGGATGGGCCGGCTCCCCCACCCTCGGCTCGGTCCCCCCACCCTCGGCTCGGTTCCCCTACCCCCACACCGGTTCCCATCACCCCCACGCGGGGCTTCGCTGCCATCCCCTCCCCGCCGCCCCTCAGGGGCTGCCCCGGCCGGCCGGACCCGCCCGTGCGCGGCTGAGCCCGGCTCGCTTTGGTTTGCGGCACCGTAGGCGAGAGACTGATAACTCTGCTTTTATCCCCGTGTGCTGCTGCTGATTTAATAACTATTAGTTATTTAAAAGGGGCGGGGGTGATAGGGTGGAATCGCATCCGTAATGTTTGTGCGGTGGGACATTTCAGTTTCAGCACTTCTAGTCAGAAGTGCAGCTCCCTTTTCTTTCTCTTGGAAAACGCTAACAAGAAAAATGACTTGATCTTTACATCCTTGCTTGCTGGAGTATTGATTGTGCAAGGAACTTCACAAAGTCCTTGCCCCAGGACGCTAGAGGGGCAGCTGAGCTCTCTGTAAAGAGCAGAAGCTCCTTGGTCTGTGTTCTGTGTGGGATCGTGCCCGAGATTTTCATCAGAGAATGGTATTACTGATATAGAACAACGGGTAAACCGTAGATGCAGGGGAATGGAAAGGTTTATATGCCCAGCTGAGTCAGATGGTTTAATGCCCACTACCAGCTTTGTATCTCTTGAAATTCCTGGATGCTTGTTGAAATCCCATGTATCTAACCCTGCGTGCAACCCCAAAAGAATTCCAGTTATGAACACAGTGACGGTGTGTGGTGTTTTCCTCAATTTCCAAAGCTGCTTGATTGCAAAAAATGCCCATCCTCAAGTCTAAACAATCTATTTTAACTGCTATCTGTAGTCCTTTCAAAGGCTCTTGAAGTCTGAGTCCCTATGTACAAAATAACTGGTGAGTTTCTTTAATTTCAATTAAAGAAATTGATGCCTTTTTAATATTTCTATTGCCTTTAACTGCATGGTTCTGCTGAAGTGGAGCTCAGGCCATTATTATCATGAACAATACATGCCAAATGTTTCCTTTGAAATTGGGCAGCCCTGAGGCTTAAGTTTCAAGCTGTGCAGTCTTTTAAATAAAATATTTGCATTTAATGTATTGCCTTCGAGTTAAGTGAATAACAGTGATTTGCCTCTCTAAGCCTCTTCAAAGGAAAAAGAAAATATAATGCTGTTTAATAATTGTGCTTTGTTTTCAGAGTAAACAAATATTTAAAACCTTAGATGGCTCAGCATTAGAAGCAGAGGAGGCAGACTGTCCAAGGATTTTAGCTTAATCTAGAGGAACATGGGAAAAAGAGCTCCCCAGCCTCTGGCCTTGCTCTTTGGCAAATCCTGAAGTTGCTGTTTGCAGCAAAGTTAGTAACAGTTGCACAAAATGCCACTGATGGACCCAGTGGTTTGTTGCCACTGATGGTGGCCCCTCTTCCTACCGTCTTCTGTCCTTTCCTTTCCAGCCGCAGGCTTCCACCCACTGGTCTGTCTCCTGCATAAGTGCCACCCCTCCTGTGTGCCAGGTGCTCTGTCACCCTCTCAAACTCTCCAACGTGGTGCCTTCCTCCTCTTTGAGAAGCCCAAAAGAGAGGTGGCTCAGTCTCAGCCACCTTGGCAGACTGAAGGTTGGGATGGTGTGAGCGGGACGTGAGGCAGAGGGGAATGGTGCCTTCCCGGGTTTGTTGGCACGTGAGACCTCGTGTGTCCTTCCTTCCAATGGGAACTGCTGTTGTTATTGCACAACCAAAACTGTTGGAACATTTCCCTGAGCAAAGGTTCGTCCCGAAAACCCAAGAGAGCTCAGGTTAAGGTTTTCCTCTGCAGGCCTGTGTAGTTGGTAATTTTTAAAGAGTTCCTGTTGCTCTGGTGCTGACGCTGGCTCTGCTGTTGCTGTGCTTTGGCTGCTCCCTTTCCTTGGTTGGAGCTTCCTTCCTTTCAGCAAGGCTGGGTTTAGGCTGGGCGTGCACGTGGGGTGTGGATGAGGCACACGTGGCTCCTTCTGGGGAGTGGTGATGCTCTGGTGGGATGGCTACAAATTTTGATGTTCCTGTTCCTAAAGCTGTCTCTTATCATCCTTGGTGAAGTTCTTTCTCCTCTCACTTCTCTGCTCCACCCTTTCCCAGCAGGTACAGTATTACAGTGGTGTTCCTTTAGGAAGGTGTAGGTGGAGCGTGGCTGCTCACATTGTTCTCAGAGGAGCTTGTGGGTTTTCCTGAGATGCAACTTTATGCGTAAAGTAAATTATCAAGTGAAAGATTGGTTCTAACTTGTAGCTGGAAAACTACAGAAAGAAGTATTTGGTGTGCTGGCTGCGCACGGGCGTGGGAGTGTGAACAGAGTATTGCATATCTGACCTTTGAAAATGTGTTTTCCAACTAAAAATGAGTTTCTTTGAGGCACTAATAATGAAGTTTATCAGGCTTCTGTGCTGTCTATGAAACATAAACGTTTCAGGTTTAAAGTGTCCTTATTAATGTGATAAAATCTGCGTAGGTATTCTGGGCCTTGTCTTTAAAATGTCATTGTTATAATAAGTGAATTTAGAGATAGTGCCATGTTGATTCTTGCTCTACCCTCCAGTCATCTTTTTCTTGGCAACTGACTGATTTGAGTCACACGTCAGTCCTAACATGTAAAGCTGCTTCATTTAATAAAATAAAAACCCCTGAGCTGTTAGCAGGGTCATTCTGCTACTCTGACAGAATATAAATAACAACTGTGTTTGCTCTCCTCTGAAAGTTGGTGGAAACTGGATTATTTCCATTCTGAATCACAATTTGTTCATTCGATTGAGACCTCTCCTTTTAAGACTACAACCAAAGTACATGTGTTGTAACCTTTTTTTTTTTTGCTTGTGTCATGCCGTTATCAGTCTGGAGTGCTAATTTTTTTTCCTCTAGAAACTAATGTGTTTATAGTAAATTATTTATAGTGTGTCTCAGTTCTGGTACTACTACCTTAAATTCTGTACCAGAAAAGACCCCTTTTTTTTTTCCCTTTCACAATTCCAGAACTTTGTGTGTTTGAAATGTTTGTTTTTAAGAGGTGAGCCTTGTCTGTGTGTGTTTTTCATTTGTCTATAAGTCTGAAGGGATGTAGAGGTGATGGGAAGGCTTGAGTGAATGTCTGAGGTGGTGGGAATGTGAAAATTTTGAGGATTAGTACACTGGACTGAATTTATTGTCCATAGCAGCACAAATAACCACCAGTTTGAGTGCCCCCCACTAGAGATCTTCAGTAAGTTTGTTATTTCTGGAGTTGCGTGAATAAAGTTCCTCCCAAGAGCTGGAATCTTGTTCCTGGGCTTACTCATACTCAAAACTGGAAGCACCAACAAATGGCAGCCACTTGGCTGCAAAGTGGCCCAGGAGAGGAGAAACAGGATGTGATGAACCAGCTCCTGGGCCTGGCTCCTTAGGTGGCTGTTGGCTTTTTTATGCCTGGGGTTGTCTTTTGATGTGGTGGCTCATCAGCCAAAAATAATTAGGGGAAAGCATGCTGAAAAGGATTATTTCTTGGCACTGATTCAAGGCAAAGGACTAGTCAGGGGAGAAACAAGGTGAGAGGATTGGAGGCTGATGAATCTCATGTCCAGAGTACCGCCAGGGACCTGTGACATGGAGGAGGTTATTTGTTAGCTAGAAGGTTGTCTTCCTCTCTCTTTATTACAATTCTGTATGTTGTCCTGCTGTACTACAGTGAGAGTTTCTGGACAGAAATTGGGGCTTCCTGTATGAAATAAAGGAAGAACCTTGCCCCAGCCTGATATCCGATACCATTTGGGTCAGTTGTGCGCTCAGGCTTGTTAATTGCTTATATGAATTATCTTATCTACAGATAATGTTGGAATAGAAAAAAAAGTAGGAGAAAACTACTGAAAAATAATCTGACTTCTTGAAATAATATAATACCAGCAGCAGTATTTTCACAAATAAGTGTTGCCAGGGTTCTGTTTATTAATGTAGCCCTTATCACTTAGCCTAATTGATATTTATAACAGCATATGGTAAATGAAAAGCTTTGTGATCCACAACTGCCAAACCCTCAGTCTTAGGCAGAGGCTGAACAACTTTGCACTTAGTGCATTCCAGGAATATTTCAAATTGGAAATAGTGTGAAGAACCATCCTGTGCTAAGAGCAAAGTCAAGATACTTTTGGCTTTACCTGTGTTGACTAAAGCTGTGGGTGACAGGGGCATGGTGTGTTTGCAGATTAGTGTAGATGATGGCTGAATAGCTCCTTTCTTCAACAGTTTTTCTTTCTTTTTGATCTCATTCTCATTTGCTTTTTGTAATTGCTTATGGAAAAACATGACCTTCTTCAGGTGCTGAGCAGAAGAGCAGTGAATGTGTGTGGAGTTGTAACCCTTCGTGTTGTGGCTGGGGTGGGATCAGTGGTGATGCTGGGTTATTCCTGGGCCTGTGGGGGAAGCTGGGTGCTGCCCACCACTGCCATGAGTGGAATGTACCTCTGAGCTGAACTGACCAGTAGTTCTCTTGCAGCAGCAAACTCCTCCTGCTCTCTTCTGGGTGCTCCCTGGAGCTCTCCCTTTGGCTGTTTTCTGGTCTTGGTGTCCTTGCAAGAGCTCCTAGAAAGACTCAGCTGTAGCAAAGCATGTATTAGCTAGAGAATATGGGGAAAATAGTCTTGGATGCCAGTTTTGATCTACATGAGCTCTTTTGTTGGGCTACTCTTGTAACCTTCTGTTAAAATATTTTTTAAAATCTGCACCTTTAATAATTTCTGTAATTTATAAACCTTTGCCTGACAGGGGGGAAAAGCTAAAGATATCACTTAACAAAGCACTTCCAGCAGTTTCTGGGACACCATCCAACTCACTGGTGCTGCTCAGGTGTCTCTGTCGAACCTCGGCTCTGGAGAGGACAACACACCCACTGCAGCAGGGGTTGGCTTGTTGGAACCAAAGCATTAACCAGTTCCTGAAGAGCAGCTGCTGACTTTGTGCTCTCTCAGTAGGATTCAGCCAGCAGGGCCAGGTCACCATCCCTTGATTCGTAAACTTCTCGAATATCTTGGAGACGTTACTGTAGAGTTTCTTCTTGCTTCACATCTGCTTGTGCCACCAGGGTGTGAAGGAAAGGACGTGGGCTGGGCTGCATTGTTGGCTGCTGGCCTTTACAGCCAGAGCAGAGCAACATCTTGAGTTTCTGTACTGGCTGGTGACAGAAGCAAGGGTTTGCTGCCTGCAGCTGAGCCTGCCTGGTGTGGATAGTATTGATAGGACCTCCTGGAAGACCTTCAGCTGAAGAACTGTGCCATGGTGTCTAGTAGATATGCATTTCCATATGTTAGTAAGATCTAGTCTGCCTGTGAGTGCCCAGGCTGCCATTACTGTGGAAAAAGTGTTTTTTAAAAATCTATCTCCTCTACCAGGGATAAAGTCTGTACTTTGCCTATCCTATTGGACACCTTTTAACAAGGGTGCCATAGGGCAGCCTGCTTTGAGCTGTGCCTTTTGGTTTCTTGGGGAACAAAGTGAGTGTGGTTACTTGATGTCAGATACCAGATCAAACTCTTATTTTGGGAGGTAGGATAATGCTGGCATTTTGGAGCTGGTCCTGGATTTTCTGAGTCCCTGGCTGTGAGACAGAGGAGAGAGCAATCTTTGAGGAGTGGAAAGAGAGGATTTGGAGTTCCTCAGAAGAGAGACTAAGAGCTGACAGCAGGATGTTTGGTGTGGGAGGGATCCCCGATTACGAAATGCGCTTTTACACCTTTGTCAACCAGCGCCAAGACTGCAGAGCTGCTCAGACATGCTCTGAGATGTTGTCCTCTTGCTGGCTTAAATCAAGGTAGGGATAAAAAACTATACAAGCAAACACCTCTTTGATCAAGGCAGGCTCCTGCAGGGACCTGTGTGGTGTCAATGTTTCTCCAGGCAGTGTGACAATTTCTCCTCAAGCTGGGCAGACCCATGTGTCAAACATTTTACACATTGTATGCTGGTGGTCAGCTCATAGACAGGGTTTGCTGAGCTCTCCATCTCACAATGTTGCTTCTACAACACTTCATATCTCTAAAATAATAATTAGGACAAGGCAGCTGAGAGTCAACAGTGTCTCTCTCCCACTTGTGGTAAAAAAACTTCTTTTAAAAAAATCTATTGCATGAGTTATATGTGTCTTAATTATCTTTGAGAAAGGTTCTAGAGAAAGCTGTATATGTACAGAAATGTATAGTTGCTGGGTTTTTTTTCTTCAATTATTTTAAATCTGAAGGTACTTTATTCCTGTTAGGCATTACAAATTAATGAATGAGCAACTTTTGAGTGAGCAGCCTTGCTGGCCTGGGGTGCTGACGGATGTCTGGTGAACTGTGCTGGAATGGCTTGTAACATCACTATGCCAGAAGTGTCTGCCCTTCCTCCTTGATGAGGAGGAAATGACCTACCTCTCGCCTGCTTTGCATCCCCATCCTGGCTATCAGTTCAAACAGTCAGTCTAGAAGAAGTGAAGATTAGGGAGCTCTTCTGTGATGGCTGAGGAATGGCCGTTCTCCCCCAGGAGCCCTCTCCTGAGGCGTGGTTAGCATGGCATAATAGCAATTGGCAACATCTATCTCTAAGAGTTTACAAGCTTTGCAGAGTTTATCACTGTGGTATTCTGGGTGATCCTTTCACAAAATTTGGACCTCATCTCCCAGACAAGTGTGGTGGTGGAAGACAGGTCCTAATACGAGGAGATAATCATGTAATGTGGGGAGTAGTTTACATTTAAGTGGAGAAGGGTTGTCTGTAGTTTGTGATGGTGATCTCTCTTTTGCTGCTCACAGCACTGGTCAGGAGGTGAGGGGAGTCCTAACTCTGTGTCTGTTCCTGACTAACTTGAAAACTGTGAAGGCAGTCACCTGGATTACATTGCAGGTGACACTGGAGGAGTGGATGACGTTTGGGCAATTGGGTACTGCAGTTGAACTGGAGAGTTGGACACAAATTGTCAAAGATGTTAGTAAGACAGGTGCAAAACAACTGAGTTGGCAAAGCAGGGAGACGTTTACTCTTTCAGATATTCCTTGATGTGCTTTTTGGCCAATTTGAGTGAACCGTGCAGTGAATTGTGATGCAATTCGCAATTCACTGGTGTGAATTCAGTGTGGTGATGAGGTGAAGCACCACCACACTGAGTTACTGTGTTATACCCCGTGCTTCCCACCTTCTTGCCATGGCTTTTGCAGCAGATTGTGTGTAGTGGAATAACCTCAGCAGGCTCTGAGCCTGCCTGCAGGTCAGCATCCCTGCAGGGGCTCGGAAGAGGCAGCGAGCCTCCAGGAGAGCCTGCCAAGCTGTAGTGGCAAACAGCATCCCTGTGCTATCCTCGTCCCAAGCTGGTGGCACAATTCCTGCCGGGAACGAGCCTGTTCTCTGGAGAGGCGTGTTGGTTGTGTGGGTTCAGATCCCCCTGGGGCAGAACAGGCCTTTGGATACGGGTATTTCATAATCAGAGCAAGTTGCTGCTACTCGTCTTGCGGCTCCTCCAGCTCATGAATGGTGGCTGAGTCAGCCCCATCCGACTGGGTTTCAGTAAAAATGGCTGTCACGGAACAAGCCCGTGATTTAACCGGAATGAGCAAACCCACAGTTTCTGTACATAATTCCAGGATAAATTAGCATCTGGGATTTCGTTGCAGGTTTTGTTTTCTTGGTCTGACTGGGGTTTTTTTGGTTGTTTTCATCCACCCAGTCAAGTCGTGTGAAACAATCCATAGATCCTTATGGGTAAATTACTGCAATAAAATGCAGCTGTCAAGCCAAAACTAGTTGGACTGTGTTCTAGCTCCTGCTTTGTGTAGTAAGGCACTTTACATAGCCATAAAATTGCTGTTCTGCCAAGTCCTTTGCTCGTGTATACGTACACATGCTCTGTGTGAGTGCTACTGCCCTATTTGCCAGCTGTCTTCTACATTGCACTCCCTCTTGTACATGAAAAATCTCCTTTTGTCGTTTATATATGCACGTTCAAACTATGAGCTTGTCAGTAAATAAATTTAGGCTTAACTCTCTGGAGTGATTTAACTTGCTTTACACTATGCAGTGTGCTTCTAACACCATTTAAAGAGCTCTGAGCACTAACATAAAAGTTTGGAAATATCATCCTGATAAGAAAAAGCTGTGTTTGTGCAGAGAGGGGCATTACTCTAGCAATAGAGGGATGCTGTGATGAGAAAACTCTCATGAAGGCATTCTGAAATGAACATGAGCAGTAGAAAAATCCAGTTGTGGAAAGGGAGGTTGTTGATTGAGATTAGGGCAGTTGATGAAACATCCAAGGGAGGCTGCAAAACTGTAATTGTTTAGAGGAAAAAAGAATAGGGTGAGATCAGCTGTCTGCATCAGCTATGAACCAGCTCAGGACTGCAGGCTTTACCCCTAACATCTTCTGGCTGAACGATTCCATTGTTGTATAGACAGAGACGAGATCCAGCTTGGCAATGCTTCCTCATGTTGGTTTGGATATCCTGTGTGTCATCCCTGTGCAGCAGCAATAAGGCGTGGAAATTGCTTCTTTTCAAGAAACGTGTCCAGTTACTGGTAATCCTGATAAAAAGGCATGCAGTGGGAGTCACAGACAATCACATTAGTGTGACTCATGGGGAGACTCACTCATGTTTATAAAAGCTCTCCAATGAAGGTGCTCTTTAAGTAGTCCCTCTGTCGTGCTGCTCATGTGTGGCTGTAGTTTGGGGAGTTTTAGCCATTTGTTCGTTTATTTTTAATGACTTTGGGATCACTGCATATACTTCCTGCATGATTCTTTTATTCCACTTTTCCTATTAGATTTGATAGTCTAATGCAGCTTAGCACATCCCTAGCAGCTGGCTGCTGTTGGCATAACAGCACCCCACTCTTATTTCTTGGCCAAAATTATTATCTGTGGATTTTCATCTGTGCAAGCTGTTTGTCTATGCATGGAAGGTGTTTCTTCTTATATGGGCTTCTAGCACACAACTTTGCTGGCCTAATTTGGTACAGATCTGCATCTTTCTTGCCTACTACTGTGATGATATATATATATATATATCAATCATTGAAAACACTTCTGTGATTTTAGGCAGGTTCTGTTTAGGAAAGCTGAGGAATGGGATAAATCTGTGCTAGAAAACAATATTGACCTGACAAATATTTGATATTCTTGCAGAGAGATCAAATGAAGAATGATTATATGGTCATGAAGTCAGCAAGAGGAGCAGAAAGGAGGGGGTGAAAAGCCCAGGCAGCCAAATTTGGGTCTTTCAGGGGCTGGGGAAGAGGATACTTGTTTTGACCCTTGTAGGACCCTTTGCTTATCTCAAAGCATTGAAAATTTCTGTTCTTTGGTTTCAGCTCAGGGTGTGTATTTGTTTTGATTTTAAACTGGTCACGTGTTTAAGGCTATGCCTAAACTTAATCCTCATGACTAAAAATTAGAGCCCTGTGCCAGCATGTGGTGGAGGAGTGCTGGCTGTTGGTGGTCCTGGTCCCTGTCCTGCCAGGTTGGCCACATGGCTGTGCTGTCCCAGGGATGGGGGAAGGAACAGTGATAACTGTTTGACCAGAGAGTTAGAAACAGACTTTTCAGTAATCCTTATAAACTTACAAGGTGAGTATGACACTTACCTTGTGCAAGAAAGAAATGTATTTTGTCCATAGTTATTAATTATTTGGTTTATGTTATTAACACATCATATCTGGATGACTTAAACACCAGAAAAGTTATGAACATCATGGTCAAAGGTGTTATGTACACTAGGTGTTGTAAAATAAAACCCCAAGAGAACCCAAAAACAACCCAGTGGTATGGAAAATAGAACTCTGGGTTAGATTGGAAGTAGTTGTTTCACTTTCTTTTCTGGACACTGCTTCCTCCTGAAGAATGAGGAAGAGCAGCACTGAGTAAAGCTTGCTTGGCTTTACTCTGTTCCCCACCCCATGGACATTGCCCCTGCAATTGTCCCCTGTGTGCTTGGAAGGTCATTGTACAGGCAGCTCCCAGGCTACACCATCATCTTTTCTATTTCCTCAGGAAAATCCATATTGAAAACCTCTTTTCTAAGGCAGAAACACAGATGTAAAATGTGCCAGCCGTTGGTTGAGGCAGGAGAGTGCTGTGTAGGCTCTCAGGTCAGAGAACTGTTCTGTCGCTTAAAGGCTGTAAGGACTAATGGTATTAGAGGGTTGGTAAACTTGTGGTTAAAAATATGTGCTGCAATCTGCCAAGCCTCGTGGTGTTTGAGATTTTCATTTAAAACCTTTGATCCTGGAGGCAAATAGGTAAGGCACTTTCAAGGACTTACTAAGTCTTTTGACTCCAAGATTGTGTAGAAAAGCTGCAAAAAGGCTCAAGACCAACGAAACTGAGATAAACACGTGATGGGCTCTGTCTCTGAGTACTCTATTCTGCCCTGCTTCCCCTAGGAGTGGGGTTTTGATCCCTGGTGTTGCCAAACCTGGAGCCACAATGTTTCCAGTGTCAGGGACGGACCATGCTGACTGCTCCATCCCCCGGGCTTTTGCAAAGCATTGCAGTGAAAGTCATGCCCTGCAAAACTATGAGATTCCTGTAAAAATTAGGAGGTTTTTGAGCCTCTCTTCAATAGAACAGATGGTTTTTGTGTGAAATTGAGTCACTAATGCAATAAGCTGCTTTCAGCAGCTGCGATGACTGCAGCTTTGAGTTGGCTGGGTCTGTTTGTTGAGGGTCTCTGGTGTGCTCATGTGCCATTTGAGGGCCGTGCTGATCAGGGGTTCCTATGGTGTGTTCAGCCCTGCTTCCCACAACCCCACCAGGTGAGCCCCTGCATGTCTGGGCTCTGATCAGCATCCTTATCACCCTGCACCAGCAGCAGCTGGTGTGGAGCAGACTGCTGCTCCAGGGATGCTGAGCAGTTGGACAGAGCCTGGGGCATCCTGCAGATGTGTGTGAGCCAGCTGTTCTCCTACACCTTCCTGACATGCTGCCTGCTTATTGGAATGGCTTCGGGGCTCCCTCAGGGCGCTGCTCTGCTGGGTTTGCCAGCACAAATCTTTCTTCATTGAGGTTAATGAGCACGAGGATTCCCAACCTGGCAGATGGGCCGAGCTTTGTCATGCAGCCCTGTGTGATGTACCACTCAGAGCAGAGATGTTTTGAACCCAGCTTGGGGTACCTTTATTTCTAGATCTCTTACTATTTTTTATATGCATGATTTTCTTCTCATATACACTAAAAGCTCAAGTACTGTAGACACTGAGATTCTATCTTCCATACACCAAAATAAGAAATGGAGAACAATGAAAACAAGCAGCAGAAAACTTACTGTCTGTCCTGTCCTCAGATTTTCACCTGGGGCTGGGGTATGGTTGACTTTACTGCAAACATGACTTATTTCAGCCAGGGCTGGCCTCATTACTTGCTAAGCATCCAACTGAAGTTAATAATAGTCATCTTGAACGTCCAGTCAGTACTCTCTGGTGTCTTATATTATGTGTATATTTTTAGAAGACAATCAGGTTTGAGTCATTTTTTTGATAAACTGCCACCTGTGAAATAAAAGATTATTCAGCAAGCAGTTTATTCAGTGACTCCAGTATTTCCTGTGAGAGCTGTTCCTGCATCTGGCAGTACTTGAGGATGGGTTGAAATCTGAAATATTTCCCAAAAGCTGTGAATCAATGATGGTTGTGTCTGAGATGGAGAGGAGGTGTGCAAGCACACACTCTGTTCCAGGCCACAAATGCCTTCTGTGCTGGTGAGGGGCACTACACAGACATCCTGTACCTTCAGGGAATGAGTTGTGAAGGATGGGGAGGGTGGGAGAGGACCGTGACTGCACCTAAAAGTATCTGTTGGTCTGTGCTTTTGGTATTGCTGGAATACCTCATCTGGCCTGCAGTAATTGTTGAGGTATACCCAGAAATTAATCTCTTACCATTGTCTGTGATTAAGCTAAAGCTTGTTTTTTTGTTTGACCGCTGAATAAACTTCCTGGCTTGATGGGCGCCTTCAGAAATGAAGCAGGCTGTGTGATAACAAACTGAAAACAAAAATCAAGAGAACAACAATTTGGAAGGAATAGCTGAGCTACTTTTTAACTGTGAAATAAATGATAGTGATGAGGGTAAATTGGAGCAGAACTGATTGTGCACAAGTTCCCTGTATACCTCTCCTGGGCACATGCAGCAAATATGTTTTTATGTTGTCTGTGCTGGAGAGAGAGGAGGCAATTTCTATTGGTACAGCACCAGAGGCTCCTGAGAGGTGGATGCTGATATTCCTTTGGACACTGTGGCATCTGTGGGGCTGTGTGGAGACCCTGGTGTTCCTCATATGGCTAGTAACAGAACACCTCTGTTCTATGTATTTTTTCTTTCTTAGCTTCCTTTACAATCTCTCTTCATAAAGCGGACAACACCACAGTGACGATTAAACTTGGTCTTCAATCGAACTGTCAAATCCGCATGAAATATGGCATCGTGTCTGAACTCAAGATAAAGCCTGGGGACAGTGTGACTTTTGACTTCACCTGTGGTACTCCAGAGAAGTATTTCATCACGGAAATTCAGAAAAATATTGGTAAGATACAGATTTTTGATTTTTCCCCAGTAGTAATTTTCCTCTAGTAAAACCAAATGCTTTTTTTCCTGCTGCTGTATTGAAGTCTCTGCCCTAATCTTAGGTAAGAAGAAATCTTTGAGCACTGATAAATAACCTTGAATGACTGCTACAGCTATGCAAGCTGCAGAAGTCTATATTGCAGCTGGCAGAATTAATGTTGACTCGGCTGTGCTGGAAACAGCTAGAATGCAGTTTGCTGCATTAATTCCTTGCTGCTTTTCCTTTTCCCACAATTTATAAACCCATCAAAGAATCTTTTTGTTCCTGACAAAAGCCTCTGAACACTTATAATAATATATTATGTATTTGATGAACAGCTTGGTTGTGTCTATAAGGACAACAGAAACACTGAAGACCTGCACATGTTTCTTTATCTTTAATGAATGCTATTGAAGTCAAGAAACTGTAAATTCAGAAGTTTAACTAACGCTTCTTCTTGCTTTGAATGTTATCGCTGGTGTATGTACTCTTTAATGGCATGAACACGTGCTCCTTCTCAACTAGATCCCAAACTTCATTGGGTATTCAGTCTTTAGTAACATCTTCATTATTTTTGGGGTGATGTTCAAGAATAATTCTCTTCGTGTTTTGGAATTTATCCATATGACTCATGCAGGTAGCAATGCTCACTGTAGCTCATATGTTTGCAAGACACACTAGTGATATTTCTTCTTTAAAGTTGAAGCCTAGACATGGATTAAAGTTACTTATTTTGAGTGTCAATCAGTTGCTTAGATTTTTCAGATAAAAGTTTTCTGGCTTGCTCCCAGAATCCTGCAGTGGCATTTGTTATTGTTAATCTGGACACCAAGGGAAGAAAAATACAGTTCCTGGCAAGGAGTAAAACATTTAAAGGTTAATTATTTGCCAGGAACTCTCTGGGGGATGTGGGATAAAATGGATTCTCTAGATCTGTGGTTTCCAGCTCTCTTGACACTGCATTTGTCCTTTTTGTCCGTTCAGACTCTGCCCTACTCACTAAATACCTTCTAAATTCTTCAGCAAACAAGGCGGAATACTAGGAACAATGAATCCCTCCTGTTACTCAGCCTGACTAAAGCAGGTTTATCCTGTCTGTTCTATGGGCTGGGAGTCCTGTTTGGAGACAGCCTGTGACCATGTTAGAGGAGTGTCTTTTAGTGCACATAGAAGAAAACATGAGTGCAACCTGAAAATTGTGATAATAGCAAGGAAGGGGAAGTATCAAACTCCCCTTTTAATGGAATGCTTTCCAGAGTGTATCACAGTTCTTCTCTCTCTGCATTTAGACTGTGTGTCAGGCCCATGTCCCTTTGGAGATGTTCATCTTTACCCACCGGGGCTACCTCGCCTTAACAGGACGTACATCTGGGACGTGAAGGCAAGTACAAAAGCTGGGCTTGAACTAAAATTTTCTACCTCCTGGCTAAGGCAGATTGAACCAGGAGAGATGTGCCCAGACGCCGTTAGCTACAACATCAACAGCTCTATCGATAATGCCACGGTCAACATCGGCACTTTCTGCAGGAACGGCTCCGTGTCCCGCATCAAGCTGCTGGGAGGAGTTGTCCTGTCCCTGCACCTCCCGTGGCACTTGCCTCTCACCACCTCAGGCTTCAACATAGCCAGCAGGGCTTCCATAAAACGTGAGTAGTGCAGCTGCCTCCTGCAGACTGCAGCAGAATCTATTTCAACCTTTCTTCACAGCTAACCTTCCAGTTTTGGTGCTGCTATCCCTAACTCCCTTTCACTTCATCTGTTCTGGAAACTATTTTGTAGGATTTTTAGTTTAGTTAGATGGTGCTCTTCTGGAGTCAAAGTATTTGATGTACATTAATAATTTTAAGTCTCTTTAAACTTCCTAAAACTTCAACATACCTGCTTTCTTGTTTTTGTGAATTCAGCTAGGTGAGACAAAGTAGTATAATTAGAATGAGCCAGAGACTTTTTTGTTGGTTGAAGTGTGTAGTTGGGCTTGTTTATTTTTTAAAAAATTTCTTTAACTTCTGGAGCCTCAAACCAATACCTCTCTTCAGGAGAGGAGTGTGGGAAAAGGTGAAGCAGTGCCTGGAAGGAGGCTGCATAAATACATTTATCTGTTTCAACCTGCACAGTAACATAAACCATTGTGTAATAATCTTCCTAAAATACCTGGAATATTATACAGCAATCAGTGGGTTACTTTGTGATCTCAGAGACAAAACTTTCTCTGTACTTGAATTCTAGTGCTGTTGCTATCAGTTATAAAAGAAACCTGGTCCAGGTTCAAGCTTCTAGAACATGAGTGTTTTGTATAATTCCTGGCACTCCTTACACTTGCACATCATCACTGGAGTCCTAGAGTGGGACCATAATCTCTATGTACCCAACTTCACACTGCCAAGAGTCATCCAAGGATAAAGTGTCTAATGCAGCCTGCATGTTTCACATTTGTGTTTTAATATGCCTATCTGAGGCTCTTTGCTGGTGTGCTTTTGTTAAATTTAGGAGGTTTTTGTAAAGAGAGCCACGTGTTGCTATAAAAGCTTGCATCTTTTGTTTCCCAAAACCCAATGAAGCAGAAGCACTTATCAGGTTGTGTGTTTGCTCTTGCAAATCCAAATGTAGAATTAGGAATTAGGATCTTGCCCTTGCCAATAATAAAGGCTTGTCTGTCCATGTGCTTGAAAGGTTAACCTGTTAAACTTCAAATGCAGTATTAATACATTCCTTACCTTTTCTGTAACTGAAGACATAAGAGTCAATTCAAATATATGTTTTAGTCTGAACGTTTTGTAATAACCTAACCTGTAGCTGGAGTGGGTGATCTCACTGTCAAAATAAAGACTCTGCTTCTTGGGTGCTAGATATGCCAGTGTGTCTTCAGTAACTGGAATTTTATATGTTGTGATTCCCTCCCTGTTTTAGGGTTATGCATCATTGAATCCGTTTTGAAGAGGGAGTCTTCAATCACCCTGATGTCCCCTAACTACCCGCTGGGCTTTCCAGAAGACGAGCTGATGACGTGGCAGTTTGTGATTCCTCCCAACCTGAGAGCAAGCGTGTTCTTCCACAACTACAGCCTGTCCAACTGCGAAAGGAAGGAGGAGAGGGTGGAGTACTACATCCCCGGCTCCCCCAGCAACCCGGAGGTGTTCAAGCTGAGCGACAGCCAGCCTGCCAATATTGCTGGCACTTTCAACATGTCCCTGCAGGGCTGTGACCAGGATGCCCAGAACCCCGGCATTCTTCGCCTGCTCTTCCAAGTTGTTGTTCAGCACCCGCAGGTTGATGAGAGTAAGTACCTGCCTGCCTCTTTTATGGCTTTCAGATGTCTGGCATGAGCACCACAAGGGAGATAAATACTCTTTTTTGTTATTTTCCTTGAACTTTGTCCCTCTGTGAGTTTAAGGAGATTGCCAAGCAACGCTGAGGCCTGTTTTATTGCCCAGGTACCACTGGCCACCTGTACAGCAAGGCGAGCAGCGATGCTGAAATGTGCAATTTGCAGTGGACTATTTGTTGCTGATGTGTTTTTTACACTGTAACTCATAAATGGAGACTCCTTTCTACTTGCAGCACCTGAATGATGTAATTGAAAAATGGCTGTAACAGTTCTGCTTTCAGACATGAGACTCAACATTTTAAAGGTCATTCTTTAAAGCATGAACCCAGTTTTTTGTTCCCTGCATGAGCAGTTGCTCCTAACAAGGTGAAACCCGCTGTCATGGTAGATAGCAAGATCTGTGGTATTATTAACTGGTGAATTGAGAGATGTAAAATTGTCTCTGTATTGGTAATGACATTGATATGCATCTTCCTTTCCTTTCTTCCTTCGAGTTTTAATTTTGCTTCCTAGAGGAAGGTGAACATCAACAAGTGTGAAGAAGTCACATTAAATACAAAAGTTGTCAGTAAGATATTCCACTAATAATATCCCCTCCATACTTGGATGTTCTTTATATTTCTTTATACTGAGAAAATAATTTTTTTCTGTTTTCTAGCCCCAAATTCAGATTGGTTTAGCACAATGACTTATAATACCAGAGCATTTATCTAAAAACAGAAATAAAAGGCCTGTCTAGGTAATGAGCCATGGAGTTAGTGATTTAGCCTCTGACTTTGCAACTCTGACCCCAGTTCAAGGTGAAGGTTAATAATCAAGGTGCACTTACTGCAAAAGAGCAGGTGGAGGAAAGTACACACTCAACTGCCACTGTGTCAGGAGCTACTTAGCGGTTTCTAGGCAATTTTAGAGAGAATAAGGTTTGAATGATTTGTGCCCTGAAGTCACATATCCATAAAGGATCTGTAGCATCTCACCGTTACAGTTCTTTCTTCTTTGGCTGTCTAGCCTGGCTCTGTTTATGAACAGCAGATCCTGACAGAATTGCTCTTAACAAAATTGTGTTTGCTTACATTTATTGTGTGTTGCATCTCGGAAGCTAGACAGAATGAAAACATTATATTCAGTTAATCAGCTTTATCTCCCTTCTTCTTTCAAAAGCAAAAAGAATTTTAATATATTTATGGCCAGGAGACAAAACGATAATCACGTAAAAAATCAAAAACAGGTTGTCATTCCAGGAATGAAATGCAAGTAATAAACCATTTGAATTTAAGAGACAACAGTGGTTTCTCTAGGGATTTTATAGGATTTCATGATTGATTTTGTAGTTATATAAGTTCCATCAAAGATTCAAATTCAGCCCTCAGGTTGCCATCTGCAACATTGCTCTTATTAAAAATGCATTGCTATCTGCATATTCTCAAAGCTTCCCAAACATTTGGGTATTCCACAGCTGTCTGTGGTGCTTGTCATTAAGTAAGAAGAAAATATGGCTCTTTCCAGTCACAATAACTTCTTGATCTAACTCTTCCTGTGTTTAGCTGCTGCAGGAAAATACATTCTGAAAAATTATAACCTTGCGGTGGGAGTCCTAGGTTAGTGCTTGGTTGTGCCAATGACTTGGATAATTCCATTTGACCACTTGCCTTTTTGTCTGCCTGATTTCTCACACAGGAGAAAGCTATTTTATTCACCTTTTGTGTATGACTTTGAGATCTGTAGCTAAAGCTAAACCAGAAAATGAAGAGTAGTAATAGAATATGTATGTATATAGGTGCACTATTTTCCCCCCTGTCCTTTGTAGAATCATTGAATGGTTTGGGTTGGAAAAAACCTTAAAGATCATCCTGTTCCAAACTGACCCACTGTGGGCAGGGACACTTCCACTAGGCTGGCTTGCTTTTTTTGACATCAGAGAGAGGTGCCTTAGTAACAGCACCAGGATGTTGCATGGATCCAAAATCTCTCTTTCCACATGACAGTCAACCTTTATGAGCCACACTTGCATTTTTTTTCCTCTTTCCTTCTGTTTTCTCCTTCCAGATGTTCCAAGAAGAGGTGAAGGAAGTTCTGCTTCACACTGTGCTTCTTGGCTGTAATTGCTCTGGGGTGTTTTTCATTGCAGATGTCACCCATTTGGTCGACCTGAGCAAGGAGAAGAACATGACTGTGACAATACACGTGGAAGGGTGGCCCAGCCGCACGCCCCTCATGTCTGAGCCCATATGCCTGATCTGCAAGGATCCTCGCACCTGCGACCGTGCCTTGACTTTAACCTCTGGTGCTGTCTACAGGATCTCCTTCCTGTGCAAGGACTTGTCCCAGCTGAGGATCACGGCTGAAAAAGGCATAGGTACTACCAAAGTGGCTCAATGCTGTCTCTTAGGCAATGCTTTTGCATGTTTTTCCCCAGGGGTCAACCAGACTTGTTCTCTTGCTTTGGCTTTAAATGTATTGAGGTTGGAAACCAGGTGTTGGCTAGCTGGGAGATGGGTGCAATGAATCTGGAAGTGACCTTGTTTGGTACATCATTCTGTCTTTAAGAATAGAAACTGCGTAGCTATTCCTAGAAGAGAAGAGATAGAAGTCACCTAAGTCACTGCAAATTATGGAAACAGAGCCAGAGACCCATAAATCTGCCCATGAAAATGCAGGACCAAAGTTTCCATCAGGAGTGCATCTTGTGCATGCATGTCCCCTTGATATAGGATTTCCCCAAATGCTTTCAACTACAGGTAGAAAAGAGATTTGAAGTATCTCAACCTTGACTGGTCTGCAGCAGTGTCACAGTCAGCAGATATATCTTGAGTGAGGGCCTTTGAATATGTTTCTGCCTTCTGCCTGTTTCTTTGGTGTCCTGCACCTGTTAAGGAGAACTCTTTAAATCCAAACAATACACATTTGGATAAAGGTTACTAAGAGAGGATATTTTCTTAGGTAGATCCTTATCTTGGCCTGTAATGCAAACCTGACAGTACTCTGCATGTGCCCAGGTATTTCCTGTGCAAGAAATACTCAGCTCTTTGGGTTTTGTTTTTGTTTTTGCAGGCTGTATGGATATTCGTTGGTGTCAGAAGAAGATTTATTCCCTTTCAGTGCCCAAGGCTATTACCCGATTGCCAATTCGACTGCATAAGTTTAATTGGAAGCTCTTGGCCACTGATATGATCAACGTAGAAATTACGTCTCCGTCCTTGAAACTTCAGCAACATGTCCCAGAGCAGAGGTGCAACACGAGCTACAGTTACAGCATTGTTAGTGCCACCCCAGAGACAGAGCTGAATGTTGGTGTGTTCTGTCCTGGTGGATCTATTGAAAAGATTCAGATGAGGAATAATATCACCATATCCTTAAAAACATTTGGTAAAGGATTCATCAATGAATCTATCCCTCAGGATCTGAAAATGTCTTTTGTGCCACATATTAAAGGTAAGGTAGTAGATTTTGTACTACTTTGTTGTACAGGGATAGATCTCTCAATAGGCTTAGTAAAGCACATGTGGGTGAACAGAAATTAGGAGTTTAATCCTTTAGCAATGGCCGTATTACTAGACTCTAGAATCAGTCTTTATCTGAACCAGCGATGTGGTTTATTTCGGGAAGAGAGAAGGAGCTTTGTATTCCAGGTAGTGGATAGTTGATTGTGCCAAATTGTGCAGGTATGTCTGTGTTTATTGTGATAACACTGGTGTGGGAAAGGACAATAATTATCAAAACTAAGTTTTCTTTTCTTCTTTCCCTTTTGCTACAGATGAGTGCATATTCACCGTGAGCCCAAATCCAAAAGCTAAAGTTTACTTGCAGACTCCCAACTCGCCTTATGGTTTGCCTCCTTACATTTCCATATCCTGGTTCATCACTGTGCCCAGCAAGCAGACTGCCCGCCTCAAGTTCTCCAAGGACCGCATGGGCATCGCCTGTGAGACGGGCCGTGCCTTCGTCAACATCAAGGAGGAGACGCCAGGAGCAGAGGAGATCGTGCGCCGCGAGGACGAGCTCCTGCCCCAGCCCCGGAACATGCTCCACAGCTTCTGGGTGAACGTCTCCAACTGCAGGCCTGTGGATAAGGAGCAGCTCACCTTGCAGTTCTGGGTGACTTTGGCTGACAAGCAGCTAGGTGAGTGCTGTGAGGCTGTGGTGCTTTGTTTTCTGCTTGTTTCCTTGCTTTCCCTTGAGGTAACACTAATGGACGATGGTCCTCCTTGGATGAGGTAACAGTAATGGATGATGGTCCTTCTTGGGTGTAGATTCCTGCCTTTGGAAAAGTCTGTCCTCAAAAACCTCAAGAGTTTCATCTGGATATTTCTAGGAGCTGGGGAAAAAGGAGGGGTTTTAATGTGGTATGGTTTTTTGGGGGGCAGGAGGTGTGTTTCTGGGTTTTCTTTCATTGGTGCAAGAAATGGCAAGGATTGAGGTAGTAAGACTAGATTTCATTAAAAAAAAATTTAGTTTTTTTAATTGGAGGTAACAGATAGAATATATAATAAGATCAAGTGATGTTTTTCCCTTCCAGGGTCACAGACCTAGTGAACAGCTTGGGATTTGATTATGCAAACTTATTCATCCAAGTAGTCCTCACTTCATGTTAGCAGTTCAATTAGTCTCAGTGTTCACATGAGCAAGAAATCCTCCCTAGGACAGGTCTGACCATTTAATGGAGATTGGGCCCTGATGCTAGCAGCAAATTCTGTTTCCTTGTTCTCTTTCATCTCCCTGAAACATAAACAGGTTTTAAAGAAAAGATGAGGGGGCATTTTTAGGGTAGGCTTTGCTTATGTAAATTTGTTTCACATTTGCACTTTCTAATTTTTTGATCTTATTTTTTTAAATCTGTACTTCTTTTGAAACTTGCAGCATTTTTCTTTGCTTATGCATGGACTCCCCTAATCAATTTTATGACTCCTAGAAAACCACAGATCAACACAACCTGTGTATTTCAGAGGAAAGGACTGTTTTGAGGGGAATCTATGGAAATGTCACTATTTCTTCTTTTGAGTCCTTCTCTGTTTCTTTCTGTGCTTTCATCTTTTCCTTGCTTGTTCAGCCAGAGACGCGTGAAGTGCTGTAGGTAAGTTTAGCAGTGCATGGAGCTCTATCAAAAACTCTTGGAGGTGGGTGGGTTGGTTGGGTTTTTTGGTTGTCCTCTGCTGCCAGCAGCAGGAGTTTGTTGTTGCTTGGCCTCCAATCTCTTGGAAATGGCTTGTGTTGCCCTGTGGCAGGCATGGCTTAGGAACTTCTGCTCTGCCAGCAGCTGCTATGCTTAGAAGGTCTTAAAGGGGTTCAAACCCAGAGAGATTTTAGGAGATAGCTGGATGTTCCTTCTTTTGTTCAGTGTCCTTGTTCCTTGTCTCTTTGCAGACCTTGGAATCATACTGGCTGTGGTGGCTGGGGCTGGAGTTCTCACAGTGATTGGACTGACCGTGTGCTGTGTTAAGAAGAAGTAAGTTCATAATTCCGCATGTGTAACTTTGTAGTTCAGGAGGGCATTTTGGGAGAGCTGCTGGGCCCTCTGTTTCATGTGTTGATATCCTTTGAACCAGGGTCTAAAGCATGAGGAAGGCAGGGTGGAAGTAGTGTTGACCCCAGGAATGCTTCTTTACTCTAAATTGACAAACTTCAAGAGCAGAGCAGCATTCCTGGAGTCACATTACTTCAACCTACAGAGCACTGCTTACCTTGGCCTTAAGTGCAGGCTTTTGGGTGCACTGTGACTCGGGTGTTGGTTGGACTTCCTCAGCAGTCCATGCAGTGTGAAATCCCAATGACTGTGGCTGTTGCATGCATGACTCCACTCAAGTCTTTGTTCAAACAAGCTGTGAACTCACGCAGATACACTAAGAGTTTTCTTTCATGCATACAGCCTCCAGCAACTTCTGGAGTTTGTACATCAAGTGGGAGCAATTTTCTGTGAGTTGAGCCCTTGGGGAGAGAAGTGGGTTGTGCAAAGCTTACATGCATGGCATTACTCATACAAGCAGAGTCTGGAGTCATTGATAGCCTGGGCTTTCTCATACATGTATGCTCAGTGCTGTCAAGGTGCTTGGTTGGTCCTGAAGCTGTAGAGCTGGATCGAATTTATGCAATAGGGTGACTAGTGCAGTTAGGGACACATTTTCCTGCCACAAGGAAAGACTTCACAAACACAGGCTTAGAAGTCTTCAGTTCAGCCTTTGTTCTTTACAATTTAGGGGCAGTCAGTCAGGAAAGCATAATTAAGAAAAATTCGTTTGTCTTTCATTTTGACCCACTACCTTGTCTTCAGTAACACAGCCTTGTTTTTGTGAGGATCTGATGATCTCTGGGTCTTACAAATGCCCATGGAAACTGTGGGATTTGTGCACAGCCAGAATCCCAGTGCTTGGGAGACAATTGGAGTTAAACTTGCAAACTTCAGGGTCAGCAGAGCAGCAGTGGGTAACCAAATAGCATGAAGTTGTTTTCTGGTCTGTTAAAAGAGGATGTCTAGGCACAAGAGTAATTTCTCCCAAAATTGCAGGTAAAGCCTTTAATCCAGGTGGGCTGCCTGACACTGTGTGCTTGGGATGAGTGAACAGAAGCTGTTGTTACTGAGTTCCAGCACGCCAGACGTGTTGTTTTTGACCTGTTAACAATTTCACCTCTGTAACAGGAAGAAGAAAACCCAGAATCCCATGGTCGGAGTGTACAATGATAACGTGAATACCCAGATGCCTGGAAGAAAAGGCTCATTCAGAAAAGGGAGGCAAAACAATGAGTCTCATGTCTATGCAGTTATTGATGATGCTGTGGTCTATGGACACTTGCTGAAGGAGTCCAATGGCTCAGTCTCTCCAGAAGTTGATGTCTACCGGCCTTTTGATGGACCCATTGGTAGCATGCCACCTTCTCCACCTCCATTCTCCTTCAGGAAAGACATTAAACGCTCTTCTAACCCCAAGGAGGAGCCTCTGCCCCTGATGGACATAGACCAAGACAATTACACGTTTGCTCATCAGAAATCAGGGCAGTCAGAGGACAATGGAGATGCAAATAAAAAGGATAAGGGAGATACAAGTGTGCCCCTGCTGGAAAATAAGGAACGGGATGGTTTAGTGGAGTAATTTTATGCCAGGTATAGCAGTTTCCTCTGGAAACACAGGTGTAAGGACAGTGGTCTAAGACAAAAACATACTGAAGAGGAGTGTTATTTTTAAATATGTTTTTATCTTGTTTTGTTTCATTTGCGTGTTTTCAGTTGTTTTTTGTCCTTTTTTTTTTCACTTCAGCTGTTGATAGCTTTCAGTTTTAAAGTGAACACCTAGCAAACTCAATTCCAGTCAGGACTCTCCAGGACTGGTGTTGAAACAGGTGCCAAAGGTGTGCTTCTGCTTTTTACTATATGGGCATCAGGAAAGTTAATTCCTAACCACCAGCTTAAAGCTGGCCCCTGGTGGTGGGGAGAGTGTTCTGTCCAGTATTTCCTCCTGTCACAAGCCATTGTTTGCCTGAGTGTTGGTTGGTGACTCCTAGCAGATGCAGACTGCATCCCTGTCTTAAGGCAGCTCCAGGTTGCGCACACCCAGGCAATCTGACCAAATCCAAAAAATCTAAAATCTGACTGTCCCTTCCATCACTTGTAGCTTGAAAATCCATCAGATTTAGCATGCCAGTGGCTATGTGAGTGTAGTGAAAGACCATGTGTGCTCTCTGGAAGAGCTCTGTGCCTGTAAATCAGTGTGATCATTTGAGCTTGGACTCTTCTCCTTCAGAAGATAAGTTATGGATTTTCTCTAAGTTTCAGCTGATGTTGTTATACTTGGATTCCACCATGTGAGCTTACACCAAAGACTGGTTTATTTGCTCTTTGACAAAAACAATTTCAAAAGTCTAAACCAATTTGTGGCTCTGTTCAGGTGCCCGTGACATTCACATTTTACTAATACCTTGCACTTTTGGTTGAAGTGAGAGTAAGGATTCGATAAAGAAATAATGATGTGGTCATTCAGCTGTTTACCAGTGCTTTTCATTTCACCTGTTACTAAGGTTTAAAATACAGGGTAAAGAAAATAGTTTACAGCAGCTGGTGTCTGTAATGCAAAGAATGAATCCACAAGAAAAGCCTAGATGTTTTAAATCTTTTTTTTTTTTTTTTTGTGTATCAATCTGAATTTAGCAACCGTGTTGTTATGATGGTGGGGACACTTTGACTTCTGGCAGAACTTACACTTCAGTTGTCTAGCTGCCCCTGAAAGGTATCTCTTGAAATCAGGTCTTATTTAAGTGCTGTAGTTAGCATGCCCCTCAGTTTCTGTGCCTTTGACAACACGAGGACCAGATTCCTTGTGGCAATGAAGTTGCTTTTTATATACAAACATCTGTCCAGGTGTGCAGTTTACTGAGGATGTTTGTAATTTTGTGTGCAGCACTAGACTCAACAATTGGAGAATTTCTCTCCAAAAACCTTACCATGACTGTTTCTGGCCTAGTGAAACACAGAGGTGACATGAACCTTTTAGACAAGTGTTGTATGCAATGATGCTAAACACATAATAATATTTAAAACTAAAATGCCTTTATTAGAAACCTTACTGTTTACATAAAGTAAAAGTGTGGATTTCTTCCTTTGTTAAGTATGCTGGCATTGCCCATTGACTATTTGGTCAAGTGTGTGGATTTAACAGTGTGTTAATACTGCTTGGACCTCTACACAATTCAGTATAATGTCATACCTGACACCATTTTCTGTGGCATATATCAAAACACATGCCAGCTAAAAGTGCCTTTATTTGTTCCAGGTACCTTCCTGCTCATTTTTATCACTTTCAATACAGAAATGTGTATCCCTAGATCTCTGGCTACTCACTGGGATCATGTGTTTCAAAGTGTACCTGGATCATTTTGATGCCATTTGAGAACTTGAAAAGATTTCTACAATACTGGTATCAGCTTTCCTCAGGTAACTGAATTGCCAAAAACTATTTTATCAGAGTAGTCTAGTTGTGCATTTCTCTGATCAATGTTCCTCACTTCTGTTTCATTGAATAGTCTGTAAAAGAGATTCAAGGCTTTCCCATCCCTCTAGCTCAACTTGTTCAGTTTCTTGGATGAAATTTTTACTTCATGTTCCTTGTAACCAACAGGAAAGAAACATAATGGACGTTTGGCATTTGTTCACAGCCTCTTGATCCTTGAGAATATGATTCTTGTTGACTGATACTTTCATGTGCTCTAAGTTGGCTTTTCATGTGACAGTATAAACCTTATTTTACAGATGTCCCCAGTCTAAGGTGGACCTTCACTATGTTTATTTGGTGTGTGTAAAGAAAGAGCTCAGGCACAGATTTCAGTTTGTTTTATATTAAGAGAAAGTTTTGACTTAATTTTTTATTATTATTAAATAAATAAATGATAATGCTACTGCCAACTGGAGTAACTAATGTATGTCCTTCCTGTGTGTGTGTGTGAACTCAGGATGAAGTATTTTGGTCTCTGCCTGTTGGTAGCTGTGCCATCACCCTGGACAACAGAAGGGGGTTTCTTGGGAACCTGGTTTCCTGGGATAATAAACTGCTCTCTGTGCATGTCCTCATTCTTGCATAGCCAGGGATACACTGTTAATGACTGTTTTCAAAGCCTTGTGTTCAGATCATTGAGGAGAAGGGTTGTAAAATACTTGTAGATTTTATATAAAAATAAACAGTTCAGTGGCTTCGCAGTAGGGTTGAGATGTTTGTAATTTATCCATGCCCAACTGACATACAAAATTGAATTCAAAATTAATTTCTTTTCAGGGATAATAGCACATTTTATGAACAGTCCTTCAGCCCAGCAGTGATCCTTATGGAAATGTGTGAAGCCCATTTTGTTCTAAATATAAGCTCATGGAATCAGTACATACTGATTGCTCTTCTGGGGATTTTTATTGTTTATGAATTTATTTATTTTGGGGCAAGTTTAATGCACATAGAAAATGATGTTTGAAATCCTTACTACTGAGGATCCCAGTAATTGCTGGGGATGGATCCTAAACTTAATTAATGAGATCTCCTCTTGGAAAGCTTGGAAAACCTGGCAAGGATCATCCAGTCCTTAGGCCTTCTCCAAAACTGCCACTTAATACAGATTTAGATGTGAGTGCTTATCATTTGTATTTTTACTGCAATTGTACCATCCTGGAGTAATTCCCTGGCAGTGGTCTTCATCTAAAAATGAGAATTTCTAAGTCTGATTAGCTGTTAATTGAAAGATGGGTTCCATAGGAGGACAGCAGCTTCAGAACTCCTGGCCCAAGTGTAATTTGCTTCTGAAGAGCAAAGAGAAGGCCAGGGTTTTGTTGCGCAAAGCTGAAAAGATGCCTCTTGCTTCTTGGGCTTGAATTTGTAAGGTTTGGACAATCTTGAGCTATCAAAATACTCAGTAATTGCTTTACTTTTAAGCTTGTTTCTGAATAGTCTAGTTATATTTCCAGATAGATCAAAAGCCAAGTTACTATTTTGTTGTATTACAGCAAAATTTGTAGAGCACTAGTAGGAAATGAGAAAGTAATTTTTATTGTCAACACCAGACAAACAGACTTCAACTCCTTGACCCTAGGGGGGACAAAATCACGTTACTCTGAACAAACTATGCTGGGGTACCTGTGAGTGTGACAGGGAAAATATTTAGGTCTGTGAATATTTCGGGGGAGGAAGGAGAAAGCAAAACATTAGATATCACTCATCCATGTGCACATCTTCACCAGACTCTGATATACACAAAGATGGGAGCAAATCTGCCTCCCCAAAAACTTTGAAGCTAGCAACGAAAACAAAGTGGAGGATATATTTCTTGAGTATAAATATCTTTCTACATCCAACTTAGTGGTCGTCATTAAAACTGAGGAATTGTGGCATGGAGAACTGATCCAGCCTGGAGGAAGGAACAGTCCTTTTACAAGGACTTTGAAACAACGTGCCAGAAGTTTCTTCGACATAAATGAAGCGTGGCAAATTGTTTCAATTAGCAACACTTAACACATAAAAGGTGGTTTGTGGTTTGGGCTGGATCCATTTCTCGTCTTAAGGAATTGCTACACTGCCGTACACAAACCGGCTTTACGCTTCTGGCCAAGATGGATCTTCAAAGACCCAGGAACTGCTTTGTTCCTTGCTCCATATGTGAGTGCATTTTGTATACAAATGTGTTGTGCATTTGTCCTGGTACAAGTGCTGCAGTCACTCACAGCTGAAGAAGGACTGCCATGATGCATCCTGTCAAAGATACTTCAACAGAGCAGCACTCGCTCAGCACACAGCACTCTTTTAAGATAGGAAGCTAGAAAAAATGACCTCACTTTCTGAAAAGTGCTTTCTCAGAAGAAAATGAGATAAAATGTTTTGGCAGTATCCTGTCATCTTTGCAACAGAACTATTTTATTTTTTCTAACTGGAGATTACTTGATTTGAGAAAGTATTGTTTAATTGGTTACGTGAACCAACAAAATGTTTCACGTAAAGTATGTGCTCCCTTTTTCATTTATTTATTTATTATTTTAAAATAAAATTTCGAAAGAAAGGATTTTAAAATTTCCAATTGCATCTATTTAATACTTAGTTTCCTTTAATATTTAATTTATTAAATTTATTTTGTTTATTCATTTAAAATTCTATTTTTATTTCAGTTGTTGGTTGCTCTTGTTGGTTTCCATTTCTTTTGGAGGCTGCATCCTCTGGTGGGTTGGTTTGGGTAAAGCTGGGGAGAGGTAAGGGGGCACTTCTCTTTCACCTCCTGAAATTAAATTGGGACAGGCTTGGGTGTTCCTCAGGAACCTTGGGAATGGTTTTGCCTGAAGGTGATAATCACCTTTGCTATTTGCCACGATAGGGAAAATATCCCGTACTGGTCTTTACCTTAAGGGCTAAAAATGGCAGACAGAGCCCATATGGACATCTCCCTTCCTACATGAGATTAATGGTGGCAAAGCAGTTGCTAATTACATCTGTAAATCTAGTTTTCTGCACAGGATAACTTGTCCTTAAATGAGATTCATCACTTGGTCTCAGGAGTATGAACTGCAGGCTCTTAAGCCAAATTGTTTTAGCATCTGCTTCAAATTCATCATTGCAAATGCTTTTTATTTAAAAGGTGCTGTGTGGTTTTTTTTAAATAAAGGAGAAGGAAACTAGTCATGTGTTTTTCCTCTCAGAATGCTACTTTCATTTAATTGCTGGCTTCTGGAAAAAGTAACCCAGGAACAAATGCACAGAGGTGCTGTTTTGTAATACAGGGTCAATTTCAACGGAGAAAACCCCCTACTGCTCTACAGTTCTAGCTGCTAAGTAGAGTTTTGCTCCTACTAAATTCTGCACGTGCACTGTGGGCCATGACAGCCTAAAGCTTTCAACTTTGAAGACCTGGACATCCACTGGCAGTTTCTCCTGAGGCAAAAACTATCAGTTAGGCTACTTAGAAAAGCATCCCTGATATCCTCAGAAATGAGGGCTTTAAAGAAAAATGCAGTGATAAATGTTTTTGTGTAAGAATTATCATTTTAGTAAGAGGCTAGCTCAACAGCTTGAATCTTTTTAGATTTCATATTTGCATAGTAAATGAAAACTGTTCTACTTTCTGCCAAATCAAACCTTTTTAGATACTTGTTAATTCCTTTCTCAGCTGCTTGCTTTACCCATTCCAAAGCTTATAAACAGTTAATAGGTTTTAGGTTTTCCCAAGTTAGTTTGTTTAAGTTAATGAGAGTTTATTTAACAGGAGGCAAACCCTAAAAAGTAACCAAAGGTCTAATAAAATATTCTAGTATGATTGTTTGGTGAACATTTTATAGGTTAATCTTTCAGAGCAATAAAAAAAAAAAAAAAAGAGAAGCAGCAAGTAATTAGATCTTCTTCTCTAATATCTCTTCTCTGGGTTATTGAAAAACAAATTTTTAAGTACCTTAAACTATCCCAACAGGACATATGGGCTCAAGTATGTGTCTAATATCTCAGAAGACAATATTTTTGCTTGCCAAACATCTTAGGAAAATGGGCAAATACATATACCTATGTATTCTGAAATTTTACACATTTAGCTGGTCAGTTCTGCAGGTCAAACTCTTTCACATTCTCCTTAGGTTTTTATGGTCAACCATTTGGGTTAAAGGACAAGATACAGCTTCAGCTGAAAGGAGTTGATGAATTTCTGCAAGAGTGCTTCCCAATACAGCCTGTGGGGAATCTGTGCCCAAGTTATGGTTGGGAAAGAAGCATTTCTGCACCTAAGACAGCTCAGGCTCCAGAGGCTGAACCATGCAACGAATCTGCTCCAAACACCACTGAAAGATGGATTTTTGTCATCACCTTCCTTTCTTTTCCTACTGCTGTATTTTCATGTCTTGTCTGCCTTTCTTCGCATGCTCCCAATCAACAAAATTCAAGACAGAGGTCTCCAGAAACCAATTTTTTTTGATGAGTGTTCTCTCAGTGTTGGTGTGAAACACTTATAAACCTCTGTCTACAATGTATTTCTTACTCTAGCCTCACCTGAACCTGACTGGAATACAGTAAAGCTGCTGTGTGAAGTTTGCTACTGCAAGGTCCTCAGGTTTCACCACAGAGTAGCCACAAAGCTGCTTCAGTGCTGAATGAAGTACTTGAAGTAGTTGACATCTCAAGTAGTTGGAGAGGTACTTGGGAAAGCATTAATATATGTAGGAAAAACTCAAATTAGTCTGGAAAGTACTGCTTCTCTTGACATGAATGACCCCTTGTATAAGTAACACCTAATTACACACCAAATTAGGTGGAAGGCTGCAGAACAACAACCCGGGTCCATGAATGGTGCAGTAGATCATATCTCTACCAGTGACCTTTTTCCAAGATGCTTTACAAAATCTGTGCTTGCTTCACTAACACTGACTGCAGCAGAAACATCTCCACCAACTCACATTGTCCCTGAGGTCATGACTTGGTGCCTTTCTGTACCTGAGGAGCAAACCAAAGGAGAGACATTCCCCTTCCTGCACCTTGAAGGAGAAAAAGATGATGAGAACAGTGCATCCCTTCACTCTTGAAGGCTCAGGTATTGATTTTAATTTTTATCATTGAGCTGAAACTTAGTGCTTGTTCTGAGGTTAGAGATTTTTCCTTTATGTTTCCTTTCGGAGTGATTCTACCTCATTCTGGTATATCTTATTTTAAGGTCCAGAGCTTTACAACCATAATGTCTCTTGCTTTTTTAATACACAAATTTAATGCAACTTGTAGTCCTTGTCTCTGGAACTATCAACTTTAATTCCCAAGGAGTGCGAGTTCAGGGCATTGAGAAAGGGCAAGGAGAGCAGGAAAGGAGTGGTGTTGTTGGCCCTTCAGGGAAGGTAAGAGGATGGTGACCACAAGGCAGTATCTCCCTACTGAGCTCTGCCTCACCCGATGCAGCCAGTTCCTGAGACTCAAGACCTCCAGGGTCTCCCCAGCTCCCTCATTAGCACACGAATCAAAGGCTGAATGTTTGATTTGCTCGCTGCTGTGTGGCCTTCAGGGCTGTCTGCTCTCCTTCTTTAATGGACATTTATCACCTGATCAAAGTCATGAGGTGGTTTTATATCTGGCTGTGAACACTACCCACGTCTGTAGTTTCAGCAGGCTTAAAAATAGGCTACTCATAGAGGCTGGCAAACAATTTCTCTGAATGTTTAAAAGAAGGCAAAGTTAATGATGATTTCTGGCTGTTTTCAAGCTCTCCATATTTTATCTGTAAGGTGTGTTTTTCCCTAGTACTATGCTTTCAGGAGTGTTTACCTTTTCTCCAGTGATACACTACAACTACTTGCTGTATTTGCATTCTCTTTTGGTGCATACATTTTAATTTAGGAACAAACCCCACTAATTGTTGTTCTTCTTTTCTGAAAGCAGTTCAGTTTCCAGGCTGGGTACAAAACTTGTCAGTCACTCGCTGTAGGTACATAGCACCCCACCCACACAGCTCCTTCCAAGTTCTCATTCTTCAATGGAACCAATTGTTTAACCCTGTTTATAATCAGTCCAATTCCTGGAGTATTTCCTAAAATTTGACTGGCTTAAGGTCACTTGGGGGTTTGGCTTTCTGCCCTGATGTATTATAGAACAAAGTGTGGGAGCCACCTTGATAAAGATGTGTTGCAGTAACTTCATGTTGGTGTTCGGGCAGGTGGGACCTGTGCCATTGCCCATCTCTGGGGATCTGGATCTGTCAGCATGGCTTGACACTCAGGGGCTTTGGATCAAAGCCTTCCAAGTGACAGACAATGTCCACATTACACATGAATCCAAATGAAAGTCAAGCTGCCCTTGGACTGTTCTGCTCTAACAGTAAAGCAAATCTTTCACTGTGGTTGATCTGATTCACATCTTCATCTGCGCACTCCTGAACTGAGCATTTGGATTGAACATTTAATATTAAAAAATACATAGGTTTCATTTTCCTTTTGGTGATTTGATGGAGTTTGTTTCCACTCTCCCTCTGGTTGAATAACTAAGTGAAGTTTCAGTTCTTGTCTGCTGATCACACTTGGCAGAGCAGCAAGACCTAGTTAGTATCTAGAGCTCTGGCAGTACTACAGTGTAGAAATCACTTCCCACGAGGGATTATTTTATTGGCTTTCTTGCTAACCCTGTTCTGTAGGAAGATGTTTACATGACAGCTCATCCATCAGGTGTCTGGGGTCAGCTGTCTGCTCCTGAAATCCCTGTTTTCCTCCTGTGACTGCAGAAGAGGAATAAGTTATGTAGGATCCCTTGCTCAGTGGCCGTGTTTGCACAGAAGCTGAAAGGGACCTCTGGAGATCACCAGATTGCCCCTCCTGCTCAGAGCAAGGTCCCAGTGGCCAGGGCCACATGCCCAGTCAGGCTCTGAGTGTCTCCAAGGATTGAGGCTCCACAGCCCCTCTCAGCAACCTGTGCCGGGGTCTGACTACCCTCACAGACAAAAAGGATTCTCTTCTCTTTAAGCAGACTTTCTTGTATTTCAGTTTGTGCCCATGGCTCTGTCTTCACTACCCTCTCCATCAGGCATTTGAGATCCCCTGAGCCTTCTCTCCTCCAGGCTGGGCAGTCTCAGCTCTTGCTCTCTGCTCACACAGAGTTCCCCAAATCCCTTCTACTTCCCTGCACTCACTTCACTAGGTCCATGTCCCTCCTGTGCTGGAGAGCCCAAAACTAGACCTGGCACTCCAGATGTGGCCTCACTGGTCCTGAGAAACACAGAAACAGGGCAAACCATTGAATGGCAGAGACCTCACTTTTGGGATCCTTGTTAATGGGTGTGATAGAAATAGAAGTTACTGACACTGCAGTGGGAAGCCAAACTGTCCATGGGGCACTGCTGCAAAGCAGTAGGGGTTGTAGCTTTTATTTCCCCTCCTGCATTTTGTTTTACAAGCTGCTGTGCTTCCCAAACAGTACACAGATTCTTGAGAGATGCTCTCCATTGTCAGGCTGGCAAGCAGCTCAGGTGTTGTGTTCCCTGTCTCAAGCTCAGGGCCAGCTTTCTAAAAGGGCTGAGCAGAGCAGCCACGTTCTGGGATCAGCAGCTGGCCTCACCTCTTGGCAGCACAGCATCTTGGGTTTCTCTTTCCTTCCTGGAGGGATGCTGCAGGCCCTGGGGTTTCTCATGGCTGCTGCCAGCTTGGATGGCCCCAGGCTCCAGCACAGCAGGACAGGGGAGTCACAGGGAGGTGATGCAGACAGTCACAGCACAGAGTGGAAAGGCTGCTGAGTGTGAGGCTAAAATGTGATTTGTTTTCAGCTGTATTTGGAGCAGTCCCCAGCTGCTACCTTTGGACTCCCTCTGAGTGCTTCTATATATAAAAGCAATAAACCATCTTTTGTTTTGTTTTGTCTTGTACACCACAGCTTGATATCCTATCATCTATCCCCAAGGAGTTTATTTTTATGCTCTCCATTAGTTTAGTGACCTCCCCTAGCAGGTTTATATTTATGCTCCCTGGAGTGTTTTGGTTTAGCTTTGTTTGCTGAATCTCACAGATCTGTGCTTCTTCCCTGTCTACAGTGTCTTCTGAGATGGAGAAATGTAACTTTAATTTAGCTTTTTATTTTATTTGTCAAAAGAGAGACTGGCAGTGGAGTTCAGTGCTTGCACAGGAGCAGGAGTGAGCTGTAAAGGCAACAAGAATCACAAGACTCAGTGGTTCAGTGGCAGAGGAGGTCCCCTCCTTCTGAGGTTCATTCCACCAAAGGTCTCATTCTGTAGCCACTGAGGTGGAAGTGTGTTCCCTCTGTGCCAGGCAGGAGCAGAGGTGCTGAGGGGCTGTTCCTTGCAAAGGATGACAGGGAGAGGGTGCACCTCATGTGAGAGAACCTCTGGTCTGAGAAACACCTGGGCTGGGTGGGCATGCACAGGGAGCAGGGTGATGGGGTTGGGTCTCTTGTTAGGACTACCCAGTGCCACAGAAATGTTCAAGGCCCAAAACAAGCTTTTGGCTCACAGCCCCCAAATTCTTACCCACCCCTGCCTACCCAGCCCTTTGACTGAAGCCAAAAGCAACCTGGCTGCTGAGGTGTGTGAATCCCGTGCTGTTCCAGCCCTTGTGCTGAGAGACTTCAGAAAGGCATTACCTGTTTTATGGCCAACCATTTCACTCTGAATCATTTGGGCTTTTCCTGGACCTTCAGGCAAAGACCTGGAGCAGGTCCTGAGCTTCTGGACCAGGGTGAATTGGGGTGGGGGCCATCAGTGGGGTGGGTTAGCACAGCTCTGTTGAAGTCAACTGCAGATGGAGTAGTGCTGAGGGAACTCCTTCTGTAGGCTCACCCAGTAACTCCTGTTGTTTATATAAATATATGTGCATTTCATGCTTCATCTTTCCTCTGCTGCATCACAGAGCCACAAGCAGCTGAGCAGTGCCACCAGTGGCACAAGGTCTTACACAACATCCTCTATTTTTAATAACATGTGGTCATTAGGGATTGCAGGCATCACAATACATTGTTTCAGACATGAACACTTCCACATTTCCTTTTCCTTGGGGAAGAGCTGAGGTTTCTTTCCATTAGTCTGCATGCCTTTGGTTGGGACCACACTTCATGGACAGCAGATGTTCCACTCTGGCTTGAGTGTCAAAGGATTTATTGGAAGATCCAGAAAGTGATGCTTGTTCTGGCCCCCAGCAGAGGGACCACATGTGCTCAGGACAGTCTCCCTACAGAGGCAGCCAGTGGCTGTCCCCCATTCAATCCCTCCATCCTGGCATTCCCTGTGACCACAAAATACAGGGTTGGACACAGAAAATAACATTGCTGTGGTAAGCAAGGATGAGGAATCTTCTAGAAGTTTGTCCTCTGGCTTTTCAAAGAAAATTTGTAGTTCATATTGTACAGTAAGGAGATTGTAAGAATAACAGGAAACTTACAAATGTAGCACTGAAACTACAAGGTCAGTTCTGTCATCCTAGATCCAACAAGTACAGCAGGGGCAAAGCCACCCTTCCCTGTGCTCCTCCCAGCTTCAGAAGAGCAAAACATCTTTGAGGAATAGTGCTGGCAGGAGTTTAGCTTTGTGAAAATAGAGAGCAATAGAGATACAAGCAAGAAATCTGCTGAGACTGACTTGTTATTTTCTAGATTTGACAGATTGACTTCTTCATGTCCTCTCTGGGAATATCCTTTGGCATACATCTCCATGGCTGTTTTTCAGATTCACACTCCATACCAAGATGGTCCAGCTCCAGCACCCACAACTTCCCTGAAGCTCAGCATTGCAGGGTCCATGGCTTTCACATTGTTCCTCTTTCCATAAAAGCCCTCAGTTTATTTCTCTGACCACACATTTCTGTTTTAAGACCTTGTGGTTTATGACCAGTCAGGATTAAAGCCAGCAACACTTCCAGCATTGCTGCTTTGCCTTCATGTGTATCTCAAAACATGAGGATGATGGAGGGAACATCTGCCAAAGGAACTAGAGGGTTTATATTGAGACAAGCTGGCTTGTAGGGGGTAATCATGACCTACAGCAGAGAGTCTTGGAAAACACCAGGAGTAGGGTCCAAAGTAAAGCTCACTGAAGGGCTGTGCAAAAGAGACCTAACTTCACATGCACTCCTGCAGCAGTTGAAACTCCACAGACTGGTGTGAGGCACTGTCTTCTACATGGATGGTCTTCTCTCCTACATGGGATGCTGGAGAGGAGGATGATGGAGAAGTGATCATTGTGGAGGAGGTGGGAGGCAGCCTGGGAAGGACTGGCTCCATGCTGGGAGCTGAGGTACCATCTCCCCCAGCACCACTCGTGCTGCCGAACAGGGCTGAGGGAGGGATCTTCCTGCTAGGTTAGCTTGTAATTCAGAATGAAATTTCCCAGCAGCAAGGGAGGAAAGGAAGGAAATCCTATTTTCCTATAAAAGGATTCCCTGTCTGTATCCTGTGTATGACATGTGACTGGGATGATAACGGGGCAGGAGGGGGAGAATCCTATAAAGTGTATTACAGGGTGGGAGGCTCTCACTTCCTGCTTTTCCCCTCTGCCTTTGTTATCTCCAGCCTTCAGATATATCCCTGGACCTGCTCTGAAGAGAAAGACGAGTAGAAGAAAGCCAATCCAATCACATTGACACAACTCCATTCCTTCAGCAAGCTATAGAGATATTTTTATTTTATAGTCATTGGAACAGCGGAGAGTTTGGCAATAGTGACAAGCTCAGAAGCATGCACTCTGCATTTGTGTGTGTGTGTGATTCCAGCTTGGCTCAGACTTGATGGCTTGGAAGACCTACCATCATGCTGCTTTTAAACAAAGCAGCAAACTAGAATACCTGTCCATGGGCAGGATCCTGTCTTGACACCTCCAACCTGGAAGTGCAGGGCCTGTGACCCAAACTGGAGGGGTTATTGCCAAGCACTGGACTGAAAAGAATCACTGATACCTTTTAGCCAACAGCCATCAAAGCTCTGTTAAGCTGCCAGGGTGACCTGCACTTCTTTCCCACCATTGCTGGGGAGTTTTTCTGCTTTGTTTTGCTTTGGGTTTGTTTTTGCTTTTTTTGTTTTGGTTTTTTTACCTTAAACCTTTTCTCAGTAAAAAATCACTGAGGTCAGACCTTCAGCTGGGCATGACTATATTGGCACAAACAGTGCTCAGCAGATTTATGTTTGCCAAGAACCAGCAAAGACTGGACTAGTTCATCTGGATTCCCGTCATATGAACAGGTCAGGTCATTCCTGAAGCTGCTGGAGTGAGTTGTCCTGGAGCTTGTTTTCAATATATAGTTATTTTTATATAGCAACATACTCCCTAAGAGTGTTACATTTGTATTATTTATGTAATACACACATCTTCTATTTCTAGTAATATTGTTGGCTAACTATTCTCCAATCTTTGCTGCTTTCCCCTTGATACTGCTGCACAAATAAAGCTTTTGATGGGATTTTTTTTTCAAAGGACCCGGCAGTGGGTCTTACTCTACCACTGAACTCAGTGGAACTGGCTTCTGGCTGGTGAGAAGAGGATCAAACATGCCTGTAACTTGCTAATTCATTCATACATGTAATTTGACTAGTTGAGCAGCTGGTAACCTACCAAATAAGCCCAACTGCATCTCTCAAGGCAAAGCAGGAGTAGCTCCCTCTGCTTGCTGAGACAGGACCTTGATCCTCACAAGGCTGAACTGGAACACTGTGAAGAACATGGAACTCTCATAAATTGCTGCCAGGGCTTATGGGGAAGCAAAACAAGTGAAGAAAGCAGAAAATGCCTATTCTGGTGTCCCAAGAAAGCTCAGCAAAGTGGGAAAGGACACTCCAGAGTGACAGCCCTGGGCAGCCAAGGCAGCGGTATGCCAAGCTGGACTGCTGCACTGGTTCTTTGCTGGAACAACTGAGCTGTCCTAATCAATTCCCTGTGTAAAAATATATATATCTATAAATCATGCCTTGGGAAGAGCAGTGCAGCTGTGAACAGGGCTGGATGAGGCCAAAGAAAATGCTCTGGGGCTCTGTGACCCGGCAGCGAGCCGCGGCGACGCTCTTTGCAAAGGGTGACTCTACTGAACACGCGCATGGGGGTGTGCGGAGGGACACAGAGGCGAACACACAGCTACAGCTCCATCATCCCGCTGCCCAGGGCGGGCTCTGGGCTGCTGGGCAGGGGAGAGGCCCTGCTGCTACACGATCATGAACTGGCAGACGTAGGGCAGCTGCTCTCGGCACCTCTTGTCGAACCACTTGCCGTTGGCGGTCCCCGACAAAGCCGCGCAGTTTTCCAGCTTGCCGCCGTCGGGCTGGGTGGTGATTTCAGTCTCCCAGTTCTTGTAGCGGATGGGGCTGCCGGTCATGTCGACCCACCTGCCCTCCGTGGCCATGTCGTTGAGGCCCAGCCAGAGCTCGGCCTCGGGGCCGATGCTCCTGCGCATGTACTCATAGAGGGCGTCGTTCTCCTCGCCGCTCTGGGGCGCGCTCAGTGTGCCGCCCTGGGAGATGCAGCTCTCGCTGGCCTCGTGGTACGTCTTGGTCTCCAAAAACGCCAGAAAGCATTTCAGATTAATTTTGGTGCCTTTCAGGCAGACTGAGTGGTTACCACACCAACAGAATAAAAAAGACAGAGGGAGAATTTGGTTTAAAAATGGTGCCCAGGAAGAGGCGGCAGCAGCAAACGCAGCAGCCAAATTACAAACTTAATTTCTTAGGTTGCACAGTGACCCTTGGCAGCACACGATTCCAAGGGCCCCTTTTCCTCCTATGCAGGGTGGGACACAGTCATGGAGACGTGCCCTCCCCCTCTGCAAATCACTGGGTGAAATGGATTTTCAGGGTGCCCCTGCCACCCTTCTGGGCTCTGCTGGTGCTGGAGCAGAGGCACAACATGGTCCTCCCGCCCCTTGCCCTGGCCTTGTTCCTCCCCAGCCAATGCTACTCTTTCTGTGATGAATTTGTTGGAAATATGGTTTGTCATGGGCACTGCCGGGTGTTGGAGTGTTTTAGGAAAAAGCCTGCATGCCAATTAAATCATCTTAATTATGCAAGATGAAAAAAAGAGACTTTTTTAATAAGCTTTGATCAGAAGCGTTGTGCTTGCATAGCTTGAGGTCTTCAGAGGAAATTTCTACTTGCCTCTGATTTTGGTTTTAAGGATATCAATTTATTTTGCTTTTCTTTAATCTCTAAACCTTAAGAGTGCAGGGTACTAGGGTACTGTAGCCAAACAATACCTAATCAGAGCCACACATTAATATCCAAACCAATTACTTCTCAATGAATGTGAGCTTGGAACTAAAGCCTTGATTTTGCTTGTGCTCCTTTTCTTTTAAGGAGAAAAATCTCCTTAATTTGCATTTTCATCTCATTTCTGCTTCATGTTTTGCAAATCCTACTCCTACTGATACCAGTGGAGTTTGCACAGAAAACTATGGAGCACATCTGGAAGATGGACATTTTGGGACTGTCCTCTGTGTATGTTCAATGAAGCAGGACTGCCCTGCAGTGCACTTTCCTGGGCAATGCCATGGTGTGTAGAAGAGACCAGGTTGTCATTTCACTGGGGTCTGACAAAAGAGTAAGGTGCATTTGGTTAAAGCACAGACTAATCCAAATCCCATCCCTCCACCTCATAAAGGAAAATTAACATCTGGGTTAACATCACAGGAATATCCAGATGGGAGGCACATGAAGAGGGGGGGCCCACACTGCACATCTCCTGCCACTGACTGCCCAAGGAGGTTCACCAGTCCAGGGGAATTGCAGAGACCCACACTCTGCTTGGATCCCCCAAACTCTCTCCCCATGGTGGGCTTGTTGCTGTAGGATGCTTGGGCATCTCTCTCATCAAGACATGTGGAGCAATTGCTGCCACTCCTATCTCAAAGTAAAAGTCATCTGTTCTTCAGCAAGCCCCTTACCTGTCTGGAGTGCTTGCTTTTCCTTCAGTAGAGCAACCTCCTGAGAGATGTTGTCAATCATGGCCTTCAGGTCTTCAATCATTTTGAGGCTCACACCATCTGTTGGAGAAATCAAAGAAAGAGCACAAATATTGGTTGTATCCCAGGGGAGGCAACCAAATCTGTTCCTATCATCATGTTTCTTTGCCCTCAGAGAAGGATAAATAAAAGGAATCCACAAATTCAGCACCTGTGTCCCCTTGCACATCCATCAGAGTGTCTGTTTGCTTGTCAGCCTGGTTCCACTATCAATTACAACCTTGTTTTCCTGGTTCAGGTTTTGGGACTGTGAACCCCATGCATCTTCCAGCTGCAGGGGTCACCCTTTGGGCTGGCAGTGCTGGGGAAGGGTCACATGCACGAGCACTGCAACCTGCAGGCTTGTCTCTCTACCCCTGTGTAGGGCAGTCATTGGGGATGTGCTGCATTGGAGTCAAGCTCCCAAAATGCAGGAGGACACCCCGGCCTGAACAGAAGTCCTGACACACACAAATGTTTTGTGGGCAACTTGAAGCTAATGCTGAACCAGGCTTATTTTTTTTTCAGGTTCCTCAAAAGCATGCTCTCTCTCTAGTCACAGCACACCCTCCTGGCTTCCCTTAAATACCCTAACACATGATGTTCTCTGTGTGCACTCCTGGCTGCACCCACCTCGCGTCTGCTGTGGGTTGGTAGGAAAGCACTTTGCTGACCAGGAGGAAGGGGCTGGAAGGGCTGCAGATCCTACCTCCACTAGATCTGCCTCTGCACCACCAGCCACCAGCCTCTGCCCACCAACCACGCCATCCTTTGGACCACAGCTGCCTCTGCCTCATCTCCACCTTCATCATCCCCAGTGCAGGCACCCAACAGTGCCCAGAGCTGCTCTCCTGCTGTGAGAAGACACCTCTTTCGTTGGAGAGCTGGCTCTTAAAGCCTACACCTTGCTAGGTGTGCTGCTTCTGCAACAGCTCCAACAGTTATTAATCAGTACTTGGATTTCTCCTAGACAGGAGCAAAGGGACCATTTACACCTTGAAGGTGGTGTGAGATGGGACATTGAGGCTCTTGTGTGCATCTAGTAGTTCTCATGTTGAAAGCATCTAGTGGTTCTGAAAGGAAAGGGGACAGTTTGCCATGAATGCAGTAGGAAGAGCTTCCCTTGAGGGCCAAGGAGCTGAGACACCAAGGCAGGCAAGTAGGGAAGCAGCCTGGGTGCAGGTCAAAATCACCGACCCAAGATTACATGGTGCCACGAACATGAATACCAGACACATCAGGAGGGCATTACTCATTGCTCAATTAACTTTACTTTACTCATTGCTCAATTAACGTTACTTTACTCATTGCTCAATTAACTTTAATGGATTCATTTAACACTGAGGCACTAGATATTATTTTGCTGCCTTTGATGAAAACACTTTGTGGGAAATGGCTAATTAATCATGGGGTTTTTTCCCCATGCAAGCCTGTCTTGCAGCAGAACAAATGTTCTAAGGTTTAAGTAACATCCAAAGGCCATGAGACACATGTCACCATGAGAGGTGACACGTGTCTTTGATAACTACCCAAGAGCCCGGTCCCTTTTCAGTACCTCATCTCCAAACCCTGGTCACAAGATGCTCCTGCAGCACTGCATTCACTGGGATATCTCACAGAGAACCAGGACTGGCTGAGTCACCCTTCTGCTATAAAGTAAGGACCACGGCCACATCAACAGGCATTGTTGTCTATTTTATTGCCATGGGCTTTTGTCTCAGTGCTGTCATTTCCTCAAGGCTCACCTCTTGAAGCCTGAGATCAAGCCTGTTTACAGTCTGGGTTTTCTGTGATGGAAGCTGGCACACTGATGATCCTGTGGGAGCTGGAGTGGGTTCCTGTGCAGGACCAGGAGCAGCAGGATTAAGCGTGGGCAGAGGCAAGATCAAAAGGATGCTCACAGAAGTGTGGGTCAAAATAGTCTGTTGGCTTGAAACCCCGGCCAGGAATGTATTTAAAGCTACAAATGGGAACTCTCACCTGTTCTAATTGTATGCTGAATAACAAACAAATCCCTCTGTACCTAATTTTAATGTCTTAACTACTCCTGTATGAAATTTGGATATTTATACATGTTTCTTAGCTTCGCCTGGAGATCCAAACAGCTTTCTGTCCCCCAGAGGAATGAGTATTGCTCTTGTTCACAATGTCTGTCATCAAAGCTCTCTGGCCACCAGTATTTCTTCCAACACCAAGCACTTCTTCAAAGGTATGAGGTGGAACAGTCAGGTCCCATATTGCAGTCTGTCCCTGGATCAAAGAGGAGATTGAACACACCCACACTGGATTTACAGCAGTCTAAATGTTCACAGGCATTTGCAGGGAAGAGCACCCAGCCAAGAACACACTGAAATTTTGGGCAGTAGGTGGCATTAGGTGAGAAGCCCAAATTACTCCCTACCCACTGAATTAAGCATCCAGACTCTTACTTCTGTCTCCAGTTACCTCAGAAATACATGTCAGAGCTATGCATCTTTATGCTCCCTTCCATGATGCCAGCATCCCAACACATCTGTGACCAAGGGGAGCCCCCCAGGGCTGATGTCTGCACCCCTCCAGCCATGGGGTGTCAGCACTGCCCAGGCAGGGAAGCCAGTGCCTCCCTCCCCTGGGCTTCTTTTGGATGAGACGCCCAGAGCTGCCAGACAGGGATAAATCCCACCTGTATCCAAGACACTGGGGCTCAGGGAGAGTTTGCTGAGCTACTGCATTTGGAACAGTAACTGGGGAGTACTTTGAGGGGCAAAAACACAACAGCAGGCAAAGTGAATGTGCTGTCTCAGTATTTTCTAAATACTGTGGTTTGGCTTTTTCATGTTGAAATAGCATCATTTTTCATTCTGAAGCAGATCCAAACATAAGCAATAATTAAAAAAAAAGAAAAGAATTTTTTTAAAAAAAGCCAACATAAAAAGCTTGGCTTAAACCAATGCTTTCTTTTCTAACATTTGTGGTTTGGTTGCATAGATTAAAAATAAATCCAGCCAAAACCACCAACCCTCCAGTGACTTTGCTATTCCTGACCCTTCAAGGCAAAGTGCAGGGATAGAACCAGGATGGGGGTACTGGATGCCTGGATGAGGATGAGATGGGGCCATTCTGCCATTGTTCAGAGCAGAGGTGGCTGAATCCTGGCCCCTGTGGTGGCTGAGCAAGCATGCTTGGATGCAGAGGTGAAGAGAAGCTTCATAGGGGATTTTTAGCACTTTTCTCCCTCTTCTCCTACCCTCAGGCATTGATAAAAATCTGAAAAATATTAACCAAGAAGTACTGGAAATTTCCAGTAAAGGCAGGGCAGCTGAGTCCCTATGGAGCTGGATGGGACTGATCAAAAAATGCCAAGTTGCTGGGTTTTTCCCTTTCCTCCACAGAAAATATGACCTCTCCTTTGAAAAGAAATTCTCTAAAGCTGGTAGAGATGGCTTGATTTCCAGGACACCCCTCTCAAAAGTTTTTAAATCAGAGCCAAATTTTCCCATCAAAAAGGAGGTTTTTCTCCCACCTTTTTGTCACTAATTGGTTAGAAACAGCAGTTGCAATGACACCTAGAGAAAAACAGGATTTCTTTAAGAAATGTCTCTCTCCTGGTACCTCCAGTGAGTGCAGTGCATGCATGTGTCCTATATAAGCCCAAGGGGGTACTTTTTGCTCTAGAAAACAGTCAGACTGTTTTCTCTGTTATTCCATGTCCTGCAGAATAAGATGTGGAATAAGCAGCTAAGTTTGTGAATTCATAGAAAGATCTAATGGGAGAAAAGGCAGAAATTTCTCCAGGATGACAAAAATAGCCACTGGGTGAGTGTAGACAGCAGCCTGGCCAAGTGAATTCCAGGGATGCTTCTTCCTTGCTCCCCACTTCTTTCCAAGTAGGAAATGAAGGAGCGGTCCAAGCCCAGGCAGCTGTGGCTGCACACATCAGGCGGGCAGGCAGGCAAAGCTCACATGCTGCTTCCTCACCTCACCTGCCTTCTGTACCTAACGTGCACTGAGTCAAGGATGGGACAGGAGGAAAACAGAAGGGAAGGAGAGACAAACCCACTAGGGAATAGAAAACCCAGGCACCTTTGTGTGTGCAAGCCTGAGCAGTCAGAGCTTGCGCCCGGTGTGAAATACACCTGAGGCCAGCGGTTTTAAATGAAGAACCCTGCTGATGCTTAATGGCTTGGATATTTTCTGCCTGCTCTTACCTCCAAAATTGTCTGTCATCTGCCACCTACTTGCTTCTGAAAAATGAATGAGAAAGGGTGAGGGGGCTATAGAAAGGGAGAGTTTATTAGAGGAAAAGCTTGGGATGAACCTTAGAGGGAACACAGAAAACGTGTTCCCTCTGAAATTCAGATTAAGCTGTCCCAACAAATTTATTCAAGGTGGGGACCCTTCAGAACCGTCTCAATACCCTCACTATTTTACAGAAGAGCTGCACAATCATTCCCACGGAGGAAGGGGAGAGAGAAAGACGCTTTATTAGGTTTTTGGATGTTTCCTTATGAAGTTTCACTAAAGCACTGTTAAATGCCCAGCCGAGTGGGGTGATGCACCCCCCCCAAGCCCTGCAAGCCTTCCTCGCAAGGAAGCTGCCGCTGCCCCTTACCTTTCTTGGAAGCCGCCGGTTTCTGCCGGGCTTTGCCGTTCTGCTGCTCGGAGAGCTGGGCGAGGGAGAGGAGGCAGAGGAGGAGGAGGAGGAGGCAGGCTGCCCGGAGCGCCATGCCGGTGCGAGCGGAGCTGCAGCGGCTCTGCCCTCACACAGCCGCCCGGACAGCGGCGGGAGGCGGGAATGGCTGTCCCAGAGAGCTCCCGCTGAGCCCGGGCCAGCGCAGCCTCCCGGCCCCGGGCGGCTCCGGCCAAGGCTCAAGACCTCCCTGAGGGGCCGCAGCTCTTAGCACGCCGCTTGTTTTTGTTAAAAAGAAACAACAAACAAAACAAAAAAACTACAAAAAATGGGAAGGAATGTACCGACAGTCTGCTAAGCTAAACATGAGGAAAGGCTGGGAGTGTAGCTGGAAGGATTTCCTGTGGCTTTTAGCACAACGCCACGAGTTTGATCTCGTGTCAGCGATGGCAACAGCGAGGCCAGGTGTGAAACACCAACAGCGCTTGGGTGGCCGAGGAAGCAGAGAGGGGCAGCCTGTCCCCGGCCTGTCCCCCGCCTGTCCCCCACCTGTCCCCCGCCTGTCCCCGGCCAGTGCCCGGCCTGTCCCCGCCTGTCCCCCGCCCCTCAGCAGGGACGCCCCAAGGGATGCCCAGGCACCAACAGCGGCCGAGGGGGCAGGTGGGGGGACTGAGCACCCCAGTTCCTTGCTCAGAGTGTAGGGTGGCTCTTACCCCTCTAAAAAGCAGTCCTGCTGTGGCTTTGGTAGGGTTATCCTGCTGTCATTGCTTCTCCATGGGATCTCGTGTGGGATTTGGGACCCAGGGGCATGTGTTCCACAAAAAGCCATTCTCCTCGAGGCCCCTTTGCAGATCCCCAGCCTGACTTCTCAGGCCAGCTGGGCTGTGCTGAGCAGCTCTGCAGCCTAAACCAAGATCACTGCCTGGTTTTTTGGGTGGTGTGGTTGCTCAGCAGCTGCAGCTCAAGCAGGTAAGTCCTTCCTCACAGGAGGAACAGCAGCAGTTTGAACAAGTGGAAGAAATTCATGTGGAGGGAGGACAGATGGGCATTTTGGAGAACAAAGTGCTCCAGTCATCAGCCATTAACCTTAAAACTTTTCTGATAATTTAAGGCAAGATGCCATCCAGCACAATGTGAACCTCTAGAGTTGTAGGAGCATAAAAGGTCCGAGATAAACAGATCTGGAAAAAGAGCTGCCAATGAGTTAGTTTGGCAATCACTGTGTTACCCTGCCTCACATTTCTGCTGAATAAGAAAAATCCTGCCCTGATGTCCTACCTGAACAGTCCAAGCTTTTGAAGCATGGGAGGAACAGTTTGGTTTTCACTGCTCTTTACCATGTGCACCAACCCTCACTCAAATTTAAACTGGAAAATACATATTTTGAGGATTTACTGTTCTCCTGCCTCAACTATCCCAAAATGGGATGGATGGAGCCCAAGAGATGCCAGACACCTACATACACACACATTTCCTTTCCTTGAAACTGTTGGTAGGTAACTCAGTACCTCCCAGTTTTCCTTGGCTACAGATACGCTTGCCTGCCTTTGCTTTGATTAATGTGCTGCCAAGCTGGAGAAAAAACCAAAATGCTCCCTTTACTGCTGCCCATGAAACAGATTGCTGTGGAGTGGAGTCTGACAGCAATTCCTAACCTCAGATTTCCAGTCTGGGACCAACTGGAGTGTTCCCCATCTGGAACCAGAAGGGCAGGGTGTCTGTCCATTAGTCCCTGAAGAACATGTCTGCACCCAAGGAGTCCCCTCCCTGCACCATCCAGCAGGTCCTGTGCTGGATGCCACCAATGTTTTTCTTGAAAAATGAGAAAAATGAAAACAAGTAGACTCAAAATACTTGTCTCCAGCTGTAACACTATCCACAGGGGGCTTTGCCCCAATTCTGTTCTGTGTAGACTGAAAATAAAAATCGTTGACATTACAAAAGCTCATAAACCCTGGCCCATCCAGCTAATGGGAGCAAGCTGAAGTGTTGATGCATTGGATCCAGCATGAGGATGCTTCAGGAAACAGCCATCCCCTGCCCAAGCTCCTGCTGAAGCCAGAGGTTCACGTTAAATAATGGGGCTCTCAATGGTCCTTTGCTTTTGAGATCCCGATGATTCACACTTCTTATGTGAGAGAGATGTGGGAAGTGAGTAGAGGTAATCCTTTTTATTAGATGAACTAATAGAACTGAAAGTCATCAGCAAATACGAAAATTATGCCAAGAAACCAAGGTTTTGTCCATGACTTTTAACATCTGTGCAATTATAGATTTTACTTCCCAGCAAAGGCACTTCACTCCCTGGTTTCAAGCCCAGACTCCTGGTTAGAGAGAGAGCAGCTCCTGTTAATTGCAAGGTAACTGGTTTGAGATGAAAAAAGAGGGCAGAAGAACCTGTGCTTGTGGAAACCATTCCAGGGCCGCAGGGAAGCAGACAGAAAAGTTTACGTGGCTTTGGGAAACCCAGTAAGTAGGCTGGGATGCTGAATTTGGAAGGCTTTCCATTAGCAAAACAGTAGTTGGAATAAACCCACGAAAGTAAGCTGGATGCTCCTGGCAGCAATGCAGACCTGTGATTTCGTGCCCAGCTAGGCAAGGAAATGGGCAGCAAGATCAGAGGCTGTTTTGCTTTGGCTCCAAGGAAAAGAGCAGGTACGGCCAAGCCAAGAAATGAGGCAGCGCCACTGCACAATGGCTGGAAAGTGCAAGGGTGGACTGGATAACAGCATTCACACGGTCATTATCAAGATCAGCAATTACCAGAGTTGGCCTTTCAGGGCTAAGTCACCAGTTCAAAGGCAGGCCACCCCAATGCTGAATGATGCCAGCTCCTTGCCTGAAGCTCCTCCTCCTCTGGGAAGGCTCCTGCCTGCCCCACTGGCACTGACAGCAGGAGCGCAAAGGGGAGGCCCAAAAGCATCTTTAACTTTTGGGGCCCTGCAGCATGGGCCTGATCCATGGCTGGGGCAGCACACTGGGATTCACACCTCTGCTCCCTTGAGATCAGCTCAGTGCATTAGAGCCTGGTGCTAAAAATGCCAGGGTTGTCAGTCCCTGTACATGCCATTCACTTAAAGCTGGACTTGATGATCCTTGTGGGTCCTTTCCAGCTTGGAATGTTCTGTCATTTGGTGACACCCACTCTGCAAGGGTAGGTCTTGGGACTCTAGCTGGTCAGAGTGACCCCAAGATGCGTTAGAAAGTCTCTTTTCCCAGTCTGGCTGTCGAAGAAGGAGTCAGAGCTCTTCAGTTCTCGGTCTCAAGGCTGTTTATTGTATCTTATCTATAAAATTCTTTCTCCTGTCCAGCTGAGGTCCACTCAGCAAGACAGTCAGAGGCACTCCACCCACCTCAGAGGTGGTGTTATCTTTTCATACTAAAAACCACGTGTACAATATTTACAATTACTGTCCAACACCTATCACCTATGTTTGACAGTGAGCTTCTACTCTAAACCAATCTAAAAGTGCCACCATCACAGCAGAAGATGGAGGCCAAGAAGAAGAAGGAGAAAGACAGGACACACCCAGATTCTTCCATCTTGCCCCCTGAACCCCCATTCTAAAAACCCCCAAAAATCTTTTTTTTTACCTTGTGATAAATTCACTATAATTTTACTTAAACTTTCATGGTTTGTAATCCTTCATATAAGGTTGGTAATTGTTTTTTCGAAGGGCTAAATCAAAGGCACAGGGGTCTTGGGCTCTATGCCAAGATCTCTGAGCCCCCTGGGCAGGGGCTCCAGTCCTCCAGGGCAGCCAGAGGAATTTCCTGGGTTCCAACAGGTAGGATCCATGTGTCAGTGGCACCCAAGTACTATCCAAGAGGAACAGGAGAGAAACAGCAGTGGAAAGTAACAAACACCGTGTGAGGAAGTGGGGCTAGCACAAGAAAATCTCTGATATTCATTAGCCGCTGCCTGAACTCATGCTGGCATCGTTCCTGATTTCCACCAACATAAAACATGGGAACAGGTTAAAATGGAGAGAGCCAAATCTATGGATCATTGTTTTGGAGACCCATCGAGAAGAAATGCAGTAACAGTTCAGGAAAGGGTGGTTTTCATAAGGACAATGATGGGGAAAACCAAGGATTTTGCCAAAATGTTATCCCCAGCATTAACTTTAGGAAACTGGCTCTGAACCTAAGGAGGGAACCTTCCCATCATATCCCATGTCAAGCACAGCTCATATCCCTACCCCACGTACACCAAGGGCTACAGCACAGAAGGATCCATTCTTCATCCTTGGGCTTTAAACCAGATGCAAATGTGGAGCACTTGAGTTCAAGTAGTATCAGCTGTTTAAAATCCTTCTGCTTGCAAAGGAGCTGCACCAAAGGACTCACACTCCCTTTTGTTTGGAGACTGTAGCTCCTGTAGGCTAGAGGTAATGTCTGTCTTCACTGCTTTGTGTTTGCCCATCAGCCAGATCCCAAAGTCCAAACAGCCAAAGGAAAACTGTAGTGAAGTGTCTAAATGTAACACCAAAACTCTGGAGGAATTCCTAACTGCCTAGGTCCACTGCCTGTCACAGCATCAGTTCAAGTGAGGTCACCACTGAGCTTGATGGTATTTTTAGACAGGCAAGTAGACAGCTGGTCTGTCAGCTTAGACTTATTTCATGTTGCTCTCACTTTTGAGTATTAGATTGCTGTGGATGCTGAATTGTGGATTATGTGAGAATTTCAACTTCAGCTTCGTGAATTCCTTAATTTTTTGAATTTATAGAGAAGTTTGCATGATCATACAACAGAAAGAAAGCATTCCATGATCTTAAAAAGCCTCATTGTGTTAAAGTTGGTCTTTCACTGGAGGGATGAAAGAGAGGTAGGACTCAAATCATGACTTTTCAACCCATAGGTTTCCAGCTGTGGAAATAGCCAAACTTACCATTTGCCAAAACACGGAGAGAAGGGGCAGGGAGAGAGCTCCTCTAGAAGGGAGGGATCCCTGCCACAGCCAGCTGGGTGGAGGAAATCAGAAAGGGCCTGAGAATCCTTCTTAGCCCTCTGAAGGTACAAGCCAAGGGGCTTCAGCAAATATGATGATATCTCTGTCTAAATAAAGGAGAATAAATCTCATCAACAAGTGCTGTGACATGAAAACAGCCACGCCTGTGCTGCTCATCTCACCCAGATCTTGAGATCAGGATAGCAACAGAGATGTTCACAGAGCTTGAGAGATAACCACAGCTTTATTAAAAGTGTTCCAGTCGATGAAATGGAGGTTTAAACCATCACCAGGGAGTCATTAGCAGTATGTTTGAGATTCTAATGATGTTTTGCAGCAACAGCAAAAACATCTTTGTTCCTGGATAGCTAGAAATGCAGCTCCAAGAAAATAGCTAGAAATGCAGATGCAAGGAAAAGAAGGAAAATGGAAAAGAACAAAGGAAAAGAAGCCTCTGTGACGCACAGCTATCAGGAGCAGCCACATTTTGCCTTAGAAGGAAAAGCTGCCTTGCATGGGCAGGGAGTGCAATGGGGCAGGAGTGCACTAGGAGACAAGGGGAGCAGTGAGAAATTAGAGAGGCTGATGGCTGAAGAGATTCAGTACCCACTGCAGACCTGCTCTTGCATTTTTCTCCAGGGTGTTAAAGGAACAGGGAGAACAAAGCTCTGGGGTCAGGACTGGAGCACTCAGTGTCACCAGTTGCAGCTTTGCTTCTTCTACTCTCTGTGAGCCACTGACCACAGGCAAAGTAAACCAGTGCCACAGCAGGGCTGGAGAACACCCTGCTGCTGAGGAGGGCAGTGGCATCTGCTGCAGTTCAAAAGAAAAGCTGGAGGCAATCCTAGCAGAAGTGGGTAAGCCTCAGTTAACTGCTGCTTACAAAACAAATGCAGAAACACCCTATTGTCTGTGTTAAATCAAGGTGCCAAATCCCTTGAAGAGAGACTTGCACACTCACAGGAGCTGTGAGCAAGCTCTGGCTCACACCAATTTGTCTTTACACCAGGCTGTGCTGAAGGAGGGCTTCATTTAAAGCCTGACTGCAGGTGGCACAGCCATCTCCTCCCCACTGCCTCCAAATGGCAGAATGAGCTCCCCTCTTCTCCCCAAACTGCACAATTACAGTGTTGAACTGTAGCTGTAAAACACAGGGTGACAGAATTGCTGGGCTTGGGTCCACTGACCTACAGCCTGGCCCTCCTCTGCTTTGAGGGGAATGCTCTCCCTGTGAAACAGGTAAATTGCAGGTGTGTGCTTTCTAGGCAACATGAGTAGAAGCCTAGCAGGAGTTTGTAGACTCCTCATCTCTAGTACACAGCTTTCAGCCTCTCAACACTCCCAGCAGAAGCAATTAATTTCTGGGACAAACACAGAGCTATCCCACTCCACAGATGTTTCCTCTTAGTTCTACTGGACTCAAGTCAATGAAAACGTGGCAATATCTGCACAGCAACAAATGGAACTTTCCACCAGCTCAGATGGGAACAGGAGCATTCTGAGTTGAAATCTCTATTAAAATTCTGCTATTTTTGTTTGGAAGAGAAGGGAGGGGTTAAAGGGAGCTAAGAAAATAGAAACTGGCCCTTAGCATGCCTGAGAACCACAGTCTCACAGATTTCTTGGCAAATACTGTATCATCTGGGAGAGCTGTAGGACCTTTTACCCCTGTCAGAGCTTTGTTTACCCATCTGGGACACAAGCTGGTAGCAGAAAACCTCTGGGGGCAGCTGAGACCAACTAGCAGCTCTGTAATGCTTCTGGCTGGGCTCATTATTTTTATCTCAGCGGTTGAAGCAGGCCCCATCTGAACTGGGGTCACTCTCCTCATCCCTGCTTTTCCATGCCAACAGATGGGAAGCAGTGACACAGAAGGAACTGGACCCCTTGGGACCCCCAGTTCACTCTGTGCCTGCATACCCAGCTACAGAAGACCAGGGGGAGGACACACACGTGTAGGGGAGGCACTGCAGAAACTGGCACCAGGTTCATTTACAGGGTTGCTCTGAGGAAGTGCCTGGCACCAAGTCTCTCTCCTGAGCACACAGCCTGGATCTCAGAGGGCTAAATATTGGCCATCCTGATTAAGAACTGGGGAGGGAATGCACATGTACTCCCCTCTGCAGAGGCGTCAGTTCGCACACTTGAAACACAGTGATGTTTCTTTTCCCACCACCACCTCCAGCTCTCATAAAAATATATTTAAAATTAAAAGGATCTGGAGAGGGGACAAGAAACATCTTTAAGTGATGTAACTTGCAAAACGCTTGGACATCCTTCAGCTGGAAAGCTGTGTAGAAATACACTATTCATATTACAAAATTCACCCTGAGTGTAACTCAGGGCAGCTTTTTTGTCTCCAACCACAAATCTGCAATAAAACATTCAGAGAATAGCTGAGGTTCAAGACTTGCAGTCTCATTTACATTAACCATTTTCTGCAATATTATATAATAAATGATAAAAAACCTGTCTGTGGTAAGTGTAAGGTTGTTTAAAGGGTTTTTTCTCCCTTCAGTTTTCTATGTTTTTACAAGCAGCTTTGCATGGCAATGAGTGGATCACAGCTACTGTAAAGCTGATGTCAGGTCAGTGTTTGCCTCACACAAAATAATTCTGCTGAAGTGATAAAAGACAATATGTGCACTCATTGTCACTTCTTGGCTCTACTACTGTGTAGCAACATTACAATCTACCTAAACCATTGCTTAAGGGACTGAAAAAATCCCAACCCTTTGAAACACAAACCTTGGGCAAATTTTGGGGGATGTTTTTTTTAAGAATCTGTCTGCTTGTTACACTTCTTGTTATACCAGAAATACACAGTGCTGTTGCAGTCACCTTGAATAACTACATGTATGAGCTCTAGCAAAAGGACTGAAGAGATCTGGGAACCTTAAGCACTCCATGTATTTTAATTTTATCATGAGTATTAGTTTGAGCTGTAATAGGTTCTGTCCTGTATCTTCAGCTTTCCTTCAGCAAAACCCTTCCTCCCCCTTTCCCCACCAAACATGTTACAGTCAAGAGAATACTCTTAATCTGATACTATAAAATTAAAACAGAAAATTCAGAAAATGTTCCCTGAGTAAGAGCTAAGTAACTCCTGGATTATTGTAGCAATTTCTGCGATAAAGTTTGTTCAAAACAATCCTTAACACTTGCAGATGAAATATCAGCTTCTTAAAAATCAACTTCTTCCTTTGACTTTTTCCATCTGCTGTCTCTTCCTATCAAGCCAAATAAACACCTCTTACTCTCTGCTGCGCCATCCAATTGATGTAGGGAGGGAATCCACACCTGGTGATGCAACTTGTATCCATGCCTTACCTGTAATCCTCTGCTTTTCTTTGTGAAGGACTGACAGCCTCTATGCTTTTCCAGCTGAATTAAAGACCAACTTAGTTTTCCATTTACCTTGGTCATGTCCCTTCTCCTTAGCCACAGTGAGATGTTTTGGCTGGGTTACTATTGCAGCTGTTGGCAAAAGGGATTGGTGGAGCTCTAGGGAGCAAGGAGATCACAGCATATACTGAGTTGGAAGGAACTCACTGGGATCATCAAGCTCAACTCCTGTACAGAACACCAAGAGTCACACCATGTGCCTGAGAGCATTGTCCAAACACCTCCTGAACTCTGTCAGGCTTGGTGCTACTTCCTGGGAGAGCCTGTTCCAGTGCCCAGCCACCCTCTGGGTGAGGAACCTTTTCCTGATCTCCAACCTAAACCTTCCCTGACACAGCTTCAGGCTGTGTCCTTCAAGTCCTGTCACTGGTCACCACAGAGAATAGTTCAGTGCCTGCCCCCCTGCTTCCCCCTGTGAGATAATTGTAGACAAATCTTGGTTTAAAATATGAAATATGAACTTGGGACCGTGTTGTATTTATAGTAAAATCTAACCACATTTTATTCAAAGAATAGTAAGGTAATTTGAAGGAAAATTTACAGCTAGTGCTGCTCTCATTTGTGCTGCACAGAAAACAACCCCATGTGCATTCTAGAGCACAGCAGCTGGTTTACAGAAGTGAAACACATGCAAACAGAATTAAATGGAAAGTACACCAGTCACTCTGGAAAACAGACTCAAGCACTTCCCAGGCAACAGCATTAACTGCTGCTGCTGCACTTCCTGGGTGCCAGCAGTTACTTGTATGGAAAGCACCTCAAATTTGCTTATTTGCATTTAACTGTAGCTTTCTTTATGCTTAGTAACATTTTGAAAGCCTCTTAGACAGGAGGATGGCTCTGCTGGAACAAAAAAAAAAAAAAAAAAAAAAAAAAGACCTTTTCTTTATATACAAACTGACAAGATTGCAAAATGAATTAAAAACAGTTTTGAACATTCAATAAAAACTCATCCTAGAAATCCAACTTTTGGTCGTGAAGTCCCCAAATTCTCTTCTTCATCCAGAATCTTCTGAAGGGCTATGTGAAGTGACTTGCCTACTCTTTGTCCAGTCTGCAAAGCAAAGAAAGCAAAACAAACCTGAGACATATGTTTATTTGCAGGAAGACAACTCTTACGGAACACTTCCTTTTGACAAATATTTTCCTTTTGATGATTCATACACACCAGCTGGTATCTTAAAATATGCTTTTAATTTAGAAAAATCATGGTGGTGAAAGTTTCATTTTAACTTGATTAAGTTTTGGAAAAACATACACACAAAGCCAGTGCTCTCATTCATCACAGAAGCATTCCACAATCATTAATACCAGGTCTGTGCATCACTGGATCACCCAGGAATACAAATTAAATTCTCATCAGGCAGAAGCACACATTAAAATTAGCCAGCACACAGAGCATGAAGCAATGTTCTAGCTGCCAGAGGACAAGAGACACCTGACCAGCAAAGCAGGCTACTAACAGAAAGTTCAGCAGACTCTTCTGAATGTGTTCAGAATCAGCAGAGTGAATTTAGGCCAGCTGAACACCCTGTCCTGTGGCCAGAGAAACCCAAAATGCACACTGGCTGCACCACCAAGCCACTCTGTGGGCAGATCCTTCATATGATGTGTAATTCTGTCCTGTCCAAGGACCTTAAAGGAGTTAACAGAATGTTTTCTTTACAGAAATAAACTCCAGCAGTGAAAACCTAATAGAATTAGCTCCAGCACTGACCTCTACTCATCCCACATGCCCAAGTATACTGTGCAAGCTACAGGGCAGGGAAACATTGGGCAGTGGTGAAATAAAGATCTTAAGGTAGTGGTGCTCATTGGAGCTTTCCCAGGGTCTCTCTAAATGACCTGAAATACTGACTGCAAACAGAAATAAAAAGCCCACTGCCCCCTAGAGAGCCAAAGGCAGACTATATTAAAATGAGTTTATTGGCTCCTGATCTATGCAGCAAAGCCTAGGCCAGCCACACAGCTGACACAAAACTCTGTTTCACCTCCTGGTGACAATTACTGAAACCATGCACAAACCTGAAAATAAGCTACATTTTTAACTGAAGAGTCAGGTGTCAGAATATGGCCAATGGTACCAAAGGAAATTGGGAAGAGCTTTAAGGATGCATCAGGGTAGCTGTCAATCCTAGAGATCATGAGTCAATCCAAGAGACCATGAGTCAGGCTACATAAATGGAGGGGCACAAGAGCAAGAACTGTCACAGCTCTGCACTGGGACAAAGATCACTGCAGCAGTCCAGAGTCAAGAGGGCTCATAAACTCTTCCTTAAATGGAGGACAACATCACTCACCCCAGGTTAAAGTGAGTGGGAACTGTGCAGAGCTTTGGTATTGACCCAACACTGTTGCCATCATATTCCTGCTTGCCTCCCTAGTGGATTGGATGATAAACTCAAAAAACACCTTATGCTTTGGCAGCTTCCCAAAACTCTCCCATGAAACTCCCTTCCTAAGAGGTATGTCCTATGTCCTAGCATGTCTGTTCTCTACCAGTGAGGAAAAACTGAACATTCTCTGACCTGCAGCCAAATCATTCAGGAATAGAGGTGTCAGAATAGGTTACTCAGCTCCTCCATTGGGCATTCCCAGGCCCTTTTGTTTTTCTTGGATGTTGAGTTTAAGGCAGGACCAAACAGATAATCTCTGACCTTACAGAAAACATCTCGGGGGTTTTTTGTGATCAGCTTTATCTCTCACTCCGGCAGAGGAATTAGATAACACCTCTCTACCCAGGTAAGGGGGATGAAAGGCATGTTTGAATGCCAATAAAAAGCTCACTGGTACCACTGGGATAAGCACTCTGGGATGACATTGTGATGCAGTCAAGTGCCATATATTCAGCAATTCCCTCTTGAGACCAACTGTTGTCAAACTTGGCTCCAACTTCAGCATTCCTCACTAGAGCCATGCAGAAATTATCCACTCCGTGTCTCTAGGAAAGAGGGCTAGCTTGAACTATAAAATTTTCATTCTGACTTTCAAGTTCAAAATTCATTTTTCTCTCATGCTCAAGGCCAAACTCAGGCATGAGAATTTAACTGGAGAACAGATCTAAGAAGAGCCTGAAGAAGGGTTTAAAATGGATCTTATATGAATGTGGACAATATCCAGATACTAGTATTTTTGTGAAGTAGGGACAGATTGTAAACTCAATAAGGAAGCAAAGAAAAACAACAGTAAAATGAGAACAGTACATTTATCATAAAGCAAATGAGTTGTGCTAGAACACCATGCACCATCAATTCCAAACACCTTCTCTACTCTTATAGGGACTTTACCACATTAGAAGTTTTGCTCTTTCATTCTTTAAAAGTCACAATAGAAGAGGGAACATGTTCTTTAAAAATACTCTCAAAGTTTCTCAGCTTAAGCTTTACTTTCTTACAGCTGTGAAGTACTTGCCTGAAACAAATGTGAGTACCACACATTTCAGGCATCTAGAAGTTTAGACAGTGTCCACTCACATTAGAATCTGTTTCAAAGACCTTCACAAAGTCCCCTGTGTACCAAATCAAAGCACCAAGGTCTCTGCTCTGAAAGCCTTTACTGAAGCTTTCTATACACCCAAGCTCCAGTTCATCCAGTATCAATCCAAGACAGTCAACTGCTCAACATTCCTTACCTCCATCATTTCAAAAATACTCTCAGGATCCAGGCTACCTTTCCCCACCTTCTTCATAGAAGTGATGGCACCTTTACTGGTCACTGAAATAAGCAGGCTTGCCAAAGAACAAGCTTCTTCCTGAAGGGTGGCATCCACCACGTGCCTATATCCAATCTGCAAGTTAGTGACAAAACAATGCATTAGTTTGCAGTTCTCAAAGCCCCCCCACTGAGAAATCAAACTGTGAATGGTGGCTTTGTTACTTATCCACAGCCTCCCACCCTAAAAGCATGTGGCCTTTGGACATAGTCAGAGACTGACTTAAAAGCACAGGATTTAAACAGCTTCTGACCCCAAATGATGGGTAAACAAACAACAGAGGTGAGATAAACATGTCACTATTTCATACTGTTTTCCTTTCTACCATCCTTTCATCTGTATGAAACTCCATATTCATCTTTTCCTGCAACTCTAAGTATAGACTCTGCTCCCCTCTACATGAAAATTACACATCCCAAGACTCAGGTGAGCCCTCACTTCAGCAATGGCCCCTTCTACTATTTATGCAAATTGCTTAAAAGAAATGCCAACCAAACTTTCAGGTGCTTCAGCCAATCACTAACACTTGCAATGGAAAATGCAGCACCCATAACATCAACTGTGCTAGCTGTGTGCTATATATGGAAGACAAAAGCCTGTTGGAATGGGAAGGGATGGTATTGCACCCATGAAAATGGAGTTCTGACCTCAGCAACAAATACTCAGCATGTAACTCCAGGCAGATCACACAACCTCCACTCCTGAACACAGTGGCCTCTTGTTTTAACATATTGAGATATCTGCTGCTCTGTATCTTAAGCAAGGAGCAGATGAAAAATAATAAACAACTCCTCTTCATGCAAGAAGATGCATTTCAAGAATTCATCAAGTACAAACCTACAATTCAGAGGTGCAAAAAACCCTGTTATTCAGTAAAAGTTCTTAATTAGGAGGCCAAAGACAAACAAATATAGACATAGAGAACACTGCCTATTTCTGTAACTCTAATTTTATCTCTAAGGAAGAAAATAAATGGCAGGTGAAATTAACAGGAACTGGAGTCTCTAGGCAGAAATTTGTCAGGCTTACTTTGCTTAGTGTGACAATGCAGGGCACCTCATCTACGTTGAGTCGAATACAATCGTAAGGGTCATCAGACAGCTCAATCTCTTTGGTGCCTTCCTCATCCTCCAGAACACGCACTTTGGGTATTCTGTGGAAACAAAAGGTGCAAAGTCATTGCCAGAACACACTACAAATACAGCTGTTACACAGTCACAACTCCAGGAAGTCCCTGTTCTTCTAAATGAGCCAAAATGTTTAGCAGAACAGTACAGAATGTGATCAAAGGATTAACAACTCACTCGCTGAGACTACAAAGAAAACACTCTAAGTGGGAAGATATTTAGGATAAGATTATCCTATTAACATCATTCAAACAGTTAAAATTTGAGCTGTTCTTTACACTGTTACATGGGGAGAAATTAGTTTGGAACTTACACAAATCAGTTCTGAACAATTCTTTGTATGCACCAGAATGTCACAGATGTACAGGAGACAAATTACCAAGACTTAATCCTTTTTTTCTGTGGTTCCCAACCTGGCAGACAACAGTAAAGTTGTCAGCATTACATCAGTTGCATTGCTTGGCAAAAGTGTTGACATGAGTAGCAAATACAAGTAGTAAAGCTGTTCAGGAAAGAATAGCACCAACTAAAGAGATCTGGGGTGAAAAGGTGACATTACTAAAGTCCTTTCTCTAGCAAGATGAGAAGATTGGCAAGACACTCTACTGTTATAAGGACAGGTATACAAGCAATATATAACGTATCAGGATGAAGAAGTGATGAAAATCCAGGCAGAAATCCAAGAAATGCTTTCTTCTCAGTTGTGAATGATGAGCTCTCTCACAAATGAGCCAGACAGGCTCTTTATGGCTCCTTATCAGTTGTACATACACTGTATTTGTGACAGCCATCTAATGGAAGTTGTACAGAATGATTTAAGGCAGTTTCCTTAGCATAGTGAATAAAATAATTTAAAATAATTTAGTAGAAGATGGTATCTCAAGCTGCCATGAGTGTCAGCATCTTATACACCCTCATTTATCCAGGTGCCTGCTAGGATGGAGTACTGACTGAGACACTTGGCATTACTGGCCAGTAAAACACACACAGAGCTCACCCACACTACTCTCTCTTTCACACATTTGCACCTGAAAACTAAGTATTTCAAGGTGTCCCAAGACAGCTAACTTCAGTAACCACAATCTGGTTTTATGTTAGTGCTTTTGCAGTAGCATTGTGTTTTATAACTAGACTCTGGAGGTTACATTCTTTTATGCCCTCTGTAACAAATCTCTTCTTTTAAAAGAGGAGATATGTACTCATTTAATGAACATTTCCCCCCACCAACACAAAGTGATTTTTATTGATCCTTGGAAGAGTATTGTAGCTATCTGGGGCTAGTACTTCAAAACAGCTAATGCTGCTCCAGTGACAACAAATTCCCTGCAAGCACACTGGCCTGAGCCAACCCAAAACTAAGACTTTGAGTAAGCAGAACAATTGTGATGTGCACTTTTCCCAGAAATGAAACTCCAAATGTTTCAACTCATTACAAATGCATCAAAGCCTATTTTCAAGTTTAAAATATTCCATTAGAAGTTGATGGAATAAAGTCACAAAGTGACTAACCCTCAAGCTACACAGGACAATGGACAACACTGGACAACAGTCCAAGGAAGAGGTGTATGTGCCAGAGTAGCGTTTAAAAAACAAAGCAAGATTCTAAGAAAATCTGTGAGATTAAGCAATTTTTAACTCCAGCATAAAATGGCTTTGAAACCAGAGCAGTGTTTGTCTGCAAGAAAAAGTTGCCAGAATTAATATCTGAAAAATGCCTGCAAGGAGCTTTTTTGGCCAAGAACAGATGAGAGAGGTGTAAATTAGAAATACTGCAAAGGCAAAAAGATCATACACAAGCATCACAGTTGCATAAAAAGGGGGTAGATGGACAGAAAAACTATGCAAAGTGAATGTAGCATAAAGCTTCTCCAGAACACTGTAGATTTCTTCTCCTAGCTTGTGAATATTTATCTTAAGAAATAGCTGTACATGATTACTTTACAACTTTTATTTTTCTATTTTGATTCCTGCAACTAATCAGGGCAGAGATCTGTACAGCAAGACTCAGTCCTGTAACAAACAGTGCTCTTTTCTTTGTGTGCAGATTTCACAAATGCAGAACCAGTCCCACCCTTCCAAGCAGGCACTGGTTCTGCCCCTACCATGCTGTGCAGCAAAAACCTCGGTGTCTGCAAGGCTGTTGTGTTATAAATTTTGGTGGTTTTGTAACTTGCCTATTTTCTGCAGCCTCAGGTTACAAGCAGGCAAATTCCACAAGACCAAGTTTAATGTCCTGACACAGTAGCTGGCTGCACATTTTGCAATATCTACTTCCATCATTAATAAATCCATCCTCAAACATCTGGGAGACATGGGTAAGGAGAAAGCCTGGTATCTGCTATCTTGTGCACATGATCTTGATGGTAGTTTTTAGAACTCAATGAACAATACAAAACTGTGAGGAGTTTTGTTTTAAATATTCCCCCTAAACCAGTTCTATTGTCATTGTTCCATGCCTGAAGGGGAGAGAACAAGTCAGGTCAGGCATTCAAAGGATTTAAATCCCCTAAGTCTTGAGCAAAATTCCTTAAGTTGTGATGTTTGATTTACTTAGCTCTAAAGCAAGATGGGTCCACAGATATTACAAAAATGCTTAGAGCAAGATTTTAAATTGAAGCTGAAGTTTTCAAATGCCTATCTGAACATCTAAAATTTTGTAGCTTCAAAGAAACAGCAGCTTGAGCTCCCTGCTCTTTGTTCCAATGCTCTAGTCAAGGCTGGCAAAGATCTGAAAACACGTAGAACAAAAACTTAGTTGTAAGCAAAGTAAGAAAAGCAAGTAAGAGTCAAAGAGGGGACACATGTAGAACACAGTTCAGAACACTTAATCTGAAGCAATCTTCAAACTGACATCTTTTGTTGTTTGGAGAATAATACTTTATAGAGAACAGGCAGCTACTCTTAAACAACCTTGTGTCAATCCAAACAAAGCCCAGTAGCTACAAAGGGAAAGGGAGAGAATGAGGACAACAGGTTTTCACTTTGAATTTCACCTCTTGACTTTCTGAGCTTGTATGAGGTGAGCTGTACTAGCATTCCCTGCTCAAATCAACAAGATAGGTTTTCAAAGGTAAAAACATCAACAGGCATTGTCTTACTGTATCACATTTTGAAATTATAATCAACTTCAACAAGACTAGTGATGTTTGCCCTTAGCTTAAAGATTATATAAAGGACACAGTTGTCAAAGGAATAAAAATAAGTAAGAAACATTAAAATAATTATACCCTCCATCATGTTGTCTACATTCTTTTATTCACTTATTTCATTTGCTACTTTTTATATGATTGTCTCTCTTTATTCTGGTTAAAGTAAGAAAAAACCTAGTTATTTGTAAATAAAGTATGAGCTGTGGATATGCAAAACAACTCACATGGTGGTAACTGTTTTAACTGTATGACTTCTGCATCCTGGCACCTCACACACAGAAATACAGGCATTTCTTCTTTTTACTGTACTGCCAGCTCCTTTGTGAGACATTACATTTCTAAAAGTATTTTTTAATGTTATAAAAACAATCTACTGTTAAAAGTTACTGCTGAGAATTTGATTAACATGAGAAATTTCTCAGCAACATACAATTTCTAGTCTCAGATGGGTAAGTCTCCCCTTAGCCCTTTTGAAGTGTTTATAACCTGATATACTGCCTGTCTTCAAAAGCTTATTTTCTTCTTTTTGCATGTACTTTTCCAGATCTAGTACTGTGACTCGATTCCCTGATAAATAAGCCAGAACTACACTAGTGACTAGCAGATCGCTAATTAATGCTGAAGAACAATCTGAGAGCCACTTTTAAAACATTTATTCTTGTAGGAGTCAAGGTTTCAAACCTCTACCAGCTATTTTTGCCATGTAAGTTTTCTAGCAAAGCCATTCACTAGGTTGTTTTTCTCAAGGGTGCTATAAAACTCTGTATTCCCTTTCACCTGCAGATAAAGAAAATAAAAATAACATAAAAAATAGTAGTGAGTCTTATTAAAAACACACAGAGAAGACTTGCATCATTCATTCTACTAGATTGTATTTTCCCATTCTTTGCATTAAAATGCATGGAGCAAAGTTCTTTTAAAGACACATCCTTTTCCCCTCCCCACAATCTCTCACTACCACTTTTTTCAGCTTGGTTTTAAAAAGAACTGCAGGCTGACAGTTAATGAGAACAAAATCAAAAGTGGAAAACCAGGGCTGATTACAAATCAGTAGTCACACTGATAGAGGGCTTCTTATTCAGGAGCATCACACATCAGTAAATACTTCTTATTTCAAACCCACAAGGCATCAACACCAAGGCCTCCAAATGCTTGCAACAAAACCATATGGACAACACTACTTTTGTGGATCTGGCTACAACAAAAGTTATATTGTGAACATGACTCTGCGTAAGATGCCATATGACACTTGATCATCAGAAACTGAATTAAAATAACATTAGTTCATGGTACTTGCATGCAAATGAGTGTCTTGTATCTGAATGCAAGCTGTCTTGGGAACTTATTTAAATAATTAAGCATGAAAAATGTTTTGCTCACAGAGAATGTTTCTCTTCCACTTCCCATGCCACTTCTACCCACATGAAATAAGATCTGTGCTTTACCTTGTGTTAAAGAGAGCTGCCTTCACTGCGATAGAAATTGCATCAAAGATGTTCCCACCACATTCCAATAACTGGGGAAGAAAAGGAGAAACTCTTTAAAAGAAAATCAGGCTAGTGTCTTTAAATGAAGCCTTTATTTAATTTAAACCTACTTGAAAAGGAAGAAAATTAATTACCAGAACAGGTTTTTAAAAAACAAAGTTGTCTTTAAAGCCTATCTATGAAAAGAAACAGATAGGAAATTAGGATTTCAGCTAACTGTATTATACATGCAAAATAGAAGAGTTAATGCACTTCATAATAAAATTAATGATAAAATTTAATAATAGAAGCTGAAATGAAACCACCACTGTTCTTAATCTTCTTGTGCTAAGGTTCTGATCTATACTATGGCCAGAATACCCTTTATAAACTCATCACATTAATTCTTCAGTGTTAAATTAAGCCAATCAATTTTCTATATTACATTTCAAAGAGGAGCCTTTAAAAAAAACATCAGATAGCCAAAACCAACTAGGAGAATTGGTTTCACAGAAGAAACACACACTGTCACCGAGAACATGGTATGGAAAGCAAGTTATATAAGGAGTAGTTATGAAGGCACATCATGATTTATTCTCTTTATGGGAAAGAGTCATTGCCAGGTTTGTCTCACAGCTGAAAGTGATCCAAGGAGAGCCTGATGTCAAAGTCTTGCAAATGAGTGTTACCAACAAGTGAGGTGTATGGAGGGAGCCTAGCTCAGCTTCCTCCTGTGAAAATTGGGAGAACAGCAGTCAAAGGGAAAAGCAGCACTGCATACAAGGTAAAAAGGGAGGGCTTCCCATACCACTAACACCTTCTGCAGACTGCCAGACCAGTCCGAGATGTGTCTGTCCATAGCCTACTGTCACTTCTCTGACAAGCCCAGCTCCCAGCTGCCATTTCAGTACTATTTCCTGAGGACACACACACACACAGAGCAGGCATTTGGATCTACTTCAGCAAGAACATATGGATGCTTCTCTGCAACATCAATCTACGCTGTATGATGAGAGCAAAACATGTTCTGCAATCCTGATTACATTGATTGTTCTTCAAAATTTATTTAAAGATGAGATAAACTCCTGCACAGGGAGTAAATCATAAACGAGATATGCTGTAAAGACAGTTACTTTTTATGAAGACAGACTGAACAGTGTAAAAAGAATGACAAAAAGTTGGGATAGAAAGCTAAATACAAAGGTGATCAGATTATTTCTTTGCAAGCAGCTGCTGGATACAGAGAGGTTAACTTGCCCCTTTCAGTCATGATTGGATTTTACTTGCTAACACAATAAGCCCCACAATATCTGTGTTATTAAAACACAATAATGGGATGTGCCTGCACTGTTGCTAGGCTGGTGTTCAGGCTGCTGTTCTAAAGCCTTATCTGTACTACAGTGGCTCCTAGAGGCAAGGAACACTGCCTGCACAGAGCACGGTGCAACAATTCCTCCACAAAGCAATGAACACTTTTCTCAGCTCAAGCACCTTGTACTGACATCCCCCCCCCGTTTATTTAATTATTTTTAGGACTAAGAAAGTCTCCACAGCTGTGAGTTATGGGAAGCAGAGGGGTCTTTTCTGCTTTTAATTTAATGCTTTTAATTTTAATTTACTGATATGCAAGTGAAAAAGTTATGGGAAAGAAAAGACAACACATTATTGACCTAACCTAATTCAGAGAAGCTTTTCCTCCAAATGTAGATTCCTAACTTCTTTTTAATCAGACTAGGGGCAGGGGAGGGGGAAACAGAAAAGATGAGGAAATCCTGGAAGGTGCTCAGTAGTGAACTGCAAAAATTTCAAGAGAAACTGATGCACCCTGTCCTCCTGACACACAATCTACTGTGACTGGATAGGGAATGATAAGAGATTGTACACTTTGATTCTCCTTGCTTAGCCCAGCAGGCTGCTGGGGCCATTTATGGGGAGAAGGCTATACATATATATCAAAACTCACTCAAAAATGCCTAAAAGCTTCTTATTTCTGACATCAATGGCTAGAAAAGGAAGAAATTGGGGGAAACACAGAGAGGGTAAGAACAGGCCTTTGTGGTACTCCGTGTTGATAATCTACTATTTGGAAGTGGAACACCTTCCAATATTAAGAAAAGAATGCATATACTCTGAAAGGTCGAGCTATATATTCTCCACCTTTGACATGTATCTCAATTTGTCCATGTGCCTGCATCTTTGTGGTATGCATGGCTGAAGTTATTTTTTTTCATTCTGATTGTACAGAATTATAGCATTTCTCAAGTACACTGACCACTAGAAAATATTTGAGAGATGTTTTTAATTGATGAAGCTTTTGCATGACTGCAAAACACACTATTTCCTCTTTTGAGGCTGCATGTGTCAAATTTTGTTTACACAGAGGAGCTCAATATAGGTGTTTCAATCAAACTGCACATGGCTAAATTGCATAGGAATGGGGTATCTCCAGGCTCATAACATTCTTTGTGGATCTTTGTCTCTTCTGGAATGAGAGACTTGCAGACAAGTACCTTCACACCTGACTGCAAGGTACCAGTATTTTCAGCTTTATGACAGATTTTGAGGTTTATTTTCCCTCCAATTAAACTATGCAATGCAAACACCAATGTAAAGAATTTCCAGGAATTCTGAAGGAAAATATCACCCAAAGGACTCTCTATGAGTGTTGATTTTATATTCAGAATCTGTCTCCCTCAAATGACAAATAATATGAGTTGCTCCTTTTATCAGCCCAAGTGTCATCCTTAAACCACACTCTATAAAAAGTAGAATTCTATAGGAATGATTCAGCAACAGCAGCTTCAGGAAAATCTGTAGGTGTCAAGCACCTACACTGTCACATGTAATATGATCACATACTATCACATGTCTACTGTTTAGAAAAGGAAATATTACAAATATGTCCAAAAAGTGAAAATACAGAGGGAAAAAAAAAAGGTGGGGGTAGAACAGAGCAAGAGAGAAATGTTAACACTATCTTGTTCTAACTGTACCAACTGCTCTTCAATGGCTCACACTCAAAATACCTGCAGAATAAATATAACATCCAAAAGACTCATCCAGTTTAGAGTCATAATTATGAACCTGCAACAGATTTTTTATTGGCACTGTAAAAAGAGCTAAATGTAAAATTCCTCACATAACATAGTGATGCCTTGATGCCCTGATGTTCATAATTCTGATACAATCAGTAACATGAAAACAGGGAGGCTGTTTTTCTCTGTAACTGTAGATAATCTACAAATCTGTCCAGGAAGAATCAGATAATGACCAGCTATATCTCAAAAAAAAAGCTATACAGAACAGTGTGTGTAATTACATATATATATATATACACACACACACACACACCGAGGCAGGGAAGCAGACTGCTTTATGAAAGTCTTTGTTTATGCAGTGCCTATGCAATATTTAGCAGCATGCTGCTTAAATAAGCATTGCATTAAATATTCTGTACCTCTGCCTGTAATTACCTAGTAACTAAAGGCCCCAGTGTGATTTCTCAGAACTAACACTTCATTCTCCATTAAACCTTGCCAAGCTGCAATAAGCCAGTGACTTGGGCTGTTAAAGCACTCAGCAGAGGTACATATTCCATCATTTTGCAGCTGGACTGTTGTACCATATCTACTCTAATTAGGCTAATGCTACTGCATTTTAAATACCTAGTGAACTAATTTTCACATTTATTTAGGTCTTAGTCTAGATGTTCCTGTATTGTTCATCAAACCCCTGTATTTAATTTTCTGGCTGTACAGCTTAACATTTTGCACATTATTTCACAAGCCTTAATGGATCCCTGTAATATCCCTTAACATATTTTCACTTCCAAATTTGATAAACAGAAACTCAACTTTGGACCAATAAGAATTGGAAATAATGTTCAGGAGAGTCTGACTTGCAGACTTCTGTTGAAATTCCCATGACAGAGTGCTTTAAATGCAGCATATTTGGAAATTGGGCTGCTGCATTCATCAGATTTGTATGCATAAAATTCAGTGTCCATTATTGTCATGGGAACAAATATTCAGTTTATCCTCTATGCTTAATATACATATACAAGTTTCATCAAAAAGCACCTCAGCTAAACCTAGCTGTTGCCAAAAAACTTTCTATTTTACTTTAGTGAATTAGTTGTGATAAGAGTACAAAGAACCAGAGAGATGGACAGTTCTGTTAGGGCTAACATATACCCATGTTCACTTGAACAATGTATTTGCTGCTACATCTAGCTTGGAAAAGAAGTTTATCCTTCTTTAGTGGCAATTTCCTTGTCAGTATAAGATCACTGATTTTTATCTGAGACACATTCAGAGTATTCAATGTTTTATTAGTTCTGCAGTAGAACACCACCACCAAGAAGAGTAGAAAAGGAGCAAGCTGGAATTAGTGATGAACTACTATAAGTAGATAGAAAAGTGCCATCCATGCTGTGATACATTATATCACATAATGAGAAGCTTTTTTTTTAAACAAAGAAATAGAAAAGGTTATGCTAAGTCAGTCTCTGCCTTAGAAACATTTTGCTGAATCTTAGTTTTCATTTCTGTACTTACCAGTACATCCACATAAAGAACCCAGCAGTGCTCTTTGGGATTAATACAAAGGGATTTCAAGTCTACACTGTTCTCACAGCTGAATACTCTATACAGTGTATTTGCTATATCTGTGCCAAGTTCTTCTCCTCCCCGGCCTTCCAACTCAGGAGAATTTGAAGAACTAGATAAAGAAAGAAAAGAATACTTTCACTTGTGAAGGAGCAAATACCCAAAGAACATTTCTTAAATATAAAGCATTAAAAGTATCTAAGGATTTATTTGTACAAGAATAAGCATCCTATCTGAAAAGGAATTATTTCCATTTTGCATTAGAGAAGGTTTTGATGCAGATAATATACTGACATTTTGTTACAAATACTAACTAAATTCCACTACTATCTTCAGTTCCCCAGTTATAATTAAAGTAAAATTTGGTGAATTCTCTCAGAGATTATTTCTTAAGCACTGCCAGCTTCTATCACCTCTACTCTTAAAAAAAAAAAAAAAAAAAAAAAAAAAGGGACATCTGTATTAAATTCACAACAGCTACCAAGACAGCCTAGTGAGAGTTGAATGTTCAATTATTAAGAGACTGGCTAAGAAGAGACAGATATGATGATATGACAAGTAGAATACTAATTTCTTGTAAGTAACATGACACATGACTGCCTGACCTTAATTGGTAATTTCTCTACTGAGTGTACTGTCTGCTATCAAGCCCCTAGAAGAAAACATGTCATTACTCTCTGCAGCTTATGGAGAACAGCAACTAAACATCTTTTCCTGAAGCGATCTGACAAAGCGTGTAGTCTTCATTCCCTGATTCCAACGTAAAAAAGTATTTATGAGCAGTCATGCAAGAAAGCCCTTGGGTGCTGGGGTTTGGCGCACAGCTAAAAACTTCTAACAATAAAAGAAAATGAGCCTACAAAAAACCCCCTAAAAACAAAAAACCAAAACAAACAAAAAACCCAAACAAAAACCAAACCAACAAACAAAAAAACCCCATACAAACAAAAGCCAAACAAAACAAACCAAACAAAACCCACCCCAAACCTAACAAAAAATGCCCTGCCTCCAAAGAACAATCAAATACAGCATAAATGTCCAGAGATGCATATACAGCAAAACAATGAGCAAATTTTCCATACCAGCCTCTGGTTTATAAGAGAGGGCAAGAATACTCTCAAGCAGTGGACCTGTAGCAGCATTGCAAATCTTGTTTTAAAATAAACCAGTCAGACCTCTACCAAATTAATCTCTCATTGGAGAATACATCAAAGGAATGGTTACACAGAAGCAGTTTTGGTCTGTTCAAAATCAGTAATGGCCATGCCCCATATTCTCCTGGTGGGGCACTGCACTGCTACAGGGCACGTCACAGGGCAAATTTCTCATGACATGTACATTTTGTGTCTGTATGATGATACAAAACACCAGGAATACAAAAATACAGCAGAAAACTAGGTCTTGGATAATAATCCCTTCACCTTAAAAAAAACCAACCCAAACAACCAAAGATTCACATTATCAAGGTGTGACTTAAACCATCAAGTGAGCTGTGCCATTAATAGCGCAAAATCTATAAACTTACATATAATTATCTACTATTATTCTTACCTCACAGTAACTCTCCCAACTTCTTGTTTTGCAGAGTTGATGAAAACTCTGCAAGACAGATTTTTCTCAGTCAGGAAGAACTACTGGATTTTATAGAAGTTATTTACTGCTACTAGAAACATAGCACTATACATGCTTAAAATACAAAGAAACGTTGCTGCCAATTAAGCACCGATCTACACTTCCAAACTGTATTTGCCACACGAATAAGCACTGCAAGTGTGACACACAATATTATTCAGGGTTATTAGACACCAATTTTATGAGATAGGATCTGATTTAAGTATAACTCAGCGCTGAGTCAGGTCTTCAGGTTGTATTAAACAAGCATTTATCCATGGAAGCAGCTTTTATGCAAGTTAACACGATCATTCTGTTTAAGCCATAGTTATGCAAGCATTATGATCCCTATGGCAAGCTGCAAGAATTATGCAAACTTCAATCTATGTCTCATTATTATTTCTAAACACAAAGTTTTATCAAATGTTGTATTTTTTTTATTAAGATTGGATACTTTCTTTGACAGTGAGTAGAAAGAACCTAAGACTCAATTGGAATATCACTGTACATTTCAAATCTTATTTCCATTATCATTTTAACACTTAATTTCCTTGCAATCACAATGAAATAAAGAAGCAAGGTTAGCAGGATATGATTGTAACTATTTGGTAAATACTGCCACCTAATGCCTACAGATTATTGCAGTAACTTACACTGGGCAAAATTTGGAAAGAGGATGTCTCAACAGACTAGAAAATGACAAAAAACTTTGCTTATGGAGAACAGAAAGAACTTGGTAGTGGTACAGAATTTCTATGCCAAAGCAGCATGTAACTTTCCAGACTACCAAAATCATTTCAGTGACACATTGCCTAACTATCAGAGATTCCTCTTAAAGCATAATGATGCTTCTATCACTGTATTCAGATCTCTACTGAATTTCAAAACTCCTCCTGTTGCCAGTCAAAATCTTTGTGTTGCAACAGTTACACATTTCTCGCTTACTGCTCAGGCCATAAATATACTGTAATCTACAGATGGTCAGATCTGGACAAATACACGCCTTGCTTCCCTAATTCCACAAACAAAATCTGATGCATTCAAGGAATTCAGATGTCTGCTTTTCTTCTTGTTTCTATTTATTAGTTTGAAAGTGATAAATCAGATCGGCCAGAAAGCTCAAATGTGATACAAGCAGACACAGCAGTCTTTCAGCATCAAGGGCCAGGATGGATGTCTTCTCCAGTGATGAAAGGTAGGAAGAATACCACACATATTAGGACATAGACTTGTTTTATGGTAATTAATTTCTAGGATCACAAACCAGTGCCCCTAAAATATTCCCCTCCAGAGATTTGCATTAAAGTCTGTCTCAAAATGGGACTAAGTGTGCTCCTCAGATTTCAGGTAAAGGACTCAGAGCAGAATAAAGAGAAACAGAAGTTTGGAGCAGAGAATTATACACATGATCCAGCAAATTATTATTTTCATCAGTAAAAGAAACCACGAAAGTTTCAGGAAATGAGCATTTTAAGATAGCAATCACTGCAGTCTGAGTTTTTATTATTAGCTTCAGCAATATAAAAGCCAAATAGAACACACAGGAACTTCACCAGAAGATTCAGGGTATGGAATTCTGCTCAGTTACTACCACCCAGTGGCAGTCTGGCAAAGCATCAGGGTACTGACAGCAGCTCATTCCCCTTGACAGAGGGAGGCTGCCTCCACTTCAGCTTTTGTTTTTTGCATCTTTCTGGAAGCTAAAGAACACCTTTCCCCATGCCACAAGCATGTGACAAGTGAGTACAATCCTCTAAAGTTCAGGCCCTTGGATCCTGTTGTCACAGAAATTAAAGATTACTTATTTCCTGAACTGACTAAATCCAGCTCCCAAAGATTGATGCACATCTCCCTCCCAGCCCATGAAGCACAGATTAACAGAAAATGCAACTGAACATTAATCTAATGAGTTGAAGTTTTTCTGATATCTGTTTCCATACACAAGTATCACAGAGCTGCCATATGTCCACAGACTACATTTTTAGGAATGAAATCTCCCTGTTGTCAGTGGACTTTCTTCATATAGAGACAACCAGAAAAAAGCCCCAAAACAATAAACATGTACCACTTAAGACACTTCATACATGAGGTCTAACAGCAGGACCACATTCAAGATCATCTTCCCATCTGATGTTTTCTGAACAGCAATTGTAAACAAACTATCAATTCACAGGTGAGTGCTTTCCTTTAAAGCATAAGTTTCCACAGTAAACTAGAACATACTGATGTACAGAGGCAGTCTTAGATAAGGCTGCATAATGTGACACACCAATGTTAAGGCAGATACAGACAATTAGGTCAGAAAGATTATCAGACATACACTTAGTAGCACTCATACCTTAGCTTTGACAATGGTATATTGCTTTAATGTCAGAGTAGCAACATTTTTTTTGTTTTTAATAAAAATGAAAAGAGATGTCACATGCAAAGCGGCCAACTTGACATGGCCAAGGCTTTTATGAGAGGTCCCCAAAGCAATTTAAATCATAAAGAACAGTTTTGGGTAAGTCTGTAAGACATGGATACTGTAGTCTCAGGCAGGAGACAATTTAAACTAACACTGAGACGTCACTGTGCTATCTCAGAGCAACCTGAAAACAAGAGTTCTCAGTTTGCTTCTAGCTTCTTCCATAATCCAAACACTGTCAAGACTGTAAGGATAAACAACAGTCCATTTGTAGCAAAATGAAAGAAATCTGATTAAAAACAAACACTCTTTTAGTTAATGAAAGATGGATTCACTCATAAATATATAACTAAAATGTCTAATTATTTTTTGCATCTGAAATTTACACTGGGGATTCTTTTTTTTTTTTTAAGTTTTGTACTAAACACACTTCAAGCTTTTTCCACTGTTTTCACAGACAAAGTAAGCAAACCTTTAAGTACAGTTAAAGTACAGTCTGTAATGCTCAATTCTTTTCTTCCAGCTTACTTTTTTTGAAAGAGATTTTCTCTATTTTATCATGGTAAAAACAACAGCTAGACATTTTAGTCAGGAAGTGTGGCTCCAAGCGTGTGTACTTGAACCATTACCCTTTTCCAGCAGCAGTGATGCTATGCAATTTGGGACTGTTTTATTTAACCTTTTTTCATTCTTTAACTCCTGCTGATTTGCTTCTTTTGGATTTGCAAGACCAGCAGAAAATTTCTCAACATTCACTGCTACTGAAACAGTAAAATAATTGTTTGTAATACTCAAACCCCTAGAGGAGGTTAGTGGAATGAAGGCATTAACTTCTGAAGAATGGCAAGACCTGATTAGTCATTTATTCCAAATATTACATGATTTCATTCTTTCTTAGTATACTAACCAGTCAACAAAAAATTCCAGGTAACCTTCATTTGGTTTCTCCAACTTTGGTGTCCCCATTTCAGCTTTTATGCCGACCAAGATATCAGTTTCTCCCTATTAAAACAAAAACACATCACACAACTGGAATTACAAGTACAGAACTATTTGTTTAATTTAAATGTCTATGGTAAGCTGACAGTTCTACCTTTCAGTTATCAGATTGTTCTATCAGAGCAAACTTAAAATAACATTTTTTGTAAAAAACAAAACGCTTTAGAAGGACAATATTAAGTGTAAGAAGATTCTTCAAACAATTATCATACACCTTACCTATCTCTAGGTTACAAAGACTCTTAATATCCAAGACTACTTCTGCCATTTTTGCTCTGTAAACAGCTCTTTCTGCAGAACTTTCATAATGGTGCACAGTACATTCATTTTCTTCTTCTTCAGTCAACACGTCAGAAATAGTTTTGCTTCATTTTAAAGGAATAGAAATTTTTGCCCCTCCCAGAAACTAGGCACAACAGCGACTTCAGTTTTCAAGATTAAATGTTAGATTAGTTCAGACGGAAGGCTGTCCAGGCCCTTTACAGTAAATCCAGCTCAAGCCAGCCTGAACTAATTATACATCCTGCCATTATTTCCATATCCCATAGTTTCAGTTACTGCTATACCCATACATGTTATTGCACACACAAACCTATCTACAAATAGCATCAGATTAACTAGTCACATGAACAAGCAATTTCATCAGCAAGGTACCCAACCCCTAAGAAATTTACCTACCAGCTTTACTCTTGCAGATCCACTTGTGTTTGATACAACATCTGTTTCTACTTCTGCACATCTGTAGTCTTCACAGCCTCGACCATCTACACGAAGGTCTTCCTAAGTATGACAACCAACATGCTGCTAAGGGAATCAGTAATGAAAAGCAAAAGCAAAACAAAACAAACAAACAAAAAACCCCCACCACAAACCAAAAACTGTGACTTTAAACTTTCCTTCTCCCACACCAAATGCAGCAGTAAAAAGGATATAAAAGCAACAGCTTGTAATTTCACCACGGAATACAAAAGAACCAACTATACTTTTTAATTTATATCTCATTTATGTAGAGCTTATAACAAGCAATCAGCAGACTGACATGAATTGCACCAAGTCCCTCTAATTCCCAAAAGAAAGTTTCAGATTTCATAACTGTAAAGGCCTTGGCTTTAATTGGTACTTTACCTAACACAACCCAGCTCCATCCTGGCATAGGCAAGTTCAGTACTTTTACATCAGTAATTAGGACCCCAGCAGACAAAAATAATACACCAGCCTTCCAAATGCTTTCATCCATTTGTATTCCACAAACGAGCATTACACATCCTCTGATACTATACAGCTTGTTCCCATAAAAACATGTTGTTTTTCAGTAAACTTCAGTAAGAATACAATTCTTTTCTCTTTGGGGCTTCTTCTTAAGCACCCTTCACTCTTCCTCCTTTGTGCACTCATGTTCCTTTGCTAAATTACAGGCTAAAACTCTATGCAATGGCAATAACTTGAGGAACAGCCAGGGAAGAGCAAGGAAAGAGGAGCAGAAAAAAAAAAAAGCAAGAGGGGACAGAAGGATATTAATCTCTTAGAGATCATCCAGTAGAGGGCAATGAAGATGGTGAAGGGCCTTGAGGGGAAGTGGTTTGAAGAGATGCTGAGGTCATTGGTCTGTTCAGCCTGGAGGAGACTGAGGGGAGACCCTACTGCACTCTACAGCTTCCTTGTGAGAGGAAGAGGAGGGGCAGGCACTGATCTCTCCTCTGTGGTGGCCAGTGACAGGACCCGAGGGAATGGCCTGGACTTGTGTCAGGGGAGGCACAGGTTGGACATCGGGAAAAGGTTTTTGAGCCAGAGGCTGGCTGGGCAGTGGAAAAGGCTCCCATGGTAAGCGCTCACAACACCAATCTCGACAGAGCTCAAGAAGCATTTGGACAATGCTCTTAAGCACGTCGTGTGTCCCTTGGGGTGCTCTGTGCATGGCCAGGAGCGGGTGAAACTCGTGGCTTCCTTCCAAATCAGCATATGATGTGATTCTGTGCAAACAAATCCACGTCCCGCTCTCAGCCTGCTTCCCGTCCCAAGGCTCGATGTGCAGTGATAACTCCAGAGGTTCGCCACCAGACACAACGGGGGAGGGCTCCCTCCCTCCCTCCTCCCCAGCCCAGCTCGCTCCGTGCCGCCGGTACCTGCACGCCGTGCACGATGTAGAGCTTCTCCGCCTCGCTCAGCACCACGGACGCCATTCCCGCCGCCTCCCGCCCGCACCTGCGCAGTGCCCGCTTCCTGCCCGCCTTCCTGCCCGCCCTCCATCCGCCCGCCGGCACCGATAGCGGGGACGCTGCCGGCTATCCCGGGCTGGTGCTCCACCCCGCCCAGCCGGCGCCGCCACCCCACAGCGAGGGCTCCCCTTGCCTGGTGGCCAAGCGCGGGGTGCAGCCGGGACGCCACAGAAACCTTTCACGTCCCGCTCTGGACGCGGTACCCACTGGGCACGCCGCATCCCGGAAAGCGTCCCGTCCAAGCAGCTGACCCTCGCGGTAAAAACAAATCTCCCGCTTTCTGCCAAAAGCTCCTCCAGGAGGCTGTGGAAGCATCCCGGTGCACAGCAATGGATCGCATGGTCATAGTTCTCTGCGTTTCCTCATTTTCCTTGCGGAGTTTTTAATCTCAGAAAGGTCCAAGCAAGGTGCGGTGCGCGGGGAAGGCTGGTGCGGGAGCAGGGAAGAAACCAAATGCTTTCCTTAGGAGATTCTCATTGTGAAAAACGCCAATCACTTGTTTTTAAAAGTTTAATTATAACAAAGTGGTTATAAAAATAGTAATACAATTACAGTAATAATAATTTGGACGATTTGAATTAGGACAATATGAGACAATAGAGACAAAGAGTTATGGACGTCCGGGTACCTTTTTCTGGGCAGCACGAGCCTGAAAAAGGACACACGTTAACAGAGGATTAACCCTTAAAAGCAATGGCCTGTTGCATATTCATACACTTCATACATGATGCATAAATTCCATTCAAAGACAAGATTCTGTCTGGTCATCATCAACTTCTTCCTCTGAATCCTAACAGTGCCTTCGAGGCGGGAAGAAGTTCGTTTCTTCTGCTAAGAGGGCAATAAATTCTTTTTCTCTGAAAGATTTAGGTGTCCTGTGGCTGCTATCTCACTGCGAGTCCTTTCTTGAAAAAAAGTATCTTACATAGCATAGTTTCTATTTTAACATTTCTTATAACCTAAAACTATATTCAACACACTACTTAAGAGAATTAATACAGCATTACTTTCTAACACAACACATATAATATTCATTTTAATGTTTGCGAAAAACCAATCATAAAATACGAATTTTTCACATCTTGGTCCTGTGCCAGATATTGCTGGGAAAGTGGCGTGGGAAATGTGATTAAAAACTCACACTATATATTAAAACAATAATTAAGGGTTGGGTTTTTTTGACAGCCTTAATTGAAAATTTCATAACAGTCATTAATGTAAGTTTGCATGCTTTTTTTGCACAGCTCCTGTGTGATAATTTTCAGAGTATTTTAAAAGATTCTATCTTGACTTCACACTGATGCTTGCTTGGCTAAAAATGATCCATGGCTCCCAAGGATTACTCAGCACACTGCCAGAGTTTATGCAGCTTTCCACAACTCCTTGTTGTACAAAGCATTCCTGGCTGTGCCTACTTGAGCAGGTGGCATGATGCAGTGGGAGCAAACAAGAGTGATGGATGGTTTTGGGAGTTTTAGCTTGGTCTGGTCCCATTGGCAGGCTGCTTATCAATCAGCAGTTGGGGCAGAGTGGATGCATTTTTGGGACTCTTCCCATAGCTTATCTGCATCTGAAAGGAGCCACATTTCTGCACACTAGGGTTGTATGGGCATTGCTTACTGCTTCTTGGTGGGGAGAGCCAGCAGTGGAGCCTGGCAGAGCTGGGAGCTTGGGTAGCTTGTCCTCCCCACTCACCCTAGGGAGGTGAGCAGGGCCAGGTCTCCTTGCTGGCCTGCAGGGGTGCCAGACAAAGGCAGTTCCCATGCATGAAAGGCCCTGCTTTGTATGTTCTCTCTGAAACAGCATCTGCCAGTGCTGCTGTCCAGCACAGCCTAACCCTTCATTTGACTTGCAGTGCGATATTTGTGTCCTCACATTGCACGGTGTGAACCAAACAAATAAGAAGAAATCAGAAACTCTGTGAAGATGTGAGTGAATTCTTGATCTGAAGCAGCGTTAATGCAGATGCACCCTATGATTTCCACTGAGAACATAGAGAGATGACATTCTGGCTCTCATCTTAGTTCCTGACTCCCATGGCTCAGCCCACTGCAGCTAATAGTTACAATTGCCAGGAAAGAGTGATGTGTTAATTTTTTTGCCACTTCTGCCCCCCCCAGCTTGGAGTCTACCTAATGCTAGTCAAATTCTTGCACAGTCCAGAGGCTCAGCTAGCAAATCTTGCTCACATGCAAACAGCAGTTTTTCGAAGGTGGGAGGAGCCCAGGTTTGGCTCGTTTTTTCTCAGGGCGGGCAGAAGGCAACCTCTTGCCCTAAAGAGCACTTCTGAGGACATTCAAATTCCAGCAGAAGGCAGCAGTGAAGCTTATCATACAAAAAAGGATGCCACTTGTTTCTTGGGTTTGTTTGGCTTTGTATGTTGGAGTTTTTTTTAAACAAAGGAAAAGTATCTTTTAACTTCATTGTGGTAAATGAATGATGTGTGTTGGCCCACGTCATGGTTTGACACTGGCTAAACACCAGGCACCCATGAAAGCTGTGTGCTGATCTCTTGCTCTCAGCTGGGCAGAGGAGACAAAAGAATGCAACGGAGAACTCTTGAGTTGAGGTGAGAACTGGGAGAAACTCAGCCCTCAGAGCTCTGTCTCTGAACATGACACCAGCAGTGGAGCACTCTGTCACAGAATCACAGTCACAGAACGGGTATGGTTGGAATGGACCACTGTGGGTCATCTGGTCCAACCTCCCTGCTCAAGCAGGGCTGTCCTATAGCACACGGCACAGGATTGTTTTTGAGAATCTCCAGTGAGGCAGACTCTACAACCTCTTTGTACAACTTCTTCCAGTGTCACTCACACAGTAAAGAAGTACTTCCTCCTGTTCAGGTGAAACTTTGTGTGCATCAGTTTCTGCCCACTGCCCCGCATCCTAGTGCTTGGCACCACTGAGAGGAGCCCGGCTCCATCTCTTTGGCACACCCACACCCCCCTCCTTTCAGACATTTATACACATTAATAATGTCCCCTCTCAGTAGTCTCTTCTCGAGACTGAACAGGCCCACCTCCCTCAGCTTTTCCTCCTAGAATGATACTCCAGTCCCCCAAACATCCTCACTGCTCTGCACTGTACGGCTCCTCCTTGTGTGCCAGCAGATTCTGGATACCTGCAAACCAAAACTACCCTGAACGCGCCTGGGGCTCAGAGGTGCCCGCTGAGGCAGAACCATTTGTTCCCATGCCAAAACAAAAAGTGTGGGGTTCTTCCTCAGAAAACCCGCATTTCCCCCCAGAGCCCCGCACGCCCGGGCCGTTAACGCGCAGTGGGCACAGGCGGTCCGCAGCCGCCCAGGCCCAGCCGCCGCTGCCGTCCGTGGGCCGGGGAACCCTTGGCGGGGCGGGGAAGGGCAGGGCCGGGCCGCGCTGCCTCCCGCCGCCGCCGCCGTTCACTTCCTGGTTCCTCCCGGCGGCCGCTCCACCTCCGCGCAAGGGGCGGGCGGGCGGCCGGCGGAAGGGGGGGTGCGGTGCCGTGCCGTGCCGCTGCCGGCGCGGGGGCGGCGGGGCGCGCCGGACCCGCGGCGGCGGCGGCGGCCACTGGGGTAGGTGGGTGCGACTGACAGCGCGGGGCGGGGGTGCTGGGGGGCGGGCAGGTGTGTGCGCCGGCGGAGCGGGGCGGGAGCGGGAACTGGGAGCAGAGAGCGGGGAGCCGGGAGCGGGCCGCCGGTGGATGCCATCCCGCCGCTGCACCAGCCGCCCCCCGGCCCCGCCGCTGTCCCTGTGGTGTCCCCGGCCCGCGCGGCCCCTCGGCCGTACGTGCGGGAGCCCCGGGGTGGCGCGGCCGCCCAAGGGCCGCGCGGGGCTCCGCATCCCTCGGCGGGGCCCCCGGGCCAGGGCCAGGGCCGGGCGGCGGCTCCTGTCTCGCAGCAGCGTCCCCGGGACCTGTGGGCATCGGTCGGGAAACGAGCGGAGGGCTCCCGCTCTCACCTCGCCGCCTTCCAGCGCTGGGCTTTAAACACTGGGAAGCTGAACGCGTTAAATGATAGCGTGCTAAGTACGCGGTTTAGGTCTGCTCCGCGGCCTTTCGGAGCAGCGTTGAGTCCCCTCGGCAGGAAATTTAAAGTCGGAGCCTCCAGCGATCTCTTCGGGGTCTTGTGACCTGTCGGTGGATTGCAGTGGTCCTGTAATTTGCTAATGCGTTGCAGCGATGGGAGCAGCTGGACAGCGAGTGGAGCTGACCGTGTCGCTTCCGAGGTGGTCCTGGTCACCCGGCGTGTGGCTGTCCCATGGCCCCATCGGCCAGGTGCGCCCCCGGCATCGGCGGCAATCCCTGGCGAAAGCATGGCGCTGGGCTGGGCTGGGCTGGGCTGGGCTGTGCTGTGGCGGGTTTAGTTGAAATGGATGGTGAGTTTTACGTGGCAGGAGCAAGCGATCCGGACTGGTTTAGAACGGCAGCTTCTGAGTGCTACTGGAGTTGTTCTGTGAGATAAATTTTTAAGAAGAAGCAAGAGTTTACGATGGCTCATTAGAAAACAGTCTTCAAAAAAATAATCAAGAAAACAGGCCTTGGGGAGGAGGGGGCAGCAGTCTGATCCCGATGGGCTCTCCACTTGGTGTGAACCATTGAGGGATGTGGGATGGACAGCAAAGTTCGTTTAGAGGTCTTTCCTTTGATGCCGATTCAGAAAAGCTAAACTGTGTTTTTCAGCATGGGAGAGAGCGACAGTGTGCCAGACTCCTGGCACAGCAAAGGTGTGTATGGAATGTCAGATCTGTAGGAAAGGAGCCCAAATTTGGATGGTTGTTCTGATACGGTGGAATTGCAGAGAGGGGAGGGACTGGTGACTTACGGTGAGTGACTGCATTGGTGTCTTGTGGTGTATATAGCAAGGCATTAGTGAGGACCATATTTTCCTTTGCTTAATGAAAGCAACAAATAAGTCTTTTGCATAGCGTTACAGGCATTTCAGTGATAAGAGTCATCATAAGGGGAGCCACGCCACTCTTACGTCTTTTATAAATGCAGCCCCATGTGCAATAAAGATGTACTCCTTCAAAGGCCATGACTCTGTCAGCGTAGCTCTTGGTGCTGCCTCACTGATGCAATAGTGTTTGTCACACCAGAGGGACCTGCTGCTGGTAGTAAGTTGTGTCTGACTGAATGTTCATTGAGATTTAGAAGGTGCGGCCCAGAAACTCTTGTGTGTTTATAGGTTTATGAAAGGGCAAATATCAGGTGTACCTAAACCCCAAAATATTTGTTGTGACATTTAGGATCTATAGCAATAACATCTGTTGGGTATTCTCATGTATGTTTCTGCTTCCTTTTAATTTTCATTTAAAGTGATGTAGTTACAGACAAGGCTGTCTATTTCAGTTTGAAGTTGCTTGTTTGGTTGTAGACAAAAGTACACAAATGTAATTTAATCCAGATAATGGGAGCAGGTTGCAAGAAGATGAATGCCTAATTCCTCAGTAGATGCAGGTCTGCTGTGCCCAAGTAGTTATGTGTTTTTTCTGGGCAGTTTCCTTTGCGTCAGCGAAGGGGAACAGCTGACAGTCTTCAGTAGTGTGTTTGTATCCTGGGCAGTGGTAGCTCAGCTTTGGTGAATCTTTTTCTTACCTAATAGGAATTTACTTTTTTCAATGGGTGGATTGCTGTGCACCTCTAGCAGAACAGGAGCTAGCAGTGCTGCATAGTCCATGCAGTTTAAACCGTGTGTTGCATGATTTCAGAAAGACTTGCTCATGGAGCCAGTTTCACTATGCAGACATTTCCCATACAGCTGTAACAGGGCATCTCTCCCGTAGAGGAGACTAGATGGGCACCCACAGTGGTGTCAGTCTGAAAATGGCTGTAGCTCAGCCAGTTTCTCTGCAGATGTTAGTTGGCTGAGTTTATGCTTTTCTGATGCCTCTGCAGTGTAGATATGACCTTTTTCTTAGGGCAATATTCAGGAATACAGTTTTTCTACAGCCCCGTCCTGACAGAAAACAGCAGATAATGTAAAATATGACACAACAGAATAGCTTGTTGTCAGTTTTTATTTCCCCCATCCTGTTCTTAGCTGGTTGAAGCAAACGAAATGTGACTGATTGTACCTGGAACACCATATTTAATCTGTGCATGTAACTGATCTGACGCTTTGGGTTGTGTTCGAGAAAAGGAGAAGTTAAAGCTTTCCTAATTGAAGCTGTGTGTTTCCTGGGTTGTGCAGGCAATAAGGAAAGAAGATAGCCCTTGCCTGGAGCTGCAGTGCAGCAAGTCTGCCAGTAACACTTCACACATTGTCCTTTGGAGAGGGAGTCCAGGAACACGAGCCAGCTTGTTTGCAGGGTGTGGGTGCCAAAGGCCTCCCCATATGGCAGCAGTTCCCTGCTAGTGAGGTGCAAGGTGCAGCTGGGTGCTGGCTCACTGCATGGGAGCACTGGTGTGTTAACTCCTGTGATTTGCTTCTGGCTGTGCCCCCAGCCTGGGGGCTGCTTGGGAGTGCTTCTGGAGACTGGAGTGAGAGATTTGTCTAGGCTTATAGCCCCATATCTCTCTTTGCACCACCAGGGTGACCATACAGAACCCCTGCTGTTACAGGAGAAGAGGTAGAAGTGCAAGAGGAGGGGGAAAAAAGAAAGAGAGGATAGATATGGAAAGGTAAGGAAACGAGAGGGAAGGGTACAGCATCAGAATTCAGCTAGAAAAATCTTGGGAAGTGCTATTCTAGGAGCAAGTAAAACAGCAAGTAAAAAAAGGACACAGAGGACTCACTGTTAAGATCCTTTGACAACAGAGGAATGTTGAATGAGAGGAAATGCAAGGCATTTGTTGTTCCTGCTCCTGGGCTGGTGGTGGATGGTGTGTTTATCATGTTCAGCTGTGAGTTCTGCAATAACGCAGAATTGACGTGTGACCAATCTTAAGTGTGGTGCAGTGTGCAGAAGTTAAAACAAGTGGGTGAAGCTGAAACGGTGTGAGTGAGTAAAGGTAGTGTAAAAGACATGCAGACTTAGTGGGAAGGCAGTAGTACCATATCATAGATTACAGGGAGGACTGTAACAGATGATAAAGGTAGGTAATGTGATATGCATTCTTTGTTCTTTGCAGTGGCCACTTGAATTACAGATGTCCAATGCAGTACAGAATAGATAAGGAAGATATTATATATGGTAGCTACCATATATTATTTCTTTGTATTACAAAAGAAAATTAAGGTTTACACACAGAAACTGTTTTTTATGGCAGTAAGGATCCCTGCTGCTTGCCAGTGCTAAAGTGAGCAAAACAAGAAATGCTTAGTTTGCCAACTCAGATGTTCTTTGCTGTGTTTCAAAAGCTTTAACCTACAGCAACTTTGAACCTGCAGGTTTTTCCAGTTTTCTGAAGTAGCAGCATATGTTTCTTCTAGTTGTGATTTTAACTTTGCAGGAAAGAGGTGATAATTGTTTGGTCCCTGTGTTTTTAATGTGCTATTTTAATATATGCCCTGTGTACTTTCTGTATTGGCTTAGGGATCTGCTCAGGTGTAGTATGTAGATTTGAAATCTAAATGCCTTACAGCCTTTATACCTACATCTTTACTTACCCATATGTGGCAAGGCAGAACAATAAACTACAGGCAGGGGAATAAAATCAGAGAGTGAGTGACTTGTTCATGCTTGTGAAGAGGGGGCTGTAGCAAAAGCAGGTGAGAGCCAAATCCTGCGATAGACCATCTTGAGTGAAAACCTATGTCTGGTAGTAAAGTGCTCTTTCTGCCTTGAAAAATAGTAGTTAAAATATTTTTTTAGACTGGAGGGTTTCTGCCAGCTTCTTATTATGATTAAAACTTTAAAGCTGCAGCTCTTTCTTGCTCTGCAAAACATATTCCTTATGCCAGGAAAGTTGTGTGGTTTTTAAAATTGAAACTAAAAATAATACCAGTTTTATAGATAAGCCTTTCCCTTTATTTTTTGTCTTTGTTAAAAAAAAATGTTGATAAAGGAGAAATTGAGAATTTACGTTCCCCTAATCCAGTGGCTTGCTGTTTTAGGTCCTGAGTCAGCATGTAAATTGCAAAGCTGCCTAGAAGACCAGGACAGCTTCTCCTGTTTTGTCTCTCATAAGGCTGTGCATTCAGGATAACTGCAGTGCTGTGGGAAAGCATGACATCCCCATCTGTTGTTTTCTGTTTCCTGGTGCAGTCTCTCCTGCACGATTGCTCTTTCCTTCCAGTGCTTAACTTTAGATAGGTGGCAATGCAACAAGGATGGTATGTTCAGGATTAGTATTTCTCTTTTGGCATGGGTTAAGTAGCTTGTGTGTATTTGGTTTATTGGGAAACTGGGAGATTGAAGTAACAGAATAGCTCTGTTGCCCTTGCAGCTCTGATAGTTAAAAACTTACCAGTTATTTTGTAATGGTTCATTACTTAATGACAGTTTTATAAAGTACCTTCTATCTCTGATGAAAGACTTACTAAGATCACTGACTGTGATCAGACCAAGTCAGATCCAAGTCTGACCTCAGTCTTGGTGCCCTTGTGATGTGTGCCCTGTTTCTACATCTTGCCCCAATTTTGTCACTCATCCACAGTGGTCCAGTGTTTTTGTACCTTGGACAGTAACTACATTGTCTTTGCTCTCCTTTGCTCAGGCTGGCAGCTGACAGGCCTTTTGGTGGGGGTGCAATCACCAGATAACTCAGACTCCTAGGTCAATCTTTATTGCATTATAATTTATTTCTACGATACATGTCCATTAGTTAAACAGAAATGATACAGACACTAACCAGGGAGCTGTTCCATCCACCCTGAGAGACTGCATGCCACAAGCATCAGCACAGGGAAACCCCTGTATTTGTAATTCAGAAAACATGGCCTTATTTTCCTTTCAGTTCTACTAATGGAATTCCTCTGGCACTGTTGAAGTTGCTTCTTGTCCACACTGATGTAAATTAGAGGAGGACTGAGGGGTTTGTGCCTTATGTGGCTGCATCTCTTTTGAGGTGCAGTCTGATCCAAACCCTCAGGATGGAGTTTCTAGATATGACAGACATCTTTGATGTAATTTCCCCCTCCCCTTTCTCTCCTTAGGGAGAAGTTTACTCTTGTATTTGCTCTCCTATTCAAATGTGTTCTTCAGGAAGGCATGACTTCAATTAAATCTTCCCCTCTAATAAGATGCTTCTAATAAAAATAATGAAAGTATGATTTTAGCATGAGCCATTTTTACTAAGGTCTTGTTCACGTGTGGCATCCTTGAAGTAAGAAATAAATTAAAAATAGAAAATAACATCAGAATAGTTGATGTTATAAACACTTTTGTAAACAATTACTGTAAAGCATTGTAGTGCAGCCATTTACTCACTTTACGTATAGAAAAATGTTATAAATTGGTTATCATCTGGTTTTACATGCTCTCTATTCCCCCTGTTAAGGGAGGTAATCCAAGCTTGTGCTTTTACCCTCAGGAAACATAAATTTATTTTAAACTTTGTAATTTTTTAAAGATTTCTTTACGCCATTTTTCTTGAGTATGGGAACTGAAAGTGTTGCAATTGCCTGACTTCAGGAGTCAAAGGATTCAGGAGACTCTTGAGATGTTTGTGAGCCTTTTGCTAAAGGCAGATGCATAGCTGGTAATGTAATATTTAGGCTGTAACTGTACTCCTTAAAGTAGCCTGAATTTCCAGGAGAAAAGTGAAGAAGTGTCTGTGGTAGGCACAATGCTGTTCCCTGCCCCTGGAGGAGGCTGGCAGCGCTGACTTTGCCCTGTGATAATTCCATCTGACTCATCGGGTGTCCCGTAAGCACCTTCACTTCCCTGCTCGCTCCTTCCCTCCCTGCTGCCTCTGCCTTTGGAACCCAGCAGGAGGTTTCTGCCCCTTTGGGCTTTCAGCCCCAGTTGGGGTGGGGTTTGTTGTGTTTGTTGTTTGTTTGGTATTTTTAACCATGTGTGGAGTCCCGAAAGTATGCCAATGGAAGTACAGCTCTCTGTAGCAAATTTGAGCCTGCTAATAATAGGTTTGCTTTTTTTAGCTGCCTTTCACAGACCTGTTAGATGTGTCCCGTTGACCCTCCAGGGTTTTGTAAACCAGAGGTTGGAAACTGCCGTGCCAATGGATATCTGGATGAATCTGCAGGAGACTGCCAAAAATTCTCGGCATAGCTGGCCTCTTTTGTTGCACTCCTGCAGATTAGATAAAGCTTTTTAGGCCTTGCAGGAGCCATTAGGAAAATACATATAAATTCTGATATTTTCGTATTATCTGTGCTTTGGCAAGTTTTCACAAGCTTGTTAGATTTTGGTTGCATGGAAGTGTGGCAGGAGAAGCATAGGTAATAACCCTTTTGGTTAGGAAACTCACCTTCTCTTATGTCTCTTGCAAAGGAAGATTTAAATATGCAGTGTTTTAATCTATTCAGTTTTATCTGCAGAAAAAATGAAATAAACTTAAAAATTAATTCTTCTGCAGTTTCTGTCTGTGTGGAGCTGACTGATTTTGTTTAAAAGGACATCTGTCCTGTAGATCTAGATTGCTTGCCTTAGCTGTCGTGAATATAGTAAGCCTAGTTCTGTATGTCTGCTTCCTTGTGATGATAAAAAATTAACTTTAGTATTGTTTGTCAGCTCTCAAGGTACTCTTTGTGTCATAAAAGCTCTTTGGAAGTATTTCTTTAAAGTAAATTAAAAACCAAACTGAAAACCTAAAAAAGGTCTGCCATCTGCCCTGATCTCTCTTCTTTTTTATTCTTTTTTTCCCCTCAGTATTGTTTTCATGTAGCTGGCAGAACTGGAAATTCACCCAGTTCACATGACACAATGAAAATGTAACCTCTTCCCCGAGTTCAGTGTTAATGGACTTGTAATAGAGGAAATGGTTGCAATGTACACAGTAATGCTGTAGTTCTGCAGGTCATACCCATGTGCTTGACTTCACTAACATGAATAATTACATGAGAATCAGCAGGTTCACAATGATGGTGGTTTTAAGCTTGCTGTAAGTTTTGCATCAGAACCTCAGGTAGCTTTCAGACACTTATTGGGTGAAGGCCCACATCATTTGTTTGTGCATTCTTAACAAATTCTTTGGCTGTCACAGGCAATTAAAAACCAGATTTTTTTTTTACATGGCTTATGGCAGGTGAAAAGACAGTTTATATAGGGTGTAGTAGCATATTTTAAGTGTTCATTGTTGCAGGAAGTAGATTTTCATTTTTGTTTACATTTCTAACTTATGTATTACATGTTTTTTGATTGTTCCTGTATTGCCAAATGCCTTCCAGACAAAAAAAACAAGAAAAGGTCTTTGTTCTGTCATGTCATTAAGCTGAATTGATGTGTGTGTTGTCATTGTATCTCACATTTACCTAGTGGCCTCTCTTGTAGCCTGACACCAAGATTAAATCCTTAAGCCCTATGCCTACATTCTTTACATATTGTTTGCTCCAGAGCAGGAGGAGCTGACATATTCTGTCTGTATTATAAATTAAGTTCATATGCAGCATGATTGAAGGGCAAACCAGTTAGTGCAAGTTACTGCTTCCACCCTGCTACAACCTTTTTTTTTTTTTTTTGGTTGTTGTATTATTTATCTGAAAATACCAAACTGGATAGCATAAACCTAAACAGATGTTTGTATATATAAGAGCAAGGAATTAAAAAAAAACCTCACTATCCGGGTCATGTAGGGGAAAAGCTGAAACTTTAAGCTCCTATAGCTTGACTCTTAAGATAATGAACACTAGAACACATATGTATTTCTCAAAACAAGGTATGATGTTTATGTACTGATTTATTTTGTTGCCTAATGAGGCTCTAAAGCGAGCATTAGATGGCAGAGTACATTAAATAACAAAATTTTCCTCCAGCCACAATCAGGGGCCTGTGCTCTGTCCTCTTAACTCCCTGCAGAATTGAGTCTCCAGACTTTCAGATTGAGGGGGCCTCAAGGCTCCTTCCAGTTTCTCCTTAGACAGTTACACAGCAATAGATTTTTCTTAATTTTTTTTCCCCCCAGTTTAGCTTAAAATATATCTGATAGAGAGCTGTAGAACTTTTATTGGAGTGCAACTACTTCCTGCACTTGCAAGAGAGATTAATTTTTATTTCACTGCTGAAGTGTGCTATTCAGGACTAAACCCACAGCTTAATCACTTTGTATTTGTTCAGCTTTCAGTCAGTCTTTGCTCATTCTGACCTTAAGGTGACTTGTGAAAGGGATTGCTTTCTTAAATAGGAGTTTGCTTTTCCTGTGACTGTTTGATTCCTTTGCTTTGGGATGCAAAACCTGAGGGGAGGAAAAAGTCTAGGCAAAAATCCTTAGTCTGTGTTCAGGGCTGTCCCAGCTTGTTACTGCACCTGATGTGTCAAGTCTAAACTTTTGATTGGAAGCTGAACACCTAAATTACAGTTTTCTTTCTTATTTTTTAGTGTAATGTGGTGTTCTTGTCAACTGAACGCTGTTGTCAGGTGTGAGTCTTTAATTATGTCAGTTTTATTTTGAGCTGGCAAGCAAGCATAGCAATTTTAATAAGATTATTAAACAACACAGTGAAGGTTAACCTGTTTCCTTGAGGGAGTGGAAGAACTAAGTCTTTGAAGTACTTGTTAAGTCTGTGTGAATGTTTGAATACATAGTTGTCCTTACAGCAGTTGTGAAAAATGGGAGAAAAGGTATGCAGGTACTAGTAGGTATAGATTTATCTGAACTTAGACTGCCACATTGTTTGGGTATTCACTATTTAAAAAAATTACATAGCTTGTCTTCCTAAATATCAGAAATCACAAGACTGAATTATAGCTGTGGTTAAAATACAGAGTAATTACAACGTGTTATGTGAATTTTGTGAATGAGGAGTGGGGTTTTTGTTGTGGGCTCTTTTCTTGTCAAAGTAAATGACATTCCTCACAAGGACATTTTCATCTTGATATTTCTGTTCTGTGGGATGTGTGTATAAATACAAGACTGATATGCTTTAACATTAATTCATGTGACTTTCTTCAGATTCATAAACCACCTTAAACTTGCTTGGCAGCATACTAAATGTTCCAAGTGGAAAAATGAGAAAATACCTAATTCTCCTAGTTTATTTATATGAGTTGTGCTAGCAACAAATACTGTAAATTGTTTAGTTCATCTGCTTCTGTGCACCTAGGAGGTTTGTGCTCCTGGCTTTTGCTTCTCACTGTGGCCACAGCAGTTCCAGTACCTCTCTTTGTGTCACTCGCAGTCAGGTGCACAAAGCTCTGTGCTTGGATGTAATTAATCATCCTGCTAATTAATAACCTTATTCTTTGACTGTGAAAGAATAATTGTCCTCTTGTCAATTTGGTCTTCTTAAAAGAACAGCTGAAAAGTAAATTATCATCTCCTTCCCTGTTGAGATAGGGGCAGCAACATCTCCATTTAGGTTGGTGTTAGGCAGAGTAGAGCTTTCTTCTTGTACTTGGCAGAATTTAGCCATAAGATTTGGAGAAAAGTTTGAAGTCCTGGGGATTTCTGCAGTTGTCTCACTATGTTTTATGTAAAATATATCCATTTTTAAACAATTAATGACAAAAATAGCTTTAGGGTGAACTTTCTTGGCTGAAAAAATAATTAGTGGTGAACATTTTCTCTGAATTTAAATGGCATAGTGAGTGCTCTTGTTTTGCAAAGCCATGAGAATAAGCCTTACATTTTGAAACAGCAGGAGGCTGATACCTTCCATCAGGGATCTGCAATTCAGTGTATTTGGTAGTAGAATGATTGCAGCCATTTTTGTAGAAGGTGGGTCTTTAGAGGGTGTTATGTTATGAAGCATTTAAAGCACTGAGCAAATACTCTGAGTAGAAGTGTGTTTGGAAGAGGTTGCTGGGTGTGTAAAGAGCTGCTTTCAAAGTGTAGCATTCCAGGTGTGCTCCAGCATTGAGTGGTGGATGGAGTGAGTGCAGATGGACTGATGCCTTGCCAAAGACTTAGGAGCACCCTCTCTGTTTTCTCTAATGCCTCCATTTGGTGGGAGTTACACTGAAACACAATCCTGGCGCATGCCTGGAGCATTACTGTTCCTGGTTCCAAGATGGCTCTTACTCTCTGGATAGACAAGGTGTCTGCAGAGCTGGAGAGGAGAGGACAGGGCAATGTCAGTGTTGGTCCTCTTGCTGCAGTAGAGTGGAGTTGGCTGGAAAACGGGAAGCAAAACAAATGCCATTGAGGGATGGAGCAAAGGTGGTGGGAGAGGCATGGCAACACAGAAGACTTCCAAGGGATGTAAGGCCAGAGGAGGAGGTGAGGGTGGGAAAGAGCTGTTGTTGGGAAATAACATCCTTCAGCCAAGAGTAGAAGTTCCTGTCAAGATATTTCCTGGGTTGCTTCTTGATCAGTTCCTGCATGTCTGACTGTACTGCTGTTTGTTTTTGCACTTTTACCCCAAAGCTGGGAGTCAGTGGGTAAGGAGGAAGGAAACCTCTTCCACTTGCTAAGTTTCCCACTATGTGTAGGAAAGACCCTTCCCTTCCCCAGATATGAAGCAGAAAAAGGGGGACCCTGCCAGCTGTGACAGGACTTTTCTCCCCTCATGTAACAGTGCTGAGTTCTTGCTTCAGTTCCTGTTGTGGCCACTCCTGTTGGCTCCTACCTGGTGACTTTTTCTTCATTAAAATGCTTGTTGCCTTCCACTTAGGGAGGTGGAGGTGGCACACAGGTAGACCTAGTGTGTAATTAAGCACTTCTTAAAAGCACTTAGAGTCTTCTGAGTAAGGAGTGTTCCGATAAGCACAAGAGTGTGGTTTCCCAATCCATTATTTTATGTTTGATTTATTTACCTTTTTCGCTTTTTCATCTCACTTTCTGCAATTTTCCCATGCGATGACCGTGCCGTTATGTGAACAGAGGTCTGGATGTCTGGCAGAGCAGTGAGCACTGTTTCTGACTCTCTTTCAGATGCAAGTATGGACATAATAGCCTATGATGATTACTCCAGTCCACCGCTTCAGAGATATTGAAAGGACACCTGAATACCTCCAGCCAGAAAAGTGTGTTCCACCTCCTAGCCGCGCTTCCCTGGGAACAATGTGGTTTATTCGAGATGGCTGTGGTATTGCATGTGCTGTCGTTACCTGGATGCTGGTGTTCTATGCCGACTTTGTAGTCCTTCTTGTCATGCTAGTTCCATCGAGAGATTATGTTTATAGTGTCATCAATGGCACACTGTTCAACACCTTGGCTTTCCTCGCTTTGGCTTCACATTTTCGTGCTATGCTGACAGATCCAGTAAGTATCCACCTCTCTCCGTGTGTCTCGGAAAGAAACAGGCGGTGTTTTTCTTGTCTGCTAGATGTTGGGTAACTCAGTTGCCGAGTGAGTGGCAGATTTAAATAACTTTTGTGTGTCAGCCTGCTGAGTGAGGCTGCTGATGTGGTATGCTAATTTTTCGTCCCACTCGAGTCGGATGCAAAGTCGAGGACCCAGCGTTAGATTCCTGGTGTGTGAGCAGCTCCTCTTTCTGCACTGGGAAGGAGAGTGTTTCTCTCCAATGCTGTTTTCTCCCCAGTGGCAGATCTCGTGTTTGTGGCTTGTTGTGTCATGACAAACAGGAAAGCTGGAAAAGCTGGTTTTGGTTGTCTGCCTTGGCAAGTATTGCTTCAGCAGAATAGAGCAGAATATGTGTTGTTTTGAAAAGCTGTGTTACCATCTCTCATTCTACTGATTTTGTTGAGTGTATTGGACAATGCTGAAATAAGTACAGTCTGAGCATGAGATGGCAGTTCTTAGGCAAGTTGGGGAGCATCAGAGCTTTGAGATCCCTTTGTATGTATCCTTAGGACATTGCTTTGAGAGATCAGATCTGCTACTCTCTCATCTTTCAGTTTGTGACAAGGTAAAGTTTAGCACCATGATGCTAATTCTGAATGGCCTGTCATGGTTTGTTTTCCTTAATAACCCCTGGACAGTAGACTCAGTTCAAAACCTCATCTCCACTAGTTAGTGGAAGGAAAGACAAGCTTAGATTTCTCTTTACTCACAAATGTTCTTGCTGCTGTTGGGAGTGGTGGTGTGCCTCTGATAACTGTCCCTTCCAAATGTTATTTTCTCCTTGAAACCTTGTTAGGTGCTGTTGAGACTTCAGTACAATTGTTGTTTCTTATATTGTAGCCCTTCCAGAAGCCCCAGCACTGCAGAAATGGCTTGATTTGGGGTATTCTCACAATTTGTGGTAAAGACTGTTGAATTGCATGCTACTGCTGCTGGGCAGAAGTGTAAGCAGTACTTCAGCCTCTGAAACTTCTGATCGCTGGACTTGGGAATGGAGGGTTGCAGCAGTTTGTTAGATAGTTTGTATCCTAAAGATGGTTGTTAATTATTGTGTGTTGTGTGATTTTTATGCTTAGGGACCTTCAGGTGGCTGCAATTATTTTGCAGAGTTAGCAGCAGCTCTTGTGAAACAAAAGCTCTATTTTGAAATGGGCTCGTTGGAGCAGTGTTGGAGAAGCAGATACAATTTCTGTTGAGAGTAATTGAGAAAAGATATGGTAATTCCTTGTGTGAGGTGGGATTTGTGTATGTGGATGGAGAGCCAGTGGGATTTTGTTTCATTTTTATAATGAGGAATTCAGCTAAATAAAATGCAGGAAGGAAGATACAGAGAAGGGATGCACTAACATGTGGCAGATAGTGAGTCTGGGATTAAGGAAGCTTCCAGGACATGGGGAATCAGGGGCCTGTGTAGGATGAGAATGAAACAAAAAGCACTGCTGAGGCAAACAAGAAGAATTCTATTATAAATAAATTACCAACTCAGTTCTTCACAATTGATAGCGGGTGTCCTGCATTTCAGTGGATCCTTCTAAAAACTTCTTCCAGTGGATCCTTGCTAAAAACATTCCTAAAGTTTGAGCTATGCTGCATACTGAAGAGAGAGAACATGAGTTGTAGCAATTTTGTGGAAATTGGTTTTGGTAATTTTTAAATTAGTCAGGCCTGTTGGGGAGGTTTTGTGGGTAAATGCCCCCAAAGATTGCTTTAAAAAGTCTCATACTACTGGTTTAATGTGCAGTTCTCTCACTCATGTATCACTCCTGTTTATTGCTGTTAGCAAGTTGTATAGATGTATTGTTAGGAGACTCTTCCATCAGAAATCTGTTGAAATATTGCATCTCTGTTTTTATTTCAATTTAAAAAGCCTTAAATTCACAGAAGTAAATTGTGCCAATCTACTAGCAGTGTTTTTATACACCATCTTTCATGGTGCTCTTTTTTTTTTTTTTTTTAGCAGGGGGAGTTTCTTTGGTTTGTTTGTTGTTTTGTTGGTTTTTTGGGGTTTTTTTTTTGTAAGCAAGTTTTTGTCCCTATAAATACTGTAAACTCATGAACTTGGGCTCCTGTAGCAGCAATATGTTATGTATTTAAAGATATACTTTGAAGTGGAAATTGCACAGCTAAGAATTTTTTACCTGGTCTCATTCAGGTGTGACAATTCGTAGTGTTCACTGTTTGAATGTTAACCCCCAATTTAAATAGCAAATACACAATAAAAGCATAACTATAAATACATGAGTTATTTACCAGCAGCTCTTAATGTACACAATAATACTTCCGAAGAAGCTGCTTCTACTGGCATAGAACATCTGCAGTTTTCTGTGTGTTAGGAAACACTGACATGATACATTTGTTGATGTGAAAAGAGGGATGAGGATTCTTAAATATTTTAAGGTTACTGTAGGACTACAAAAGACTAATTGCTTAAGTGGAATTTAATTGATGTTTAAAAAAAAAAACAACAAAAGTCCCACCAAAATTATATGTAAGTATGTGGTTCCATATATTAAGACCACATTTAAATTTCTTTTCTGAATCTCCTTGCTGTTCTTAAAACTCTGTTCTGTTGATCTTAGGGAAACTTTTATTTCTTTTTCTTTCTGCCCCTCCCTTAGTTTTAAGTCATCCTGTTGTTCTTAGCAGCCATAAAGTGCACAAGTTAATCTCCTGGTTTGTTTTTTTTTCCCTGCAGGGTGCTGTACCCAAAGGTAATGCCACAAAAGAGTTCATCGAGAGTTTACAGCTAAAGCCAGGACAGGTGGTTTACAAGTGCCCAAAGTGTTGTAGCATCAAACCCGACAGAGCACATCACTGCAGGTAAAGTCTGTTCTGAGGAGGGCTGTCTCATCAACACCTCAAGAATTATTCACCAGTGTACCTTGTTATTGCAGTCTGACACTGGAGTGGGTCAGTTGAGGGATTGGCATGCAAATTCTGTTGCCAATAGCACCAGACACATTTAAGCTTCTCACAAGAAATCTCATTCCTTTTCTGACAAATTTTCATATATAGGAGGCCAGGGCTACTTCGTGCAAAGTGAGAAACACTTGCAATTTTTGAGTGCTGCCTTGGTTCCAGACTTCTAACTGACATTCCATAAATTTTCATGTAAACATGACTTGAAAAGAGACATTCTATACCAAAATGCATAGAAATCCATAAAGCGTCTCCCAAAGGGTCAGTGTCTTTTCCATTTTTGTTTTTATTCACAAACCCATTTGTCAAACTGTGTATTCTGTTTAGAAGTGATATTTAAGTTAAAACTGAAGTCCAGGTAACTGTATATGTATTTTTAAGAGTTCAGACTTCCACATTTCCATTGAGTGCTGTGACTTTGTTTTTGTGCTGTGTGATAGATCAGTATGCCTACTGATCTGTCATGTCCTTTCTTTTTCTGGTAGGATAAACTTCCCGGAAGACAGTAACTGGTAGTGAGCTTTTTAGTACTAAAGGCAGTGAGCAAAAAAATAACTACTTCCTAAAATTCTCTTCTGCTTTTAAAGCAAGCGAACCTGCTTTCCAGTAAGTAGTTAATAAGTTTGCACTGGTGTCACTTCCTTACCTACTCAAAAACCAATACATACAGAGAGAGCTCACACCTGGGCTAGTGCTGATTAATGCAGTGGTCTTGTGGGGAGGGAAATATGTGCTAATGAGCTGAGCAAACTTGTCCTGCTGTTTGCTTTTTTCATATTTGTTTTCAGAGCTTCAGTTTGCAGATGTTTTTATTTTTTGTTGTTTTTCCTTATTTTTTAAATTTTAATGAAAATCGGGAGTCGGTTGTTCAGCAGGAGCAATGTGGTCATGCCAATCACTTATTAATGCTACTGTAAAATCCCCTCTGACAGCTTTTCAATTATGAATGAAACTTCACATCTAAAATGCTGTCTTGATGATGACTCACAGTGTAGGTAAATGAAAAGGACTCTGGCTAAAGACGAAACCTTGTCACTGTGGTCCTTTTTTCTGTCCTTTAAGATAAGGTTTTAGACATTAAGATTTGGGAAGGTGATCCACTCACCACTGATGCTATTGAGAATCTTCAGGCAGACAGTTTTTCTTTTGTGGCCTCAGAGATTTATTAGACTTTAAGACACCAAGGTTGAGTGTATGCATCAGCAGGAGATCCTGCTAGCTGTATGCCAGAGGGACCAGGGTGTTTTTGATGGATGTGCTATTTAGTGAGTCTCTTGTGCCCACTAAACTAGCCCTGCCAGCATTTGGAAGCTGGGTGGTTGAATGGGGGAAGTGTCTGACTATGGGCAATCCCTGCTCCCTGTAGTGTTTAGTTGTGGTTTCTGTGTTTCCTTTTCCACCAGCTAGCTTCCTGTTCTGCCTGTCATCCAACTGTTTTTGGTACATGTACATGGAATAAAACTCCCCTCCCAGTCTCCTCTCCTGCCTCTTTCACATCTGTGACGGGGCTGCTTCAGGTTGTCCCTCTGGGGAAGTAGGAGCACTTGGAGGGTTGCTTGGGTAGTCCCCTCTCCCAGAGCCCAAGGGAAGTGTGTGCACACCTGCACACAGGGAGGCATCCTCCTCCTTCACCATCTTCCTCACCTTACCCCTTCCTTTTTTTTAATCACAATGAGAGATATTTGTCTTACAAAGTATATTAGCTGGCAGATAAGTTGCTTTTACTGTGCCTGCTGATTTTAGACCCCATGTAGCTCCAAATAATTTTAAACTGCTTGTTCTGGCAAAAGGTGGCTTTTTCTTGTTTCCCACTGGACATGGGGCTGACAGATAGTAGGGCACCCATGTTTGCCTGAGGAGAAGGAGCTCCTGATGTGCTTGCCTGGACTTTCATTTAGGATCAAGCCTATAGCAACTCATTTGTTTTTCAGGCATAGCCCATATCCTTGGGGATTATCCCTTTCCACCAATTAAAGTGAGTGAAAGGCTGTTCTGACAGAGATTTTCTATTATTTATCATACATGCTGATAAGAACATATTTATGTTTTTGTTTGGGTTTCCTTTAAGTGTTTGGGTGTTGAAGTTTATTATTTATATTCAGGTCAAGATGCTTTTTGTTATAAGAAGAAAAATAAAATTAGCAGAGCGCTTAGTCTTTTCTGTTTAATTGCTGCCAGAATTGTTCTGGAATGGCTCTTTCCTTTCTGGTCTATTGTTTGTTTGCTTTGGGGTTTTGTGTTTTTTCATTTTTGATTTCTGTGCTTATTTGTACAATGTGGTATCAGGAGACTGACTGGCTTTCGTCTCCTATCATATGAGAAAGCAGCAGAGAAAAAGACTTGCTTTATTATGTGTGTTGGAGCAGTCACTGACTAAGCAAGAGAATGATATTCACAGTAATATATAAAGTAATAATGTTTTAATTATTTGACTTCCAGCCACAATTTGCACGTTGGCAAGAATTTGATTTCATTAGTCTGGTTTTGTGAAGTACTTTAACATCTAATTTCACCTTGAATGTCTATTGTGGTACCATCTTCCTGACTGACTGCCACAGCTATTTTCTGCTTGATGTCAAGAATCTTTCCTAATGCCTTATTTGATTGCAAGTTCCTGCTACCAGCAAATGTTGGCAAATAAACCTGAGTCTGTTGTTAGCAACTCTGAGAACTATCTTTATTCATTACTACCTTTTGTATATTAGTGATTTATGTTTAGTTTTAATCTGTGGACGTTTTTACAGGTCAAATAGATTAAAACTAAAAAAAAACCACAGATTTTTTTTTCCCATCTGTCTGAATGTATTGTTCAAACCATATTTTGGAAAGAACCATTGATGTGTGGCATTAATTTTTGCAATGGTGGTTTGGTATTGTATGATTCATTTTGAACAGGCTTAGTCAAGTAAGCAAACCACAAATATAAATATGGTGGCAAGTAAATTCTTTTATGCTCAGATTCCACCTTTGGTTCTTTAGCTGAAATTCTTTGTCCCCCAAACCCCTGTAAAATCCTGTGTTCTTGGAATGAAAAATGCTGTTAATGAAGACCTGTGTTCTTTCAGTGTTTGCAAGAGGTGCATCCGGAAAATGGACCATCACTGCCCGTGGGTCAATAACTGTGTGGGAGAGAATAACCAGAAGTACTTTGTACTGTTTACAGTAAGTATTTCACAAGTGATGCTTGAGGTTGTCCAGTGGGAAGTGCTGAAATGTAGTGCAGAGTCTGTGAAGCAGCTCCCAGGGCTGGTGTTCTCTTCCCTTGTCTTTTGGAAGAACTTTATGGGGACCTGCTGCAGGCTTCTGTTTCACTTATTAGGAAACACCTCCCTCCCCACCATCCATCCACAGCAACAGGAAGAGGCATCACAGGAAGCATTTGTCAGGGGTTTTTGAGGTTTGTATTGGTGGTTGCTCAGCACCCATTTTGTAATGTGAGTAGTGTATTGTGGTGCTGAGCTCTTTGAGGGAGGGGCCATCCTTCTACATCAAACACTGGCTGGTAGGATCCTAGGCCATATATAGGGTTCCTAAACATTATAGTTGTACAAGTGTCTGTGTGGGATCATATAATAAGAGCTGTTGCCACATCTCAAAGAAGGAGTGGGAAGTCTGCACCCCCTTGGTTAAGAATTATCCACCTTTTAATTGCAAGTGGTTTATTTTTGTATACTTGAAAACCACGGAGGTGCTTGACTTTTTGTACTATATCTGTAGCATCATGAGTAAGAAAACAGGAGTACAAACTTGAACAGTGGATATTTCTGGAAGGTTTGAAAAGTGTTTCATCAAAGTGAACTGCAAATATCCCGTGGGAGTAGTGTGAACATTACAAGGCTGAGTCTCAGTGATGCTCTGTTTTATTAATAAATCTTTTGAGACATCTGTAGGTTTGAGGAAGTATGTTCTTATATTACCAAGCAGAAAGGAGGAGATTTTCAGTTAAATGACAGGCCTAGTGTTCTGTGGTGGGGTTTGCAAGGATGTGGATTACAGAACAGAATGAATTCTATTTCTTTCCTATGAGCAAATGGTTTTTTTAATTTTGAGAAGTGAGCTAGGTGTTCTAGTCCTCCCAAAAGGGTTTCAGTTACTATTAGAACTTGATATCCACTTTCTAGTAAACTGTATTTAAGACTTAATCTTGTTGAGAGAAACAAAATAAGGGTTGCTGGTTTTATTCTTGGATATTCTTTTTGACACATAAGGAAGTGACAGAACAGCAGCATGCTCAACTTGCAAGGAAAACCAGAATTCTCCCCTATTGCCTTTTACTGCTTCCAGAGGTGTTTCTTGTTACAAAATCTCTCTCACTTCTGCTGTATGCTTATCTTTGTCAGAATTTGTAGGTTCAGTAGAGTAATTTTTTTACCCCTGTCTTAGTAAATTGTAGTCTAGGTGTAACATTGCATGTAGCTTTTATTCTAACTTTTTGTTACATACAGTTTTTATTACAAAGCTAAGGCCTGGTTTAAGCCAAAAATTAATAAGTACGAAGCCTGAAAGAAACTTTCTATGCCACTGTCTGCCTCAGAGAAAGTACTTCTTAAAAGAAATATTTCTGAACCTCATACTGGAAAACAAAGTGCGTTTCCTGGTTAAAAGAAAATGGCTGTTGTTTCTCTGGGAAACTGTAGTGCTGTCAAGAGCAAAGATGTAGGCTTGGACAACAGGGTACCTTGATCAGTGTTACTGTTCTCTGAAAGTCATGCAGTGCTGATCTGAGGTAAGGGCAGTGAGCTGTGTGGAAGGCCACTCTGGGACACAGGAGGCTGGGTTTGGATTCAGCATCTACCTCGATTGCTCAGAGCTCATAAGGAGAGAAGGAGTCTGTGTAATTGTGGCATTTGCCAGCTTCATGATGCTTTTTCAGGGGAGATGGGAGAGCCTGATGGTTTTTGGAGTTGTTTTGTGGTTTGGTTTTATTTTGAGCTCTTAACACTATGCTTTTAAATAAAGTGTTGGGAAGATAAAGCATTTTGGTCTTTGAACTCACTTGGTTCCTGTATTATGTCCTTTATTTTTCAGATGTATATAGCACTGATTTCCCTGCATGCCCTAATCATGGTGGGATTTCACTTCTTGTACTGCTTTGAAGAAGACTGGACAAGTGAGTATAAACAAAATACCTTATTAAAATAACAGATTATCCTTTGAATAGGAACTTAGAATGCAGTTGGCTTATTTCAGAAGAATGCTATCAACGTTCTGCTATGCTATCTCTATTTTTTTTTGGTCTTTTTAATGATCGTTCCCGGGACTTCATAATTCTTTTTGAGCTGCTGGAATCTCTGTCCTGAAAAGTCCTCTTTTAACTTACACCTGATAGTGCCTAGGAAAAAGCTGATATGTAAAGACACCTAAGGAGTATGTGTGCAATAACCTACTGTTGACATGAACACAGCACTTATTTCCTGAATGCTAGCAAAAGATAAGAAGAATGTGTATGCTTTTTTAAAAAGGGTACTGTGAATCATTCTTGCAAGACTGCCAGGAAAACATGCTGCTCTTATCCAAAAATCCACCCTTACAAGAACAAACAATTCTTTTCCTCAGAAAAACATAAACCCAGCAAACCAAAACCAGAGCCCAAACAGCTCAAAAAAGTGAAACCAAAAACTTCAGCATTCACTCTGAAGTAGTCAGTGAGTACATTTTCACAAAGTCAGTCTATGTATGTTCCTAAAACCACAAATGGGTATGGGAAACACTCAATGTAATGCTGAGTTGAACAGCAAGGTATCAAAGAATGTGTGTGCACATGTATGTACTGCCTGTGAGATTTTTTTGAAAAGGAGGAGGGTTTTTTCCCTTGGAATTTCAGTAGTAGTCTCAATATCATGACTGGTTTTAGATCATAGTACTGCAGAGGATACACATGTGAATTGGATTTGAAAAGGTTGTTCTGCACTTTAAAACTTTGTAAAACAGCTGCCGGCAGTCGCTGAGAACATCTGCATTTGACTGCAGTGGCCAGGGCTGTAAAGGAAGAATACATTAAAAGATATTTCCTTTACGTCCTTTCTCAGAGCCTGTTCCTGTGGGGAAAGCACTTCCCTACCTGTCACAGGTTTAGGTGGCAGAACAAAGCTGTTAGGAGAGATGGATGTGCTGTTCCAGCTGCCTTGTGTTTGTGCAGATTGTGTTAGTTCCTGATTATCTGTTTAAGCCTAAGATCTCATTAGAAAAATGCAGGCTTTTGGTGAGAGTCTTAGATTTTGGAAAAATCTGGACATGTTCTGGCACTTACAGCACTCAACTATGACTTTGACCCTATAACATTACTTTCTTCTGCTCCTCCTTTCTAATTACCTTCTTGGGTTTCTCTTTTCAGTTCTTGCTTGAGATTGCACTATTGAGTATGAGGAAGAATAGGAACTTGGTTTAATCTGACCTTCTTTTAGTTACGGCTTAGAACAGTTACGAAAGGAAGCACCACCTGGTTGGTGCTACATATGCACATGTCCTGACTGCCAGCTTGAGATTTTTTATGGACTTATCACTTTGGAGGATCTGTTAAGTCTAAGATTTAAGAGAGAACCTCCAGGTGAAATGGAGGAGAATGGCATCATAGTTGGTGTGCTGGGGAAACACCAAAGTGGAAAAGAAAGTCGCAATCTTGAAGTGTTGCAGGGGTTTTGGTGAGCTTTTTCACTTCTTTTGAAATTTGAGGGAGTGATCATTTTATGGTTGAATGTCAGAGCTTCTCTGTGTATCTTTCTGGGAATGTTGTTCATATAATTAATTGATAGTTTGGGTATAGGAAATTCGTGGCTTAGTGGGTGTTTTGCAGCAGCTGCATTACTTGGTGTCTACCCTTCCAACTCCATTGTTTTGTCTTCACAGAATGTAGTTCCTTCTCTCCACCAACTACAGTGATTCTACTCATCCTCTTGTGTTTTGAAGCTCTCCTATTTCTCATCTTCACCTCAGTTATGTTTGGGACCCAAGTACACTCCATCTGCACTGATGAAACGGTGGGTGTCTCACTCTCTCCTGTCTCTCACCATTTGTAGAAACAGTGACTACAGGGCTACAAGGTTTTGCCTCATGGCACAGGGAGACCCATGTACCCACTGAGGAGAGATCCAGTGTAATAAAGCTGAGCTGGCACAGTGCTGGATGGTGCTCTCTGGGGTTCCTGTGGGACACAGGGTACCCTGTGCATTGGCTGGGGTGCCGTGTTGACATAGCTCCCATGAGGTAGGCATAGGTAGCTGGGGTTTCTCCGTAGAGAATATTTGCCCCTGTGGATTGGAGAACCTTTCTCCTTTAATGAAGTGCTTTTACATCAGTATTGTCTGAAATTCAGCTGTGTGTCCTGGTTGTCACTATTCACAGATTTATGTGCTGGAAAGGCTGGAAAGCCAAGATGAGAAGTTGGGGGAGGAACACACACACCCACACACACACACCCACACGCACGCACACCTTTTAGGCTAGAAGATTTTCCAGCCTTAGCTACCTGTTCAGCAGTTCAAAAACTCCTGCCAGAAGCCAGAAGGAAAAAGAAAAGGGAGTGGAGTAGGCTCATGGAAACTGCTGGATACAGTCTGCTGCAAATCCACCAAGCCATCTCTGATTTGAAGATGGCGTAGTAGAGATTATATAGTAATATTCCAGTCCTAAATCCGTGTATTGGCCCACTTCTGGAAAGATGGAGCTGGTGACTCCTGGGGGTATTCCCACACTTGTGAATACTTGCACTCTTCACCAAGCATGCTCAGGTATTTGAATTAACCAGAGTGGCTGGAGAGAAGTGATAGTCTTAAAAGAGGGGCAGCTCTTCTTTCCTCCCCTGCCTTCTTTAGGTTTCTTTCCCCTTGTTTGCCCATGGCCAGTTGAAGCTGGAGTAGATGTTTCTGCTGCTGTCAGAGAGCTGTGACTGGCATTATATGCTGTACAAGCCCATTGTTCTGAGCCTTTGTTTGCAGTGCTTTCCTTAATGCTTGGCTTCTGCAAGAGGCTGATGTTCCACCTGTGTGTGTTGAGAGGAAGACTTCACTGTGCTTTCTGATGGGGAGAGCCCCAGGAAGAAGTACAGAGTGGTACAGATCCTGCTGAGCTTGTGTTCAGCACTAAGTGTGTGAATTAGCAATGCTGCCTGTGAAATCATCATTTGAATTTCGCTATCTTTGGAACCTGTCAAGAATTTTTAGAAACTGCTTCCTACAGCTGGGCACCCAAATAAGCCCCCAGATTTTCCCTTCCAGTGCAGTTCTGGGGACTCATAGTTGTTAAAGGAACAATGCCACATTCTAAAATAAAGGAATGAAGTATGGTCTCCCCCATTGGGTTGTGGGTTTTTACTTTTGGGTGTTTTTTTAATATGTACCAGTAAGGATTCTGCTCTATGGAATGTCTCATTGTTCGTTTGCTAGCATTGAACTAGCTGTATGCAAGCAATCTGTTTGGAGCAGAGGAATATTTCCAGGTGAAGTGCTTCTTGGTGTGCTCTCTTGCAGTGTTCTAATTTGCATTTTAGAGACAGGGCTGTATGTTGCCCTTTTTTCACCTTTCTCTTCCAGTCACTGGGAGACTTCATTCCTCAATTTGAGTATGTTCTCCTGCCAGGATGGTTCCTCTCTGCCTGAAGGGACCCAGAACCCTGGCATTTTGCTGCTGTCTCTGGAGGTGACATTACTAGGGATTAGCACAGCTCCTGCAGCTGCCCATGTTGTGTCACCAGAGCTCCCAGCGTCAGTGATTTGAGGCACACAGATGTATGGCAGTGCATTACTGCGTAGCGTGGCAGACGCATGCCGGTCAGGAGGAACCTTGCCTTGCAGAAGATGCAGAGTCAAGGAACTGGGTGATCTGCCAGCTGCTGCTGCTGCCCATGGGAGAGTGATGCTCTCCAGTGACTGCTCTTACTCATTGGGCTTCTATAGCAAGCATAAATGGCTTTCCTGAAAGACCAAATTCACTTCCTGGGCTTCAGACACAATATGGGTTTTTATTTTCTTTTTAATGTTTAACTAGTGAATGTTTCAGCTGATTGCTTGATGGCTTATTTTTTTTCTGCCTCTAACCTTTACTAAACAATGCCAATGATTTCTTCAAATCAGTATCTTATTTAACCCTCTCTCCCTGCTGTCAGCCCATGCATGTTTTAGCAATGATTCTAATGACACATGAAGAGGCACCAGGTAGACTCAGCTACACTGAGCCATGGGCACTTCCTGAACTTGCTTGGTGAATCTGAGAGCATTACAGAGATTATCTTTGGGTTTGTGGGGTTTTTGGTCCCTTTTTTTTTTATTTTTTTGTCTGCAAGCTTGTAATGGTTTCTTCTAAAACTTTTCCATCTGGTTAGCACATAATGCATTCAGCCATTAAAGCACATACTTTTTTTTGGTTTTAAGTGGTGGGGGTTTTTTTTATTGACATCAGAGGCAATTGGATGGCAGATCTTAAAATGGTTCTGAAGTATGTAGGACTGAAGAGAATGGAAGCAATTTTATTTCCAAGGAACAGTTTCTAGCTTTAGTATTTTTAATATAAAACAGAGAGAAGAAAAGGAAAGGCAGTACAGATGCATTTGTATTTTCTTACTCTGTCCTTTGGACGAGGGGTAACTGAGAGGAGACCTTTCCCCGAATCCAGAGCTACAAAACCTGAGTATTTGACTGAAAATGTCATATTTCTGTTTTCAGGGAATAGAACAGTTGAAAAAGGAAGAGAGAAGATGGGCTAAAAAAACAAAATGGATGAACATGAAAGCAGTATTTGGCCATCCGTTCTCTATAGCATGGCTTAGCCCATTCGCAACACCAGACCAAGGAAAAGCAGACCCATACCAATATGTGGTCTGAGGAATTCCTGACCAGCATTTCCACTAAAATAGAAACATATTACAGCACTACTGTTACAAATTTTCCATGAATGTTTAAAACAAAAAGCAAAATGAACTTTTTTTATGTCTATTAAGTGGCTGATAATTGCAGAGGAAAAAAAAGCCCTGTGTTCCACCATTTTAGATAATTCTATATCTCTGGCTGAAACTGCTGCTTTTTTTTTTTTTCCCTTTTCTTTTTTTTTCCTTTCTTTTTTATCACATTAACTTTACTGGCATTTGTTTCTCTTTGCTTTCTGTATGGCATAACTAATGTGAAGGGAATCCTCTCTTCTCTGTTATGGCCCACCTCTTCTGAGTAAATTCTCATGCTGTCTCCTGACTGTGATGGGCTCTGTGGATGACCTGTGAGTGCCAACAGCCCTATGCAGACACCTTTGGACTTCCTGAAGGAGCACATTGCTCTTTCATAAGTGAACTTGAACAGGGAAGCAGATACTTCACGTACCAAAAGGTGCAAGACCAGAAGGCAGCACAGCAAGTGAGCCAGTTGACCTGGTGGTCACAAACAGTTAAAGTACTTCAAAGTTGCCAAACCAATTCTCACTCCACCCTCCTTTTTCCTTCCAGCCACAGAACTGATTCCATCTTTCTGGCATTATTTTATCTGTTCCCTCCCTTGTGTGCAGGAAATTGTTGCCCCTGTAGGATAACTGTGGCAGATTTAGAAGACTGGGTTATTACATGCCTTACACTTCCAGGAAAGAAAGAAAGCTAATTTTCAAGTGTTTAGAATAGCAGAATCATGTTTTTTGATGTGTGTTTGTCTTGGTAAATGACTTGTTAGAGCAATGCCTGCTAAACAGTGTTAACGTGAAAAACTGACATGAATGCCCAGGTTACTATAAAGACTAATATTGATGGGATGTGTAAATGTTCCAGGGTGGTTGATCTATATTGTTAGCTTTGCCCTGGTTTAGAGCTTTGTAAATCTTTTCTCCTGTTTATGCATATGTGTGGATGTGTGTAAGCACACGCACATATATGTGTAAGGGTTTGAAATTGGGAAATACTTATGGTAAGGAGCCTGCATGCTGTTATGAACTGTGTGGTGATGAAAAGTGGGAGGGACAGACTGCATTCCAAAAATGGGTAGAGTTATTAAACCATTAATAATCCCAACTGTTAATGTTAATTACAACATCTTGTGTTCAGGCAGGAATTTTATTTATATTTTTGATTCACAACTCCCATGGGCTCATTAAATGAATTGCAAACAGAGGAAATACACAAATCAGCTGCATCTGTGACTTCCAAGGAATCTTTTCTTTCCTTGGTTTAAAATATTTTTTGGAAACTGACCTGCTTAGACTGCTTCAAAGCCACGGGGGAAGGGAGGGAGATCAGGGAAGGAGAAATTTAATGGATGTCTCATTTTGGAAGTAATGTGAATGCTGCATCTTTTCAATCTGTTAATGCTTCCATATGGAAAACAAATGCAATAAAACTTTTCCAAAAACTTGTTTGCTGTTCTTTCTTTCTTTCTTTGTTCCAAATCTTGGGAAAAATCTGTAATGGTTTTCTGAACTTTCGCTTCTGTATGCAAGCAGGCAGAAGCATATAAAAGTTAATTAACTTATGTGTACAACTTCTAAGTTGAAAAGTGAGTTAATTGGTAATATACTGATCTGTTAATCAGTGGTTTATTTCAGCAGCTGGGAGAGGCTGTAACTCTGGTTTGAGTATGTGATGGTGTTTCTCAGAGAACGCTCCCTTAATCCTTAAGCTGGGTCTTGGGCCGTGGTCAGTCCAGCCAGTGAGACCTGTGCAGGTGACAGTTTGAACTGGCAGAGAATCTGGCCCTAAAGCTGCCTTGATGCAAAATCAGAATATATTGAAGGGAGAGGCTTTAGTCACCTAGGCAATTAACTAATGAATGCATCTCTCTGCAGTTCACTGCTTCAAAATTCTTTTGATTACAAATTCTACATTCCAGTTTGGACTTATTTTAATTACTCTTATTAACTATGTGTTCTGGAGGAAGATTAATTACATTGTTTTGGCCTTTTGACCATTGTGGAAAAACGTGTAACTACTGAGTTTTTCTTGTTTCAAACCAAATGCAGATTGTTAAACAGCATTCTGTAGTACTTAGATTTTCAGTCAAACTCTGTATTTTGTCTTTTAAATGAGGTACCATCGCAGAAATGCCACTGGTACCTGTCCTGTGTGTGGTGATAACCTGGGCCTTCAGATTTTCTTGTGCTGTATGACTTTGTTTGATGCAATTGGAATGGTACTAAAAGTAAGGCAGTATTAGTATGAGAAAGGCAGACTTACTGGTTTGCTGATGGAAAGTATTTTCCTGGTCAGGACTATGATTTCAGGTGCTGGTTCTGTTTTAGTGTGGCCAAGAGAAAGGACAAAATCAGAGCACTTCTGTTTTAAAAAACTAAGTAGTGCTCCATGCAGAAATGTGGGAAGGAACTGCTGTAAGAGAATTTCTGCCTTAATCATGATTTTCTAATGGCAATGCTTCCTGTGTCTTCTCCTTAGCCATCAATTTGTCTCAGTGCTTGTCTTTTTGGTTTGCTCTTTCCTTTCACATCTTAAAAGTGCATTGAAAGAAGTTAATGCATTTCTTCTAACATTCAAGAGCTGTCCTGCAGATTGCTTCTGGGTCAGACCATGCAGCCCACCATCCTCTGGCACTGGGCAGGAGCAGATACCAAGGGCAGTAATTGAAGAAATGGGTGTTATTCTACAGCATCACAGTGGTCACAGGTCAACTTTTCTAACTTTCCCCATGTTTGCAATGTTGTGCCTTTTACTTAAAGAGGAATGTCCAGTATCTTATATTTCTCAGTGTATGTCTTTTCAGTATTGGTTAAAAATTATGTAATTTGAAACAGGGGGAAAGATGATGCTTTCTAAGCATTTTTTTTTATTAAGTGGAATAGCTGCATGATGGGAAAGAGAAAGAGGTGTTGGTTTAATTCAATACACAAAATTCTCACTTTGTAAAATAATGGTGAGAGATTTATGTAAGTATATTTCTTATTAAAAAGTTTAATTAAATAGTAGTTAAATGTCTTCAACAGCTGTGCATTCCTTCCCTCTCCCTTAGATTCTTTTTAAGGCATAACCTCATGCCCTACTGACCATGTGGCCAGCAGCCAAAATTAGATCAAGATACAATTATAAAACTTCTGTTTATTTTGAATACATACTGTGAGGGGATTAGTGAGGTCAGGCTGGGAGAGAGAAAGTATGCCCCTGGCTGTTCTGATGAACTACTCCCTAATTGGCATTAGCATAACCTCAGCCTGACCTTGCCTTGGTTGGCAGATGCTGATAGGAGCAGGTGAGCTGTGTTTTTTGGGGGAAGGGAATGAGGGGTTGCTGCTCAGAAATGTTCCAAATTTGTATTCCCAGTCTAGATGGCAGCAGGGATTGAAGTGGATTACAGAAACGACTGAGGGCAGGGTTGAAGCTTGTGGTCTCAGGGAAGGGTTTAAATGCCTGATGTCTGTCTCTCCTCCTGCTCTGTGCTACTTGTTTTCCTTCTCTCCAGATGGTCATGCAGTAAGTGCTCCAGCCGTGCTCCAGCCAGTTTGTTACTAACACTCGGGAAACCTCTGCAGTTGGCTGAGGAGCAGCGCACAGCCAAAGGTGCTCTCCTGCTTTAGGCTGCCAGAGCTTCTGCCCCCTGCCTGCACAGCCACTGGGTGCTGGAAATGCAGTATCCTGGAGGAAAAGCTCATGGTAGTGTTAGAGCACTTTGCCAAGGGTCTGCTGTGCGCAAACTCTGCTCCTCTCCACCTTGCCCAGCAGGGAGGTAAGGTCAGGCCCTGGCTGTGGCACACAAATTGTGGCATCCCAAGGCACCAGAGGCTGCAGGGGATTCTCCCTGGAGCACTTGGAATGGTAGATTTGCATGCTTGGGAGCAGGGTGAGGTGCCACAGGCCTGTGTTTAGCATTCAGAGTCCTTCAGGGCCTGATTTTTTCTCAAATTACAGCCCTGAGGAATTCCGATTTGGTATTGCGTCATTCCTTTCTGCACGTTGACTGCCGGGTTTCTCTTCAGTCAGCACCAGAAATGGGGCATGAATGAAGGAATGGAGTTCATAAAAGCTTTGCACGCAGCGCTTTGGTTTATGGTGTGCTTTCCCCTGGGTCTGCTCTGCTGACTCAGTGTTCCTGCAAACTGAGCTGCTGCTGCTGCTGTCTTATTTGTGAGGCTGGCAACTAGTGCAGCTGTGGTGCTGCTGGGCTGCTGTGGTGTTCCTTTCCCCTCGCTGCAAAGCTTTGAATGTTTTGTGTGTTGTCAAGGAAAATCTGTAGAATTAGAATGTGAGAAGCATACTGTTCTTCCAGCTCTTCTAAAACTGTTCTTTCTTACATTTTTAACCCTATTTGCACTTTTTTTTCCCTTCCCTTGAGTTTCTCAAAACTTGGATCCCAGTATTCTTGCTTCTCTAAGAATAGACTTTCTGTGTGGTCACTTGTATATCATTACGAGTGGATCATACTAAGCTGCAGATCTGACTCCTCTCTTACCTGATACAGAAGATGGGCATAAAAAATCATGCCCTATTTCACACAGTGATAGACTAAAAAAAATGATTAAGAAAATAAATTTTAGTTCCCTATTTCTATGTGGAGAAGACTATCAGGAAAAACATGTCCCTGCCCAAATTTGATGGATTTGTTCTTTAAGTGCAATAAAAATGTTTGCTTTACTAAAAGTGACATTCTTGGAGGGAGAATGAATCAGAATATTGACTGACCAAGGCTCCAGTCCCATTTTGAAGCCTCCACAATAACCTGTACAGATTTTCTCAACTCCCAGCAGGTTATCTGGCTTGCATTGTGATTTGTCTTTGACAATTTGGTAAATGGAAGTTGTGTTCTTAAATATTTGCTCTTAACTGGCACAGAGTGAACTTCTAGTGACTAGCCTAGGTGTGGCAGTGGTAAATTCCTGATTTCTGGGAAAAGGTGCAGTATTTTGGCTGTGTCTGAACTATTGCAAAAAAATGCCCAAACAAGGTGAAACTCTTAAGTTGTAACTGCATTTTGTCACTCCTTGGGAGGATTTGAAAAGCTGTGTGAGAAGAGATCCATGTTTCCCAAAAGACTGGCTTTTCAGAAGCCATCCCTGTACCCTAAAAATCAACTCATTCCAAAATACATCAGCAAGATTCAGACTGCCCATGAATTAGATCTGGTGTGAGGGTTTTGCTGTTAAATGTGGTGATGAAACTCTCAGTAATGCAGAGTGTGTGTCTTCATAGTTCACTCAAACTGGAATAGCGTCAGCCTCACTATAGGCAGGCAGTTCTGCATGTGCTGCAGTGCTTGGTGCTCAAACACCAGCTGTTAGCATGGGATGACCATCAACTCTTCTCTTCTTGCAGGGTATTGAGCGACTCAAAAACCAAAAGCCAACGTGGGAGAAGATCAGCGGCTGGGAAGGAATGAAGCTGGCGTTTGGAGGTGCCTTCTCCCTGGGTTGGTTCAACCCTTTCTCAAACCTGAACTGCGAGAGCCCAGTGCCAGCTGAAGCAGCTCCTGCGTCTGAAATAATGACCCAAGAAGAAATCGAGCAGTTTCTGGCTCGAGATGTTGCCATCCAAATGTTGCGTGAATAAGCAAAGCATCCTTCTCTTCCAGGGGAAGCTTTCAGGTGTTCTTTTTAAAAAATAATTACTTGTGCTGGAGATTTAAGGGTTGTTTGTTAACGTACTTTCTGGTGCATTAAAAAATTCAGGAGTATTGGTCTGGAACAGACGCTACAGCACTAGCAGAAGCAATACAAATCTCCAGAGAGAGCTTCATAAGTGATGGGGTTCATAAGCTCCTTTCAGACCTGTATCAGCTGCTTTATTGGTCTTTTCTTACATGGCATTTAAGGACAGTTTGTAATTGTCAGATAGATTGGCTCCAGTTCCCAGAAATGTGCCATCCTAGGGAGTCTGGCTAATCTTTTGTTCTTACAGCCCTTTGGAAGACTAAATGTGTGATGGCAAGATTAGCCAGCTCTGAAGGTTTTCTGGAAAAATGCATCCTCTTTAGCCCATCCCATCCCATGGGTGCTGCTTGTGGGTTATGAGTGTTGCTAATGCACTGGTCTTAGCAGAGGTGGGATGTAGGGCTATGGATCTCACCCTGGGTGTGATTTCTTTGGGCTCTGAAATATCTCCAGGAGTTAATTTTTACCTTCTGTGCATGTGAGAGTGCCCAGGACTGGTGGTGCTTGTCAGAGGTGGTGGTGGGCTTGTGGTGGTGCTGGCGGGAGCATCGACCCATGGCCAGTGCAGCCAAGAAGGAGCAAATGTTGGCTGGGATGCTGAGCTGCTGGTGCTGGTGGGGGGAAGCTTTCCCCGGGGCTGTGGTTCATTGGCATGTGAGATGTGTAGAGCGGGAGCTGCCTGGCTGAGCTCTGCAGCTCAGGGAGCAGGGAAGCAGTCAAAGCCAGGTCCCAGGGCTGGTTTTGCAGTGAAAGAGAGGGTGATGTGAGCACCCTGTGATGGAGGTACTACCTCTCTCTGTTTGACTTGTCCAATTTAGATGTTTCTCTTTCCTTGGTAGCTGGAGTTGGTGGAGAATTAATAGAGCCTCCTAATCTAACTGGGTCTAACATTGTACATGCCATTACTCCAGGTTTCCTCTCACTGATTTTGCAGCCAGTCCCTGGGGAATGCTGGTGACCCTGTAGAAGGATCACCCATCACTCAAAGAGGGCACCACTGCAGGAGGCAGTGGTTGCAGCAAAGTCCTGCAGAGGGGTTGCCAGCTGCTGCATTCAGATGCACTGCAAACACTTGGCATCCTCCAGATGTCAGGCTAGTTTTAATTTAGACTGCTCTTCATTTGTGTTTTTGTTCCTCTTCTGTCATATCCCTTAGATTAATTGTCATTAGATTTGCAGGCGACTAGAAACATGCTACTGGTTTCCCCCCACAGAACATACTTGCATTTATCTCCCCCTCCCCTTAACCTGTACCAAAGATAACTGCTTCCTCTCAAAAGGAAGAGAAAGGAGTTTTTGGGATGAAAGCATGGTATTGTGGAAGACCTATAGGAAGTTTTTATTATTTATAGGAGTAATATCAAATGGAATTTGTGCAAGATTTTTTTAATGTTTATTTTTAACCCCTCAGAAAGCATCTTTGTGTGCATTAATTGTGTGACATTCAGGGCTACTGTGGTGGGATAAGATTCTCTCCTGGACTTGTCCTCTGCCACAGCAATCCTTTTATCTGGCAAAGTAGTAGGAACAAATAGAGTGCCTTGGCTGTTAAGAGCACAGCTTCACCAAAATCCAGGAAGTATTTCTGAATAGTTGTCCCATTCCCTGTTCCCTCTGGATGTCTCTTTGTCAGTGAAAAGCAGATCTAGAGAACATCATTAGGAATTGCATATTTATAACCTTTGGGTTAAAGGGAAACACCCCCATTTGAGGGGAAATGAGATATCCTCTCATGTCATTTAGTCATGAGGCCTTGGATGTCTGCCCTGTGCAGCAGGCTGCTGAGGGAAGAAGCTCCTCTTCTGCTCTAGCCTATGTTCCTCCCTGTCAGCATCCCACAGGAGAGGGATGTCAGGGACATACATGGGCCTGTAAGGGATTTCCTTAGGCAGGAATGGCCATGTTGAAAGAGGAAGAGTGCCCTTTCTAGCTCGTGTTTTCTAATTTTGCCCTGCTGCTCCACTTCTGCATCCAGGTAACCCCCCTGCCTCTGGTGCTGTGTCTGCAGTGGGAATGGTGCTACAGGGAGGAACTAACCCACGGCTGAAAATCACCTTGAGGCAGGCATATGGGGGTGTCAGCTTGGGAGAGAACCCATGTGCTGCATTCCAGGGATGCTTCTCAGGACAGAGACCCTACTCTGGGACATGGTTTTGGGTAGGCATGGATGGAGGCAGCCAAATTTCTCCTCCACTCCCAAACCTGGTTCTCTTCATCATGAGAACATTTGTCATTTGTTCTGTTTCCCAGCTCTCCTATTCCTCAGGTGCTGGCATTTCTGGGTTTGTTTTTTTTTAATAGGGAAAACAGAAAAGTAGTGTGAAGAGGAGGGTAAGAGGCAGAGCAGTCATCTCCTCTCCTCCAGTTACAGTCTGAATGAGACAGGGACGTGTCCCTGGGCCTTACACAGAGCATGGACAGCCAGCTCCAGCTGTGGTGCCCTCAAGACAGGGCAGTGTGACTTCCTATGCCCAGGAAATCAGTTCTGGTGTTTCTTGGCTATCAGTCTCCCTTGGCCTCTCCCAAAGTCCCAGTACCCCCTGGTGCATCTCCTTTCTGTCTCAGTGTAGTATGACAGCTGTCAGAAATCACAAGTCTTCACAAGTTGGAAAAATCTCTTTTATCCACAGCTTTTGTATAAACCTTCTTCTTTAAGGATTGACTGGTAGCTTGAGATCAAACGTGATTTACATGGAATTGAAGCTAAGCTCACTGTTTACCTTCCCTTCCTTCCCTCTGTACACTTCTTGCCCTTTGTTAGGGCATGCCTTCATGTTCATACCATGCTGCTGTGGTCCTGGCTGACTCCCAGGAAAGACATCCTGGAGAATCTGCTTGTAGTGCCCTAAATTTATGGGGCTAGGGAGGATGCTCCCTCTGCACTGCTCAGTGGGACATGGTCTGCTGAAGATCCCATCACTGCTCTGGCGTGAGGTGTTGATATGTGATGGACAGAGCCGTGGCATATGTGGAAAGTGTTCTCATACTTCTCACCTGGTGTCTTCCACAACAGGTTTTCTATGCAAATAGGGAATTTACATCTCGTGAAGAAATGCATTTTTTGCTGTTTGTAACTCCTTTTGTGCCTTTGGTCGCCGCTGTACTTTTTGAAGAGCTAATACTTCATCTGCCAAGCACCGCCTGCCCCTCCCTGCTCTGCGGATGGGATGTGCATGGACCCTGCACCTGCTCTGCCTCTGGAGAGGAGCTGCCACTCCCTGCCACTGTGCCACCACAGGAGGTGGCCTTTTGGGGACCCTGTGCTGCTGTGAAGTGACACAACACTGTGGGCAGAGGGGCAGCAGGTGTCAGGGCAGCCTTGGCCCCCTCCTGTGGCCTGGCAGCCACCTGCATGCTCGTCTGGGAGCTCCCCAGATCTTTGAAATGCAGAAGAGTGGTTAAAACCTTTTGGCCTTTTTATGTCCTTTTTTTCCCTCTTCCCTTTTTACAGGCTGGCACATAACCAGATGTAGTCACCGTCTCTTTTTTCTTTTCCACTGCCTTAATGCTTGAGCATTTGTCTTTTAAATAAACAGATAAATTACTCCCTGTACTACTGTGTGACCTGATTTCCTCTTTACTTGTGGAAGTGCTGGCAAACCCAGTGCCACTCTGCTGCTGGCCATGCTGTGGGACAGGGAGATCCCTTGGTAAAGGTGGGCTCGGGAGTTGCTGGGGTGTGCAGTGCAGTGGTGGGCTCCAGCTGTGCACAGCTGTTGTCTTCTCCAGTGTGACTGTGGCTGGAAGAGCTCCTGGTGTACACTGCCATTGAGGTTCTTTCTGTAGTCCAGCAGCATTCAGGGTGGAAGGGGAAGAATAGAGGTTGTGCATTTCTAGGGAAGCACTAGTAATGAATGCTGCTGGAGATGGCACCTCTTCCAAAAATGCCTGAAAACCCCCAAAAACAGTGGGATAGGAAGATGTATGAAAAATGGTGTTTGGGGAGAATGTGCTGGGTTTGTTTTTCCTGAGCTCCAAACTCAATGAAATGCTTGTGCTGGTACATTCCCCAAATGGTCAGCTGGAAGGAGAGGGAATTACCCAGGAGGGATTTGCCAGAAATGTTCCTTGAGCTGCACGGCAGCCCTTGGTGCAGTGAGGTCCCTGTGTGTCCTTCTGTGTGGGACCACAGCACTGCTGCCCCTCCCAAGCTCACACCCATCTCTTGCTGAAGCTGGTACCAGCACAAGCTCCAATCCCTGGTCCAAGATGGGAACATCCCAATGGGTCCAGAGCCATCCCAATGTGACAACATCACCAAACCAAATCACACAGTCAATTTTCACCATCTTTATTGAATCACAATTAACTGCAATCAATGCAGCTGTGCCATTAAGGCAGTTTAATTCCCTTAGCTTTATGGCATTTTTGCTCTTTACTTTAGAAGAACTGTGAAGCAATCAAGAAGGCAAGAAGTGCCCAGTGATGAGATGCATTTAGCAAGGCCAACATTTGCACACTGCCAAGGCACTGATCCTACTCAGTGATGAAGATGGCCTTCTCTGTAGAGATGCCTTTGATCTGGTTGGAGATCAGCTTGGCTACGATTTTCTTCTCTCCTAGTCTTGTCGGAGTGCATACTATTTCAGACTTCATGATCCTGCCAGGCATTATGTCCCTGAGGACAAAGGAACAACCAAAATAGTCTCAGCATTAATTCAGGTTATTTGCCACTTTTGAATAATTTCTCTTAAAGAAATAGTCACTGCATGTGTTTAGAGTGAGTATTCCCCTTCCCCCATGACCAATTTGCAGCAAGTGGGGCCTGGCATGGTGGTAATGCCTGGTGGTCCCAGTGATCCTGGGGACCTTCCCTGGAGTTCCCTGTACTGCTGAAACACCAAATTCAGCTCTGAGTGAAGCAGCTGTGCTCACACTTGCTGGGCAGCACAGCAGGAGCATGGGGGGAGTCCCTGTCATGCCCATCTGCCCTGAGCCTGTCATCTGCTGTGTGGGTCTTTCTGGCCAAATGTGGTGCAGTTTCAAACGCAGCTGGCAAAGGTCCCTCTTACTGCAAATCCCCTAACCGCTTCTTCAAGGATATTTTAAAAAACAAAACCAAAACAAACAGAGTCCTGCCATGGTCATTTCATTGGCTCATCTCCTTACCCCAGCTCAAATGTTGTCATCTTAAATATGCCCAAGCCCTCCACCAGCAGCTTGCAGTTTTCCAGGGTCACATTCAGCTTGTTCTTGAAGATGAATGCACAGTTGAAGTCATTGTACAGAGTGGCTGTTTCTGGCATCTAGCAGAGGAGGAAAGAGAGAAACAAATCCAAAGACTTGGGATTAGAGGGGTGGTAAAGATGCCAGAGCTTCTGCAGGTTTGCTCACCACCAGCATGACAGGGGACAGCCCCTTCATATCCTTTCCACCCACCCGAAGCACTGTGTTAGATGGGGCGGTAATAAAACTTTGATTTCATGGCTGCTTTCAACCTTCAAATGAATGCTGAATAGCCAAATAAGATGCCAAGAACTGAACATCCTAGGAGGCAGCTGTCTGGGAGATCCCCCTGGGAATGCTAGCACCACTGTGGTGCTGGAGTGAGCAGAGCTTTAACCCTTGTCCTCCCAGAGCCCAGCTGGCAGCTGCCTCACCTGGACAGTGATGGGAGGATACTGGAATCTCATTGAGGTCTCCTTGGTGAGTTTGTCGTTGGTTTCCTTGACCTCAGCAATGGCAGTGACAAGGATGAGCACTTCATCTTCCACGGAGGACAGTGTCTTCATGTATGCATCAGGTGCTATTTTCAGGGGGATCTGCATCTCTGCAGGAAAGAAAACACAGCTTGGTGTTTCATCACATGCCCAGGAATTGGGTGGCAAAGTCGGCAGGATGTGGCACGAGCCGTATTTGCTGAGACCATCCTGCTTTCCCTTCAGTCCCTGCGGGGGGAAGCCCTCCTTCCCATGGGCTGCATTTGCATACCTGGCAAATGCAGCCCATGGGAAGGAGCTGCCTTTGTGTCCTGCCCTGCTGCATTTTGACAGCAACAGCATAGGAGTGAAAACACTCAGAGCTCATCAACAGCAAAGATTTTTTTTTTGAGAGTGATTCATGCTAGGAATCAGCAAGGGTTGTTAATTATTTATCACTCGTTAATCTCTTGTTTAGCTAATTTCAGTTACATGGCTTGGGATCAAAAATACAACCTAGGTGACTCAAAGATGTGCACAGCACAGCAGCCAACAGCTCCAGGGATCAGCCAGGCAGGCAGTCGTGAAGTGGGAATTTGCTTGGGCAAAGAATTCAGAAAATAACACTCACCAGCATCACCACCACCCAAATTAGAGTGGCAAACAGAACAACTAAAAAAGGCTGAAACTTCCAGCCATCTAAATCCTGTGAGGGATATGATCCACATGGATGCACACAAAGCCTGTGGTGACATCTTTGATGTTCAGACAGTGAGGACAGGAGGGAGATGCTTCAGCACACCTCGCTCATGCCATGAAAACCTCTGTCTGCCCACACTAATGTACTCCTAAATCACCTCCTTGAAGCTGCAGCAGGGCCTTCATGTTTTGGTCCCTGCTACAGAGGGATCCCAGTCTGTAACTGAGACTTCAAATGCAGTGAAGAGAGAGGAGATTGTAGGCAGGCGGTTTCTGCTCTTCACAGAGTACAGGGCCTACACTGGTCTAGAGTGGAGCCAGTACAAACCCCAGACTGCCACAGTGAATTAGATTACAGAACACAGCAAGCTTTCTGTGCTTACCAGATGGGCCTTCAAGAGTGATGATCTCCTTGACAGTTCCAAGATTGGCCTGAACGTCTCCAGTATAGTACTGCAGCTGGCAGGAGCCAATAAGGTCAACGGTCCAGTTCCCAGGAGTAGAGATCTTCACTGTGATGGCCATTTCCAGGGGATTGCCAGGATGCAAAGGTTCTGTATTGGTTATCTCCAGGTGGAGCCCAGTCTTGGTGACTGGCTCCTTCGGGACCAAAGGCTCACTGTTGGCACCTATTCCCCGCACAGTCGAAGCGTAGCCTGAGCGAGGCATCAACCCCGAAGGGCGTAGGAAACTGTAAGCTCTTTGCATGGACATCCTTTCCTGTCTGGAGCCTGGATGAAGAGAAATATGGGTGACAGCTGTATCTCAGTCTCCTCACCCAGAGCTATCTTCCCTTTATTTATGCTTTTGCTGATAAGCAGAGAGGATGTCAGAGCACCTCCAGCCTCTGCTTAGGACAATTTCTTGGTTTATGCTACCACCAAATCTAGCTGTAGCATTCTGGCCTGGAAGAATTTCCCGGAAGAGACAATTTAGAGGATGGATACTCTTAAATATTTCAGCCTGATAGTTTTGCCCTCCTCACTGAGAAGGTTTTAACAATCTAGGACAACATGGCTGGATCTTGAGAACTGTGAGAAGGACATGTGGGATTTCTGTTTTCCAAAATGGTTTGGGGGAATGTAAAGACAAAATGAAGAAATGAAAAAATAAAGCCAAGGTCAGTGTGACACAAGGTCCATCACTCAGCCCATTTCTTTCACTGTCTGGAAGCTTGCTTGTGTCCCTGAGGAGCAGCCTATAGGTGTCACTGCGGGCCTGAGGATGCCTGGGAGCAGTGCTGCCTCCCGAGGTCTCCTGGCCTTAGGCCGAGTTTGCCACTGCAGCTACTCCTGCAGTTTTCTCCTGGAAACCTGCTGTGGGGTGACCTGCAAGGTGGGGGTCCCCTCTTTGGCACTGTGTCAGAGGATGGGGGCAGTTACCTTCAGGGTACTTGTACTCCTTGGTGATGTCTACCCGCCTGTTCTGCCCCACGGCTTTTGTGCTGATGTTCTTGCCGATGGCTTGGGTCTCCGTGCCGACCTTGAAGTATTTATCCTTGCCGTTCACCTTCTTGACCACCCAGTAGACTCTGTCGGCGTTCACCTCCGCGTACACGAACTTGGCGTCGTAGGGCAGGTACACATCTCCTTCCCGCACAGCCTTCACCGGGCAGGGCCCACACTGGAAACGACCTGCAAAGGGCATTCGATACCAGCTGGCTTCACAAACACCTGCTGTGGCTCCAGTTTTTGCTCCACCGGGAATCTGTGGCCATGGCAGTTGATGCTTAGCAGTAAACAGCCCTCCAACTCAGTAATGAACTCCAAACTCTCTCATTTATCCCAGAGCTGCTTAGGAATTTTTTATAGATGACCAGGGTCTGGTAGGAGCTTTTGAATGTTTCCCCTCACTTAGATAATTTTAAAGTTAGAAAGCCACAGCCGAGTTTGATAAAAGGAACGGAACATAACGATGCCTTGACCAAACACGAGCAATGTGTTTTAAAGAAGTAGGTAAAATAGTGTAAAAGTAGGCCCACAGGATGCTAAACATAGCTGGAACCAGTGCGTAAACAGATAATGAGGAATATGGTGGCTTTTGTGTAAATGTTACGTGACAAGAAACAACAGCACGTGCCCTAAGAGAAGTTCCAGGCAAGGTCATCTGGAACGCTGGGGGTACTTGGTGAGTACGACCACCAGGGACCCCTTCTGACAACTCCCCAGGACCATAAAAGGCCTTCCAGTAAGAGGCAGATGCAAGCAAATTAGTTCTAGAAGAAGCGATGTTTATGTACTAGCCATATAATGAATATGTACGATCATAATGGAATAAATACCTTGTTGTAAAATTTCATGATACACCCAATCAGAGGGAATACCCTCCGGGTGTTCAGCGTGCTGTAATAATGAATTTGAAGCCAATACTTCAAAATTGTGTTAGAAAGTTTCTTCCTTAGCCAATTTCAGTATGAGATTATTAAGTCAGCTGCATCCAGACACCTGTGTTTGATCTCTAGGCAATATTCCACTTTCTGCACTTCCCTGAGGATTATCCTTTTGGGTTTTTCCCACCTTCAAATTCCCTGAACCTGTGCAGGGAGTTTCGGTGGTCACTCCTCTCATCTACCAATGAACAGGCTCATGACCTCAATGATTTAGATGTCCTCTAACCCCTGAAACAAAATTCACATTCCCACATGGTTCGTTTTGTGCCTGCCAAGAAATGCTGCTCTTTCCATCCTGGGCTGAGGGGGCAGGAGTGCTGTTTCACAGTGTCACTGCCCTGGTGCATGAAGCTGTGTGTGGGGAGTACCAGGTTTGCTGACTGGGAAGCATGTTTTACACACAAAATGTCCCTGTCTCCCTCAGGAGTTGCAGAAGAGCCTTTCTAGGCAAATCTTACCTTGACTTTGCTCCTGAGGGGTTGAATCAATTGCCTGCCAGCCACTAAACCCATCTGGTATGTCTGTTCTCTTCATCCAGGCATCATTCCACACATGGAAGTTCCTGCATGCATTTGGGTTGGAAAGAGAAGGAGTGAGTTGTTACAGCCTGAAGAGTCACGGTCTCCTCCCTTAATCCTTTAGTAAGGGCATATTTAATGGGTACTTGCACATAACCCTGTGAAACCCCTGGCTTTCCCTCTCTCTCTCTCCCTCCTGGGCAGCAAACCCAAGCAGTAGTGAAATTCTCAAAGGAATTGCTGGGGCTGGGAAATGGGGCACTCCAAGGCAGCACAGGGCATAGGAAGTATCAGCCCCACTTGGCAGTACCAGACAGAGTCGAAGGACAACGAGTTCAGCTTTTCTCCTTTTTCGTTCAGGTAAACATCAACCCTCAGGTTCTCCTCCGTGTCGTGGGCCGAGTCGAAGGTGCTCACACAGCGGCATGGCACCCCCAGGCAACGCATGACTGCAGCACAGACAGACAAAACACAGGGTCACAAAATCCCTCAGCCTGGCAGGCATCCTCTTACCTGACCCCTCTGCCCACCCAGGCTCCTCTTGAGCAGGTGCTCAGGACTCTGTCCAGATGGCTTTTGAACATCTCCAAGGATGTAGGTTCCACAACCTCTCTGTGCCAGTGCTTGGTCACTCTCACAGTGAAAAAAGCTGTTTTCTCAGGTTCAGACAGAACCTCCCATGTTTCAGGCTGTGCCTATCACCACATTGGGTGTCAATGAGAAGAGCCTGTCTGTGCCCCACTCCTTCCTGTCAGGTATTTGCACACAAGGATCACACCCCCAAAGGCTTCTCTTCTGTCTGAGCAGTGCTGGCTCCCTCAGCCTCTCCTTACAGACAGACCCTGGCACCTCTGTGGCTCAGAGGCACAGTGATTTGGCTTACTAGCACAGTAATTGGGTGTCAGAGAAGGGAGGCAGGTCATGTTCACTGCTCACCTGTGTTGAGGACTCCTGCAAAGACCCAGCACTGGCCATAACGCACTGGCTTCTTGGTTTTGTAGTACTTCTGCAAAATCGTCACACTCCCAATCCAATCCATAGGGGATGTTCCACTGATGTAGTTCCCTGACCAGTTCCCCAGCAGGACTCCGCTGTCATCGTTGGCATTAACCTGTGGCCACACATACATACAGAAAAATTAAGGGATGAGGCTGAATGAGGCTTAAACCCCACGGTCTTGGCCTGCCCTGTGGCTTCCCTGGTACTCCACAGGCATGTGAGACCCCTCAAGGCTGCTGGTCCTGGCTGGGGGCTCCCCTGATTAGAAACTCTACCTGGATATCTAGAGGGAGGTGGAAATTCTGCTCAGGGCAGTAACGATTAACTCTGCATCCTGTGTCTTAAGCCACAGGGCTCCAAAAGGGTCCCAGCACAGAGAATAGCTACCCACCCAAAACACAACCCTTGTGTTGGCCTCACCAGCACAGCTGATGAGGAAGGACAACCACTGGGGCAACTGCAAGCTTTGGAGATGGGAACGTGCTATATTTTTGTTTGCCTTTTCCCTCCACCCCAAAGCGCCTTTGTCTCTTTGCTTGCAGTTTCCCAAAGGAATTCCTTTCAGATGCCTCCTGAAATGGTATTCATGGTCCCAGGGAAAGAAGAGCAAGTAAGGATGAGGGAGGATATGAAGGGGCAAAGCACTTCACTGAGAGAGGCTTACCAAAGCAGACATGGCTCTGGACACATGTGCAGGATCCCTTCTCTGATCCAGGCTGAGCTTGCTTTTGTCCAGCAGATACATGCAGGCATCCAAGACAAATTCCTCAAACTGTTTTGGGGAGAAAACGGAGATATTTTTATATGCTGCTCTAAAACAAAATTTGCTTGTTTTATTGAATTTCCAAGGCTGTGGGCCTTCCCAAAGCTATTCTCTCCAAACAAGGGCTAAAATGAAACCCAGCCTTGTAAGACAAAAGGCTGTCTCGAGTGTCTTGCAAATACAGTTGAAACCTGACCCAGCAATCTTTACTCCTGTGCACAAAAGTCACCAACATCACCTCCCTGCAACTCTGCAAATTACTCACAAGAGTAATGAAATTTTAAGATCTCTACTGATATTTAGTCTATTGACATAGGCACAAAATGAACCTTGGGAAAAAGAAAGGTACGTAAATGCTAATTATTACAACAAAGATTCATAGTTAGCAATTGCTGATAAAGCTCCCTGAGGTCCAGTTCACAAAGATGTCAAACATATGATCCAATGCAGCTTGTCAGAATCAATATCAATTCTCATTGCTTAACAGCAGGATAAATATTAGGATAGGAACAGCCCTGCAGATGATGCCCTTTGGTCCCTTTAGTGTAAAGGCATCAGTGTGAGCACCTTTGGGCTACGTATGTCCTGCAGATACATATTCTGCAGATAGCCTGCAAAAATTGTAGAATTACAAAACAAAACAAAACAGAAAAAACCCCAGGTTTGAATGTTTTTTGCTGGACATTTCTGCCTGGATAGCACACAGCTGTCAGTGAAGGCACCACTTGAAAGGTGATAACGTCTGCCAGTAATTTTACCCTCTTTATTCCTGACTATGATGCAACAGGTAAATCAGATTTTTTTTTCCCTATCAGCCCTCTCCATATCTCATTAGCTGACTAACAGCACCTACAGTTGCATGAGAGCAGGAATTCCCTTATGGGAATTTTTTCAGTCAGAAATATCCTGTTCCCAGTTTCCACATCCTTTACCAGGGGAGTTGCATCATCTGATTATAAATGTGCCACTTAACCCCACTCTCCAGCTGTGGGTGGGGAACACACATAGGCACACAGGTTACTCTAAGCAGGTGAGCCCTCCCAGTGAAGCTGGCAGGGTCATTCCAGCACTTTGAGCTCCTCATGCGCTCCATGCTGAAGGGATGAAGAAGGGCTATAGGGCTGACAAGACAGCTGTGTTTTACCTGCCCGAAATTCCAGGGCCTGTCGTAGATGCTGTATGCAGACCCAACATAGATGGTGCCAGTGTCGTTGAGCACGTATTCCTCCTTCTCTGCATCATTGGACATGTAGACAACATCATCTGCAAAAACAAATCCCTCAGATGTCAGGTGGTTTGCAAACCCTGTATGAAATCTTCCATGGAAAGCTAAACTGGGGTAACCAAGGATCTGCAACATTCTCACCAACAGATGACCATGCAGCATCCCCATTTTTTTGCTCCTATCATGAAAGGATTTCCAATAAGACTAATCTTTAATTTCCCCCTGTAGGTCTATTGCTATGTGACCACTCTTCCATTATTGCAAAAATCTTACTAGTGAACACTGTGGAGTACTAGGTAAGCAGCAGAGAGAACTGGGGAACTGATGGCCACCAACCACACAATTTTTTATTCTGGTTATTTTTTTCTGGATCTTAAGCCAACATAATTCTCTCAGTTAATCAGGGGAACAGAGAGGGATGATACAGAGGTGCAAACAGATGTGACAGATAGATGTCCCTCTATGTCCCAGCACTGGAGAATATCCAATGAGGAGCTGGCTCGTTGCTATTGCCCAGCTTCCCACTGTCTCCATGAGGACGCTGCTTACAGTGTTTTATGGGGAAAAAGCAACGTATGTAAGAAAGAGAATAAGGAAAATAGGAGGCAAAATTCCATCTGGGACAATCCCTGGTAGAAGTAATTATCACTCCCAGTTGCAAGACCACTCACCTTCACACCAAGGATTGAACAAAAGGTAGACAACGCCATTTTCAGGCTTGTAAATGTTACTGCCAGTCTTCACTTGCAGGCTGTATATTCCCACAGGGGCATTGGGCGCGCTGGTGATGGACAGCAGGCACTGAGGAGACAACAAGGAGAGACAGCATGAGGGACACCCCGCCATGCCTACATGCATGGCACAAACATGGTGCCACAGAGCTGGCACGAGTGGCAAAACTGGGGGCCTTGCAGATCCCTGTGGGGAAAGAGGGGAAGGCAATGGGATAGGGCAAAGCCTGCCTGTGCATGGGGGGATCAATGAAATAAGCAGGACAAGGCTGCTGCCCATCTAAAATCACAGAACTAAAGGAAAGCAGGATGGGGGTATGAGGATGCTTTGCTCTGTAGCTTCTGATAGGCTTGGTACTGGGCATTGGTCTCCTTGTCCACAAGCTTTACCTCTTTGCCTTTCCTCTCAACCATGGAGATTTTCCACCCATTGAAATCCTCTCTCTCCGGTTTCAGAGACAGCAGGCTCCCCCTGTTTTTCATTGGACTTTCACCTGGAAACAAACCCAAGACAATATGTGTGAGGGTTGCACAGGTCTGCAATGCCTGTGCAGTGCCAGGAAGAGGCAGCTGGATGCTCCTGGTGCTCTCTGGCTTTGCCTGGTGGCCGCAGAGGGACCCTGCTTACCGATGCCAAAGCGCAGGGTCAGCTTGTCGGCAGCCCTGAGCTCCCTGCTGAGGCTGACCTGCACCTGGAAGGGCTGCCCGCGCCGCACCACCAGGCTCTGGATGTTGTACCCATCCGTGTGGTGCTGCCGCGTGTTCTGGCTCTTCAGAAAGTCAACCCCAGTGACCTTCAGACTGCTCTCTGGAAAAACATCAGGAGAAAAGAAGAGTTGGTGATTTTCTCAGTAAAAACAGTTTTCTTTTTCTTGATGCAGCCCTATGAGTCATCAAAATATCTAGAGTAACAAGAGATCTGGCAAAATACAATATAAAATCAAATCAAACATTAAAAAAAATCAAACAATTTAAAGAAACTACTCAGAGGTGAACCTCAGATCCCCTGGGTGGACATGGAGGGAGAAGGAGGAGGCAGAACCATGTTACAGCAGCTCAGGGCCAGATAGTCAGAGGGCAAGGCAGGAACTTGTCCCTGATCTGGATGGGTTGCTGCAGAACACTCACCACAGAGCACTGCCCCCCTTCAGAGGGGCTGCTTTTCCCATTTGGCTTCAGCAGATATTTACTCCCCAGCAAGAATCTCTTGCAAGCGCCTTGCTCCCATCCATTCCCAACACAGCAGCTGATTTTTAAGACACAATATTTAAAATGACTGCCTCCACTCCTGCAACTCTGGATGGGATCAGGGCCAGGAAAAGCCTCAGCATCTCTGTGCCCAGTGGTTCAGGGCTGTAGCATAGGAGTAGAACTCCGAGAGGCACAACCCAGTGCTACACCTAAGCAAAAAGAAAGTCCTCAGCTTTAAATGATGATGGAGATTTGGGGGTCACTGCATCAGGCTTTGGCAGGCTGCCAGCTGTGACAAGAAAAGCCAGAGCATGCTGGAATGTGGCTGAGCTGTATTTCTTCGGGAGCATTTATGTCTTGTACCTGCCCATCAAATATCCTCAAAGGATGAATTCTGTGTGAACAGCAGGGAGTAACAATACCTCATAAGCACTCTTCTCATGAGTGATTCAGATGAAGACATGGGAGAGGCAAAAACGGGTTACGGTAACTTTGATATTAGCAAGTCAAAAGCATAATGGTTGAAGAGATTAATTCACCAAATGTCTTGACAGATTTGCATGGTACCTGGCAACAATGTTATTATCAACAAGAACAATCCCTAACACAGAAGAGGCTGGAATCTGCTGGTAGCTAGTGTGGCGTGAGAGATGCCACATGCAGGGCTAGTCCCAGGGCAGGCTGAAATCAGCAGCACACTCCTTACCTGAGCAGCAACTGCAGCCCTGAGTAAACAGAACCCAGCACCCATGGATCCCCACCATATCTCTGTGTATTTCTTCTTCGTAAATATATATAAACCATATTTATCTTCATTACATACCAGATATAACTGGCACAACAAATAGACTTAAAATTGACCATCATCTTTTGTTAACCAGCTTAATATTTGAGTGCTTTTTTGTTTGCTTGCTGCATGCCAGTAGCCAGCCTTGGGCTGATATTTTGCGCAATGGGGTGTGTGTGCATTTGTGTCAAAAAATTTCAGCTGGAGGTAGCTATTTAACCCTCTTGAGGACAAAGAGGAAGTGCATCTTCCTCAGCATTAAGAAATCTCCAAACATTAAAGTTGCTCAACCTTGTTCTTTATGGAAAACCCTGGCGCTGGGCTGAGAAGATACCAGAAAGCCTTGGTCCTGGGAGAGGGATGCAAAGGGACATGAGAGTTGAACACAAAGGATAACTGTAGGAAAGGGCCCAAGGAAATCCATCTATACAGCATTTCTTAACTTAGGGACTGCATATCCACCCCATTTCTGGACATCACCAGTGCTGTTGAGGATGCACAGGGAAGAATCACTGACAACAGCTGCCCTAGAGCACGGCCTGACCGTGCTGAGCACTGTGCCAAAGACCTGTCTCCACTCAGCTGCCCGTCAGTTGTGCAGTGTTTATTCCTGTGCAAACACACCTGCGATACCCTGTGACCTGACTGGCACGGCGTCCTGTGCCAAGGAATGCCTCAGAGCGAGCCAGTGGCACACCCATCACCACATCCCAGGGGGCTTAGCCACAGCTTGCCTTCCCTGGGCAGCCCTCACCTGCTGCTTTTGTCCTCCTGCCCTGCTTCCTGCCCTGGGCATGGAGCTGAGCCCCCACACACCCTGAGTCTGGCTGCCTGCAGGCACCTTTGTGTGCCAACACGGAAATTCATGATTTACAGAAGAGCTGAGTATACCTAGAACACGCAGGACAGAGGCTCAGGCTGCGAGAGGCAGTCCTGTTTGTGCTCATTCCTGGGCCAGACCAGAAGCAAGCCCAAACCTCAAATCCTGTCAGATTTCTTTTCTTTTTTTAATGGAAAAAAATACAAGGCAGTATTTTGTTGCCTATTTCTATGATTTATCCTTTATAGAGCTCCTTTCTACATTAACCCACAAGCCCCATTGCATCACTGCCTGCCTGGAGAGATGTTCAGAGCTACAAGAGAACAGTGATCAAAGATGGGCACCTTGTCACTGGTAAGTATGTGGGGCCTTCTTTCCCTTATGATGAGGAGGTGATGGGGTTTAAAAAACCTATCAATATGGAGCAGGCTACTTGTAGTATCTTTGGCTTCAGTGGGAACAAGGGCTGCTCAGAATGACAGAAGGGAATTGGGATGAAAACTGCAGTTTCTCAAGAGAGAGCATAATTTGGATACCTGTGCTTACTCCTGATTTTTGTCCAGCCTCCAGGCAAACACTCATGCACATCCCAGAGATGTGAGATCACATCCCAAAGATGCTGCAGTCCAAGACTTCTTGGCAAATTTCAACTCATACGCACTCAGAGCACAGATGTTTGAGACTGAGGGACTCAGAGCAGTGTTAAAACATCCCTCCCCTGCTGAAAGCCATGGAGACCTGCTCCCAACTCTGCTGCGGGCACCACCCAGCCCACATGGGCATCTGCTCAGCTACATCCCAAACCCCAGGGGTTCTGGGCATTCTGGGGCTGGGCTGGGCTGGGCAGTGGTGCTGGTTCAGCAGCTGCTGCAGGAGTGACCCAGGCACCTTTCTAGGCAGGTGCAGGAGCTCCTGACAACAGGGCAGGCAGGACAGCCATGGGACAGAGCTCAAGCCCAAATAAATCCTCCTTTTGGTTATTTTGAAACTTCCTTCAGATGCTATCAGCCATCACTAAAGAGCAATAATCTACATGAAAAAGTAGCCTGAAAGAAAGAAATTATTTTAACATTGATGTGGAACAAGTTTAAAAGAGCTGCATTTCTTTCCCATTATCACTGACAGAACCAGATGTCTACAGGTTGAAGAACAGTGATGAAAAATGAGCTGTGTCTTGTAGTTAGTTTACCAATCTGTCAAAAACAGAATTTGCACAGCTAGAGCAAACTGATCCCCTGTGAGCAGTGCTGGCATCAAAACTTCTTTCCTCAAGGTGTCACCCATAGCAATCAGAGACCTGAGAACCTCTGGAGCTGCAATTCTCCCTGCAGGAGACTTGCCAAACTTCACACCTAACATATGTCAAGCATCAAAAACTCACCAGTGTTGCTGAACATGGTTCTTGTCAGAGTTTCTACCCGAGATGCTTGCAGTGCCAGCAGCTTCCAAACACCTGAGCAGTCTCTGCCACTTGTTTCTGAGTGTGGAGAAGGAAGACAGGCTGCCCTTTTTATCTGTGTCTTGCTCTGAGGTGTCAGCAGGTCCACTGCCAAGGGGTGGTGTTTCAAGAAAGGAAGTTCCTGTGGAAAAAAAAAAAAAAAAAAAAAAAGACTACAACTCCCTCTGCACATAGTCAGACCCTGAAAAACAGCGAAACTTAAATCCCGACTCACATGGAAGGTGAATTTGCATAATCAGATGACAAGTGGACAGACCCTTCACTGACAAACAGTAAAATCATGGGCTAGGTGAGTAACAAGAATTCACCTATGCCCTAATATCCAGGTCACCAGGACTGCAACTCCAGGGCTAACTTTACAAGGAGGCACACAAGCATTTAATCCTTAGGAGAACAGAATTCCCCATTAGGACCAGTCTAACATGCTTATAAGTTAATGAGGTTTCTGTCATCACATTTGGGACAGAAATACTTGGAGCCATGGGCTAAAATCCAGCATTTACACATGTGGGTTGAAAAGCTGAAGGATCCTAGCACTGGCCCCCTCCCCGCAGGATGAGGTGGACCTCAAGGGACACAGCCCAGTGGGAGCACTGAGTGGGAAAGAGGAGAATCAGACTATGTCCAGGAGGAGAAAGAAATGTGATGGAACAGGAGCTGTTTGCTGGCTGCTCTTTGTTGGCAGCTCTGCCAAAGGTCTCTGCCAGGACATGGTTGAACCCCACATGCCCCACAGCCATCCTGGTCCTCAGGGCGACCAAAAGTGGAGAGATGAGCCTACACCACAGAGAGGAGAGCTGGTGGTATACAAGCCACCAGTGACATGGGCACAGTGTCCAGAGAGACAAATGTCCCCAGGTACCCAGAAACTTAGAGGTGGCTCAGCTGTGGGAGCAGCCTCAGCCTCCTGATACCCCCCTCAATGGGAGCTACCCAAGATTCAGCAAGGTAGAATTCTGTTTGCAAGACTGCCCTGTCTAAATGTGGGTTCTTCCTAAAGAAGATCTCTCTTTGGAAGCCTTCAAAGGCACCGACTGTTCTCCACTGGTTTGGGTAAGCATATATTTCCCTTTGGGAGGACAGTTTCCCTTGGTGCAAACGCGGAGCTGAGTTAGCAGATACCACCCTCCGAGCATGTCGCTGCTTGCTGGCAGGTGTATGTTGGGTGTCCTTGCTTGAGAGCATGACTAGGGCACCACAGGGCACCGAGGGTTCAGCACACATCCCTAATCTCACTGGACATCTGAAGATGAACAAGAACATTGGAACCACCAATGTTCTCAGCAGAAGGAGCATCACTCAGCATTCAGCACCAGACAATGCGCTGGCAATTGCGTATTTCACTATTGACAAAAACACTGCAGCCCTGATTTACCTTTCCGTGTCCCTTTTATTCTGCATTTCCTTCCTCCTAGTGGGTGAAAGACATTTTTGTTTAGGAGCAGTATGGGATGAAGTGAAGTATACACGGAATGTCAGTACAACAACATAACCAGTAATGCGTGTAATCTGAACATTTATGATATATCTTACTGGTTTTCACTTAACTGCAGCAAGAGTAATCCACATCAGCTGAAGTCACTGACAGTAGTTTCCTAATCCAGTCTCAACCTGTTTTATACATCATTCTATGCTTGGTTGGAGGCATCTTAAATTGTGTTGACACAATAGTCCTACAGCAAAATTACAGATTTTTGCAAACAGGAACAGATTTATATTGGTAACACTTTGCTTCTGAAAAAATGTTCTATATTTGTGCTGGAGGGTGAGCAAGTGAAGCAGGGCATGTATTCACCAGAAGTCATTCTTCCAGTCCTGTGGAGTTTTGCAAAACTTTGATTACAACAGTGTGCTTGTCCTGACCCTCACTTTAAACCTCAGAGTTCAAGGAAAGATTGTAAAAATTACATGGATGTGGGTCCTGCCCTGCCACCTTTGAACTTACTCCATCTTGGAAGGTGGCTGACCTTTTTTGGCAGGGAGGTTTGGCCATTGAGGCATGGTTTCAGTTCCTCTTTTGCTTTGTGCAGCTGCTGATCTAGCCTGCTCCCATTATCTTTCTCTACACACTGGAAGTATCTCAATTCAACAAAACTAAACCTGGCGCGTGGTACCACGCTCCCAACACAACCTCCCGCCCCTGGCTCGTACCAGCCTGCCCTGCCAGGAAAGGCCATTGAACTCTAATACTCTCCAGGAGTTGTTGGCAAGGTCTGAGAAGAGGAATTTCAGCTTAAACTACAGGAATGTTTTTAAAAGATGTGGTTTCAAGTTTTTTCACGTTGTCAGCAGATGATCTCTATCTTTTTACAGGTAAACCTCCTGTCTTTGCTGATCAGAGTGGCTGGCTATAGTTCAGCTCCATGGCTTTTTTCTTCTTGGTGAAGCAATGAAAAAGCCCATTTTAATTTCATTTTTTTACCCCCAAACAGTTTTAACCATTAATCACTTCAATCTTTCTCATAAAACTATACTCTTTTAATTAACAGTAAGAGAAGATTTTTTTCCCCACAGGCAATCTCCCTATTCCCAATAATTTTACTTCCCAGCTTGCAAAATAAGACAACAGAGGCGGTCAGCCTTATCTATATCTGTCTGTTGCAAGGTCACCTTATTAGCTGGCACAAGAAATAAAATTAGCTGGCAAACAAATAAAATAAAATTCCCCAGTGGCTGCTCCCCTATTTGCAAGCTTGTCTTTTGTCTCAGGTTTTGTTTATTTTGTGTATCAAAAATGACAAAACAAGTCAAACTTCCAGAGCATGACCACAGGTATTGATGCCAAATACGAAAGACAAATCCTTAGCTTAACGTTTTCATTCATTTGCAACCCCATGAGAAACTGCCCTTTGTAACAGCAATTTACTGAGCTACATTTTTTATAAACACCTGAGGCTTCAAGTTGATTTTGTTTTGTCGGGTTTTTTTTCTATGTCTAGTCAGAGTATACTCAAAATAAATAAGAAATCAAAAGGCTTCCTTTTCGGCGGTCTGAAAAGGTGAAGTCATCATCTCAGCCTTCCCACGGGGTTGCTGTGAGGTGTCAGAGGGTGAGCAGTGCATCTGGCATGGAACACATGGACACAGCCCCTGTCTGGGTCCTGATGGCACCATGGTGAGGAGATGTCCTCCACTGACCACAGCAGGACTGCTCCCATGTGCACCACCTAGTAGGTGTTGAGTCCTGCCTGAATCACAGCCTAGGGAGTGATAAGTAGTGAGAAATCTTGGGGGTGTCAAAGACAAAAAAAGCACAGAAGAACAGCTGAGGATCTGGTCCATCTAATTGGAACTAGATTTGAGGTGCTACGTAGGTCCTGCTCTCACAATTTCATTAAGATGTACCTCAGTCTTTAGGAATGTCCTAGTATTGAGACACATCGCATCCACACAATGATCCTGGCGTGCCAGTTACTCTGAAAGGAGCATTGATTTGATCACTTCTCACTCACACACTTTGACCATGGACATGACAGTGGTCTGTGCCCACAAGGCATCCCATGTATCCAGCAGGCAGATTCACTTCTAATCCAACATGAGCCAGCTTGTGGTAGGCATTCGGACGTCAGGGGTTGATGAAAGATGGCCAAGCCCAGATCTTAACTGATTCCAAGTCATCTGGCCCCAGGTATCTGGTAATGAGTTTCTCACAGGCAAATACCAGAGAAGTGATTGATGCCAGTATAATTATTATGGAAATTCCACTGTTTCACAGCATCGTGAAGTCATAGACTACCCTGAGTTGTAAGGGACACACAAGAGTCATGGAAGCCCTATTCCTTCCTTCCAGCTGAATGCTGAAAGAGGATTTTTGGACCTAAGTTAGGGATATAGGTGACTGGCTTTGGGCATTCACCTGCAGAAGGAATGAAAACTGTTATCATCCTGTGCCCAACCCAGCACCACCCAAGGGCTCTGCTCCTGAAGAAGGCAAAGACAGAGATCAAATAGTGACCATTCCTCCACATATATCAAACGTAGACTTACAACTACTCAGGCAAAACACTCTCCCTGACCTGAAAGAGACGTTCTGTGGGCCCAAAAACTGAGGTTTTAGACCGCTGACAAAAGAGAGAGCTGCTTTAAGAGCAAGCCAAAATTCTATGATGTTAAAATATTTTTTAAGATCCCTTTCCTGGCAAAGGTGCAAAAGGCAAAATTGCAATATCAGTCCAGATATATGGAGCAACAACGTGTGAAGGCTGAACCTGGAATTTCAGTACTATGACTTCTTGACCCTCAGTTCCAGTACAACTGTTGCACTGGAAACACTGAAATATGCACGCTCCAGTGCTGAGATATTATGTATTAGTCTAAAACAACTCAATATATGGTACTTCTGCTTCTCGGCAAAATACTGTAGAATTTTGAGCAATAAATTACAAGAAAGATCTCCATCATGTCATGTTTTAAAAATATTTGCCCACTTTTTGAACCTGATGAGCCAGCTAGCCTCTGCTGCTTCCTGCAGGCAGGAGTTCCTCATCCAAATGACACACTGCAAGAAGAGGAAGCTCCTTTGGCTTTGACGCTTGCTGGCTTCCCTTGTGGCCCTCGTCCTCAGAGGAGACAATTGACAGCTCACCTTCTCCATTATTCTAGCTTACTTTCTCCATGCAACTTATGGTCTTCTCAGCCCCTGTTACAAAGCACCATAATCTGTTTTGCAGTCTGAATGGCCCTAGCCTGCTAACTCCCTCCTCACACCTTCATCCCATCCAGAGACTTGAAATGGGGAGAAGGACTGCCCTCACCATGCCATCCCATAACCTACAGTGTGTGTTTGAAAAGGGTCCAACTAGTGGGTGGGTGTAGTTATTCCAGGGCTGTATCCACCCTACTGCCACTGACCCATGAACTTGCTTGCATGTATGACCACACTGACTGATTGCAGTGTGAACACATACCCACAGCCTACACCTAAAGCAAACAATATGAAAAGGTACAAGGAAAAATAAAGCAAAAGAGGGCTGCAAAAAATAAATGGTAAGGGCAAGGAAATCAACAGCGCAAATATTGAATCAGGGATAAAATAGTTTATCCATGTATTAAAAACAGCTCCAGCAAACAAGGAAAATACTGAAAGAATACCTTCCCACCTGCAGGATATGTGTTAGGTTGCAAATATTTAAGTGAGAAAACAGAAACTTGCATGCCAGTGTCTTCGAGTAACATTTCTTTCTGCAGGGGAGGTGTACCAGCTTCTCCCACCTGTCTGTGTGGGTGTGTGAGTATACACATCAAGATGTACATGGTCTGCAGACTACAGGTCACACTGAGCCATGCTGCATTCCCGCCAGCCAGCGCTGCAACTGAAATTGTCACGTGGTGGGAAGGGAGAAACTTCCTAGACCAAAGTTTGCAGGGAGGAGATGGTCCTGCACAGTGCTGCACCAGAGCAGACCAAAACCACAGGAGGTCCAAAGGTTTTGTCCCATCCCTGAAATGTATCCATCAAGTGGCAGTCTCCAGGTATGGCAGGACTGACTGAGCCAGGGGATCTGTGGCTATTTGCCCTGGAAAATGACCAAGCTAGAGTATTCCCACCCACCCCTTGTAACAACATCCAGGCTATTGTCCTTCACAGCAGCTCATGATGCTCCTCTCCATGACTACCAGGGTTTTCTAGGAAGCATATTCATGCAACACTGGTTCCTAGCAGAATCATGCCTGTGATTGCCTAACACTGGAGCGTCCTGAAGGGAAAAAGTCACTTAACTTACCTCCTATCTGGATGAGGAAACAGTCAACTGGCATCAGAAAATATATTTGTAATGCCTCATCCTTCCCTGGGGCACTGCTCATTTCTCCCTAAGTGCTGCCTTAATTTACTGACAGCAATTAGGGTCGAAGTCCTGGCTGCTGTTCAGACATTGCACACTGCAGGTGCCAGTGCCAAGCAGAGCTGTCCAACTCTCACCTCTCGCTGCAAAACCAGAGATGCTCTGCTTGTGCCAAGGGAGGCCCTGAGCTGCTCACACGGCCGAGCCCCAGCCCCAACTCCCACAGGCAGCGCCAACTCTCACAGGCTCACAGTGAGGAAAATGAGGAAAACTGAGCAACAGGTTCAAAATGTACAAAAAGTGGTGGCACCATCTACAGCACCCCACCTACTACCACTCCTTGCAGCCCTTCCCTCTTGCTTATTTCCATTGCCATGGATTTATCCCCTCAGGGTGCAGTGGAGCCTCTGTGTTCTGCAAAACCTGTGCAGGGGCTAAGCACGGTGTGCATCATCTCCCCTCAGCAAAATGGGAGTGGGAGGCCCCACCCATGAGTTCCTCAGGCTTTAACCCAGCAATCCCTCAGGACTTCAAGGGCATGAAGGGAGCTGCTTAGGAAATCTTGGCAATTAGTACAGCCACTCAAAGACACCCTTCCTTAAACCTCAAGGGAAAATTGAAACAATGAATAATGTTAATAAACAGTCAGAAACCGAAAAAACTTGGTTGGAGAGTGAATAGCATGGCTGGCTGGCTGGCTGGCTGGCTGGTTGGCTGCTCCCAGGGCAAACAGTCTCCTGTGTGTGCCAAGTGCTGCTGCTGGCCATGGGTCACTGTGGTGCTGCACACAGCCAGGGGATGGAGTAACACAGCTTCCCGGTCATCCCTCTGGGCACCCCACGCTGGGGAGCTGCAGCTGGTCAGCCCTGCCCAGCCCTGGGAGCCATGACTAATACTGCAAGAGTACAAGCCTCTGGCAGCCCAGGTCTGCATGGTGCCTCAAGGGGGAACCTCCTTTCTGTGGCACAGCAGGATTTAATGGGAACTACTAAACATGGAGGCAGAAGGTCAAACCAATTTCCAGTTATAGATGGTGGTAATCATGAAACTGGCCCCTAGGTCACAGGAAATCCATCTGTCTGCCCAGACGGGATGGTCACCAACACCAGATTGAGTCACTTGAGGTTCTGTCTAGCTGAGTCTTGAGAATCTCCATGGGCAGAGATCCAGCTGCCTGTATAGGCAACTAACCTCCTAGTGACATTTTTTCCCCTGATGGCCAGCTTGAAAGTCCTAAGAAACAACCTGTGTCTGTTACCTTGTTTGGTACTGGCCATTTCTGTGCTGCCTCTGGAACTCCTTTCCAAGGCTAATTGGGTCAGCCTGAGCCTTCCTTGTCTCCAACCAGCCCACATCCCTCAGTCTCTCCTCCTAGGCCCATGCCATCTTGGAATTCTTGAGCCAGATCAGTTTCCTGCACCCCTCCTGAATTTGGGGGTCCAGCACTGGATAAAACACTCCAGTTAGAACCACTGACTACGTTAGGACTCTGAGAGCCCCACTGGGACTGGCTGCCCCCGCCCAACCCACAGGGCTTCTCCCTCCTCCCTGCCCATGGCCCAGGACCCCATCACAGATTTTACAAGCAAGTTGCTGACCTTTTTTTGGTATTCAATACCTGGAAAGAGACCCGCCTTAGAAAGGGTGCTGAAACACACAGCCCAACAGCATAAAGCTACCAAAGGTGTTATTTTACAGTCTAAAGTACTTTGTTCTGTCCTCAGGAAGGACAACATTCTCAGGAATGTTGTCTTCTTCAATTCTTTCCATTAAAAAGTCACATGGTACAACACTCCACACACTTGATTCTTAGGGGCAAAGTCCTGGTTCTCCTGGAAAGGCTTTTACTACTGACCTGAGCTCACCCCAGATTTTTCTCCAAGATCAAGTGAGCTGCAGGCACCACACCACTTGCTGTAGATAAGTGCCCATATTGTGCAACTTCCCTCTGCACCTCTCAGATCCCCAAAGTGAAGATTTACTGCTGCTCTTCTGCAGAAGAGCACCCTGAACACGTCAGAATTAGTACCCATTTATTCCTAATTTCATGTTTTTTTCTGTGCCAGATAAGGTCAGAGCCACTCTTCTGGCATGTTGTGTCACAGAACTTCCTTCTTCAAAAACACCCCACTGCTTGCAAGATCATGTAATTATGTGTGCATGTGGGACATTCTTGCAATGTGATCATTTAATGTCTCTGAAGGGTCAGCAGAGGGCACTGAGTCAAATTCCTTGAAAATTTTGAATATAACAAACTCGGCAGAACAAGCTACCAAACTTATTTATTGCATCTACTTCAAATAATTCTCACCTAGGCAAACATACCATCCTTCAAGTGATTTCAATATGTGCTGTGACTGAGATGCTGTACAAACTTTCAGTGACTCCTTGTCAATGACAACAGGGACATTTAAATTTTTTATGTATATATCCTTATCTAATCAGTCAAATTATGGTTTATGGTTCAACTGAAACTGTAATTTCATTTGGCTTTGTTCCTTGTAAAGTTATATGAGACACTGTTTACCTTAGATACAATACTCCTGGACCTTGTTTATACAACATTTTTCTTGTTTTTCTGTTTCTGCTTCCCACCATTAATTAAAATATTCTTATTTGAATCTTCGTGAGTGTCATTGTGAGCCTTTCTGTTAACCATGCACATGCTTCTTCTATTCTTTAAAAGTATGACACGGTATGGCCATGCCTGATGATGAATAAGATGCTGAAAAACAAATGTTTGAGAATGAGAGGTAGGTGCAGGAAAGACTCATTACAATCAGCATTTGGGTTGCTAGCAACCCAACAACCAGCACTAGACCAGGCTGCTCAGAGCTCCATCCAAGCTGGCCTTGAATAGTGCCAGGGATGGGGCATCCACAGCTTCTCTGGGCAACCTCTTCCAGTAGGATTTCTTTCCTTTTATCCAACCTTAATTTTCCTTCTTACAGTTAGTCCCCATTACTCCCTGTCCTATCACTGCAGTTCCTGATGAAGAATCCCTCTCTTGCTTCCCTGTAGGCCCCCTGCAGTTGCTGGAAGGCTGCTATGAGGTCTCCACACAACCTCCTCTTCTCCAGGCTGAAGAGCCCCAACTTTCTCAGCCTGCCTTCCTAGGGCAGATGCTCCAGTCTCCTCAATTTTGTGGCCTCCTGGACTTGCTCCAACAGTTGGATGTTCCTCCTACTGTTCTGATGCCCTCCTCAGGGGCACCAGAGCTGGACGCAGCACGACAGGTGGGGTTTCACGAGAGCAGAGCAGAGGGACAGAATTACCTCCCTCCACCTGCTGGCCACACTCCTTTAGATGCAGCCCAGGATTTGTTTGGCTTTCTGGGCTGCGAGCCCACACTGCTGGCTCATGTTGAGTTTCTGGTCAGCCACTACCCAAATGTCCTTCGCCACAAGTCTGCTGTCAGTCATGTCTCAGCCCAGCTTGTAGGTGTGCCTGGGATCAAATCCATGTCTCCAATTTAGAGACAAGGATGTCGTGCAGGACAGTGTCTAATGCTTTGCACAAGCCCAGGCAGACAACATCCATGGCTTTGCTCCTATCCACCAGTGCTGTAGATACAGCACTGTGTTTCTGTGAGATTTTGCCGGAATTTGACTGGAAACATGTTCCCAAGACTCTCTCTAATAATACCTCACCTCAACTGAGCAAAAACTTCATGGATGCACACTGCTGTAGTTCCCACATGAGGTAACCCAGCTCCCGCCCTGGTAAACCAAGGTCTTGGAGCTGGCCATGATCTTCAGCCACCTTACAAGTCCACCACATCTGAACTCTGAACCACTGACTTGTCAAACACAGCTCATTTATTATTCTCACATTGCTTTATTGTGTGTGTGTGTGGTCTAAAATATCTAAGAATTAAAAAAATCAGCCATTGAGCTTTGGACACAGTTTCATACTGGAAATCCACCTCTGTTTTTTTTTTAATTACCTTCACCCACATTTTGGATGATCCCATAGGAATGGTTTACCAGAAGTACACTGCTTGGCCACACAGTGATTACAGTTTTTCTTGCAGCCCTGACCCCACTGGCAGACATGGCCAAACTCTTGTGTACACAAGAGGAGTGGGACTCTGCCATAAAATGAACCCTGCTTGGAAATCTTTCCTTACCATGGGAATTGGTGAAAAACTTCCTTCCGTTCCCACCTTCAAGTATTTATGAGAGAATTTACAGCCCTGGTTTATATTCACCCACCTTAAAGGGAGCACCGCAAAGTAAAGTGCTGCTCACACATTCTGCACACGTTCCACTTCCAGAAAAACACCTCCTAAACCCTGACCTCCAACAATGACCGTAATAAAGAAATGTCAGCTTTGAGATAGTCCACGTTACAAAGCTTTCCAAATGGTTTATTAGGAAACGGGACAACAGCCAAATTAACCAGAGTGCCTGGTCCTTCTATTGCTGTTTGCATGAAGGCAGCCATTGGCTTACAGCTGGCTGAGAGTTAATAACAAGGGCAAATAAATCAGGCCTCATTAATTTTCCATTATCTATGAAGATCTAAGGAGACCTGATGTACTTAGAAATGCATGGCTCCTGTCTGTCATGTCTGCAGACCTATGAGGTCCCTGTGTTAGGTCCCAGCTTCCACTGCTGCCACCCAAAGAGCTCCTTAGGTGCAAAGACCCATGGTGGCAGGGAGGGAAGGCACTCAGAGCACTCTGCCCTCTCCCCCACCATATGCAGCTCCCCTCTTTGACAGGAAGACTTGAGAGCACACTGATGAGAGAGGCAAAGGTTTTGCCTCTCTGGGACACGGCTGCCAGATGTGGTAAGCTAGAATGGCAGGGAACAGACACAATGGCTCTTGGCCTCTTCTGGGAGACAGTGACTCTTCTGATTCAAAGAAGGCACAAACTCAACTCCAGTGGCATTTCCATCCACAAGTCTATTTTACACTTGACACAGCACAGATCTGCCAGTCATGACAGACCTGACAGGTTCAGATACAGATGCTCACAGAGATGTGTCCTTAGGTTTTCTGCACATGCCACAACCGTGACTCACCTTCTGTCATTACAAGATGACAGAGACAACCTGGCAAGCCCAGAGCAAGTAAGCAATATCACCACCACGATGCATAGATTTATAGGCATGGTTATATTTGTTAATTCCAACTGAAAAATTTTCAAGGAGGAGAAAAAAAGAAGTGTGAAGGAGAATTAAGCCAATACCTTACAAATGATGATTCATGACACATTCACCAAATTGACACCTGGAGTAATCACTGATGCAAAATTTAGCAGATACCAGTGATCTGGTTGATCATATTACATCAATGGGAATAAGCATCTCATGGCATGAGAAACTCCCTTTTACCAAACAGTAAAGCAATTGTCAACTTGAGTGGGGATGAGGGATGTATTGAACATGGACACTCCATGTGAAGGCAGGTTGCCTGTTGAACTGTCCCAAAATTAGTTTAACCTACACAAAGCAGGAATGGTGATCAAAACTCTATTCTGGATAAGGGTTTAAATGAAAGAGCAACAACCTTACAGTGACTAACATGTCAGGAATGGTAAGTGAAAATTCTAGAAGTCAGATACAAATGGCAAGTTCAAGGGTGTGTGTGACTGATAGAGGAAGCTGAAGGAATTAATGAAAGTCTCCACAGCCTTACAGGTAGCAGTGAGCATAGAACCATTTCAAGAGACCGTCAGGAACAGCAGAGCAGAAATAACAGCTGCCTTCAGCATCTAATTTTGATTGCCCTTCTATTTTGGAATAGGTCCTTTCATGGAAAAATACTGATGCACAAGCACCTTCCACAGCCACCATGTTTACTTTCAGCATTCCCCTAACTGGGAAAGCTCCACAGCCACAGGGTGTGAAGAGGAGGAGTGGCTGATAAGCCTCTGGCCCCGATTTTCACAATACTGACTCAGAGTTGACCAGCTCCTTCCGAGCTGTCACCGCCACCATATTTTGCAAGTCAGCAGATGAGCAGTGAGCAGCAGTTAGCACCTCGGTGGCTGACGTGTTCAGAGGCTGGTGGGGACTGGGGATGCTGTCGTGAGACAGGCTGGAGAGGGGCAGCATGGCACTGTGACCCCTGCAGCAGCTATCATTCCTTCTTCTCCGCTGGGACTGGCACCAGCTGGGGCGCAGCCATGTGCAGCAGCATGAGCCCACAGACTGTCATGGCGAGGCCAACCCACCACAGAGGTGTCCACGTCTCCCCGAAGAGCAATCTTCCCAGGATAGCCTGAAGGAAAAGAGAGACACAAAGCTTTGCTGGGCTGAGCTGCCCCAAGGCCTCTTGTGCTGCCAGAGCTGTGAGGACTTCTGGGAGAGACAGCCCTGGAAAAGACCTGGTTGAGGAAACTCCTGCTGGGATGACCAAGAGGAACGGCTGCTGAAGATGATGCTGGAGATTACGAACTCCACCAGCAGCCAGGAAGCACAGCTATACTGGGGTCCCTAAAAAGGATTTGACAGATGCACATGTACTTTGCTGCCTTCCCAGCACTTCTCAGGAGCCAAATTTCCCACTGACTGGGCATTTATTAATACTGTCGATTATTGGACACCATCATGAGCTGTCTGCCAGCTGGAGCACAGAAACAAGGTGAACTGCTGTCAAGAGCAAAAAGCACGTGGAAAAAACCTGTGGGTCAAAGACTCTCTTGCTGCCACTAGAGGTACTGCATCTTCAGACCCAGCTAGGGTGACTATGGCTTGTCACAAGTGAGGTGCTGCAAAGGAAAAGCAAAATGAAGCAAAGCTCCCATCTCCAGCTCCCACTGGCAATCAGTTCAGTCAACTGTGTTGCTGCTGCAAGGCATGCAGCAGCACCCTTCCTCCTGCACCACCACCCAGGAAAGTTCCATCACCTGTGCTGTGAATAGCTATCAGAGCAGCTGAGGCCTGACACAAGCATTTCCCATCTGTCTGTAACTCTCCCTCTGTGGCCAGCGATGCTGGCTGCACTGGGAGATGAGTTACAACCAGTGTGGGCATTCCCACCTGGCTGTGCTCCTCAGGCTTCAGTGTCTAGGGAAGGGGTCTACTCACCGAAAAGATGAAGTTGGAGGCTGTTGTTGTCACAGAGGCAGCAGCTGAGGAGGAGGAGAGTCGCAAGGCTTTTGTGAAGACTGTCCACATCACTGCATTGCACACAAACACCAGGCCAACGCAGCTGAGGCGAAGCAACACTGAGAGCTGCAGGACAAAATGGAAAACTCTGTAATTCATGCACACTTTGGAGCCAAACCTAATGGTGTGGGCTTTTAAAACTGAATTATGGTTGGTATTACATGAATATATTAAACCACAGAAGGAAATGGAAACAAGCAAACAGCTCTGGACAGACCGTGAGCCTGCCATGTCCTGCTGCAAGCCCAGCCTCACACTACAACCTGGGAAGTGCTGGGATAATGTGCAGCAGCTGCCATGCCAGAAGCCAACCCACAGAAACTTCTCCAGCTCACAAAGGGGTGCCACACACAAGGCCCAAAAATGCCCTTCACTTATCACCTGATGTATGGAAAAGGGTCAAATTCAGTCTGACAAACACCAGACATGCAATACATGCTGGCACTGTGTGTGCTCCACAACCCAGCTGTGAATGTGAGCCAGGACCTGGGTGGTCCCAAAGCACTGGTCCTTACGAGATCCGAGGACCTGGCCTGCCCTAGTGCTGCAGTGAGGGTAGAGCAGGATCCCTGGGAGGAAAGAGCGAGCTGAGTGGCTTCATGCCCTGTTTTCCACAAGGAGTAGCTTTTGCCTTGTTTTACTCACTGGAGAGCAGGGAAGTTTACTGACGGGGTCTCTGCTCTAGCATTTAGTAGCAATAAAACCAATTTTGAATTCAAGGGCCTCAAGAAACATCTCCCTCCTTAGACAACCCGACCAGATGTGTAACTGCCTCACTCTGAAAAAAGGGCACAGCTGCACCTAAAAAGCCAGCACCATTCACAGTGCCCCCCACCCCTTCCTAATTTAAGCAGTTGAGGCCATCTCCCCAGCCCCTGGGTACCATGTAGTTGATGTGAAGACACCAAGGGAGATCACAGGCAGGCAGCTCACAACTCTCACAAGTGAAAAAAGTGAAAGCAAAGGTTTGTCTACACCCGTAGCAATCACAGCTTCATAGCCTGCCACCTTTCAGTCCATGGTGGGATCCTTCTTGAGGCAGACAGAAACACAGGTTTGAGGCCACCAACAAGTACAGCTCAGAGGTGGCACCTGCCCTGTGGGAATGGCTGCAGTGTTCTCCTGCCAGCTGCCCAAATCAACAGCGTCCACCAACTGTGCCCTGCTCCCACTCAGAAGAAGAAATTACTAATTGCAAGCAGTGGGGGAGCCCACAGTTTTCTGAAGTAAGTGATATGGCAAAGTTAAAAGGAAAACAAAGCGAAGCAAATCCATGCTTGATGGCTGGCACAAGCTCTCTGAGGCTAATCCCACTCCAGTGAGGGATGGTGCAGGTGTGTCACCTCATTTGGCCCCAGTTGTGGCAAAGGCCACCAACTTCTGCAACTAATCAGGGCAACAGTAAAGATTCAGAATGATTCCCACCAGTGAATCACTTTGTCTTCCCACTGACACCCTGGCAACCCCCGTGTGGATGGGTAAGAGGGACAACCATGTTCAGCTACCATTGCTCCTTTGAGGAAGAAAACTTGTGCTGTGTTAGGGCTCACCACAGGATGGGGTTTGCCTCCCAGTTTCACTCTCTGCCGGTATGACCTGGCAGTTTGACTTTCCTCAGGGAGTTACGTACATCCACACACCTCTGGTGAGTAAGCAGACTTGGGAGTGGGGATGAGAGAGGAAAACAATTCTCTATGTTTCACCTAACTCCAGTGTATTTCTGGAGCAGAAAGAGAAGATGCTGCTGAGATAAAAACAAAAACAAAACAAAACAAAACAAAACAAAACAAAAAACCTAAAGAAATCTTATTACTGCCTTCAACTATTAGCTTGAGGGTGTAGAGGGATGGAGCCCAGGCTCTTCTCCAAGGTCCACTAGGATATGACAAGAGGCAACAAGGGAAGTATGCAACAAAATAAGGAAAAGCAAAGGTGATCAAGCACTGGAACAGAGGTCATGGGCTCCCAGACTTTCCCAGACTCTCTAAATATTTAAAACTTATCTGGAGAAGATCATGTGTAAGCAAAGGTTGGACTAGAGACCTCCCAAGATCTGGCCAGACTTGAGCTAGTCTGAGACTACTGGTGGTGAAGCAAAGCTGGCTCCCACCGTCACAGCCACTATGCCACCTTCAAAAGTGACCCAAAATCCATGGCTTCTTCTGATCTCCCAATGCAGAGCCAGGGAAACCAGCTGCAGGTGGCACATGCCCAGAAGGAAATTTTATCAGAGAAAGGTCAAGTTTCTCTGTGCCCAGGGCAGCAGAGTGGTCATTGCAATGGTACGCAGACAGAGAGATAGGAACATCCCCACGTGTTCCCCACAAGGAAGGAGGGACATAAATTCCTCCCCTGCTACGGACTCAGCTGAGCCACCCCAATGAGTCAAGGATTACTGTTCTGATTGCTTTTCTAAGCAAAGATTAATTTCAGTGTACATTTCAGATAATCCAGAATCACTCCTGAAGTGGCAGAAGTAATTTTAGATGAAGTTTGGCAGGGGAGCGGAGAAAGCAAAGAAAAACTTTTGTTCAAGTGCAATGACCCTTCCTGGTCACACTGCTCTCAGGCTGCGCCACCACAACACATCCTTGTGGCCAGGAAATCCATCCCTGTGGTGCTGTGGAGTATCCTGCTACCCTGCATCATCAGCTCTTAGAAGTGCCAACACACTTTTTGCTGCCGTGTTCCACACTGCACAAGTGATGGCTGCTATCCCACTTATTTTGGGATTTCTGTAGCTCTTCCTCCAACACAAAATCCCTTGAATCTCTGTCACCTCGTGGCTGCTCTGCAGAAATGCCTCTGCCACATGAGTGCACTGAAATACTTTATGCATCTACAGTCCCATGCAATTTAAGCTACTAGAAAGATTATGGCATTTACATAAAACTTGGCTAGTTTTACAGCTAAGCCGATTAATTTAACTAATAATTGTCACCTGGAGCAGACTTGAAAACCAAAATAAATCAATCTGCCCATAAAAAAGAAACAGTCACAGAAACACAGCAGGGCAGAGGTTGAAAAGGGTCTCTGGAGTTCATCTGGACCAACCTCATCACTCCAGCAGATTGCCCAGGTCCATGTCCGGAGAGTACATGAGTGTCTCCAAGGATGGAGACTCTACACACCCCTGGCCACCCTCACAGTTTCGGGATGTTCAGAGGGAACTGCTCATTTCAGTACATGCCCTTTGCCTCTGGTCTTGTTACTGGGCACCACTGGAATGAGCCTGGTTCCATCTTTTGTGCACCCTCCCTGTGGATATTTCTACACATTGAAAAGATCCCCCTGAACCTTCTCTTCTCCAGGAGGAACAGTCCCAGCTCTTTCAGCCTCTCCTCACAAAAAAGATGCTCTGATCCCTCCATCATCTTTATGAGCCTCTGCTGGACTCTCCAGTAGCTCCATCTCTTTTTTTGCAGTGGAGACCTCAGAACTCAACCCAGAACTCCAGATGTGGCCTCACTGGGGCTGAGTAGAAGGGAGGGATAATCCCTCTTGGCCTTCTGTCAACACTTCACATCAACGACATGATACTTTGTCATAGCACACTAAAAAAATAAAAAAGAAGTACCAACCACCCCCATCCCCCCATCCTTGCCTCCCCAAAAATGGGCAATATTTTTATAAATTTCAACAGAGAAAAATACTCAGAAAAGATGCTGTCAGCATTTTCAGTAATTCCATGCTCTGCCATTCTCTCAGTACAAAGCATCATCTGGGTTTTTTTTTGGGCAGAGTGAAGAGTATCAGGATTTTTTTATTTATTTCTCCTTTCTGAGATCTCAGAAGAGATTAACAGGATTGGCAGGTACTGAGATTTGTCTTTTTAACTCTGTCTAATAATCACACAGGTCAATTTCTTTTCCTTTTTTTTCCCTTGTGCAAGGCTGGATTTGTTTCAGATCTAGCTTCCCTTGTGGGCTCCCCTTTGTACATTTGCCACGTGAGGAACAACCTGTGCCTAAATGAACCTCCCCAAAGTGTTTTTAGGATACATGCATGCTGCCTTCCTCCCGTCCCCACTCACACCTAGCCTGGTGCCCATGTCCCCCTCTGCCGTGGCTGTGCCAGGGTCACTGCTGGAGGCAAGGACACCGCCTCGGAGCTGAAGGGCCAGCACTCCCACGTAACCTCAAGCACACGGAGGTTTGAGAAACACGACCCAGATAAAGATCATCCCCAATAATGAACACCCAAAGAGAAGCAGAGAGGAAATCAAGGGCTCCGCCTCTATGCTCTGCTCAGGGCCGAGCTGAGATAGAATAAATGAGAGAAGGGCGCTGCTATCAGCAAAACAGTGGGCTGAGAACAAGCATTTGATGCTCAGTCATACTAACATCCTGCTTTAAAGTAACACTGACGTGGAAGGGCTGGATTTGAGCTCCCACAGCTGGGCTTGGTTCGGGGCATTCCCGTACCACGCTCGCTCCCCTCACACCCGGCAGCCCCGCTGCGCGCCCCGCGCCTGTTTACGTCGGCACCGCGCCTTACTCAGCCCCGCAAGGCTGGGCTGCCCCGGGCTGAGTCACGGCTCCGCCCTCGGAGCCCGCCCGCCTTTCCCTGCAAATCCAGGGCAGCCCCTGGGAGCGCCGCAGGAAGCACCAGCGCGCTCCTTCCCCCTCACCGCCGAGTGCCGCCTGCGGGGCGGCCTCACGGCAGCTCGGGGCACCCAGCACCGCCCGCTCCTTCCTTACCGTGCCGCCGGCCGCCTCCTCGCCCGGGCCCAGCGCCAGCTTCGCCGCAGCGGCCGCCGCCGCCCCCAGGCCCCCCGCGGCCGCCGCCGCTGCCGCCCCGGCCCCCGCCCGCATGGTCCGGCTCAGCTCGGCCCGGCACCCCCCCGCATGGCCCGGCTCAGCTCGGCCCGGCCCCCGCCCGCATGGTCCGGCTCAGCTCGGCCCGGCACCCCCCCGCATGGCCCGGCTCAGCTCGGCCCGGCCCCCGCCCGCATGGTCCGGCTCAGCTCGGCCCGGCCCCCGCCCGCATGGTCCGGCCCAGCCCCGGCGGCTCCGCGCAGCGCCAGCGCCGCCCCGCGCGGGCGGGCGGGCCCCAGGCAGGGAAGGGCCCGTGGGCCGCGTTCGCTTGGGCACAAAGGATTTATGGAAACGAGCGGGGAAGCACGGGGCCGGGGCACAACGCAGCTCCGACTGTGGCCATGTACAACACAGAAAAAGGGCAGAAGCCGCTGCTGACATGACGATAGTCTAGAAACAGGAAAGAAATGCTTGTAAACGTAGAACATGGCAGTCACAAATAAAAACACCCTTGATTGACCCCTCTTGGCCTGTGTGCTCCTGATCCGTGCTAGTTCTCACCTCTACTCACGCCCCAACACATTTTCCTTAAATGTCAGATTTTATTTCTCCACATCACATCTCAAGTGGAAACAAATCTGCAGCTTAAATTACGTTAGGTGGTGGAAATTCTTCTTTCCCTCAGCCAAATGATGTAGTAAATCATTAGGTATATTCTACCCTTTACCACACACATCTTTCCTCTTTATTCCCTTTTGCCCCAGTGCTTGTGGTCAAAACTACTATTGTATTTAGCCAGAAAACAGAATGATAGGATTAGTGGCAGTAAAAAAAGCCCTAGTTTGATATTGTATAGAAATGAACATTTTGTGTTCCACTAATAAGCATTTCAGTTATTTGCAATAAATCTTTAAGTGCAATTAAATGAACTTGTGGTGTACTCCTGTAAAATTTTCTGCATATTTTCACATCTTCTTTCCTAACATTTTTCACTTCTTTGATAAGAAAATGGTTGCAAAACCCTGAGAATCCTACAGTGCTAATATAGAGCTCTAAGTCGATACTAACAGAAAACAGGTTTGAAAAACATTTTATTTTCAAATAAAGAACAGAAACAAAAAAAGTATTTATAGTACTATTTACAAGCCTGTTACTAAATTCATATTTATGCTTTATTGAACAAAGTTTGATATGAAAATTATTTTTAAGCAACCCAGGAAAATCATTCTATGTTTAACTAAAGAAACAAACACAAAGAAATTGTCCTTTTTGAATTTTGGCTCTGATGGAAAATGTAGCATTTCAGAAGTAGTAGGAACCTGAATAAAAGTACAAAAGGAGACAAAAATCCAGGTGTGTTCCCAGGGAGAAAGCTTTTCCTTGGCAAGGTACAGAAGTTTCAAGGAACTATCTATCCAGCATTTATACAAAATCAGGTTTTTAAGTTGAAAAAGATTACAAAAAGGTGTTAAATTTTATTGAAAGCTGCCCACAGAGCTGGAATAACAATATTCACTTAGAGTTATTACCAGCAAAAAATCTACAAACTAGAATACTTGATTATTCCAGAACCACAGCAAAAGTCAAATTTGACAACTGACTTTTGCTTATTCTGTACACTTCAAAAATAAAACTCTGCAGTTTTATTTGGGTCCTTACCGCTGATTTTGTCTACAAATGTCACATTTTTTTGATTCTTTCAAAAAAATGTTTTCAACTCGTAGCTTTTCAGTCTCCTGCAAAACAGAGAAAAAACATGGATATATTAAGGAAATTATCCTCACTTTATTTTGGTATTTTTACACAAGCAGTATCTAGAGTTGTTCAAGCGTTTTATACACTATATACTTAAGGAAGTAAAATGGAGATCAAAGGTATCTCTGTTCCTTTCCAACAGAAGAGCAGGAATTTTAGTCTTTGTTCTCAAAGCTTAGCTCTTTGCTATGTCAGGCAGATTACTCCATCTGTAATCTACTCTGCAACTTACCTCTGTAAGTTTAGCATAATCTTTCTTCAGTTTCACAAGATACTGAATCTTCTGGTTTAGGTTTTGATGACCAAGTAATTTCCCATTCTCCTCAGCAAGTGAGTTAACTTGCTTCCTCAGCAATTTTATTTCCTGTAATAATAAATACATTGTGCATCTCTTAGCAGTAGCCTCTCCTCCTCTTTTCAGAAGCAATTCTTAGAGCTATTAACATACTAACATTCAAGTTTGTTGTAACATATGATGCAAGAGTTGGTTCACTCAGGAAATACAGGTTTGTCTTATGTCTCCATAGACACTATGTTACATCCCTCTAAAAGGCAAAAAAGGAGCGCCATTTGATTTGTACAACTAAGTGATTTCTGCATCCAGACTTTCACTAGTGCAGAGAACATCACAAATAAAGCTAAACTGCAAAACAAAACAGCTGTACCTCTGCTAAATAAGATTCTGCTGTGAAGACAACAAAAAAGTTATGTCTATGTAACCTTTTCAATCCTGTCTTTTTCTTCATATGCTTCCTCCAGTTTTGATCTAATTTCTTCTTTCTCATTAAATGCTTTGAGCTCCAATGTCCTTGTTCGTTCCATCTCCAAAGTCATTTCACGACAGCTTTTCTCTTGGATTCTGAGGATATTTTTGGTCTCTTCTAATCTGCCAATATAAAAGAATCATAAAACATTAAAAACCAACAAAAATGTCATACAACTGAATACCTAAGTCAGTCTTAGACACGGAAGGAGGCTCCTTTAAAAGCATTACTTTGAGATATTGTATTTCCCTTAGAATTTAGTGCTAAAGAAAGGAAAAAATTCATTCTGCTTCACAGTTCTTGTGTTTGAGACTATCAACTAGGCAGTATTTTGGAGCTGCTCTTCTCTTTGGGAACTGTGCTGTTTGCAATCCCGGATATACAACTCCACCCATGATTGAAAAGAGAAGCTTCACCTACAAGAACACTTTGAATTAATTCACCTAAGGAATGTAAATTTTCCAGCTAAACTCAGCTGCTCTACAGGTTCCCTCTATAAAATGCCCGTTTGTCTGTGGCTTTTCCTCCCTGACAGCCTCATTGCTCAGAAACATCTCTGAGCACTTCAGATGGTCTGAGCCTGCTTGGTTGGCCTGGTAAGAGAATGAGTACCACTTTTGATAGAATTAAAACATTTTCAGCAAGTGAGGTCACCGGATATTAAACTGTGCCATCAAACTTAGCAGCCTGTCTATTGCTTCTATGAACTTGAGTAATTTTACAGATCAATTCAAATATTGCATACATGAAATTTCTGTCACCAGTTTGCTTTACTGAAGTGTGGTGTTTAAGATCTGCTCTGTGAACATTATTCATTTGCTGCATTTGGTAAGACATTTTCGTGATGAGAAAAGAATGTTTTCCCTCTGTCCATTATTTGCCTGTATGACACATTGTAGCACTGTTATGAAGTGTGTTTTGGAGATCAGACAGGAATGTAAAATCAGTGCATCAAATAGCAAAATAATCCCTAATTTCCAGACTAGGGTTTCTGGAAAATTTAATGCAAATTACTTTTGAAATTACCATGTGCATAAGAACTACCTTCCTCCTTAAAAGAAGTTACTTACATAGAAAGCATTCCATCAAATGAAAATAACTCTTATGTTAGGAGATTCAGCCACAATAAATCCCGAAGCAATACAGATTAGGAAAAGAACAGCAGGACAGACATTTTCAAAGTAATTTTTATCTACTGATTCAGTATTTTCTATCTTTGCTATTATCCACCCAAGGTACAAAACACTTGAGTTTTGAGGACTACTTGCCTAATAGTGCAAAGACAATTTAGAAAGTCTCTAATAAAAAAAAAAAAATTTATTTTTCAAGCTGAACCACAGAAATTTAAACAAATAGCATAAACCTCAAATAATTACATTTTGTTTAAAATTATAAAACATTTGAAATATTAATAAAGAAATGAACAGTATTTCAATTTAATTTGAAAAGGAATGCTATTGCAATTCACTGCATATAAATAACTTTAAACACTTAAAAACATTCCTTCCAATTCAAGTTTTTATGGTTCTACCCATTAAAGTATTGTCCTGATATAATGCTATGTAGTAATAGGTGCTACTACCACCTACTGATGAGAAAGAGTAAGAACTCAAGGTATCTTGCTTAAGTGCAAATACTTCCAAATTATGTCTTTTGTCATTTCAGATCTTGGACTTCTATTGCTTAAATGTATCTTTTTTTCTGTCATTAATTAGTTTAATACTAACTTCCAGTTCAAGGAACAATACTTAGACTTACTCTGCTTTGATTTTCAGCATTTCTTCCACTGCTTTATTCTGGAAAAGTTCAAAAACGTTAGATGCAGTCTTAATGTTGAATACACACACACATATATATATGTTTAAAAATATTTGTTATTCAATTGATGCTACATATCTCATTCCAGATCATCCTGCTACCTAGTAGCTCACATCTCTAATATTCACTTTAAGTTCATCTCTTTGCTGTAAGCACTTATTTCCCATTTCATGCCAGCACAGCTGACCCACAGCAGTGTCTCTCTGCCCACAGACACACAGCAGAGCTCTAACAGGGAGTTCTTCTGTCTGGGACATCCATGGAAACCTCTGCTGTGACATTAACTTCCCTTTGACAGAGGCCTGACATTAGCAAGTGACACAATCTTCACTTTCCAACTCTGGGGATGAGTCAGATTTAGTGATCTGAATCTGTTTTTCTAATTGTGCAATCTGACACCCAGTTCACTGGTGTTAGGCCAAGATAGAAATCCTAAGAGATAAGTCCCAGGCTGTGCCTCTTAGAATTCACTAGAAATTGGTGTTTGTTTTGCTGCCATGAAAACAAAAAAATCAAACCAAACCAACAAAAAAATCACATTAATACTTCACAGCAGGTCAACAGCAACTGACATGAGAAGAGTAATATACCTTGGCAAGTCTCTCTTCAACAATCTCTTCCTCTTTCTCTTTAAGGTACTGAATATCAAGATGTTTCTGATCACTATGAAATTCAAGAATGAGAAAAAAGAGTTTCTCACAAACAGAGGAAGCCAGTTGTAAAAACATGTTATCCAGATTAAACCAGTATGTGTGCAGTTATTTTCACACATGTTCATACTCAAAATACTGAACATCATAAAAAAGCTCTGTAATGCTTTAAACTTCTAAATACATTTTCTTTCATCAGAATATAAAGAAATTAATGTTTTAATGGAAACAATTACAAATATAATAAATACGCAACTTATGTTTGTTAGACAGCTGTGCTGGTTTTGGCTGGAGTAGAATGAATCATCTTCACAGCAGCCATTAGGAGGCTGTGTTTTGGATTTGTGCTGAACACAGGGTTGATAATGTAGAGATCTGTTTCTTATTGCTGAGCAGGGCTTGCACACAGCCAAGGCTTTTCCGGCCTTCCATACTGCCACACTGGCTGGGAAGGCTGGGAGGAGACACAGCCAGGACAGGAGACCCAAAGTGACCGAAGGGACATTCCAGACCATGTGACATCATGTTCAGTGTATGACAAAGTGGAGGGAAAAGGAGGAAGAGGGGATGTTTGGAGCGATGGTGCTTGTCTTCCCAAGTCAGTCTTGTGTGTGATGGGGCCCTGTTCTCCTGGAGATGGCTGAACACCTGCCTGCCCATGGGAAACACTGAATGAGTCCCTTGGTTTGCTTTGCTTGTATGTGTGTGTGACTTTCACTTTCCCTGGTAAATTGCCTTTATTTCAACCCACAAGTTTTCTGGGTTTTGCTCTCCCAATTCTCTCTCCCTGATCCCCGTGCTGGGGAGTGAGTGAGTGGCTGTGTGGGGCCTGGCTGCTGGCTGGGGCTAGACTACAGGAGCAGCTTTGGGATGGAGGTACACATTTTATTATTTCACAGTGTTCATGTGTATGGAGACTGCAGAAGACTTCCTACAGGATCACTGCTTAGTGGTCTTGCCAAGTCAAGAAGGTAAAAGCTTCTTGTATTCAAAAGACTTCACTAATTTTTATTTTGGTAGTTTTTAATCAACATGGATGGAAATAAGAAAACACATACAACTAAACTCACTTGTAGTGTGCCATACAGGAAAAAGTTAATTGGTTAAGAGTTTTATAATTGCATCATATTACAATAAAACCACTGTTTTCGTAAACTTAAAATCTTGTGAACAGATCAGGTAGGTTACTGAACAATGATGCTGTTTCTAAGGCTTTCTGCTTAGTTTGCAACAGACATTTGAAATTGTTGAATTGAAATGGAAATCAGAGTCAAACAACAATGGTTACATTGCCGTGGAACACTGGATTCTGTGGCTTTGTTTTCAGTTTATATAGGTTTTCTAGACCAAATTTTTCCACAATAAAAGCATTATTTTTATGTTCCTCACTTACTGGATTCCTGACTTGGGACTTTGGAATATAATTTGGATATGCACTAAGAATTCCCTGCTCCTTTTAGTTGATAGGAGTTGTGGTTTGAATAGACCAAAGGCTAATTGTATATTGGAGGCTTTAAAAATTCATTATGTCTATATTGAAACTTGTGTTGAATTTATTTGGACATTCCTTATCTAATGGATCCATAACTACACAAGTGACATGGCAATATATAATACCCAGGAATTACTATGCATATAATGATTTTACATTGTTTCCATTCCCTTTATAAAACTTTATTGCATTTAAGAATTTGTGATTTAAGGGTTATAAAGTTTACAAGCCAGTAAATGATCTTCATAGAAAAGCTTGAGTCAATCTCTAAATAGGCAAACAACATAAGACTGTACTGCAAATAAAACCTGTAAACTTTATCTTAAATATTTCAGGTTAAGCGAGATTTTTTGTGTTTTATTTTACTTTACCTGTTCTTGCTTGGTCTCTGAGCTTCTACAAGGCTCTGTAAACTCCTGTTGTTCTCCACCAATATCTGCATTTCCAGACGCAAGTTCTCCAACTCATTTAATTGTTCCTAAGCAAGTGAAATCCAAAATATTTTATTCAAAGACCAAATTGCAATTCCTATTTTCATTTCTAGCTGAACTTGTTTTTGAGTAGAATAGAAGACAAAAAATATTTCTCAGAAAACAGGCATGGTTCTCTGGCAAATATACCCTTCTATCTATAGTTGCATTAGAAACTTTGAGAATAGTTTCAGCAGCAAAAATGATGTTACCATTTGACAATCATGAACACAAACCAGCACAGTCCTTGGGAAAATGAGATTTACAGACATCCCAAGCAAGTTGCCACCAATTGTTCCCAGCCTAGGTAAAGGGAAAACAATAAACTGCCTTCCTGCTTTAATGGACATACTACTAAGCAGAGCTCACTAAAAAAACCTGAACTCTGCAGTCTGTCTCATTTTGACCTTACAAATTGCCAGCAGAGATTAACTCATAGTACCTTCAGCCTTAGAATTTCATCATTTTTTGCTCTCCGTTCTTCATTCAGTTCATGCACAAGGTGCTCCAGATTTATTGCAGAGGCCCTTCGATCAGCTATTTCTTGCTCATGAGTTTCCAAAAGCTTGGCCAAATTCACATCAAAATTAGGAGGAGTTTTAGGACACTGGCAAAACCCAAACATATAAACTATTAGTAAAGGACTGTTTTCCCTATGTATTGATTACATGCTTTAATACTTCATTGGAGACATAAATTAATAAATTTCTGGCAGGCAAATAATCAATAATTACAAACTATGTGAAAATGTTTCTCTCAAATGCCATACCTGAGGAAATGTTACTGAAGATGAGTCCACAAAGCAATCTATTTGCTTCATCTTCAGTTCATATTCAGTCTTCCTGTTCTCCAGTTCCACTGTCATTTTGTCTAACTATTAGAAACACAGGAAGAATTAAAGTAGCTCATAATACACATAAAACAGGAAACAAAACAGCACTCAGATCTATATTTTGAGGAAATTTAAGTACACCACAAGTTATTTTATATTAACAAAGACTTCACTTTTTATAACTCTTCTGTATTTAGTCAATCACTGTTAAACTCTCAATAGTTGTATGCAACAAGCATTTTTGAAAGGATCTATACATCTAACTACTTTGTAATTCATCTCAATCTTGTTCTTGTTAGTATTTGATTTTCTTGCCTTGCTAACACAATCTACCTTTCAAAGGGGATGCAAACACAGAAAAAAGCTATTATGAACTTTGTTGGCCAACACTACCGGTCAAAACATTATTTGATACAAAGATTTTAGTGATATAGATTCAGTTTCCCCAAGAGAATATGGTAACTTGACAAAAGAACTCCTCTTCCAAAAAATAACTTACTCGAGTCTTTGCCAACACAAATATATTACTTAGCACTATGAGTTGTGACAACTAGAGATATAATTTGTACAAAGGTTTAACATAGCTATTTAGTCTGCAGCAGCTCCAAACCACTGCATAATTTACAGAGCTCAGCAGTTATCTCTATTGCATAATGATACCATTTATAATGGTATAGTGGATAAATGTTAAGCAGAGGAAAAAGTTACACTGCTGATAACCTGAGGTTGCCCTGCTCTTACAGGTACTGATAATTTTACTCTGCTATCAGAGTACACATTTTTGTGATCTCTAGACAACAGTTTCAAAACATTAAAAGTTACCTAATCTTTGTTCAGAAGTTACTGAGCTACTACTTTCCTTTTACAAGGAGGAGCATTTCTCTTCACCAAGAGGACTATGTACCAGATGCTTTAAAATGACAAGTGAAACCTTTTTCAGAAGCTACAACTGACCACAGCTCCCTCTCAATGAGCTAACTGTGAATATTTCTTTGTTTTACCTGTTCCCTGAGTTCCTGGATTACAGCTTCTTTCTTTGCTAAGTCTTCCTGTGCACACTGGAGCAATGCATGGTGTTTCTTAGAGGCCTCTGTCAGACTGGTCAGCTGATCAGCAGTATGATGCAATTCTTCATACAGAAGGTCCCTCTGTTTTAAGTTGTTGGATGTGTAAAAAAAGAAATATTAAAGTTATTGCTCTAAGTCAGTTGGTTCAGATGTTTTGTCATTGGTGCTGAGATTGCTAACAGCTACAAGCATCTCCCTTTTCCTTCCACTTCTTCACCATGAATTGTAGCAAGCATTCATCTATAAATTTATTTCAGCATATTTTGATATCCTTGTCTTGGTTACAGAACAAAAATGAGAACTTTTCCCCAGTATAGTGACAATTAAGATTCTAGTGGAAGACCTTTGGAATTAGTCACTATTTTAAAATATAAACTGTACTTCAAAAGAAACCAGAAAAGAATGTGTAGATTTTAATCACACTGAAGTGATTTCAGCTTTTTTTAGTGCACTGATATTCCACAGCTACCTTTAGATTTACTCTAGGATCTATACTCCCACCCTATCTGATGGGGCATCATACCTAAACAAGATGTGTTAACACATAAGGAGAAACCTCATCTAGTATTTTAAATGCAACCTCAGATTAGTCCTTCTTGTCCAGTTAAGAAAGTATTAAGAAATTAGTAACTGAAGTATAAAGTACAGGAGAAACGCTATAATTTCACCAGGAGCCAGATATATCCAAGGATAACATTGAAACAGGAACTAGAACTAAGTTAAAAAAAGCCAAAATCCCCTAAGTGATCCATTTACTAGACAACTCAGCTTTGGTTTTCAGAATGTCACTTTTAGATATGACTATGAACACAATCTGTTTATTTTAAAATAGATTTACATTCTGTTTAATATCCTTTGAGAAACACAGTCTTCCTTGGAAGACTTTATTGGTGCTATCTGATTGGACCAGCAAATCTAATCACAGATGATCTTGTAGAAATTACATGTAAGGAGCTACTAGTATTTTGACTGTTAGACATGTTAAACAACAAAATGGTGACAGCAGTAATAGAAAAGACAGAGTTAAAGAAAGATACAATATTAAAAAGCAAAATCACATCTGAATCAAATGTGTGCCCTAGATCTGCTTCCAGCAGGTGGAGCTTTTAGTTTAAATTATGAGCGAAGAAAAGATATTGCTGAATATAGTTCAGTGGGGGAAGAGACACTGTGGAACATAATATATTCTTCTACCTATTTTAATTTCTCAGCTGCATCATCTAAAGCTGCCATTAAATTCAGCTGATGATTCCTTAGTGGCCTTAACAAAATTAAACCAGGCTCTTAGCATAGGCTTTTATGAAGTAGCTTATAAAATATTTATGTCAAGTAACATGGTAATTTAACAGAATTTGTCAGGTATCTCATGAAAAATTCTTTTACGAACAGCTTAACTAGCTGTAGTTTGAACTAAAATGAGGTTAAGTTTTACATGAGCATTTTAAGCAAAACCACAACTAGTTGGTCTGGTTGAACAAATAATCATAAGACATCAACATTAATGTTTTTACCTCAATGTTATCAGCTATTTCTCTTCCTTCCAAGGCTTCCTTCAGTTCTTCAATCTTCTTTTCCCGATCTTCTATGATTCCTGTGCTTTCTTCTTTTGCAGCCAGAACAATATTATACTTGTACTACAAAAAGCATTCAATCAGATTTTAAATATTTTAGAAAAACATGTTATCAGGTAAAGTTGGCAAACAGAAGTCAAATAAAGGTACATCACAAATATTTTGATGAAAATTAAATTTAGAAATTAGTGACAATGACTAAAACCAGAATGATATATTTTACTTGTTAAATTATACAAACTGTTTGTAGACATTAGTTGTCAGAATGATATAAAAGATGATTAACATGAACACTACAATACATATTACCCACTAAAACCATTATTAAAGAGATAGCCATATTTAGAAATCTGTCTCATCAACATTTTTCTTCTATAGAACCTTTGGCATTCACAGTTCACACATATTATGTAAAGCATTCTGTTGGTTGCTCTATCTATTTTTGAACCAGACCTATTTTAATAAAGCAGAGGCATCATATTTATTCATAGTTATTCAAATACACAGTTTTAGTTCTTTATACTTGTTTTCAGATGTAGAATATAGTAATACCAGCAACATAAAAATTCACTCCATCAAAAATGAATTTACAATTCAGCTTCAATTGCTGAGGTCTTAAATTGCCAGTTTCTGAGAAAATCTAAATGTGACTGTCAGCTGAGTGGAGTTTACAGTATGTGAATAGGTCCCTTTAGAGACACAGCTTTTTACCCACCATGTGGAGAGGGTTCACTTTTTGAGACAGCCTTAGGCTTAAAATGTTCAGAAGATTTCAACATGTCAAACCAAAGAAGTTTCCTTCCAAAACACTGCAGCAAGTTATACTGTTTGAGACCTGTGATTAGACATGCCATTGCATCCCATTCTAAAGAACGATACCACGTCCTTCAAAATGACAGAACTTACATTTATATCCTCGAGCTCTCTTGTCAGCCCATCTATGGACTCAGTTTTATGATTAATTGAAGACCTCAGCTCCTGGATCTGTCTCATCAAGTCAGTTACAACTTCCTGCAACATAAAAAAATTAATCCTGATAAAATACATATAAAATCCATATAATGTATAACTGGACTTTTTTGATATATAATTTGTCAATCCAAAACTTTAATCAATCAGGTGAAAATGAGTCCTCAAACTGCACATATAAAAAATAAACAGAAAATTCATTGCTAAATCACTGGCTTTTGTTCTAAGCACTTAAAGAAAGAGCCAAATAACCTGCAGTGTTCATTAGAAGAGAAGACTGGCCTGCTGATTTAGTCTTAGTAATGCTTTACTAATAGGAGAACAGAACTACTATAATTTAAGGGTTGTTTGTAATGGAAAAAGGCACATTCAAGAAACACCACTGCACTGATAATACCAGGTGATTCTGACCTTATGCATGTCAGATTTTTGGGTTTATGATGGAAAAAGCAATACTTACCATTCCATCATGCCAGGCAGTAAACACACTGTGTGATTTCTTATGGCTGTTTTATAGACAGCACATATGCTTGCAGTAGGGGAACTCAGCTTTCATACTACAACAGTCTTTACATAAAGAAGTGCTTTGATTTTATTTATAAAGATAATGTGACACACAGTCACATTCTTACAACACCTTTCTTACCTTTTCCATCTGCCCATTACAACAGAGCCCTGACTGGAAGGCTCTGTTAATCATCTGGGGAATTATGCATTGTTTAGGCATTGAATATTTTGTCCAGTAGACAGTTTTACCTTAATTTTTTTTTTTAAACCTTTGGTCAAGTTGTCTTTTCTCTGAATGCAGACCAGTTTCCTACCTCCCTACAAACTCCATGCTAGGAAAAAGTAGGATTTATTTTACTTGGCAATTGGCTAAAATAGCCAGGATTGCCTAAAAGCACAAAATTACTAAGCAGCACAGGAAAGCTCTGGTCTTTCATCTCTACTACAGAACATAGTTACCCACAAGAGTGTGTATCAGAAACAGAAATAAGCCCAAACCTTATCTGTATCATTTGTTTTCTTCAAAGAAGCAATAGTCTCTTCAGCAGCAGCCAGCTCCTGTTCCAAGATTTTCAGTTTTGCTTCCTAGAGGAAACATTTGTGAAAGAATGTCTTCACTACCTTTGTTGTATTTTATACAGTACCAAGTCATGAAAAAAAAAAAGGAAGTAAGTTGTTAACCTTACCTAAAAAAATTAACCAGTAGCTTAACAAAACAATATGTAGCCTGAGCACTCTACATTTATTTTGCTGGTAATCAAGCTAACAGCCTGTACACCAATAAAATTGTTATTAATGCCCAAGGAAAGCCACTAACACACAATTCACACATTCAAAATCTACTGTTGTACCTGCTGCTCACACTGTGTCTCCAATTCTGAAAATGGTTTCTCCACCTGTCCTTTTTCAAGTATTTTCAACAGCTCCCTGGTAAAAATAAAAACATGCTTTGACTATATTTCTCACTAGAAATATAATCAAACTTTAACAAGAACAAAGTGATATGAGTTTATATTATTTGTATTAAATTTTTTTAAGTTCTTCAGTTATCACCTTCTCAGTGCTATACAAAAGTCTAATACTTTAGTTACTAGCCTTACACTGCTACGAGTGGCAGAATTTTATCTTTGACATGAAAATTACTTACATGAAAATTACTATACAATAAAATTACTTTAAATAACAATGAATTACTGTTCTGATTTAGATGAAATAAAAAACCCATCTGGAGAAAAACACCTCTACAAATGGGATCCCCATCTGAATACAACATATAGCACCAATGAGGTCAGATGAAAATATACCCCATTGCTAATTAAAACTTACTTTGAATTGTTTTCTTTGTCTTCTTGTAATTGTAATGTTAGTTTTTCATTATGTTCTTTTTCTGCTTTCAGAAGCTGCAAAAGGTTCTAGAATATCAAAATATATGTTTGCTATAAGAAGTTACAATATAAGGTCTCTAAAGCAATTTAAAACAAAATAAACATCTAAACAAATCCTTAAGATGACTGAAAAAACCCAACCACCCCAGAAAACCTTAATTGGAAATTGGAAGATCTTTAGTTTGTCCTGAAGACATTCAAAAGTAAACTCTTATTTATATTAAATAATCAAATCTTTTCACCTGTCATTAATAATAGTTTCATATAGCTATGATGTTCCTCAATATCCAAGGCTGTGAGGGGAAAATTTGGAATTTTCCATTGTAAATTAATTGGAGGGCATTTTAAAATTCTGTATGTGTTCAAAATACGGAAGTATACAGAGTTTAAACCAATAATATTCTATCTGTCAGCATTCTCTTAAACACTAAAAAGGAAAATTTATATGAAATTTGCCGAGCAGGCACCACCTACCCTGCAGAAACACAGGCAAAATTATTTGCAAAATCCCTTGAGCAACCTTGCTGCTGTTTTGCAGTCATTGCAGTCTGACAAGCTTTCAAGGACAGTATCAACTAAATTGCAGCACAGTGATCCACCACAAGCCATAGATCATTTTAACAAGATCACATCCACTAGGAAAATTTTTAAGAAACTGCTTTGTAAAGATAGAATAATTAAACTAGTCTTGGCTAGCCCTGAGATAAAAGGTCATGTCAGCATTTCATTGTCAAGATTCCTTTCCAAAGAAGCATCTTATTCCTTTAGTAATTAACCCATCTCCCTCAACATTTCCAGAGCAATTTCTTCAGCCTAAAAACTTACTATTCATGATGCTACTGGATATTTCTGATGGCCTGTGATTGCAAAAATCTTGCACTAAGTTTGGAAAAAAAAATTTGGGTACATCTTCCAAATGAAATCACTAAGAAACCTATTACTACTGTGGATTGTTATCAGTGATACAATAATAGAAATTAGGCAGTCTGGGTTCTGTATAATCAAGTCCTTTAAAATCCTTGACTGTCTTACACTCAGCTCAGTTTTCATTGCTTCTGCTTCTTGCTTCCCCTCCTCAAGTTGTTGCTTCAGCTGGTCTGTCTCAAACTTGGCCACCTCCTGCAAATTGTCGTAGTCATCCTGCAGGCTTGCCTTTTCTTCAAGAATCTTTTCATGTTCTAGTCTTCATAAAAAAACCCAGACCAAATAAACTAGTAAGGGTTTGTGTCCTTATAAAAATACTCCAATCAACTGTATTTTAAAATATTCAGATAATATACAGAGGGAAAGAATACTCTCCAAACAGACACAGAATGCACCAATACAATCATAGCATTTAATTTCAGTTCCAGATTCCTGGTCTTACAATGCCTCACTCAAAAAATTACTTCAGCTAAGACATGAGCTGCTATAATACAAAATGTAGTGAAGTTTTCCAGGAATAAAAAACAAACCCAAAACATAAAACCAAAGCACAACAAAACAAACTAAACAAAACAGCAACAAAACCCAACATAACTAAATCACATGAGTAATTAAAAATCATACTGATTATCCTCTCCTGATGATAATTGCAATTATTGCAGACAAGGCAATGAGCTTTTCTGGCTTTGATACTCAAACTTCAGTTATGTTTTGTGATTTCTTTCTGCTTGTAACTTTTAGAGTGGTATCATTATGTCACCTGCTTCACGTGACCAGACTGACAAACTGTCCACTTAACTTTTGGAGAGCAGCAAGTTTATAGATATATCCTATTTAATGAAACAATTATATAGGAAAGCCAAATTAAGGCAGGCACATTTTGTTTTCTTTCTAATAATTCCACCATGTTGCCTGAAATAGGCATGGAAGAACAGAGCAAAAAAAACCCAATCAAACAACCAAACACCCAAACAAACAAGCAAGCAAGCAAAGGACAAACACAAAACAACAACTTTAGAGAAAACATGTGAGGTGTAAGTTCACACACAGGAGAGGATGAGTAAATCACTGGATGCATCCAGAAGGGATGACAATTCATTGTACCAAACTGCCAACATACCTGACACTGTCCAGCTGGAACTGGACATCCATATGTCTACCAGAAAGCTGACTTATTTCTTTCTCTTGCTTTTCCCTAAAGGCATTATATTCCAGTTTTACATCAGACAGCTCCTTGTCTGCAGACTGCAGGACAATGCGCAAGTCATGAACTTCACTTGTCAATACTGTCAAAAAACCCCAAAATAATTTACATGTTATTTGGAAAACTGCGTTAGATATAGGACACATAATGCTACAGTACCTGCTGGGACCACAAAGCTTTGCATGTCTTCAGAGGAATTAATCTCAAAAGTCGCACACAAAAAGGCTTCATGAATGGAAAGGGTCAACAAAACACTGACTTTAAAGGTGAATCAAAAGCATTCCAGACAATATCACTGTAATTTCCATAGACAATAGAGGTTTAATCCTTTGTTTTTACTTAATATTTTAATTTAAAATACTGTATCTTGTACCTCCTGAACATTCAAAGACAGAACCATTTTGAATATTGTATAGTGTGCAAGACTAGGCAAAGATGATATGCAAGTATTAAAAATTGCTTTCTTTATAAGAAAAGAAAAAAAAAATCAAACCAGTATGTCTAACACGCCAAATAGTTACTCAGCACGTGCTATTGCTGATTTAAAACAGTAATACAACTCAAAACTTTTAATGAAATTTTAGTATTACAAAGACTTACAATCAGCATTGTTTTCACTTTCCTGAAGCTGCTTTTCAAGTGATTTTATCTGTTCAAGGAGCTCCTGGCGCTCTTTACTCCAGTCATTCCTTTCAGATGAAAGAAGCTTGAAAAGAAAAGTAAAATTTTTTAAATAGAAGGAAGTGTGGGATTGGGTAGGCCACAAACTGTAACAATAATATAACAATGTATTAAAGCATTTCATCAACTGATTATCAACACATTTTTCTTTAAATTCAGTATTTGGTGACTCTGAAATCCCTTAAAGTCCAAGGACAAAACAACTTATATAACTGAAGACATGACCTTATCTAAAAAGTTCATTTAAAAGGAACCCACAGCTTAGGAGCTGATATCACAGATATCAGAAGTGAGACTGATCTGGAAAGAATACAGGCCTTATTTCCTTTTCTAGGATAAATCAACCCTAGCAATTAAGCAAGACTTGCAAATATCTGACAGGTAGTTCTGACTGAGACGAGTATTTTCAGCATTCCAAAGTTTAAAATTTCCTTGTCACTATAGCTGTTTTCCAGAAACATGAAGTTGGCCAAACCCAACCACAGCAGTGTTTATTTGCTTGTATCTAAGCTCAAGCAGACTTGGATTCACAAGATTTAAAGCAACAAAACCTAACTCAAAACTGCAGTGTTATGTTATATGAACCTTCTCTGCTCACTCCAACTCCAGGGGGTTGGATTAGATGACCTTTAAACAAAACCAAACTATTCCATGATTTTAAATCCTTGTCTTCCAGCACAGCCCTGAGTTATGATGCTATGTAAATTTGTCAAAATGCAAGTAATATTGCAAGACCTTACCAGACAAAACAGCAGTATGACTGCAGGATAGTTACATGAGCCCTGTATTACATTGTTCTCTCACCTCCTGTATTTGTGCAGAGTGATGCTCCAGTTTATTAATATGCTGCTGGAGTTTCATATTCTTGCTTTCCTCTTCATCCAGCTTTGTCTGCATTGTGCTCAGTTGCTCCTGTGACACAACAGACACTTAAAATTAGAGCACCCATCTTGCACTTTTTTTCACATGCCATATGGCAGTCTGTGCTTATTAAATATAGAAAGTCAACAAGTTTCTATTTTTATGACCTGAACCAACAGAAAACAGAACACTCAAAAAATCATCTGGTATCTTAAGTAGCTGATTTCTCCTATTTCTAACTTAACTGCCAAAACACAAGAAAATCCATCAGTGAATACAAGGACTGAATCCAAAAAACACTTAGCTTTATAAACACATGTTTATCTTGGAAAAATAAGGCTTTAAAAAGAAATTATTCAAAACATACACTGGTTAAACTTCTTACAGGATCTCTGTACTATGGTAAGCATCAAATAGGGGTTTTGGCTGCTGTGCCAAGTTAGCTCCAGCTTCTAGAGAGCAGTTAGCTCCAGCTTCTAGAGAGCAGTTCAGATAAATTTGTAGTGTTCTTTTATGTGACAAAAGACCCTCCCTGCCCACTAGAAAAGATACAAGACAATGTATAATGGTGGACAAGCATTATTTGGCAGGTTTCTTCAAATAATGCAGTATTATATATTAAGCTTGTGTATTGTTACAAATGTAGCTGTCAGCTTATAAAGAGGATTCCTCAGAGACAAGTTATCAGGTTTAAATAGAAAAAAGTATGAACAACAAACTACTTATGATATTCAACCTTCGAATCACTTGCAGTATTTTTGTTGTAAATCCTCTTTCAAGTACAATGTATAGAGAACTGTTTAGAGTTAAGTATTAATGAGGGGCTTCAGTTTCCCATGCGAATCAAAATGCACTTGGTGCAGGGGAGGTACCTCATGGCAAAGCCTTCTTTTTTATAAAGTTGCACATACACTTCACTTTTTATTCAGAACATTCACCTGTGCCATTTTGAGCTCCTCAGCAATGGCTTCACATGCTTGTTCACTCATTTCTGGAGGAACTGGCTCTTTTAGAATGTCATCCATAATCTCTTCAGAATGCTGAAAATCTTCACAATTATAATCTGGGCTTATTCGCGGCACAAGACGAGACCTTAGCTGGTAAGCTCTAGTTGGAGTGGTTATGGTCTGTTACAAAGATTACAAAGCAGTCTTTATTTTAACTGTAAAATGAAATTAAAACTTTGTTGGTATTGTATTTTTTGAATTCTATAGGCAGAATAATTAAATAAAATACTTAAAGTGGCTAGTTCTGAACTACTATTACTTCTTCAGATTTGTCATCTGTTGACAGTAGCAGCCATTCAGTTAATACTCCAGAACAAAAAGTAGCCTATTTGGTTTATCATGTATGGAGAACATTCCAGAAAACTAGTTAGGCTAAGGGATCACACGAATGACAGTCTGTACTCTTGCACAACTCAGGAGTAAGTATGTGTGGCCTTAAATAAACTTATTCTCATACCTTAAGGTTTTCTCTGTGTAGCTTATGGAGCTGAGAGACTTCTTGGCGCTTGTGTGCTTTGGTTGCCTCCAGAATGTTTTCAAGATGCTGGTTGGCTTTCTGAAGGGATTGAAGCTCTGATTCCAGTTCCATCTGTTTTTTCCTGTTTAGGAAGTATTTTGCTACTGTCAAAATGACTCCATGAGTATGCCTTCCTATCAGTAAGGATACACTGCAGTATTGCCAATGAGCAAACTGCAGCTGAACTTTTACCCAAACACCAAAATGCATTATTTTGAGAAGAAAGCCACTACTGCTGTATTAAAAAGTAAAAAATAAGGTATAAAAAATTAAAAAGCTAAGCAGCTTATTTGTGCCTGCATAATGAAGCAAGCAGATGGATAACTAAACATGTCAGAAAAAAAATCCATTACATAGTAAGAAATAAGCTGAGAGCTCTGCAGTTCCTTTTATGAGAAAGTGATATCACCCATACCAATATGGTTTTAAGCTTTAAAAATGTTATCCAGTTATATGAGAAGTCTAAACTGGAGCTTGCCAGGATTAAAGAAAATCCTTTAAAGACTTTTTTTTGAAAGTGCTGCTCTGTTAAGATTATTTTGCCCTCTAAGAGTACTTTAGCTGAAATCCAACAGCTGAGCAGAAATTTAGGAATAATTTTCACTAGGTATTTTGCAGAACTACATGCTTTACTGTGATAGTTGCCATTACTGTCATAATGGTAGGGTCAAAGTCTATGCACAAATGGAAACATACTATTTAATCTCTTGGCAGTTTAATGCAATCATTTTCCCTTATGCTCTTGGCATCTGCAGCAAAACTTAGGGAACAGAGTAGAAGTTCTGACTGCAATTGGACAGCAGAAAAATCAGCATATGTTGTTTTTATGAAATTGCTATTTTACTCTACTTTTATTCAGTTACAGCATATGTAACCTGTATGTAAAATTTCAGTCACTCTGAAACTGGAAACAAGTTTAAATTTAGTGAAATTTAGTGACTCCAAAGGCTGAAAAACACATTTCTGTTTGACTGCACTCCACCAAGAAAATGTTGGTAATTGATAATAAAGTGCATACATACTAACAAGAAAGTAAGACATTCACAAAACATGGAACACATAAAATAGAAATCTATTTAATGGGCAGAAAAATAAAGAAATCAATATATAAAAATATAAAAAGATTACTGCAATTAATGATATGGAACAATTGATGGACTGCTGAATTGATAATCTCAGTAGATCATAATACTATTATTTATAAAGTTCATAGGATTTGCTACACAGAAACCTAACAATAAAAATACAGATTTGTACAATTGCCTAAAAGAGCAAAAAAGCATTTAAAGCTACTTTGTAAAAATAGAAGTGGGGAGGCAAAATTGTGCCTGATGCTTTTAGAATTACTCTTTAATTTCACTGAAATCAACAGAAAGCAACATTGTTAGGTACAATTAAAATTAATTTTTTAAAAATCAGGTCCCTTTTGCCTTCCAGGCTTGCATTACATTTGATGGAAATGCTATTTTTCTTCTATCTGCAGTTACAAGATCTGAATTTTTCAGAAATGGGGTTAATCAAGTGAAGTAATGTATTATTCACATGCATATGAACACTGAAGGTATTAGTGAGGCCATTCCCATTATCTTGTGATGCCCTCTAGGAGAACAATGACAGCAAATTCTTTACTACATTAATAAGGGCAAAGTAGAGCCTTACCTCATGTTTATGGATATAATGGATATAAATGTACAACTGACACCGTGTCTTGGCTCTGATTTGAATTAAACCTTTGTTCCCACAACAAGTCTCAAGATAACAGTTTTATTGCCTTCTTAAAAATCTTTGAAATTTAGATAAAAAATTAACCAACAGGTCATCCATAGTTTTCTTGGGTGCTTGGATTCTACATTTATGTTGATTAAAACTTGCAGACTTTAAGTGATTATATTAAAAATTATTGTTGCAAAAAAACCAAACCCCCAAATACCCCTCTTATTTGCCCCTATCCCATCAATTCCTACTTCCTGTCAGTACCTCCACCTGTATTATTTCAATTACTGAAGACATCTGCTCTGCATGGAAACTAAGCCAAACTCTCCCAGCACTGTTAGGGAGGTGACTACCAGAATTAAAGGGTATGTCCATCTCCTGCATGGTGTGAAGCATTTTTCTGCATCCTGCTATCAAGAGTGGCTTTGGAAAAGACAAGGAAACCTGCAGCAGTGCAGATGTACCTTCAGATTTAATGATGGCTGTTCCCTAGTCTGGGAATTAGCAAGTTCAACAGGAACATACCCTGTGTGTGCATACCATTATCCTCAAGCTGGCCCTTTCTTACATGCAAAGAACCAGCCTAGCTGGTATAATCAGGATCTGAGTCTTTCAAAAATCAATATGAATAATGACTTAAAACCATTTAATTAGAGATATTTCAATACTGTTTTGTCTCACTTGGTTAGCTCTTTAAATTCTTCATATTCTTGCTTTGAAGATGCCAGTTCAGCTTGGGTCTGCAGCAGATGAGCTTTCAGCCTTTCCACAGAGGCCAGCGAGTTGCCTTCCACTGACATGGTGCTGGAATGTAAGCGGTGACCTAAAGAACAAACACAGACCTCTGAAATCACACAGCAGCTCAAATACCTAAAGTTTCACTAGAATCAAAGTGTTTGTCAGCTTTTGAACAGCACAGCAGCAATTTTGTCATTGAGATTGACAAAAATAGGTACTAGCAACAGTCCACACAAAAACCAGTAATAATTAATATTACTGCAGTCTTCATGATAACTAAGAAGCACAAAATGAGATTATAGATGACTTTCACAAGATGCAAATCAAAATTCCCTATTGCTGGAAGGCCAACATGAATACAATTAAGTAAAATTGTTTTATCACTCTTCAGGTACCACTTTGAGGAAGGCAAAAATACATCAAGACAGACATTTTCAACACTATGCTGCACACAGCAGAAACACAGTAAGCACATTTATCTGGAAAACATTAGCGTATTTTTACCTTTAGTACTTTTCTCTGTGGCTGAAGCTTCCAAAAAAGCTTTTTCTAGCTCTGCAATGGTCTGAGCATCAATTTCTTGGGCCTTTTTAACTGATTGTAAAGAACGAAGCTTTTTATTCTCCTCTCTGAGATTATGGTTCTCCATGGCGTACTTTGCAATTCGTGGGTGTTGTTCCATCTGTGATAATCAATGTTTTATTCAACAGTTTTTATTTTCCAGACAATGCTATAGCTATCTAGCTGTTACCCTACTACCTTTAATAAGGATTAAATTGTAATAGAAAAGGAAAAGAGGTGTTCCCCGTAATGGTTAAAACTACTCAGTTTTTCTTTGGTAATTTTCTTACTGCCTTGGAATCCACTCTCAAGACAGTGAGTTTATATCTTATGTGTTTACTCTTTTACTGGTAATAAAGCAGTAAGATGCTTTTCTTGCTGCTCTTGATACTCTTTTCCATTTTAACTTTAAACTTTGGCTTTCTCAACACCATAGTAATGGAATCTTCCTTGCAAGCCATAGTAATGTTTCTGTAGTCAATAAAGGACGGTCCTGAACTTTGTTTCTTTTCCTCCTCCCTTTCCTTTGAAGCTCAATTATGAGCTACAGATTTATGCTACTCTGCCAAGACATTTACTCCTCTTCCCTCCTTGTGTTGGAGGAAATTGTTTTTCAAGAATTTGCCTTCTCTCTTGAGTTTCTTTGTTCTTCAAAACTGCCTCACAAATGACACCACACCCACTAGACACCTGAATAACTCAAAGCTGTTCTTCAAACAGTTCCAGGACCACATCCCCCTTTATATGTCCACCTGGCAGGTGTATTATCTTTCAAAACCCACAGCATTATTGCCATCCTGCTGTCCTTCCCTTTCAAGTGATGTCACAGAGATTGAGGTCTGCCATCTGAATGAGGATTTGTGATTTGGAGACTTCCCTGAGTTGCTGAAAAGAAACTTGCCCTCTGCCTAAACCAGATCAGGTGGCCTGTGGCAAGCTCCCACCACAACATCACTCTTACTAAACTCTTCTCTTAGGCAAACTCAAACTCTAAACCCAGCCACTGTCTCTTCCATAGCGAAGCCCCATGTGTTTGAGATGCTTCTGCAAGGGAATCCACCACCCATCCTCTGCTTTTCTGCTTGAACTTCCTAAAAAGCCCCTATTCACACATCACAGGACTACAACATGTGAGCTATCTCACAAAAAAAACTGTTCCAGAAAAGAAACAACAAAGACTTTACCTGTTCTCTGAGTATCTGCACTTCTTCCCTCAAGTCACTGAGGAGATCATCTTGCTCTTTTGGCAATAACATTCTACCAGCTTCTTTATGACACCTCTCCAAGCGATCAATATGGTGTTCCCGGAATTTAATGATCATTTTATTGGACTGAACAAATTTTTCCTTCTTGGCACACAGCTCTTCTAGCTGTGCCACTTTTTCTAATAAATTCTTAGAAAGCACATAGACAGATTAGTGAATTTTTAAGGTGCACCTCTTACATAAGTATGGCAGGCAGACAAATAATGCAAAATCTCAGTTAACAGTAATTTTGTGAATACACAGACTACCATTTTTAGCAGATTTGTAGACCAACAGCTCATATCAAGAACTAAAATGACACAATGTGTTGCAAAAACTGTACGTAGAAACTCCAATACGATCTAGTAGAGCGAGTATTCTGTTAAGCACCTCAGATGCACTTCGCTAGAGTGCCTGTTTCAGTTAATTTTCTTTAGGAAAAAATAAAATAAATCCATTTGTCTGTCTCAGTACTATACCATGACCAAAGCACAATAAAATGAAAATACTGAGACATTTGCTTCAAAAAACATTCTGTTGATTAAAACACTCAAAATTCAGCAAAATAGAAGCTTGTTCTGTTCAATTTTTTTTAAATTAGAAAACCCAAATAAAGCCCGCAGCCCTTAAAATGATATATACTATCAAAGCTACCCTATGGCTCGTCAGAATTTGAAAGATAGAATAGAAATATAGAATTATTTCAGTTGGAAAAGGCTTTTAGGATCATCAGATCCAAGCATTAATGCACCACTTACAAGTCCACTACTGAACCATTGTCCTTAAGCACTGTAGGTGTTACCTTAAATGTCATTTGACTAAGTTCCCTTGTAACCAAACCTTGCTATCGTTAGACAGAGTATTTTTATTCAAAATCAAGGGAAATCATTAAGAGAGTCTGCTGCAATATGCTTACTTGCCTCTCACCAGAAAGTACACTGAATGCACTTAGAAATATCAGTGTTTTCTTACCTTCTTTTCACCTTCTGATTTCTCCCAGAACAACATCGCTTCAAGAAAGTTGTTCATGTAATTTATATTGCTCTTCCCTTTTTCAACAGCATCTGTAGGGGAAGTCAAAGAAACAAATGCAATATTTATTAAAATACCACTTAGACAGGTTTTTCTACATTTATAACATGACAATTGTGTAAATTAAATTCAAATAAATTCTTTAAACAGTGTAATTCTTCCACAAAGATCATGTGCCATACTCACAGCACACTGTTTAGACAGTCATTCCGAGTCACCTGCAAGAGCTGATAAAGAACACAACTAATTTACATAATTGTGTAATTAACAAAGTTGTTCAAGCATTAAACAGCCTTGCAATGGACTTTAATAAAAGTAAAAGAATCAGTCTGTTCAGCTAAGCATATCTATTAAATGCAAAATCCCTCTGAAATTAATTTGATAACTAAGCCATTATTAGTACAGTTTGTGCATATTAAAAGTGGACTGACTGGTTTATGAGAAGAAAGTTTAGGAAAATAAGCTTGAATTCTGTGGACAATTAGTGGTTTAATCTGGAAGGAAAGTGTCCACACAAGGGATTAAGAGGGCTTAATAATCCACTTAGAAATTAATTCAAAATAGTGTGTCTGAAAGTTCTAATACAGGCAAGTCTACTTATTTATGGAATAATAATCACCACAGTATCTATGTGCATGATAGCTACATTATCATGATTTAATATATTTTAAAATGCCATCATGTTTCTGATTTTGTATTTCTGTGATTGAGTATTGCAAACATAATTTAACTGCACAGAGCAAACACAGCTCTGATATATTAGGTTCTTCCCAAAACTCCTCAGTGTTTAACCATCATCACTTGTTTTCCCTCTGAACTCTATCATGGGTCTAAACATCAAGCCTTCTGTCAATATTCATATATTTATGAACCATGTTTCAGTCTCCTACCTCATCTCTGACTTGTTTTTACTGGCTGAACTTGTATGCTAATATAAAAGTACGTTTTCCTTGGGAAAACTCAAGCCCAGTTGCTTTATATTAGACAAGACTTTCTAACTTCTGTCATAACTTCTCCTGCTGTATCTTCTATTTCTTGGCAAGGTCAGGAAAGAGTTGACTCACAAAAACAGTAAGAGTTACAAGACAAAGTTTGCAACCTTGCAATCAAACATTATCAAGCAGCACATTTCAGTGAGAAACATACAGACTGGGAAGCTCTGCTGAGATCTGTATTGCAGATAAAATGGCCTAGTGAGAAGCTTATGGAAGACTACTTAAAAACCCAATTTCCACCTTATATTGAAATCAAATGTCTGTTGGAAGTAAGCATCCCTCTTAGGTTCTTCTGGAAGGGGCAAAAAGGGAAAAGTGGGAAGAAAATCCTGCCCCGAGCTTAAAAAGAATGCAACATTGTGCCTTCCCTCTGACTAAAATGTACAAGGAATAACATGCAGACTTTTGGTTACTTAAAGGATTAGGCAGCAAAGATCTTAAGAAGTGGAAGCATATCTAGGTATCATATAACAAAACCATAGTCCAGTACTCAAACTTATGAGGAAGAAAATAAAACTACATTAACAATTTCTGCAAGGTAGCAGATACAAGTACAGGAAATAGAAACCAAAAGCAAAATATGATCCCAGTACATCAGTCTCTACAAAAATACTTATTGTTCAGAAACTTAATGAAGGCCCCCAACCTTCTGGGTTACAGAAGTAGCAAATTCTCCCTCACCTCCAACTCTTACCTTGTGATACAGAAATACTGCACACAGATGGCACTGAAGTTAGTTTAGCAAGCTGCTCTTTCAACTTCTTGACTTCAGCTTGCAGCTGGTTCACATTTCCTTGTGTATCTTCATTTACTACAGCCTTTTATAAATAGAAGAAAATTAGGAAAAGGTATAAATAAAAATCTTACGTGATAAGAGAAAATTCAAAGAATGCAAACCAGTAAAACTACTGAGAACTCCTTCCATCTTAGAAAAGGAAGAATTCCTCGAAAAAGCAAAGTTCCATTCACTGAGAAATCAGCAAGTTGCACTTCAAGTGGAATTAGATGTTAAAAAATGTAATGTTTTTGCAGAATTTTGTCTGGACCTTTTTTCACCAACAAAGCAGTATACATCAGAGACAGTTTCAGCTAAATGACAGCATGTTTTTAAACATCCACTCATGAAAAGTTACATTTTGGGCACTAGAATTAATATAGAACAAGTGAACAGAAAAAACATTGAATCAGAACTCTTTTTGTCAATTTGCATTTTTATAGATTTACTTTTTCCTTTCTAATGAAGTGCTCTGAGAGCAAGCAATGAATAAGAGCTGTGTGCAGCCATTTCTTAGTGTCCAGCTGTTGTCCTTTATTCCTAACCAAGAGCAAACAAGCCCTTTTCAAAAACACTTTGTCTTTAAAAAAACCACAAAGCAAATTAATGTTTTCAAATAAGCCAAATCAAATTAAATTATTGAAAGCACAGGAGTACTTAAGTGAATCTACCTTGCTTGCAGATGTGTAACTTAAATGACAAGTGTCTGTTGCTACAATAAAGACATTAAGTAACTTTCTTACCTTGTTTTTAATCAACTTTGCCCTCTGAGCAAAATTAAGAGTGGACAGTGTTTCACCAAAACACTTGGATCCTGGGTGAACGTTTGCAATTATACATGTTTTTGCATTACCACCAAGAGAATCCTATTAAAAACATGCAAGTTAGTTTTATTTACATGTTTTTGGAAACAATAGGAAGCCATCACCTAAAAGATACTGTGTATAATTTTGAACAAATTGCAGAATTAATATAATTTAACAAATAGCTACACAGAAGGTAAGTTTCTCAAATTTTATTTCAGATGTGGGTATAAAGGATGTGACTTTAAATAAAGACTTTATTTAGGACTTCAAAACCCAGACTATATTGAGATACTTTATTCACCTGAACAGCAGGGAGAGGAAGAAATTCTAAACAACTGCAAAAATAATTTTGGTAATTAGCAGATTTGTGGTTACACTACTTTTCAACATCATCTGCTTTTTGTTCCAACCTATCTTCCTTCTGGTTGCAACTATCAAACAAAATCACAAACCAACAGATTATTGAGCAAGGATATAAAAGGATACTCTCCCTTCTACATGCACAGCATTTCTGTACTGTTAAATAAGTAACTCTCAAATCTCAGGGGAAGGCAGCATTCATAGCTTAAGACTAAAAGTCTGGTACTACAGATTAGTCCACAAGCCTTGATGGCGTTCTCAGTCTGTAGTAACAAAGCTCATGTTTGTGGACTTCTTTGCAGCATAGACACCTCAAAAAATAATCACTTAAAGTAACAGCTCACAAAGTTGTAATTCTCTTCCTATTTTTTTGTATTTTGGGTTGCATTGGAAGAACATAATTCCTCAGTTTCATCAATCTACACAGAACTGGGATGGAACATTGAGAAATTTTGCTGTGATCACAATACTGTGTTGTAATACAAATATTGTATGTATACAAATACTATATTATAATACAAAAATATACTACAGCCATTCATGTACACTTCACAGAATTTTGGTGAGTGCTGACATCCAACAAATCTTTGACTGCTTATGTCTTTGTTTTGTGTTCATTTTGAAACCAGCCTATAAGCTCTCAGATAAGAGACTAAATTTAACTGACCTTTAACACCAGACCAACCCTAAACACACATAAGCTAATTCTGGAAATCACAGCAAATGTATCAACACATCTCTAAATAATACATTTTGATACACATTATTTCCCAAATTATAAGGATGCAAATGTGCTTTTTTTCATTAAAACTTTCAAATATGTAAGTAGGAGCAGCTTATGAGAATAAATAGATTTGTCTTCAGTTAACAGGAATGGACTGATCAGAAATCTGTTTAGGCTAAGAAGATAATTTTCAATCTTTTATCCCAATATTGAAACAACTTTAATGCACTGGAATTCAGCTTTTAATAGTTAAAAGCCCAATGAGATATATTTTTCTAAAATCCAGAGGATATATATTTACCCGTAGCAGAAAAGTGAGCTTGGAATCCCGGTAACAAACGTGTCTCTGTTTGCCATTGCTCACATCAACAAGTGCTGTGATTACTTGGGCCAGGCAGCTTAGGGACCGATTGATGTTGCCTGCTTCCTAAAAAAGAGGAGGGAACAAGAGTGAATGGATTTGATGGAAAGAACAGGGCACTGCATCTGAAAGGAGAAAGATGCCACAGATCCTACAGAACCAACCTTTAACCTCAGTCCTTCTGTATGGGTGTCCTTCTGTCTCTCAGATCCTGCCAAATCAACCAGGTTGAGCAGGGAGGAGCGAATGTTAACAATCTCGTTGTTCTTCTCCATGGATTCTACTGTGATAGTGAAAACTGCATGGGATCTGGAGGATTCTCTGTTCATGGAGGTCGATGCCACACGACGGTTTCTCCAGCCCATGGTTAATACCTAAGCATGAAAAAGACATCACAATTTTAGCTGTGTCAGACTGTACTTCATATACAGGTGACATAAGCAGCCATAGGCACAATTCCATGCAACAGATTTTAAAAATCTCAAGGACAAGGACTTTTTTTACTGTTTTCCAATGTAAGTATTTTTAAAGCAAAAAAGATACAGCTGCAGTCAAGCTTAGTAGCAGAACTTGTTATAATATTAATTTCTTTTCTCCAAAAGTGCCATTGCTGTTTGAAACCAGCACACAGAAGAATAATTTTAAAAAAATTAAAGTCACACAAGTACTATCTGTATGTGTATCATTCATGGAGAAATAAACCTGACAATTCTGGAACACATGGAGCCCACTTAGCCACAGAAAACTACATTTCCTGCTATTTCAGAGATGTGTAGGGCAAGCATTGGGGAAAGAATACTGCAATTGCCATTTGGATTTTCCAAACCTTTTTGATTTCTTACAGGTATGGGATAGGCAGGAGGCATTGACTTAAACAGATTTTTTTACATTGTGTTTTGAAGTAGGGAGAAAGGGGGGAGAAAGCATTACAGACAAAAATAAGCAAAAAAATGCGCTTTAATCCAAGAGGAATATTTACCACGTAAGATTTAAGATGAATAGTCCAGCATTAAAAAGTGCCAAAAAATACCTGGTATGCTTCAGCAGCAGATGACACCACCTGTTCAACAGCACCATCAACAAAGACTCCCTTCTTGATGTGTTCTCTGAGAAAGAGTCCAGCTGAAGCAGAATCTAGCAAGTCAAATATCTGTTCATTGTAGATTTCAATAAATGAGCATTTGCAGAGAAAACTCTTTCCACTGCCAGCCTGAAAAACACAGTAATTTACACTATAAACAGATTGGTTTTATGAAGTCTGTCATTGTATGGCAGCAAGTCTCTTTTCACATGTACCTAAAGCTATTAGATTGCATATATATTCTGCTCAATATACATTCCTGGTGCCCAGGTGACAACCAACATCCAGAAACCTAGATGCATTTCTAGACTCAAAATATGGGCACACTTGTGTCTGAAGAAACTGTACTGTATAATTTGGTAGAATACTAGATGCAAGCATTTCTCATGAATACATTTCAGGCAATAATCTTGGTAACTTAATGGCTGCACACCCAGTTTACCAACCCAAGCTAATCTTTACTGTGAGACATTACTGCAATAGTAATTATAAAATAAATGTACCTTTTCCTTTTCCCGCTCAATCAGAAAAAATAAGTATTCAAAGCTCCGTGGAATTACACCTCTCAGACTGTGAGTGAAATTATCAGAATCAGATGGTCCTAAAGAGATTTTTAAATTAAAAAAATAATTAATTATTAGTACTCAAGAGCAGTGGCTGACAGGAGGAATACATCTCAAGACAAAAAAAAAAAAGAAACCACTGAAAGATTAATCTCTCATGCACTTACCCATCATAGTAAAGGTTTTTCCTGACCCAGTCTGGCCACTAACAAAAAGAAAGAAAAAAAAGTGAGATTAAACTTTATTCTGAATTTTTCATTCATCTTCATCTTTTAAGGAGAAGTCAAAGCTTAAAACAAGCAAACAAAAAAATTTCTAAACTGAAGATAAGGATAGAGAAGCAAGCTGAGAAATCAGTCAGCTAAAAAGGTATAAAAACAGAACAGCAATTTTTACCAAGAAATCCCATTAGATAAATTTCATTTTGTCTCCCCTACCACCCACCATGTCCTTCCTCATTTCTGTTGGAAAGGGAAGTTAGCATTAAAATGAAGGCTTTCAAATATATACATAAAAATAATTTTTGGGTCAATCTTTAGAGTTTTATGTCACTCAGGATATATTTGGATATAAGGACATATCTCACTTGAAAGTACTTTTTTCTTTTAGAGTTTTTATTTTCTAATGTAGTTATTAATCATTCTAGAGAAACTTCATGACAATTTCACTTCAGTTTTCCACATTTGTATATTATAACAAAGTGGACTTCATAGTTTTGCAAAAGCTGTGTTACACTAAAAACACCCCAGGTAAGGGTCTGATTAGATTAGCCCTTTAAGTCAGCATTTTCTGACCAAAGTACTTCCTCAGTTTTCAAAATGAAAAAAAAAATTAAGTTAATATAATGATATTCATACTACTAGTCATGGATATATTTCTACCTTAAATTCTAAGAGTTAAAATTATCACTCATGAGTTTTCCCACAGGCAGCCAAGAGTCACTGAAGAGTTGAGCTGACCAAATGTGAAGTTAAAAAAATTTTTCATTCCATTTCATTCCATTTTACCATGGGCTGAAAACCATTAGCTTTCTCTTTAACACTACAGTAAGTTCTACAACAACTAGCTTTCTCTTCCCACTTTTTAAGTAAATAATAGTAAAACTGAAATGAGTTTACATTGTCATTATTAGCCTTAAGTGTTAAAAGTATAACACCTACATACAGATTCCTCCAAAAGAGGGGCAAGGAGTACTATCCAATACTGCAAGAACATTCCTTATGCTGTGCTGCAGTAAGGAAGCATTTTTAAAGTTCACTGTAACATCAGGCAGGCTCTGGCTCTTAAAACTCCAACTACTTATTAGCAGGATCTCCTTAAATGTCACCATTGCTATGAAATTACTGTAATTGCTTCGAAATCACTTACTATGCAAAGATGGTTCCATTGTAGCCATTCATGCAAGATTCAACAATGTTTTTAGCCACACTTGAGAACACAGACTCCTGGGGACAAGGGAAAGAGAAAGCACTTGGCACCACCTGTTAAAGTAGCTGTTATATCAGTGTTTCCTATGCCATAACTTTATAGCATATAATAGATGCATTCCTTAAGGGCAGACACGCACCATGAGCCCTGGAATTCTCACAGAAGATGATACATCCTAAGTCATTGTGACATAGATCACTCTCTCTGAAAAAATTGTATCCCTTGATAAACTCAAAGAGAAATAAAATGCAGCATCATAGAAACAGCTTCCAAGAACATAGTAATAATTTTGATCCAGTGGTTTTGATTATGTTACACAGTTTATACCATCGGTAGGCCAGGTGCCTGTGACACTTAGAAAATCTAGCTTTCAACTTTTGCCACTGCACAATGGCACATTCAGCAGAGCTGCACAACTTAGCCCCATCTGTCTTCACATTTTTCTCTTAGATCTGCAAGAAAAGCCTAGCTATAAATAATAGCCTAGAGAAGGTGAGGTTTTTGGGAGGTTTTGTTTTGTTTGTTTTTGTTTAAAGAATTTAAATGGAATTGGGAGTCCTAGCAGAATTAAAATTACGTTCAGAATATCAATCACCAATATTATAGAAATTAAATTGAAGGACTTTCTTTCCAGTATTACTTGTCCCAGGTGGGCATTTAAAAGGCAAAAGTGTAAGAAGGAAATATAGTAAATAGAATAGAAACTCTGAAGTTCCTTAAATACAAATGTGCAGGGCCAAGAGTTGAACTTGATGATCCTTGTGAGTCTCTTCCAACTCAGCAGATTCTGTGATTCTGTGAAATCACATCTTAATATCAGCTACTGACTGCCAGTTATTTTTATACATTTGTGTCAATAGGCAGATTTATTTTCTCTCTATGGTGTTACCATAACGTTTACAAACAAAACCTTCAATTTTAATTCAAACTCCAATTAAAGAAATTAACAGCAAAAAAAAAAAATCACATCAAAACTGTTAGAGAGCAGAATTTAGTGCAGCATTCTGTACTATAACAATGTATTTCCATTCTGACCACTGCAAAAAACCAGACCTAATGCACTACGTCTTTAGAAATGCTTAGCATAGTAGCTGCCAAAACTTGGGTGAAAATAGCAGTAGTTATGAGATTCTGGAAATGATTACCTGTGTTGTTTCCATATTTGCAACATAATCAAAAGTGAAGATCTTAGGCTCAGGCTTTGAGTGCAGACGGATGGTTTTTGATGAAAGCACAGATAAACACAGGCCATGATCTCCATCTGTTAGTGCAGTGCTGTCTGAAGGGGGACGCACCCGAACAAAGACTTTGATAGCATCACCTTCAACACTAAATAAATGTTTATGCATTAGATTACTTCCAAATAGATCAGCTGCCTGATAAAATTAAATGCAACAATCAGATGAAGCATGCGAAGCCTTACAAAGGTCTGTCCGAAAATCATGCTACTTGTAGAGAAAATCAATAGAGGTAAAAATGTGGCAGATTCAAAAAGCAAAGAACATGCAGTTACATGCAATTCATTGCTGTGACACGTAGCTTTAGCTCTAAAAGAACACATTGCACAGTGATCACAGGATGCCCTTCTTACTCCTGGAAGCTTTAATGGAATAATGGATCAGATAATGCTACAGTCCAGCAAAAAAGTTGCCAGCATTTTTATTTGGTGCTCACAAGAAGGGGAAAAATAATCAATTCTTGATCAATGAATCAAATAAAGGATAGCAAGTGCCTGCATCTAAAACATCCCTAACCAATTTCATCACATTTATCGGCTTTAAAAAATAACTGTGCATGACTTCCATCAAGGCTCTGAAGAGTTCTGCCATAAATACCAATACACCAATAAAATAGTAAAGAATTAAATTCTTCCATGAAGTGGTAGGAAACTTGGATTTACTTTACTTCATTCTTTTTCAAAGGTTTTAAGCAGGAGGGTGTTGTAACTGCAATTTTTACTTTTGTTTACAAGAAAGAAGAACAGTTTTAAGAGTGGGGAAGGGTTTTCATGAATGAAATGTGCAGTTGGGTAGTGGCAGAGGAAAGGGCTGAGAACATAAGCAGCAGCTGAGAAAAATCCAGTATAACATTTTCCTTAAGACATACCAAATTAATTTGCCAAATGTGCTTTCATTATTCTGACTTGTGGCACAGTTTACACTTGGAAGAGGGCTTTTTGGTTTTTGTTTTAGTTTAGGGCTTCCTCGCAGGACTGAAGTCCCTAGTGGGATATTTCTTCATATAAACTCTAAAGTGCAGCTGCAGAATTAGTGGACAAATGAAAATTTATTGCATGGCAGCATTCCAAGAGCAACCCAACATGTCAGTGTAACCGTTTCATTAAGAATACATTTTTTTAAAAGCCTCTAAGGATATTAGGAGAGAAAGGCAGCAATCCTAGGCAGGTAAAGATTGAAAGAAAGAACTTTATTTCACAGAGTTATGCTAGGTTTTGTTTCTGTGCAATGTGATTAATAATATATGGGAACTGGCCAGTATTATTTTACCTAGATGAGTTCTGCAAAGATATTGAAGAATCACGCAGACCTCCTATAAAAGAAAAGAGACACACAAAAATTAAAATTACTGCTCAAAACTCGTGACTTAAATAGAAAATACTGTAAGCAGTACAGAGGGAAATAAATGGAGAGCCTTATAAATACCTGTTTTGTGCATGAACAGAACTGCATGAAAATATTTGGTAAATATCTTCCTTTGGCAGAAGATTTCAGTTTGTTACAGAGGAAGTGAAACCTTCATTCCCTTAATGTGAATGTGCACACACTTATCAATGTGCCATTTGTTTATTCTGGCAAAAAGGAGGCTCTGGGAGACCATATCACCCTACAACTGCATGCAAGGAGGCTGGGGTCAGACTCTTCTCCCAGGTGACAGGACAGGACACAGCCTCAAGCTGTGCCAGAGGAGGCTCAGGTTGGACATCAGAAGGAATGTCTTCACTGAAAGGCTAATTAGGCTTTGGAATGGGCTGCCCAGGGAGGTACTGGAGTCACCATGCCTGGAGGTGTCTGGAATGCCACTCAGTGCCATGGCCTGGTTGACAAGGTGCTGGGCATTCATAGGTTGGACTCCATGATCTCCGAGGTCTTTTCCAACCGCACTGATTCTGTGAGTGAGGCTCATTTTGCACAGCTTCAGACTTCAAGGAGACAGCACACATTGCCCCATAGGTAGATAAAGGGACTTATTTTTTTACTTAATCTGACATCAAAGTCCATAACATAATCGAAACATTAACAAAATTAACAAAATTGTATTTAGAAAATAAGCAAAATAACAGTGAAAGACAATGCCTCAAAATATTCTAATAATAAAGCATTTACAGAATCTTTATAAGCACACGGGTTTTTTTTGTAAGAGGACCACCTTTAACAGCAGAGCAAACCATGATGTGCAAAGATGCCTACCTTCTCTTTGACGTTCACACTACCTAAACATCCTGCTGCTGCTGCATGAGCTTTTTATGTGCTGTTTTTATTTACTCAACATCTGAGAAATATTTTAGCTTCTAATGAAGCAATTTATTCTTTAATTAAACAAGTTATCAAGGAAAGTGGTGCAGTTAAAAATTGAAATCAGACTGATAGGTACTAGAAGAGTCCTGGGAATAGCCTGGATTTGTGTCAGCGGAGGTTTGGGTTGGATATCAGCAAAAGGCTCTTTACTCAGAGGCTGGCTGGGCACTGAACAGGCACCCCACGGTGGCGGTCGCAGCACCAGGCTGACAGAGCTCAGGAAGCGTTCGGACAGTGCTCCTGAGCACACAGTGTGATTGCTGGGGATGGTGCTGTGCAGGGCCGGGAGTCGGACCCGATGATCCTTAGGGTCCCTTCGGACTCAGCTTATTCTGTAATTCTGGGAAAGGGCCGACTCCCAGGTAGCCGGACACCACCGGGGCAGCGCAGGACGGAACTCCCCGGGAACCTCTGCCCCGCCGGGGGACACCGAGCCCCTCGGCATCCGGCCCCACTGCTTCTCCCACGCGAGTGATTCCCCGCCAGGGCACGGAACAGCGCGGCTCTCCTGGGCACAGCCATCCCTCAATCCCCCTGCTCCCCGAACCGCGGGCACACCCCCAAGCCCCTTCCCGGCCGTTCCCCCTCACCTTTCTCGCCAGGAGCCATGGTCACTCCAAGCCCGGCGACTCCCGCCCGCCCACCGCTCCAAAATGGCGGCGCCTTCAAATTTGGCGCTCAGCGGCGCGGCCCCGCCCCCTGACCGAGCCCAGCTCGGGCGCCGCCATTTCCCCCGTCATTGGCCGGAACGGAGAGCGCGCGGCGCGCCCCCCCGGAAGCGCGCGCGGCGGCTGTGGCGGCGGTGGCGGCCATGAGCAAGAGGAACCAGGTGTCCTACGTGCGGCCGGCCGAGCCCGCCTTCCTCAGCCGCTTCAAGCGGCAGGTCGGGTATCGGGAGGGCCCCACGGTGGACACCAAGGTAACGCCCTGGCCCGCGGGTGGGAGGCGGCAGCGCCCGCTTCCCGAGCCTTGGTGCCCGCCCATCCCCGCCCGCTCGCGTTGTGGGCTGTGGGGAAGCAGGGTTTGTAATGCAAGGGGGAGCCGTAGTTACTCGCTGAAACGGACTGAAATCCTCTGTGTAACTTGTTTTGCTTTGTGTTGGCGGATCAGAACAACTGCAAGGCTGCTGAGGCGGCCTTACGGAGCCGCTTCAGCCTCTCCGTGCCCGAGGGGGCTGTGGGGGCACGGGGCGAGCAGCGGGGGTGTCCCAGCTTGAACTGGACTTGAAAAAGCCCCGGGCGGTGGAGGAGGGGGGCGGTACGAAAAAAATGTCGTAGAAGTACGGTAGAAAATTATTGTAAAGGAGTTAACGTGAGTTCGAACTGGAAGAGGACAAATTATGTTCGACACATAGAAAAAAATTCTTAGAGGGTGGTGAGACAGGCTGCCTAAGGACATTGAGGATGCCCCGTCTCTGGAACTGTTCCAGGCCAGGTTGGATGGGACGCGCAGCAGCCTGGCCTGGTGGGAGGTGCCCTATCCACGGTGAGGGGGCTGGAACTGGATGATCTTTAAGGTCCCTCCCTTAAAGAACCTAAAACATCTTGCTGTAGGTTCGTGGTCGTGAACTGTGTTGTCATGGCTGGAAAGGCAGGGAGTTAAAGGGCAGCCTTTCCTGAGGCAGTTTTTTTCTGCTTCCAATGTGATTTTGCATGTGTTTCCCTCTAAATAGGATTTTACAGGATTACCTTAAGAAATGAACTTCTCGTTTTTGTATATATATACATATTCAGTAGATTACAGTAATACTATCTATACTTTTCCTTACAATATAAAGTTTTCAGGTTCTCTAATATTGCCAAACTTCAGGTTGCTGCACTGAGGTTTCCATACCAGAAGGTTTATTTAAAAAAAATAAAACATTACCCGAATTGATTCTTCTGTCCCAGTGCACAACTTTGAGAGAGCAGAAACAGGAGTATGATGTTCCTTGTGTAAGTGCTGCTTACAGTGATTTGTTTAGCCAGGTTTAATAACCCAGCCACCATGGACCCACAGCATAGAAGGTTCAAGTTTGGAGCCATGCATTTAAAGCTTTTCTTAGTGTTGCATAGCAGACAGTGCTGCACAGTCAAGATGGCAAAGAAAAGGAATTAATTTCTTGCTTTCCAAGTTCCTTCTGGTTTCTAATTGAAGGAGCCCATACTCCCATGCTAATGTTTTCAATAGGAAGCCATGTCTCAGTGATGGGATTGGAGTGTCCTTTGGATAATGTGTGTTGGAAGGGCCTGGCACTGGCAGCTTTGCCAAGTCTCTTCAATAACCTTTCTGCAAAAGTGAAACCAAGTGAAACCACTGGCCCACAGCTGGAGTGATGATCAGGATGGCTTTTATTTCTCTCTTGTCCAGAGAGAGCAGCTTCCACTTGCCGATGATGACAGTGACAACGGCAGTGACAAGGAAGATGAGCAGCCTCAAGTGGTGACACTGAAAAAAGGGGACTTGACTGCAGAAGAAGCTATGAAAATTAAACAGCAAATCAAAGAGGCCTTAAAGTCAAAAGAATCAGGTGAATTTCAAACTACTAATTTCTTGCTTTGTGTAGTCAAAGAGATAACCCACAAAAGTGGATCTGATACTTGCTCAGCTTTTTACTGTTTAATTTTGATTAGTTCTGAATTTTTCACTTAAATAATTTGCACTTCTGGATCCTAATCTCAAGTCATTAAGTACATATTCAGGCTGTCTGGCTTTTTATAATGATGTAGTTCTGTGCTTCTTGATTGTGCACCATCCTCCCTCTAAATACTTTCTTTAAATATTTTTGTGTTTTTGTAAATTAACTTTTCTGTTGTATTATTCCAGTGCACAGTCTTTTGACATCATCTGTGATCATTTTTTAACTCGTTGACTAGTTCAGTTGAATTTGACAGTGGAGTGGATGTTTAAAAGGTAATTGTATGAGTTCATGAAAGAGGGTGTCAGGGTAGAGGGATTCAGGTCCGTGGAAAGAATTGCAGATGTGTTGCTTGGGAACATGTTCACTTACCTGACTGGTCCATGTCATTACTTGCTTAAAATCAGCCCCAGTATGTATTGTGACTTGCAAATACATTAACCAAGATAAATAGATGATACAATAGTGTCAAAAACCAGCAAGGTCCAGAAAAAAAATGTTTTTCTGTGTTCTGGTTTAGGGCACATTTGGGGGAAAACCTCCAAAAGGGGGCCCCCCCAGAAAGCAAACTCACACGGCCCCTTCCCCCAACTCGTTTGGGAAAAATTTCCTTGGACAGAAGTGGGAAAAACCTGTTTATTTAACAGGTAAAGCACTCCCCAGCACAAAAAATGAACAATACCAGATGACAAAATTCATTCATTGCTCTGGAGAGATGGCAAATTCAGGAAGTCTCTCCTGGGGTGGTCGCTCTGTTACAATCTCTCCCGCACTGGGAACGCTGCTGCCCAGAGAAGGCCCTGGTGGCCACAAAGTGCAAGCTCTCAGTGCTGCCCGGGTCCCAGTCCAGAGCAGGTTTGAACAGTTCCAAGAAAAGGGAAAGAAAAGACAGTTCAGGGAAAACTTCCCTGCCTCAGCTAGCTAAACTAACTAAAAAGCAAAGGAGGGCCCTGTTCTGCTCTCTCTGTGCCCAGATGAAACAATCCAGCACAGCATGTAGAGGAGCAGTGCAGTTTCTGATAACAAACTCCATGCTTCTTCTTCTCCCTGCCTTTACTCTCAGAACCAGTCTTGAAGGCACAGAATATAATATCCAGCATAAACAGAGCAGAGGATTGGGGATGCAAGCATCATAAAGTCACCCTAGGACACTCTGCCACAAAGAATTACACAGAATGGAAAGATGGAAGTGGTGTGGAGGGGCTGCTGCAGTTTTACAATAGGGATGAGAAACTACATTTGATGGATACAGTTATGTTAAGAATTTCTCTCAGTATTCATCATTCAGGTATGATTGACATAAGTGCTTTGAGTGTCCAGAAGCTTCAATCATCACACAGGGTGTGATGAAATGGAGCTTTATTTTTTGCTGGCAGAAGACCTGACAAATTGAATGTAGCTACTGTTGTCTCTAGTGGAAATGTCTTGACAATTAAGAATATAGGAACTGGAACCCCACAAGTATGAAATAGAAAGGTGAATCATAGAAACTGGATGTCTTCTGTGGTTAGCCATTATTTATTAGGCTATCTACAAAAGCTGCCAATTGAATTTAGAGCGCACTGTGAGGTCTAGCATATGGCTGTCAATATGACATCCTTAGCTTCTCTCTTTGTCTGCCATTTGGATTTGAAAATTCAGGTTCATGCTGTTTCTGTGTAGATATATATGTTAAAATTCAAATGGTATAAATGGACAAGTCAGTAACAGAAGTGGGAGAAAATATGTTGAGAATCTTATATATTTGGAAAAGCAGATTGATGAGAAATCCTAATTTTTAATGATGTAGGTTAGCTTGGAACTAAATAAACCACATCCTATTTTCTGCAGGTAGATCTGTATTTGTTAGGTCTAAGCAGGTATATGACTTGAACTCCTCTGAGAATATTTGCTCAGCTTTGGGCTTACTTCCTGGTGTCTTGTTATTGAAGTGCAATGCATAAAGATGCTTGGTGTCACAGTTTCTGAAGTCATCACAAAATTTCTTTTCACCCTCCTAGTATTGGGAGAAGTTTCAGCTTATTGGAAAGAAATATCATGGTTCTTTCTGAGCATTGGCTTCCTTTTCATATAAGCAACTTGAACTTTGAGTGATCACAGTAGGAGGAAAAATGATTTTGTGAGGCTGGGCAAAAAGAAGTAGTTGTCCATGAGAATCTATTGAGGTGGAGTCCATGCTGTGAAAAAAGTCCAAAAGAGCTACCAAGCTGAATACACAGTGTGAAATGGAAGTGTATTTGAATAGAGTGACTGAACTTACTTGGTGGAAAAAGACATTCCTAAGACATAATTGTAAGTAGTGAGGATGGCAGTTTTGAGTTCCTGTAGGACTTTGTCACCTCTGCTTATTACCCCCCCTTCAGTCCTTCAGTAATAGCTTGCATTTGGAGGAAAAAATCCACAGAAGTAGGTAGCAAGAGTGTTGGGGACTGCTGCCCTCTGTTCTGCATTATTGTGTTACTGTTCATTCATCTTTGCGGTTCATATGAGGTCTTCATGTTCTTCTCATTTTTGTGGCTCATGGGAATAAACAGGGTAAGTTCCTCTGCTATGGAGAGAACCCAGGGTGAAATTTCCAATGAGGAAGGTGAGTGTGACTATGCCAGAACTTTCTGAAGCCTTTTTTGCATTTTGGGCCATTTTTGCACTGTCAGTCTGACCTCTAGATTTAAATTTTGATTTCTAGTCTGAGATAGGTATTTAGACAGCGTTTACTTCTAGCTTAATAAAGAGAGTTTTGAGTAACATGAGAGTTTCTTTTATTTTTTTGGCTTTCAATTCTGAAAATGGGAAGTATAAACAAAGTTTGGTGCTGCATGACTTGGTTGCATTTCATGTTACTTTGATTTTAATCCCAGAGTTGAAAGTCAAATTAATTTAATAGCTACTAGACCTTATTATATAGTCCCAAATCAGATCATTAGTGAAATTACATGAAGTTAGAAAGGTTATAGGAAAGTAAATTTCTCAACTGATAATCTTCCTTTCCAGCATGCATCAATGCTGAGGCACTTTGATAGATCCTTAGAAATGTGCTACTATCTATCTGTTGTGGATACAAAGTTTTTCAGAACTTGGGAAGCACTCAGTTTTGAGGTTCTGCCATCTTTTCTCTTATATTGTAGTGATTATTAAGATCATTAGGATATTAGTGATTAAAGGACCATGTCTTCAGGTTTAGGATTGTGATATTACTCCAGAATTTTCCATATCTCATTTACATACTTTCACCTTTGTTTTCTTCTATAACCATTTTGACATGGCTACAGCTTTTGTTCATTTTGATTTTGTTTATTTTTAATTTTAGATACCAGACGTTGCTATGACTTGATTTTCTTTTATAGATGAGTAACATTTTTGCATTAATTTAGTAAAACCAGCTGATTAATGTCCTAGCTGCACTTAGTTGCTTCCTAAGGCAGAGCAAATCTCAGCTTTTCTGTTGGCTTTTGCAAGTAGAGTCACAGGGATCTTTTTTATTTAGGACCAAACCTTTCTTATATGAGAAAACACCATTCTATATTGAAATATTTTTCTCCATGGAGCAGAGACTCAGAGGCTTTTTAAAAAGAAATAGTTTGTGTATCAGCAGTGATTTTGCTTAATGTTTTATGCATAATGTAAAAACTTGTCACTGTTGGTTAAGAGACAAAGAAAAATGGTCTTATGAAAAATTAAATTTGCACAAAAGAAAATACATTAATTACTGCAAGATAGTTTATCTTAGCATTCGTTACAGTCTATAAAATAGATTTTTTTTCTACTGCTTTTCTATTTCATATGGCCTCTGGGACACTCTGACATATGCAGATGACCAAACTTGGTAGAAGGTGTCCTTTCTTGTTCAAAGCCTTAGAATATTTTTCTTGTTTCATTCTATGTGCTGGGTTCTGGGGAAGGACAGTAGAGGGAAGAGGCAAGGAGAACAGAGTCCCTGCTGTCCTGGCTATTGGAGCCCTTCCTGAACAAGCACAGGCTCTTCTGATTTAAGCAGCTGATGTATCAGATACATCTCACAGAGGTAATGCTGCTCTGTGATATATGAAATATTTCACATATATGTGAAATAGCAGGAACCTAAATCAAAGCCAACTTTGCAGTATTTAAGTGAAGAAAAATTTCCCAAGTGTTCTCATGAACAATTGAAACTGACTATGGAGCAAGAGTGACCTTCTTATCTTCAAACCACCAGTGTGCTGAATTCCTGGGATAAATGCTTCCAAAGGCATGGATGGAGAATGGATGGCCAGAAAGAATTGGAAGGAGCATCTGAAATGGCTGACCTGAGCTTCTAACCTTAGAAACCATTAAGAAATTTGCCAGGTTATTGTAATTTTTTTCTTTACCTCCTATCTTTGAATAGACCTATATGGATTCCACGGTTCCTCCTGTTGCTCCTGACAGTTTAGTGGCACTTGTGTTTCCTGTTGTTGCCTCATTGACATATGTGGACAGAAACTGCTGAAAAGTGGTGCTGCTAACTACACAAATGACTACTAAATAAAAATACTCTGAACTGAAGAGCAGTATTTCATTTTCAGTATTTCATTAAAACTTTATTTTAATATATACCTTGAAATAATTAGAAAAGAAGAAAAAAAAAGAAATTTCTGATTTTGTCGTTTCTTAAATTGATGTCACTTGTGAAGTAAGTTTTCAGCTCAACATCTGACTGTGCTCATGTTGGTCAACCAGTGGTTTGTGATCCAGGTAAAAAGCAGGAATGACTAAGAACAGTGGGAATTTGAACTACTAGTGTAGTTTTTGACTCATTTTTGAGAAGTGGATTTTATTATTTCTCCTGTAGTGTTTTTATGTATTTTACTTCATGTGTTTCAGAAATCCCACTTTCCATAATTCATAATACTGAGTCTTTTATTGGGAATCTGTTTTAAAAACTACCAACACTGAGATTGTTTCTTGAGTCTATTTTTTTTTTGCATTGCTTAGTACAAGTCAATTTTTTGTACATCTTTGATGGAAACAAAAAAGATAGCTGACACATAAGAACCTGGTGAAATTACAAAGGAAAGTGAAGTCATTTTACCAGCTGAAAAAGACAATCTTAACACATCAACACAAATTCCTTGAACTGCCTCATAAATTTTTTTCAAAAAGCATAGTCTGTCCTCACACTCTCCACATGTAGGCTAGGCCTACTGTGTTTCCTTATCTGCTTCATTCTTTGTCAAGCACTGCCAGCACACACTGCTCTCTGAAGCTGGCCTGGGCTTCCTGCTGAAAGGAATGTCCTTGAGCATATCATGGAATTTTAACAGTGTTTAACCAGGCCAAGAGCTAAAATAATTTCCTTTGATACAAAATGACCTGCAAATAGTATTGTAGCCCTGGAGGTCAGAGCTGAGCTAGTTGCCATTTTGGTGGAGTTTTGAGCTTTGCTGTTTGTGCCCTTAGCTTATTACATGTTGAAATTCATAATGCAAAGATACTTATCAGTTTCTCCATGTGGTTGGCAAAATGAAGTTATTTTGTGTAGTTCACAGTGTGGGTAGCAGGCCAGTTGTGAGTAAAATTAAAATTTCTGTCCTCTCTTTTTCCGTGGATTACAACTATGTAGCTGTTTTTCTGTTTTCTTTTATGGATATGCTTTGAACTATATTTTTAGGGGTTAGGTTTTCAAATTTACCTAAGAATTTACTCTAAGAAAATGTAGTAATCCATTTGTTAAAGAGTATCCAATGGGAGTTTGATTTTTTTGCTCCTCATGCTTATCCAGTAGCTGGTTGTGTCATTTCCACAGCAGTATGGATACTGTATAGAGCAAATAGACAATTGTGTCTGCACAGAGGGGAAGTTCTCCTTATAGATAGATTTTTTTTTCAGATTTTGGCTTAGATTGTTCCTCAGATCTTGTTTAAATTAACAGATCTCTATTTACAAATAAACACTGTAGTTAGGCAACAATTAGTAAGGGGAATCGTTTGCTATTAAACTTCTTAGCCTAAAAATGGAGGCCTAACTTCTGAGAAAAAGGATGCATAGTGTATTCTGATTTATTAGGTGTGATATCCTTTCAGGAGTTCTATTTCCCTCCCAAAATTTACAGTAGGCACTTCCTGAACTTTTGTATCACATGTACAGCATCTAAACACTGTGCAGAGTTCACAGCAGATCCACTGAGAACTCTGCTTTTCATATCTACAGTTTGTTATTGCTCCTAATTCCTTGTGACTGTAATGGTTTTCTAATGTGCCAAGAATGAAGTATTTTTCCCCAAACCTGGTTAGTTATTTTCTACATAGTAGTATTTTCTCATAAACTAGTGTAGAATTATAGAATCAAGGAAATGTTTGGCTCGGAAAAGACATCTAGGATCCATGGAGCCCCACTTATTAACCTTGCACTACTTTGTTGCCACTAAACCATATCCCCAAGGGCCACGAGTTCTTTGAACGCTGCATGGATGGTGTTTCCACTACTTACCTGGACAACGTGTTCCAGTGCCTGATCACTCTCACAGTGAAAAAATTTTTCTTAGTATACAATCTGAACTTCCCCATGCGGCCATTTCTTGTTCTATTGCTTGTTACTTGGAAGAGACTGATTCCTACCTCACTACAGCCTCCTTTCAGGCAGTTGCAGAGAGAGATGGGGCCTCCCAGAGCTCCTTTTCTCCCGGCTGGACAACCCCATGTCCCTCAGGACTTGTGCTCCAGTTCATCACCATATGCACCTCTTGGAAGGATGCATTCCATAGAAGCCATTGACAGAATTGCCTAGTTTTTCAAGCTAGGTTTCTTCTTTAAGAGGGTCTCTGAAACTTAAGGCATTCTAAGTTGATGTCTTCATTTGTACCACACAACCCTTAAGGTACCAGATTTATTAGTTGTATTGTTTTGAGAATGCACTGAGGAGAGTTTCAGCCAGTGCTGTGTAGATAACACTGAAATGTTAAGTATTCTGCTGTAGTGCTGATATACTGAGGAAAGAATTTGTGCTAAAGAGAAGTTATTTATTGGTTTTAATTAAACAGCACATAATCTTGTCAAACACATTTCTGTTGAGTAATGAATTTCACAAAAGTAATTTAGGAAAAATATCTTGCACAGAACCTACGGCTCCTTAACATTCTGTCACATATACATTATAAAAATTGCAAACTACTGCAGCGTGAACCTTTGTGTCTGATACGCAAATTTACATTACACTTTATCTTCCAGAAATACTGCCCTGATGCTGTTACTTATGCAGTAGCTTTCCCATTCATGCCTGATAATCATGGAAGGGACTTCTCCTGTTTTCAAGATGGTTGTCTGCTCCTCTGCATGCACTAGAGCAAAATTGGTCAGTTGGAATAGTTGGGTGATGTTGCAGATACAAAGAAACCCTGAAATTTTCATCCATTATGATAAAAAAGGGGACCTTCATTGCCACGTGATCTTTTCAGCTGTCTCAACAGGACAGAATATATTAGGGAAAAAAGTTTTTCTTGTATATGTGCCACTTTGTTATTTAAAGAGATGCCATAATTCTGAAATAAATGCATTTGTTGTCATAAATTTTACAAATACTGAAGCAGAGTGAGAGGATCCTATGAAGTTGTCCTCTCCATTTTGGTAAGTGGATGTGAATGGAATGTGAGGGAAAAGCTCTCATTCTGCTCACAATCTCTTCGAAGTTAGAGCTCTGGTTAGTGAAACCCCATTTCCAATAGGACCTGCAGGAGGATTTTCTTCAAGGGCTTGCTGACATGAAGCAGGTGTGTGTACATGAAGGCCATTCATTGATACAGAGTTCATGGCCAAAAGTGTATTTTCATGATTGTTGTATTCTCTCAGAGGCCTTACTGATTTTGGTTCAAGGTCTGTATGTGTTTGTGAACATATGCAGATGAGTTCTGACTTTATTCTCTTTATTACAGATGATGAACCAGAATCTGCTGATGGAAAAATTATGTTCAGGAAACCAGCCAAACGTTCATCAGAGAAGTGTTTGGACTTCAATGTAAGTTCAAGTAAGAAGATGAAAGAAGCAAAGAAAACCAAGGGGGAAGCATCTACTTCTCAGAGTACAGCTAAGCAAGTAAAAAACAGCAGTCTTCTGTCATTTGATGATGAGGAAAATGATGATTAGGGTTGTATTTTTTTTATGCTTAACTTGCCCGTCTAGAGACCTGGATAATATTGAGGGCTTTCATGGGAATAGAAGCATGGTGTCTGAGTCTTCTCTTACTTTGCTATAGTCCAACTAGAGAAATAATGTATAAAATTAGCATGAACTAAGTCTTTGCAGTTAGTTGGAACTGTATGTCATGTCTTAATTTTAAAGGAGAATTTAACCATGTATGTAAAAGCTATTTGAGGTCACAAATGAGTAGCAAATTATACCTGTATATATTTAGCTTACAAATTTTCAGTCAATTTTAAAATGCCCTCCATTACTAAAATGTATTTTGTCTATATTGAATAGCCTTAGTTGACAGTTACGGTTTCTACCTGTTATTGTTGACATTCAAAAGGGAGACACTTCATTGATGTTAAACAGAGACTGAAGTTTTCTGTCTCACAGCTTAACAAAATTTGCACAACCTTTGCATTTGTGATTTGCAAGATTAGCTCTTGCAGAGCCTTGTAGTAAAGGAGGCTGCATTTGCTAAATTTGTGTAGTCTTGATCCTGCCATTGGTGAATGCAGTCTAAGAAACATCATATTCATTTGAATTGGTTATAATAGCAAGGTATAAAGATTTTGATTCTAGTTGATGGTATCAACTAATGCAAAAGAAGCCTGTGCACTTTGGTTTTGACACTGATGGGCTCAGTGGTTTGATGGTGTTTTGGGTTTTTTTCTTAGAGTATATTTGTTCCAGTTAACTACTTATATGTTCATAATTATTTGGGATCTCAGACAGCTTGTTTAAAAACTGTATTTCATCTTTAAGCTGTGGAAAAGCATTAATTTAGTATTCTTCAAGTAGGGGGGAAGTTGTAAACAGGGAATTTAAGCCAAGAAGCACTATAGCTGTGTGTATCTTGGTTTAAGACAATTCCTGGGGCAGACACTCCAAAATGAGTTACTGCCCCTTTTAGCTTTAACTGCTTCCCTTTCACTGATGAGCAGAGATGAAAGCAAGAACATATAAGTGAGAAAATAAAAGTTTACTAAAAAATGAAACGGCAACAGGCAGGATAACAGTAATCATCACCAGATACAAAGGTGCTGAATCTCATGGACTGCTTGGGAACAAAGAAGACAAGATGGCAGAGAAACCCCTCCCCAGAAATGTTGGCCTCCATAGAAGACCACGTGGTCAGGGGACAAAGGCAAGCTGGTGCAGAAGCCCCTTCTCCTAACCATGTGTTGGAGAAAGAACAAAGGGAAAAAAACCCACCACAGCATCTGTGATTATGAAAGTCCCTCTTCTCCAAACAACAACCAATGAGGAACAAGGACAAAACAAAAAGTAACCTGGACTCCAAAACCAGTCAAATGCTGCTGATCCGTTTGCTCCACATCACCAGACAAGGTCTCTCTCCTGGCAGCAGAGCAGCTCCATAACAGTGGCAGCTGGAACTGGTCAGTGGCTGAAACTCCTGAGGGGACTTGGCCTCCTCCTCAGCAGAAGATGATAGGCACAGGCCTGGGGCAGCCCAGGCTCCACACCCTCCCCACTGCCCCTGAGCGCTGCTGGGGGGCTGGAGTGATCCTATGGAGCAGGGGCTGTTCTGGTTTTCCCACTGTGGTGCCATGGCTGGCCAGCCCAGGTGACAGCAATGAAAAAGGAAGGAAAAAAGGTCACAAGAGAAAATCTTCCCTGGCCCAGAGACCAAAACAAAGGGGAGCTTCTGCCTTGTGCTGCCTCAGCTTCTCAGTAACTAGCAGGAACAAAAGAGAGGCCTGTGTGAGTGTTGTCTCATTTTAAAGGGATCCTGGCATCTTCTGCTTCCATGAACCTGTGGCAAGACCCTCTGGTTCTGCTTCTGACCCCCAGGTCTTAAAGGGAGAGTAAAAATCTTGGGCAGGGGAGGGGAGAAAGAGTCCATTTCAGCATTTTTCTGTAACAGAACAGAATTGACACTGAGAGCTGATGGGATTTTGGAGAACGAGATGGTAGGGATGTCACTTGTGACTTTGAAATTATTTGGATGTATGGTGTGTTTGTAACCATATGAAATCAGTTCTGCTGCGTGACAGGACATTTGAAATTATTTGGCCATTAAAGCTTCATCGAGGAGCATATTTCAAGTTGCTGTGTGAAACAGCTGGTTTTAGTTTCATCTGGTAGTAAACAATAAATTATGTTTTCTTTTAAGTGGTCCAAAGATATTTTAATAAAAATTTCAGGACATGAAATGAGATTTTTTTTGGCCTCTTGGTATTGGAGCGTCCTGTACCTGCTGCCTGTCTCCCTACACACCAGCTTCCTGCAGCATAACATCAGATGCAAGTCTGCACACTCTTTTGCACTGTTTGTGTGAGTACATGTTACCCTGATTTTGAAAATGAATAGATCTGTTGTCCTTTCAGAAAATTGAAACCAGACCTATAAATGGATGTTAAAGTCTTTTTGCACTGGTTTCATATTAGAATTGTGGGAGGTGCTGTGTACAACCTGATCATTCCCATGAGGACATGCTACATTTGTAAATACATAATTTGTTTGTATTGTCTACATACAAAAGAAGAAATTTAAAGTACAGAACCAAAGGTTCCCAAGAATTGGTATTTCAATTTATTTTGTATACTTAAAACTTGTTTGAATCAATTTAAAATATATACCAATACACACATACACACCCATAAGTAATCTTGCAGCATTCCAGTGTACAAAAGGAATATTTGGGCATACGTCAACCATGGAGTAAATACTCTGACTTGCTGAGACTTATCTGAAAGAATGAATTAACCACTGGCTGCTTACTTAAACTTTTCTGGTTCTGTTTGTCAATACAGAAATATATTTGCATAGAGTTTTCTTGTACAACCTGGAAGCTCATAACTTGAGCTGTGAGGCAGTTTAGGAGACATGGCTATTCAGATAAATGATTGCCAAGGACCAGAGCATTTGGTTTTACCTTAAAATTAGAAAATTCCTCACAAATATGCAGTTGATCTGGCTTGTTCAAAAATAAGACTGAGATCTTGTTTGATTCTGGATTCTTGTTTAAATGCAATTTGTAATTGCTTTTAAACAAAAGTTCCCATTTTTAGTGAAAGATTCTGGAGACTGGAGTCCAGTAAAGGGAGGGTTACCTTAAATATTGAGTGCAGTACTTTTACTTATTGAGTGTGGTACTTTTGGTTAATCATGTTTCTTGCTCTACAACCTCCATGACAGATGTCTGGAATGCAAATAAATACTTGGAAATAATAAATTAAAATGTATGTTGTTGTTTAGGCAACACAGCAGGGGAAAGAAAGGTGGATACGGAAACCCAGTTTCTTTCCTTCATTCCAACTGAAGTGCTGTGACCTTTGTATTCATGGTATTTCACTCCCAGTTCACCCAACAACAACTAATTGAATAGATTTATTAAGAGGTGTGAGTGATGCACAAAACCATTTTAATCAGGTAGTCATGTGAAAATTCAATGTTTTTACCATGACACACCTGGAAAATCACACACACTATCAACTCCCATGAAACCTGTGATTAAAGAGAACAATTACTTGTTCATTTAGGAAAGAAATGTGAAACTCTTAAGCAATCCCCTGTTCGAATGGGCCATGGGAAAATAATAATCACAAGTTTCTTATAAAGGGGAAGCCAAAGCTAAGTACATGGAACACGAGGCTTGGACAGGAAAGGACAATTTTCCTGGCTTTTCTTTTGCTCTTGCTCTTGCTTTCCCACATTCCGTGTCCTTTTCCCCTCCTGTAGTAGAGAATGTATATGCCTTTATTTTCTCATGGAGTTTGCCGAGTTAAATGTGAGAGCAGTGAAGGAGGAGCAAGGTGAGAGTAGCTGAGGATTGTTACCCAATACAGGAATCTTGGTCAGATGTAGCCTGTTACCTCATATGGGAATCTTGTACTGTTTCTATTAATAAAATACTTGAAATTTTCCAGTTCATTAAGACCAAAACATTTATTGATGGTATTAGCTGAGCAGTGAAGTGCAACAAATCTGGTGAACTGTAGTAGCATTGCAGCAGCAGATGCTTATAATGGAGGCATTTTATGCTGCAAAGGTGCTTGGATGTCAGTAGGAGAGGTGACATGCTCTGTCACCTTAATTTCTTTTGAAGAACCAGGATTTTTCTCTGAATGATAGGAATCAAGGTGAATCATAAAGAATGCTGCATTCTTGGTAGAATAAACAAGAAAATGCATGTGTGGGCAGGTGGGCCAGGAGTTTATACCATTGATTGTATTTCTGAAATAAAAGCAGATTTGTTGTACTGAAAAGGTTCATCTCATTGGGCTAAAGAGGAAGGGATGAGTCAGAATTATATTCTGATAGTTTTTTTTGTCTAGCACTTTTCCTAGAAACATCATTTGGAGGATCAAAAGCTGTGTTTTACAGACACTGAGCACAAGAAGCCTGTATTTAGCAGTTTTAATTACACATTTTAAAGTTTCATCGCAGGACTTAATGTCCTTTTTTACAGTCCTTCAGTGTATAATCCTGTTAGGAAGCTGCAGATTTAAAATGAAGCAGGAAGCAGCAATGTCATCGTTTCAGCTGATTGTTTCCCTTATGCTGTAGTGTATTAACTAAGTAATGCTTCACTTGGCTGTGCAGAGCCAACTGCCTTCTCAAGGACATCAGGCTTGCCTGCAGATGAGTCATTACCTTTGTGCAGCACACGAGGTATGATGTGCAGCCTCAGCAAGTGTTTGTCCATTGAGGCTGGTTAATAACCTATAGGCCTGTCCTGTGGCAGGATGCCATAAATCAATCCTTTGTGTATTCAGCAAACAGAAGGGCTTGTGTATCAGCTGCCTCTTCAGTATCATCCCTTTATTCCCATTCCTAGAGCAAGGTGCCAATCTGCAAAGACATTTTTCATGTTGTAGACCTTCCCTTCTGCCCCACTTCCTTGAGAGCATTTCACAGGCAGCAGTCACAAAGATAGCATTAAAACCAGGGGAGACACACCATAGGGTTATATGTGCCTGCGACCTCCTGTAGACTTCCTCAAGATATTGAGAACCTATAAAATCTCAGAGGCAGCCTCTGGGAAGTAATTTCCTCCTAGGGAAAATGAACGGGACCAGCCAGGAAAATGACACAAGATTGAATATTACTGTTATTTACCTCACTGTTAGTGGATTTTCTGTTGAAGGTAAAGCAACAGCTGGTAAAGCAGGTCTTTCCCTCTTATCAGAAGTGGCTTTGGTGCCATTCCAATCCATATGGCAAAGGATCCCTTTTCCTTGACTCTGGTGGCAGTCCTCAGTGCCATGCCTGATTAGTTAAGGCCGTGGGCAAGTGGGAGCTACCTTGTAAGAGGCAGAAGTTATTAGAGGAAGGTGTTGTCAAGCCTCTGTAGGATAACGGTGATCACTGCACACTTTCAGTTTTGATATCATGAAAGAGTTGTTCCCTTAGGGACAGCACACTAACAACGAACTTTAAAAGGGCAGATTATAAAACTATGAGGAAAATGGTTAACAGCAGGCTGAAGGGCAAAGAGAAGTACTTAAAACCATAGAGATCTGCCTGGAGGCTATTTAAGAACATTGTATTAGAGGCACAGATGGTTTGTATACCTCTGAGCAAAAACAGCCTATGAGGAAGGATGAAACTCACAGGGTTATGTGGGAGAAAAGCGTGAGTATAGAAAGGCTGAAATGCATCCCTTAAAGATGACGACTGTGTGAATGACAGACGAGGGAGTGTTACCAGGAGAGTGGAGGGAGCTGGAAAGTCAGTGCCAAGGAAAAGACTGTAGCAGCTGCTGACTCTGGAGACTCAGGATGAAACACCAAAAAGGGTGAGTCTAATAAAGTCCAGACCACTCTGCCTCTGAAGACTGGGCTACTCCACATGAGACTTAACCAGAAAAAGCAGCGTACTGTTAATCTGAGTCAGCTAGCACAAGCCAAAATCTTATTAAAGCAGTCTACATTTTAATATGTTACGGGGCCAAATGTAAGAGTAAAGGAGTAGATTTAATCACAGTTACTCTATGCTAGGACTTTATTTTGACCTTGTGTTTTATACAGTTCCAAAAACGCTTTCAATCTTCACTGAAGAAGGTAAGAGATTAAAAAAATAATAAATTGAACAGTCCTAAAATCTCTGATTTTAGCAGAAGTAAAAACCTAGTACATACATGAAACATGAAACCCTAGTAAAAAAACTCAACCTGTTCTCACACAGCTTTGGTCTGAGAGGGACTGTCTGATAAGGATGAAGTGAGGTTTGCACAGCATTTTTACACCTATGTGTAATTGGGCAGATGAGGAATTTTATTGTCTTATATCAGAACAAGAACACACTGATTATAAATTAGGCAGGGAACATCTCAAGTATCACAAACCTGATGATGTGTGCAAAAAGAGTCCCTGTGAAATCAATGAAAGCTATTTTCTGGTTTAAAACCAAGGAAAGGCAGGGGAAGGTTAGAACAACTTATTTTTGCAATAAAACCTTCATGCACACAGTCTCACTGGAGCTAGAGCCCTGGCATCTAGGCTGTTTTATTCTGCCCTGTTAAATTGAAACAAACAATTCAGCTGCCTGAGTCCCTTCTATTCTCCTCTGACAAGCCAACTGTCTTGAGAGAAGAGATTAGGCATTGTTCTGATGAGTGCTGCAGCAGCAGCAGCTTTATAATTTAAGGGCTACATAAAATTTATGGAGCACTGAGAAGAGCTTAAATCAATTTTATGATTTTCATAAATTATTTCAGGCAGATGAACTTTGTGCAAAAAGCCAGTGATGTTTGAGCTGTTTATCTAATGGACAACAACACTGAAAATAGGGATTTTCAAAGCACCTGTGGGAATTATGTATCTGAGTTTGATGGGAGTTAGAAGACTTGTTCCTCTGAGCTACTTAGTATTCCAATGTAAATTTTTTATATTTCCAAATTGCTTAAAATACTTGGTAAAAATCAAAACTAGAGGAGGGGTAAATTTACAGCAAATTTGACATTTCATTTAAATGCTGCATATGCTTATAAACAATGGATGGATAGCCTGTAATTCTACTTCAAGTGACAAACCAGTCCAGCACTTGTAGAGTTAAGCCTTTTCTTACAACAGTGTATTTTTGGGTTGTTGTTTAGGCCCCATTCACTGGGGAACCTTGTCCTGTCTTCTTCACACTGTATCTGCAAATTACTCCAGCTGCTAAAGAGCAGGATCTGCCTGTACAGCAGAAAGAGAAACTAGCTGGTTTCTTATAGCACATTTCAATATTATATAATAGGACAAATGTAATTCCATATGTTATAGAAATGAATAGAGACTGAACTTCCCTTCTGGACAAGTAACTAAAGAGCTGATAGGATGCAATTCCCATTTCGTCCTAATTTTGGGTATTATTGGGTGTGATTTAAACAGTTTTCCTCTCCTTGGGCATTATGGTCATCGGGATCCAGGTAGATTGGAGACTTTTCGTCTAATTGGGACCCCTCTGAGCTACAATTTTCATGTATAATTTTCTGTATTTTAAGCTGCTCCAACTCCTCTAAACTGACATTATTGTGCTTCAAATTACTTCACACTGAATATATTAAACTTGGTAGTAATAGGAAGAACCACTGCTGAATTCCTTTAAACTGGATAGGCAACTTGGAGTAAATTATTTACTGATATTACTGCATTGCTTTCAGTGAAATGACACTGATAGATACTGAGCTCCTTACTAAACCTGAACAAGGTAGTCTCAGGTGAGTGGGTTTAAATTCAAAGTAGTTAAGTGTGGGACACTCCAGGATCTTGCCACTGAATTTCTATAGCCAACAATATACATAAATAATGGGAGCTTCTTACTCAGTGGTCATTATTCTGCAGGAGGGGATTTGTGACTGCTGTGAATTAAACACTGAACACAGTCCACGGTGTGAGGAAAGCCAATGGAATTTCAGCTCTAAAAATTAATGTGTCATGGAGAAGAAATGAGAAATAATTGTACCTAATTATCCTCTGCTTCAGAACTTAGCTGGAGTGATGTGTCTACTTTTGTGCACTATACTTCAAAAAAGAAAGATACAGTCCAATTGGAAATACCAACAGAAAGCAGGGTATTGATCAGGAGTCTAGAAAACATGAACTTTAAGACTGAAAGAAGTGGGCAGTACAACTAGAGAAAGGAGATGCGGGGAAGGGAATGGGAATTGATACCAGCATTCAGACATATTGCTGCAAAGAGGGAAGTTGCAAATTGTTCTCTGTGTCCTCTGGGAATACAAAAAGAATGAAAGGATTTAAATTGTAGCCAAAGAGATTTAAGGAAGACTTTAGGACAGGCTTTCCATCTGTAACAGTAGTGAAATATTGAAACAGATTGCCTGGGGAGGTTGTGGGATCTTCATTGCCAGACATTTTTAAGAACAGGTTAGACAAACTTCTGTCAGGAATGATTTGGGTATAATTGATCCTGCCTTAGGGCAGAGGGCCGGACTAGATGACCTTGCAAGGTCCCTTCCAGCTCTGCTTTCGATGGTTCTCTTGTTAGAAAGGCTGATGTCATATTCCTAGGACCTCACCATCCCTTTCAAAAGCAAAACCATGCTATACTGATGGCAAGAGTCAGATTTAAACTGACAGTATCTGGGAAAAGGTATCAGCCAAAGGTTGATATCCCACCTTTAAATACTAACACTTGAATATATGCAATGCAGATGGCCTTGTTCAACAGCTAAATACATGTGGGCTACACTACTATGAATTTTTTGTGACCAGACTATGATCTTTTTAATGGCATGAGAATTTGTTTCTTGTAAAGTGTATTAATCTTATATATTGCAACTTCCTTTTTGTCACTTGAGTAAGTAGCGGGCAGTGTTATTCGGCATCTAACATGTTCCAGGTGGGTCACTCTCATTCCACATGCCATGACACATTTGGCCACTTGCTATGTACTCACTCACTCACTCACTCACTCCTTCACTCCAAAGCTCATTCCTCTGTTCCAATTTATCATGATGCTGATGCTTAGCTTCATTATGTGGCTGTGTTGAAATAAACTAATGTGACTGCTAATGTGCTTGGTATCCTTCTTTCCATCCTCAGACACTGGATATGCCTCCTGCTGCTTTCTGCTCACATGTTCTTTTATTCCTGTTGATAAATTTCATTTTCATCTCTTTTGCTGCTTTCCCTTCAAGATGTGCTTGCATTACAAACTGCAGTTCAGCAGTTTAGCAGTTGGATTGCATCCAAATATTACCAAATGCCACATCTTTTAATATCAGGCAGAGCAGCTTGAATTTTCTTCCTTGGAGTGCTGTAAAAGACACACTGACATGTTTTCTGTGCAAATGCCAAAAAGGAAAAAAAATGCTTAACAAAAGATGGAGGGGTGTGAAGCAAGCTGAAAAGTCTGCATTCCCAGGATTTTCTATTTTCCCTGATTTCTGGATTTAGTTCATGACCCAGCTGCTGATCTCTGAAACTCTGTGGAACCATGCCAGTTTCTAGCAGCCAAGTATTTGTTGCTGTCACGTTTGTGACTGGTAGTACCTTTGTGTTCAGCTAAATAACCATATGTGTTTTTATCCCCAAAGGCCATGCCTGGCCACTGATGATCACAGTATTGCCAAGCTCTTGGATTCCAAAAAATTCATTGTCAAACCATGAAGTGGTATGTATACATGTGTGTGTGTATAGATATATATGTGTGTATTTATATACTATATATTTGAGCTTGAATTTGGCCTTTCAGCATTCATGACTTTTGATTTTTTTCTCTACAGCTACATGGAGAATAAAACCTGAAGTAAATATATAACCAAAACCAGAATAAAGGTGGGCTTTTTGCACACTCACATAATGCTTCCAGAAGCTGAGACATGAAAAACATTCCACTTATACCATGAAATCTGGTAGTGCTATAACTGGATATTTGGCCACTAAATTATTTTACTGCATCCTTCAGGGTGAAAGATGTTATCAGTTGTTTTTCATAATGGTGAAATGCTTGTCAGGATGCTTTAAGACACCCATTATTCTATGTATCTTTGCCATTTCCTTGTTAGAGATGTTCATGTGCACTGCAGCTGTAGGTACTGCATGTGGTTTGCCCTAGAGGATTTCTCTCGATTGCCCTGGGCTTTGGATCAGAGTCCAGAGTAACTTTTGCTGTGTTTGTTCATCTCTTTTGCTCAAGACTTGTCCTTCACATGTTTTGGAGGTAGATGGACAAACAACACAGATACTCTGGTGCATCCAGGTCACATGGCTATGTTCCTTGTCTGTCAGGTTTGTAGTTGTTGGAAAGGCTCCCGAGGTATTAAAAAGTCATTTTTCCCTGCCCTGTGCTTGAAGAAGAAGATGGGATTCCTCGGCTCTGGTTCTCAAGGCTGTTTATTTTCTTTTATCTAAAACATTCTTTTTCAGACCTGCAGAGGTCTGTCCAGCAGGTTGGGTTGAGGCACACTGACTGCCCTTGGGGTGGTGTTATCTTTTTATGTACACTAGTACACTACTTTTAGTGTACTTTTAAGTACACTAAAAACTATGTGTACTTTATTTACAATAATTTTCCAATACCTATCACCTATGTTAGACAGTTTGTCTCTACTCTAAACCAATCCAAAAGTGCCACCATCACAGCAGAAGATGGAGGACAAGAAGGAGAAGGACAGGACACTCCCAGATTCCTCCATCTTGCCTCTTGAACCCCTATTCTAAATCCCCAAAATTCTACTTTTTCACGCTGTGATAAATTTATTATCATTCTACTCAAACCCTTGGGGCTTGTAACTATTCATACCAAGTTGGTAATTGTTTCCATGGGTTAAAATCAAAGGCACAGGTGTGTTTGACTCCGTGTCAAGGTCTCTGAGCCCCTCGCCAGGGTCTTGAGTCCTCCAGGGCAGCCAGAGGAATGTTCTGGGTTCCGACACTTGTCCCTGCTGTGCATTCTGTGTGTGTATTCCCCAGCTTCTGCTGTGGTTGTATATGGTGGGCAGGGGGAGAGGGTAAAGTGCACCTCCAGATCACTGCTGCAGAACCCATGTGCCCCCAGAGTTTCAACTTGAGGTGCACTGCCTTGGCAAAGGCTTTTGTCTGAGGGCAGATTTCCCCCACGTCACTTGCTTCTGCTTTGTGCCTTTGCATTGCTCAACACACTCCTTTTCTCTTCCCTGTGGGTACTGCCTGTAGCAGTACCCTTTCTTGACCCTGAAATGCAGTTTCATTCATTCTGCCCACTAGATAATACTGAAATTGAAAGGAAGGTAAATCTTGTTATTTAGACACAGCAACTGTGATCGTTTCCTGCTCCTATCAGACATTTCCTGTGCAACAGTGCTTCCTAATGTCTTATTTTTCCATATTGACACTTTCTGATGGCAATGTATTTGAGTTGTGTGTGCCTCAGTGTATTTTTTCATGTATCTCTTGGGCTGTTTCCTCTTTAGTTCTTCTTACCTCCAACAGTCTCAGCACAGAGGCAAACACATCATCCAGCAAATCTGCCTTGAAAGGAGTGAAGGGGGCTGTTCATTGCACCTCCTGAGCAGAACCAGCATGAGTGAGCATTTGCAATGTGAGACTGCTTCTCAAACTCACCAGTCTAAGGTGCTGTACCTCTGCAAACCTCCTGTGTTGCCCTCTTCTCCCTTAGTTTTGGGCTGGCAGAGACAGAGGCCAATCATGCCTGTGAGTTGCACTCTTATCAATTTCCCCAGCTTCTCTGCACCTCCAGGGAGTTCAGAGTCCACAATGGCTGCAACACCAGCTGTATTTGGGGCTTGAGTGAGTCAGAGACTTTTATGTGGGGATGTAAGCTTTTTAAAGGCACCTTTCAGGGCTTAAGAGCCTATGTAGGGTCTAATAAATAAATGCTTTTGTCTCAGGTGTTGACTTTAGTGCAGTCATTCAGTACCACATGCACAAATACATACCCATGAATCTTGTTGAACTCTGAGTTTTAGAAAGCCATTTTCTTAGTCTTGCATCACAAGTTTGCATGGCACCTATGTTAGTGGAGCCCTGATGTGAGCCACAGACCTGGGGTGCTACTTTAGTACAAAAATATAATAGTAATTTGTAAATGAATCAGGGAGATTTTAAAATCAATTTCCTTCAGCAAACAGTGATTATTGAAATGGTTGCAGTTATCACTGAGGACTGAATGTATAAAGTGCTTCAAGACAGAGAATTGGATTCTCTAAACATATAATTCTTTTATCAATAATTCTTATGGGCAGTCTTCTTTCTACCCTCTCCCTTTTGCCAAAACTCTCCTGTCTATTATCTACTGAGCTCATTTGCCTCCTGGATAGCTGTGGATTTGTTGGTATACAAATTAATTTTGTTATTGACTAGGATGAACATTTGGAGGATAAGAATGCCATTGCTATTCACACCTAAAGGTAATCAATAACGGTACAGAAGAATAAATATTTTCTAACCAAGTAAGCATCCTCTCTAGCCTTGTTTCGTTTTTCTAAACCCCACAGGTCTGTATCCTGTGAACAAAGCAGTGAGGGGCAATAGCATTTACATCTTGTTACCAGAGGAGGATTGAGAGAGAAACTTCTCTAGTGGTCTTGGCTCTTCCCATATTCCAGCTCATCAGTCACTCACTCATAAACAGCCTCTGTCTACTCTTTGACTGCAATGGTGATAATTATTTGTCTGTCATCAATTTATTACCACCAACACAGAAGAAAGAAATCCCTTCCCGAAGAGCCTTGATGTCTCCTTGGGAATGGCAGAGACATCAAATGGCAGCGTTTAAGAGAGAGCATGTGATGGGACTTTACAGTGATGTGCCGTTACTTGCTTCAGCCTGGCATATGTTCTACAGAACGACTATTATTAGCATGTAAAAAGCAAAAGAAAGGGGAAAGAATAGCAAAAAGTGGTGGAGTTTGCCCTGTTCTAGGCGTATTCCACTGGCCAGTGCCAGATGCTCACGACCAGTCGTTGGTGCCATTTGGAGTTTTTCAGGATTTCCTTGCCAAGAGACACCAAGAGGTTTGCTCTCGCCTTGTAGCCAGACTCTGCCTTTATTTACGCCTGAAATGAGTCGGGGACGAACAGAGCGTCAGAGACGGAATTTGCAAACCCTTCCCGCGGGTCGCCAAGGCTGTGCCTCCCCAGGCCAGGCAGGAGGCCGCGCAGCCGGGCCGGGCCGGGCCGGGCCGCTCCTTCCCGGCGCTGCCTCCGGCCGGCAGCAGATGGCGGCCGCGCCTCAGGCTCGGCAGCGGGGCCGGGCCGGTCCCGCGGGGCTGTGGCGGCTCCGGGGGCGCTCGGCGGCGCTGCCCGCCCGCGGTACCGCGGCCGCCGCACCGCCCGGGGTTGCCCTGGCCTGCTCCGCCCGGCCCTGCCCTGCCCGGCTCTGTCCTGCCCTGGCCCGCACTGCCCTGCCCTGCCCTGCCCTGCCCTGCCCTGCCCTGCCCTGCCATGCCCGGCTCTGTCCTGCCCTGCCCGGCCTGGCCCTGCCAGCGCACGGCGCGGGGCCGGGGTCGGCAGGGTTATTCTGTTTGGGTTTCTCTATTTCCCCCTGTCTTCCTTTTTTCTCCTTTCCTTTGTCTCCTACAGCATAGCTAAGGTAACAGCTGCTGCTCGGGTTTGTGCTTGATTTGGGATGAGTGAGGAGCAAAGTGCTGCAAGGGGCAAATTAGAGTGATGCTTTCCTCTGGTGCAAAAAAAAAAATTTCTTCGGTTCACAGAATCACAGCAGCACAGAACATTCTGAGTTGGAAGGATCATCGGGTCTGACTCCTGGCCCTGCACAGGACACACCAAGAATCACACCATGCGCCCAAGAGCATTGTCCAAACATTTCCTGAACTCTGCCTGGTTTGGAAGCTGTGACCGCTTCCGTGGGGAGCCTGTTCCAGCCCCCAGCCACCATCTGAGTGAAGAACGTTTTTCTAATAAATATCCAATCTAAACCTCTCCTGGCAACTTCAGGCCATTCCCTCAGTTCTTGTCCCAAGTCCTCAGCAGTGGCTGCTTGTTGAGGGCTGCTCTGTGGGGGCCCCTGCTGCACTCCCAGTCCCACTGTTCTACCTTTGCTGGCTCTTGCCATACACGGTGCCACCATGGGTTGGTGCCATTAGGAGCTGGAGCCAAGGGTGTCAGGGCCTCAAGGCTGGCAAGCCCCAGGGTGAGGATGAGGATGGGGATGAGGCACATTAGGGCTTGTGCACTGTGCTGGCCACTGACCACCATGAGCCAGGGTTAGTGACCTTACTGATGGGTAAGGAAAAGTGAGGCCCCTCATCTTGGTTAGGGATGGGTGGGAGATTACCTGAAAAGAGAATGGGGAACTGTCTGTGGAGCACCCAGTAAAAAAACCTAAAATGGAGCTTAGCTAGACATTTAAAATTCAATGAAGAAAAGCCATAGTGGAAAAGAGACTCCTTTCTGAGGTAGGGTACTGGTTATGGGCTGTGTCTTCCAATTATAATACACACAGTTGGAAACTTATTTAGGTGAAAAGTCTCCATTGACTTCAGCAGGAGCCTCTGTAACAGCCTCATGGGTATGAGGGAGCATAGCAGAATTCTGTGTGCTACTGTTGAAACTTGAGTATCATCAATATCTGCATCTTCCAAGTTCTCTTTGATTTGGCTGGCTCTGTTTGCAGTGCCTTGACCTGTTATGTGTACACATTATTTATCACTTATCTCCCGGCACAGATGTGCCCAGAATTTTATTAAGCAGAACAAACTGTAGTTGAATATTTAGGCTGAAGTGCAATTGGTAATGCAAAAGCAGTGGCCCTAGCAAGGTGTGATTTCTAATATGCTATAAAGTGCAGAAGATTTCAGGTCAATTAATCAATATTTGTGGAATTGCAGAGTAAAAATTCCACGTACTGGATGTTTGAAACCTGGATATTTAATTATTAGACTGTTTATACTTACTGAGCTTGGATGCATAGGTGCTGTCTAAAAAAGACTGTATGTTCTGGAGACATAAAATCATGCTGGAGACATAAAGTCATGCTGGAGGTGATTAGATTTTCTGATATCTCTGAATCTGACCTCTTATGGGAATAGGATCCATGCACACATCAGGTGATGAAACTTGCACATGATATGGAACAGCTCATTTGAATGAATCTGCCATTTGGTGGCTGCCTGACTACTCTTGAGTGCCAGTCCAGTCCTTTTTGAAATGAGAACAGTAAGATAGCTGTCTTTAGCAAAACATGATGAAACCTGCTAATGAGTGTTTTCACATGCTGTTTTCTCTTTGTTTTCTATTTGTATTTTTAAATAGAAGTGACCAGACACTGAGATTTTGAGCTGAACACTTAGAAATGTAGATGTAGGTAAAAGCCAGTCCTATGTGCACAAGGTCCTTCTTGTCCTCTGTCCAAGGTTCCTTCTTAAAATATCAATCCCATAACCTTGAATGCTTTTTGGAGATACCTGTAGACTTAAATGAATGAAAGCAAGGGATGAACAAGCCATTTTGTTTCTCAAGCAAATAAGTGCATCTATATTATTAAACATGGATGTCTGAAGTTTAGCATCAAAAATCTTTTCTTGGTATCTCAGCATCTGTTCTCTGTACTCTCATTAGTTTTTTAGGCGCTAGCTTTTTAGCTTTCTGTGTCAAAGACCAGTCCTTTCTCCATGACAAACTCCAATTGCTTCAGCAGAGCACTTTCTTTAAGCACCGTGTCTCTTGAGCATTTTGAGGCATTGAGCACAGCTTTCCCAGCCCCACAGTTGGCTGCTACAGTCCTGTTGATGGCATTTCACCTAGAAAACATTGAGATACATACCAAAGAGCAGGGAGAGAGGAGGAAGAAACTTGATATTGTCTCTAGATATCTTTATTCTGTTCTACCTTTATTTCCCTGCTGCTGGGAAGCATGATTTCTGTACAGGCTGTCTTCATCTGTGAGTGAGGGAGACAGTGCCAAGCCAGACACTGAGACAGCAGGGCCATCACTGCTCCTCACAGCTCACAAGGAATCGGATGTGTGGGAACAGCTGTGCCTTTGCCACTGAACCACTGCCGGCCAGGGATGATGCTACAGCCACTGAGGTGACATCTCTCTGAGATCTCACTTAAAGCTGGAATTTTACCACTCACCTTACATATTTTACTGCTCACCTTGCATATTCCTCTGATTGGCCCTCTTTATACTCTCAGTGATGACAAGATACTCCTAAGTGCATATTATTGCAAATAAATGGGCATAAATATCTATTAAGAATTAGAGAAAGTAATGCTACTGATAATTAAATTGGTAACCCCATCTGCTGTGCAGCTGACCAGGGTTAGCTTCGCTTTACTTCAGCAGCTGTGTCCACACTGTCTTGAGGTGAAACTTAAGTTCTTCTTTGCCTGTCTGGCAGGCAGTGATCCTATAGAGTGTAACTCTTTGAAGGCAGGCCTCTTTACATGGCTAAGCACGTCCAACATGCTCCAGGGCCACCCTGCACACACAGGGAGCTGGGCCCCAAACTATCTGTGGGGCCAGCAGAGCTCCCAGTAACTAGAGCCACTCCAGAAGTTGCTCTTTCAGAGAGCTCCAGATGAAACCAGAGAGGCTTTTTACTTCATGTGAAATAGAGGTTTAAAAGCTCAGGCATCCTTTCTAATCTAGAGCAAGGGGGGCTCTGTTGGTTGTATCGTGGGTATATTGCTCTGTTTCAGAAAGTCTGAGTGTGGGGCAGTTGTTCCCCCTCCCAGTGGGGGACCACAAACAGGTGGCAGAGTTTTATGACCATCTGGGCCTTCTCAGGTTGCTAAATGGGTGGGGGAATCCCTTCTAGACCCTGCCCAGCTGAGAAGGGGATTCCAGGGGTTCCTACTGTGGAAAAGTCTGACAGCCCAGCTCTGCTCTAATTGCAGCATCAGAAGGGGGCAATACTAGAGATGCAGATGATGGAGGGTATCTACTGCTCCCCAACACCCCATTTTCTCCAGGAAGACTTTTCTGTTCTTTGCACCCAATTTTAGTAGCTCAGGAGTACTGAAATATCAAGAGCTCTTGGTGCTTAAACCAAAAATGAAACAAAGAAAGAATGAGAGAAGGTTGATTCAGTTTCTTGTATAACAATCTGCACCCTTCAAACTCTGGGATAAATGTTGGCAGAATGAGACCCTTCAGTGAAACACCCGCTTTGAATTTCAAGCCCAAACTTCTCCCACCATATGCAAAGACTTTGTTATCACACAAATCCTTGTCATCACATCTGTTTGATCAAAGCATTCCTGGACAGAAAGTGGGGGTTGTGACTGCCAAGCAGAAAAAAAAAATAGTAGCTGTGTGCCTTATCCAAGCCTGTCATTGCTCTTATGGCTGCACTCACAAAAGCTGCCACCTTTGCCTGCAGAGCCAGTGTTTAACACCTTTGTTTACTAGAGCTCCAGATAACCAAAGCTCCAGTTCTCTGCAGGAGGTGCTACAGAAAAGCAAGAGTCTCTCCTAGCTTAGTCAGAGTCCTAGGGTTTCTGAAGAATGTACAGGAAGACCTATCTAGGAATTAATATTCCCACCATCCCTTGCCTATTTTTCAAAACTTAATTTTATTTAATGGAGTTTTAAAATCTGGGTAGTCTTTTCCCCATACCTTCTCCACCTCTCTATGGCAGTTCATTTCTGGACTATAGGCATTTGCACCAACCAAACATATCAGAAAATGAAACAGGTACTTTACATGTAATTAATTTAGTGATTTGCTCAGTTGCTGATTCACGTGCATAACCTCAATTACCATTAATGAGAGTTATGTAGGCATGTCAAGGGCAGAATAGACCCCTAATAATCTAACATGGAATATTATTACATTACTGCTGTAATTATATCCTGCACACACATCATTTCTACTTTGCTCCATGAACTGCTCTTCAAATGTGGTGGCTACTCATCTATTATGCTGCATATGTTAATGCTGAGGTTATACTAAGCATTATCTTTTTCTCTTCATTGTTCTGCTGCCTGTCCACAAGAGATAGATGGAGCTAAATAAGCAAACTGCCAGTTGGTGTTTTTGCAAAGCTACAAGTTTTAGATTTTTTGAAGGTTATCCTGGAAGCCAGAAGTGATCATAAAACAACAAACCTCAGCAAAACAGCATGTCATCTCTCCTTCAGCATTTTAGTTTTATTTATTTTTAATTGGAATCTGAGCAAGCATTGCTGAGACACCTTTAGCCTCATGGTCAAAGAAAGTCATACATACATGAATCATACCTCTGAAGGAGGTGTTGAAACAATTCTGCTCTTCCAGAGGATTTTTAGTCTTTGTTAAATAATTTTTCTTTTGGGAGAGAGAAGGAAGAGGGGTAGTCCTATCCTGGTGCACCAACTGGATGTTACTGGAAACTAGAGAAATTGAGAAAACTGAATGTTATCTAATTGGTGTAAATAGCAATTTTCAGGCAATAAAGCTTAACACAGCTGGTTCAGCCTGCTCTATCTCTTGTTTTGTCCAGTGAAGTTGTTATATATGGACAACTGCTTTTTGGTGTTGGCTGTGGGACATATTCTGCCTCTGTGTTTGTGCCACTGCTCTCTGAACTGTCACATACATTTCAGTATCTTTGTCTTGAGGCTCCCTCCTGCACTTGTGCAGAAGATAAGGCCTAATACATTTCTGAGTATGTGGGCTACTGTTCAAACCTGTGTATTTGCAGTACATCCCTGCCACTAATCATCGGCTCCCTGTGGCCGTCTTGCCGTGACAATCGTGCCCAGTGCCTTGGATATTATACTGCTGTGGAATCAGAGGTACACACAGTATGCCTGCGCCTTTACAGGATCACACAGCTAAGCCAAGTAGTTCAGATTAGCTTGGCAATTAAGGGATAGTGAGAAGCAGGGAATCCTTAATGCTGACTGACAACATGGCACTAGTCGATGGGAAGGGAAAAAAAGCACTTGCAAAAACGTGAAGATTGTGAAACAGCCAAAGCCCCTGAGTTAATGCTTTCTTTATACAATCACCATTAGGCAGGTGGCATGTTCTGGGCTGAAGGTAAATACTGATACCAACATCCAGCAATCTCTTACTGAGGAATTTGATTTTACTACTTCTGTTTGTGTAGTGCCTAATGTTAGTTAAAGTGTTTGCTAAAAGAGAGCTCTGTTTCCAAGGTAACAGCTACCTAACTTTATTACTAAAACTGTACTAATTCAAACAGGGATCTGAACAAACAGATTCATGTTAATTTCAAGCTCCATTAAAAACACAAGGAAAAAAAATCAATGTTCACCAAATGGAAAAAGAAAAGAAATCAATACAGAAATTTTATTTTCAGCCTTTTAAGTGGCTTTTTGTAAACAGTAGAGGTTAAAAAAGTGAAACTACTTGAGAGCAATATACAGCATCCTTGTAAGCTGTACTGTAAACAGGAGAACAAAAAGATTCAGTGATAGTGTATGAGTAATTATTAAAGCTGTAAAAGTTTGAACAATAGAAGCACAGGAGTGGAATGACCTGTCTGAAGCCACAGACAGCCAGGTCTCCTAGCATGTTGTCCAGTGCCCCTGGGCTGTGACTCAGGAGCGATGGCCAGAAGCCTGAAGAGCCCAGGTGTGGTTGTGTCATGGCCTACATTACCCTGAGCAGTGTGGGTGACAGCAGCTGTGCCTGTGTCACTGCTGAGACTCAAACATTTGCTAGCAACCAACACACAAACACTGAGGGGATCCTGGTGGTGTCTTTGACTCCCACCATGTGCCAAAGCCCTGCTGCCCCCACGTTCCCTGCTGTGGTGTCCCTTGCTGGCAGAGGGGCAGGTACACTGGCACAGCTGCAGGCTGGGCACAGCTGGTGGCACCCTGGCACAGTGACAGCTGTGACTGTCAGGTGGGACGTGCTGCCCAGAGGGGTCTGGAGGTGGGGTTTCACTTGTGGTTGAGACACCAACTTAGTACTTGGGAGATCTGCATCCATCTTCTCCCTGCTCTCAGCCTTTGTGCTGCCCCCCCAGCTGTAAAATGGGCGTCCAGCTCTCTGATGCTGTTTTATGGCTAAGCCCAGTATTGGGAGCAGGGACTCAGAAGGCAGAACGGTTTGGAGGGCATCATGTGAGCCATTTTGAAATCAGGCCTTTGCATGGTAGCTCAGCTCTTCATGCTTTACAGGACATTTATCTGATCCCAGAAGCTGCAGTTCCTTTCCTTTCAAATTAAGGCTGTCTTGGCAGGTCCATGAGTTTTGAAACTGTTTCAGAAAAGATTTTTGCAAGCAGTAGCAATGGCTTTTCCCCTTCACTGGGCTGTATCTTTTCCAATTTGCCACTGTTAATAAATATTCTTATTTCCAAAATCTGGATGGAGGAAGGAGGGAGCTATAAAGAGATAACTTTCTGAATTTTCCACAATACTGTGTTTCCAGACAAAATATTTTTTTTATTATTTAAAAGAGTGAAAATAATTGGTTGTAGCCTTGAAGCGCCCAAAAATGCACTTAGCAACAATTCCTGACAGAAGTCAGCTCTTCAAGATCCAAATTATTTCAATATTTTCTGGAACACAGTATCTCATTCCTTTCTCTAAAACTTTTACTACTGAGCACTGTCTTCAAATAATGAAGTTTTAAATAAGTATGTAATAGTAGGTTTTATTTACCTGGCTAGAAAATCGTGAAAGTAATGTCACATGGCTGCCCCTTGTGAATAATAAATGGTCTTACTAGGGCTCTCCAAAACAAGGAGGGAAGGGCACAGAGTAAGCAGCCAGTGCTTATACACCAAGCATCTAGGTATTAGTCTTTACATTCCTTATACCTGTAAAGAAAAAAATCTGGGAGGATGAAAGACAAAATCTCAAGGTCATGCACTGATAAGGCCTATCTGGTTAAAGAGACAAAGCAAATAGAATAACAACAACAAAAAAAAAATCTACGGCACCATGCAGCTTATTTTGGTAATCCTTCTAAGGAACTAATAATTGGAATGTTTTTCAGAACACAGTAAAAGATGGAACCAAATAAAATCTGAGTGCAGCAGTCCTCTGAAAGGAGAGACTGATGACAACAGAAGTCTCTGGCAACATTTGTGATGATTTTTGTCAGGACAGCTGTTTTCTCCCATCATTAGTCTTTTGTAGAGGCACCCTCTATTAAAATAGCACATTATACCCTTTTCTTCCTCTCCTCTCCTCTCCTCTCCTCTCCTCTCCTCTCCTCTCCTCTCCTCTCCTCTCCTCTCCTCTCCTCTCCTCTCCTCTCCTCTCCTCTCCTCTCCTCTCCTCTCCTCTCCTCCTCTCCTCTCCTCTCCTCTCCTCTCCTCTCCTCTCCTCTCCTCTCCTCTCCTCTCCCTCTCCTCTCCTCTCCTCTCCTCTCCTCTCCTCTCCTCTCCTCTCCTCTCCTCTCCTCTCCTCTCCTCTCCTCTCCTCTCCTCTCCTCTTCTCCTTTCCCAGCCACCTCACTAGTATTACACTGCTTGCCCCAAATTCTAAATGGTATTTACTTTAAATCTTCTTTGATTCAGTTACTTCACCTTGGCATCCCATCAGCTGGCAAACACAAGTAATGAAATGAAGGGAACACAGTTAAATTGATATCTTAAATGCACACAAATCCCACATGCTGTGGCAAACAACAAAATGAATAACAAACATGCTGCATGAAAATCCTCTTAAGTTCCCTCTTTTTTCAATTCCAGCCTTGCATACAGGAGGAGGAACATCTTAAAAATAATCCTGTAATATTCCTGAACTAACAGCATTGGCATGAGGCACTGGATGGTCTTATGCTTCTCTGCATATCTCAGACAATCACAGCTGCTGCTAGTAAAAATAATGGCTGCAAGGGGGTTGGAAGAGGGAGAACGAGGAGAAAAAAGGGAAACGAAAGCCTTGTAGGTGGCCTTGTCTCTGCCAAAATGAAATATTTTCATTGGAGCTTTTTCCATTCAACAATTGGCAGCTTTATCCAGAGGCCTTAACCAGAAAAATTCTTACTGTTTTGAGAGTGGCTGCTAATGGGATGCAGCACTCTCTGCTGAATGTACATGAATGAATATCTATTTAATAATAGAATTGTTTTCTCTTTTAGGTGCCCTTTCCTTTCCTTTTTCCTTTCCTTTCTTTCCTTTCCTTCCTTTCCTTTCCTTTCCTTTCCTTTCCTTTCCTTTCCTTTCTTTCCTTTCCTTTCCTTTCCTTTCCTTTCCTTTCCTTTCCTTTCCTTTCCTTTCCTTTCCTTTCCTTTCCTTTCCTTTCCTTTCCTTTCCTTTCCTTTCCTTTCCTTTCCTTTCCTTTCCTTTCCTTTCCTTTCCTTTCCTTTCCTTTTTTCCTTTCCTTTCCTTTCCTTTCCTTTCCTTTCCTTTCCTTTCCTTTCCTTTCTTTCCTTTCCTTTCCTTTCCTTTCCTTTCCTTTCCTTTCCTTTCTTTCCTTCCTTTCCTTTCCTTTCCTTTCCTTTCCTTTCCTTTCCTTTCCTTTCCTTTCCTTTCCTTTCCTTTCCTTTCCTTTCCTTTCCTTTCCTTTCCTTTCCTTTCCTTTCCTTTCCTTTCCTTTCCTTTCCTTTCCTTTCCTTTCCTTTCCTTTCCTTTCCTTTCCTTTCCTTTCCTTTCCTTTCCTTTCCTTTCCTTTCCTTTCCTTTCCTTTCCTTTCCTTCCTTTCCTTTCCTTTCTTTCCTTAATTCTTGCCTACCAGGTCTGCCTGCTTCCCTTTGCCCTGGAAATTAAACCTTGGTACTTTATGCAAGATTTATGCTGGAGACATTGGCTGGTATTTCATTGTCAGTCAGGGTGTGATTCTGCTGTGACAGTTTCAGCTATATTTTTATGGTAGCTGTAGTTAAACCAACATGAAGCATAAAAACAAACACTTTTTTTTCCTGACAGAGTGCATTTATATCAGTAAACCAGACTAAAAGGTGCACTATCCAAAGCACTTTTGGCTGGTTTTGTTACATCTGCCCTAGGGTGCTTTGCTAGCCTGGACACAGCTGGGCAGCCAGTAGCTCAGATGGAGAGTGGGGCTGTGGTGTGTCTGTGCATGCGTGCAGGGAGGGTAGCTGAAGTGCAGAGTAAAACAGTGAAAGAAAAAAAAATAGGTCTAATTAGTTTGGTGTTTGGATGAAAACCCCCAAAGTGTTGAAGTTAGGAGAAAAATTAGTAGGGCATCCTGACATGTCTAGGACCCCACTGACTTCCGCTGTCTGTTGGATTCAGTGGAGGTGTCTGAGGAGGTTGCTGACTTCTGCCTGCTCACCTCACCTCAGCCAGAGCTTACTGCTCTCTAAGGCAGGCTATGATGGAACAACTGACCTGGTTGTTCCTTCAGCTGCCCAAGTAATAAGCAACCATATTTGATTCACAGAAAGTGTTCTCAACAAATGCTTTATTTGTAACAGTCCTGTAAAAGACCTGATTTTCAAAGTCAAATTTTCCTGCCTGCTCTGGACTTCTTCAGTTGGATTAGAAGGGTGAACAGAGCACACAGGAAGAGTACTATTAAGCTAGAAAGTGATTTGATGGCCACAGCCATCAGCAAGGACTTTAATCAGCAAGGACTGTTATCCTTGGGGCAGAAGTCCTTAGTGATAATAATCAATGGCCAATAGTTCTTTCCTTCCTCCCACCTTAATAAAGCACAACCCACAAAATCAGTGGTGAAGGGACATAGGAGGAAAGTAAAAAAAAAGCCAAAAGGAGATACTAGGCAGCCCCTTTGGTGGTGGGAGGGCCAGAGGGACAACAGTGGGAATGGAGGCATGCAGAACCCCAGGATGCAGGAGACTAGGAAGATCCTGAGCAAGGAGGGAATGGGAACCTGTGATCAATGGGCTCACATTATTATGAACCCATAATCTCAGTATGTACAGTAGAGTGGGACTCCCTCCTTTGCTCGCTTAAACCTATGTTTTCCCCTTCAGTTCAGAACCGTTTAGCTGCAATGCCTTTTTTATTGGAAACTTCTCCCAATTTTATTGGAATGTCCTTTGTCTCCCTTTTCCCTTTCTGGCATGTAGTCTTTGCTCTGTTAAATATTGATGCATTCTCATTCCACAAAGTTGTCTGCCACTTGAATTTCTTTAGCTTTGTATGCTGATTTCTCTTCAGTGCTTGCTTTCACCCTCTTTGGACCCAGAGAGAAAGAGGAGTGGGGGCAGGCTGAGGTGAATTGATCATCTACAGTAAGCCAGTGTAATTCCACCGACTAAATGAACTGAATAACTGTAGCTGAGAACCAGCTTTGTCACGTCTCCCTCTTCTGTGTATTTTGTATTGCCTGTTGTGAAAAAAAACCCACAAAACAACAGAAAACCCCCACTCCACCAAAACTCTGGTTCTTTCTGGTTTTGCTCTGCTAAGAGGGGCAGCTGTATGCTAATAGTCTACTTCTCTAGTGGGAGATAGAAAGGGCTATAGCATGCTTTGATAAACCAGGAAGCAGACTCTGACACTAGTGTGCAGGGAGAGAAACATATGGAGCTTTTTTCCCTCACATCAATTTCACAGTCTTTTAGTTCTGTTGACCTCCATAGAGTCCCTCCTAATTTACAGCGCCATAAACAAAATCAGAACGATGCCCCCTAAAATGTGCAGAATTGTTTCTGGCTTGCACTGCGGAGCATGGCCTATCCCAGGGATTTGCAAAGGCATCTCTCTGCTCGGTGAGTTTCTTGCATTACAGACCTTCTCCCATGCTTCTCCTGCTATTACTGGTATATTGTATTTGGATGGGTAAGAAGGATGCAATGCAATGCAATCACGTAGTCTGCTGCTTTGGAAGAATCAGAGAGACTCAGTTTCTGGCATGTTTTCTTTTAAACTCCTGGAAGTTGCATGGTTAAGGCTGGAGCAACAGTGAAGCCCTTGATTGTGACAATACCCTGAGGATGTGTTTGGGTTTACTGCTCTGCTGATTGATTTCATGCCATGGATGGACTGGAAGCCCTTTATTTTGCCCTGTGCCTCCCTGTGCCCTGGTGCATGTCCTGGGTGTGCCGTTAATCAGACTGTATGGGCTGTTCCATCTTATTGCTTAATTAAGACTTGTCAGTAATTTACATGAGATTAATACCTGTTTATATGGAGCTGGAGTTTCATCTGTTTGGGGGACAAGTTATTGAACTGCATTATATGAAGTAAATCAATAAAATATTGCTGGGAATGAGAATGATGTTCTCTCCCTTGCACTTCAGTCCTTTCACCAAGCGCAGAGACAAAACTCACTCAAGGGAGATGTTCATGTGTGCAGTCAGCTTCCCATCTTCCAGCTGGATGTGATGTCTATTAATATCTCTGGTCACCTTGCTCTCATGACCTGAATCATAAAGTCAAGACCTGAGGGAGTGCTGCCAAGAATGAGAGGTGCTTTTAACCAGTTACAGCGTAGTGACCCTGTTAGGATATGACTCAGATCCCAGTATTTCCAGGGCTGACTACAAAACCAACACCCTCAAACTGGTCTGCAGCTGCTATTAAATGAGTGCTTTGTATGACCATATGTACTCATTATTCATGAGGAACAGCAGAGAAGTCATCAGTGGGTGATGTCCAGAATATTGCAGGGTTTTGTTACACTAATACAACCTGTTTACCAAATGCAAATATCTTCCCCTTAATATCATGTTTTGATTGTGTTCCAGTGCTGATGAAGATTTTTTCCTGACCACATTTCCTGCCTGTGGTGACTTCCCTTGAATCGGGCTGAGCAGGACACTCCTCTCATGAGAGGCACCCTTCCAGGAAAGATCCAGATGATCTTGAAAAATAGAGCTAGTCTTTCTGCCTTGTCTTCCATATTTTTTCCTTCTCTCCTAAGCTTGACCTCTGGGATGGATCTGATACATGCCCTCTCTCCACAAAGATATATAGCTTCCCCTTGCTGGGTGGCTGGTTACTTTCCAGTGACAGTTTTCCTACTCTTCCACCCAGCCTTATCCCTAGAGGTTTTGTCCTTTTGTCCCTTCTGTAAAAAACCATTTACTTCTGATACCATTTACTTTACAACTTGTCACAGAAAAGGGTTTCCAAGAAACTGAAAGCTTATTTTCTTTGTAATAATTGTCCCTATCTTTGTAATAATCTATTCTAACATGTGACCAGAGTCAGGCCCAGAGATGTGAAATGGTCTAACATTCATTGACTCAAGTGGTTGCTATAAGAAGTGCAAGGAGAGGGGAAAATGCTAATGTGGAGTGAAGGATGGACTTCAGTTCACAGGTGTTTGCTGAGATGGCAGAGTTCATCACTAGCCTGGAGCTTCTGTTGGTTTGAAAAGAACAACTCATCTCCTTCAAAAGTTTTGGAAGAAGAAGACGGCTTTTCTCTTACTTGTAAATAATTCAGAAGAGTCTTTTGAGTAGATAATAAAACAAGGACAACCTTCACTTCTAACCAGGTTCTCATTGTCCCTCTTCCTCTTTGTGCCTTGTTTTAGCTTATCTGCCATTATCACTGAAAAGTCTCCTTGAATGCTTGTGCCATAGGAAAGTGTTCACAGAGCTAAGAAATGAGATGCTCTCTTGACAGCAGGCACTGCTTAAAGCAGGGGTTAATGTGCTTTTCTGGCCTCAGATGAACCTGGTTTCAGGGCACTCCTGTGTTCCAGCTGTCCTTTTCCTTTTCTGCTAAGCATCATCTCTGCTTTGTATCTGCCGCCATAACTGCAGGTTGGAGGTGCTCCCTAACCCAGTTCTGTCACAGTAATCTGGGTCAGCCTCAACACTTCCAGTACTATGTTTATTTTTGTAACTCTCATCACTTCAGCAGTTGGGTTAGAGAGCCCTTTCATGTGCAGTTATGCTGACAAAATTGAGGGGGAAGTGAGATCCAGAGGGGGCTGAGCTGAGCAGGACAGGGGTGCCAGTGGCCATGACAGCAGGCTGACCATTCCCTGAAGCACACAACAAACAAACCGGGGAGGAAGGGACAGCCCACAGCAGCTTTTTGGCATCTTGAGTCTTTTATCCTCTCCTGATAATGAGAATAGGTGGGAAGTATACAGATTTAGAAGTTAATTCCTAAATTCATTATGTGCTTGCATATTAACAAAGGCTAAGTTGTTAGCTAAACTCCTTTCACCTTGCCACTGATTTGACTGTGACAGTGACTGGTTTGAGACTCAGCATTGCAGTGGGTCTTGTAGGGTGTAGGTCAGGTACCGAGCTACAAAATATTTTCTGAAGAGAGGGTCATTACATTTTCTCAGGTGTGCCTTCAACTTGCAGAAAACGTGCATGGGCATCAAAATAGTACAAAAGCTGATGATCTCAACCTCCATGGAAACAGCACAGCAGCAGATGGATTTGCTGAGGAATGTAACTGTTGGCAAATGCTATTTATCCTTTTATTTAATATCAAAAAGGACGAAGCTGCAAAATTTGGATCTAAACTTCCCTAAAGTTTAGTAGAGGAGCAGGAGAGAACTGTTTGTATCAGAAGTTTTGGTCTATCTCCTTTTTTGATATTTAACTGTTGTCAAAAACATCAGTGAAAGAAAGAAAATAAATCATCTGGACACTTTACCTTATTAGCTACGCTTGGTATTTTCCAATCTGCTCTTCTTCTAACCCTTCTCGCCTCTATTTCCAGCCTTCATTTCACTGAGATTATTCTACATGCTAGAGCTGTTTCTCTATAAAAAAAATCAACTACAAAATCTTTAGACATTTGCCTCTGGAAAAGAAGCACGCTGTAAATAATATACAGGAGTAAGAGCCTCATGAGGATCTGAGTCCAAGCAGATGTCACTAACTTGGAACTGGGTAAAACATCCCTACTACCTCTGAAAACAAACCAGCCCTGCGGTCCCAGCCTCTGTCACCTCTTCAGTAATACCTGATCGCTGGAGTGGGCTTGGCAATTCAAGGAAAGCTGTCCTTTGCCTCTTGTGAAAGTGGCACACAGGCACACACTGCTAGCTCAGTGTCGAATTGTTATGACACCAGAGTCACTAAACATTTTACACACAGTTGGAAGCAGCTTTTACATGACTTCCATCTCCTCAGGCCTTTTTCAGCATCTTTTTTCAACCTCTTTTTTCAGCCTCTCCCCTTAGTCAATGGAATGAAAATGTCAAGAGTGTTCTCAGACCCACTCTCCTGGGCACAATCACCGGAGTGAAAACGAGTTTGTGGCTGTGAGTGCAATATACATTTATTGAGCTATCTCCTGGGATACCTGTGGTCACTTTTTCAATTCAGCCTTAACTAACTCCATGTCATGGTGGAAATGAAGCAGCCGGTGTAAATAAATAGATGTTTTGTGCCTGCGGTTTAGATCACTTAAACTGTCTTTTAGAGTTGAGGTGGAGAGTTAAGAACTGACTGTGGAGGAGAAATGTTAGCAGCTACTCACAATGCAGTGCACCCCGCGCAAGGATATCCACAGAGGACAGTGCCTGAGTGCTTGCCAGTGTTTAATTCACGCTTAGGTTTATAGCACTGTAGTTTTCTTGTGGAGCCAAGTTTTTAAATATTAATTTGAATTAATTCTCAGAGTTGTATTGGTATTTGATATGCACACATGTACATATTTATACCCTCATATATCCATGCGCTTAATCTAGCTTGGCCCTGGTTGCTTGGGAAGACTTTTCTTTGAGAACAACTTTTTGGTTGTGAAGTCCCCTGGGATTACAGAGCTGGAAATCTCAACTCTAATTAGAACAAATTTATCTACTTGTAAATGTGAACATATAGCTGAGATTTCATACCTTAGACAATTTCCTTTAAGCTTCTGCACATGCTCTGGCCAAGAGCTAAAATTTCTTTTTCAAATACAAAATCCTGCTTTCACTCAAAAATCAACCATCCAATCAATCAACTAGTTTGTTTGCTGGTTTTGCTGCATGCACAATAATAAATCCCCTGAAAAGTGACATTTGTAAGAAACAATTATCAATATATATCATTGTGAGTGCTTGAAAAGAAGGTTTCCTGCTACTGTGTGGCTGAAGATTTCCAGAGGAACACAGCAAGTGTTTCCAATTGTAGCAGGTTGAAAAAAAGAAGATTTAAAAAGTCAAAATTACTGACAGAACTGCTGTTTTAGGGAGCTGCTTAGACATTTCAAAATGCACCATTTATATTTATTTTCCCATCCAGGTCTCTACTAAGACAAATTAGCAGTATAGATCAAGGCATTAAAAAAGAAGACTTTAATAAAGTCTCAAATTTAGGTCTTGTGCCTGTAAATTCCTTGGCATAAACAAGAGGCAGTGGCATGACAGTAAAAATCCAAGTGTCAGTCATGCCAGGGTGACTAATATAACTCACTTGTGGCCTCATTAATCATGAGTGGAGCAGGCATCTGAAATTCACGTCAATAACAGCTTTACGCCACCCTGGCAAATAAGAAATCCTCTATAGATATCCTCAGATAGAGTGAGAAACCTTGGTCCTTTCTGGTGTAAACCACCTGAGCTCTGCAAAGGGCTGACAAGCAATGATCATTTTTCTTAGCTGAGCATCTGACCTACATTTGCTATTCATTATTCCTGTATTATTTTTTGGGAGTCAGCAGAGTTCTTCTTCTGGCTCTGAACAAAGTGTTTGTCTTGTAATCTAACCAGACCAGGGATGTCTCCAAATACTCTTTGGGAATTTTATAAAAAATGCAGCCTCTGCCTTAGCTGCAGAAAATAAATTGAAGGTTTGTTTCCCCTCAGGTGAAACGGATACCATCTTAGGACACTTTTGATTGCTAGATAAGGGGATCACACAAGCAATCCTAAGAAACATTTACCACTTGAGTTGTTAGATTGTGAAAGGGTGGTAACTAAAAAAGGAAATATTTGGATAAGCATGGCTAGATTTCTTTAAAAGCTCTGTGCTTCCTCCTCTTCCAAGTTTTGCACGTGGAAGATTTTTCTTGCCTCTCCCTGTCTCTATGCCTCTAGAGCAACATTCATTTGGGATGAGGGAGACATTGCTGTCAGGACTGACTCAGTTGAAAAGCCATCACTGCTTTTTGGTGGGAGTAGTGTCCAGGTGGATTGGGTCCTTGCTCTGTGTGACCTCACTGCCATGCAGTGGAGGGAGGCAATACAGGTGCTGGGCTAAGGGCAGGATCCTCCACCTCTTTTGGGGGCTCTCTGTATGTGGGTCAGCTTAGTCTAAGAGCCAAAAAACTCTATGAGGAAAGGAGAAGATCCATTTCTCTCCTGCATCCCCTCTAAGCATATCTCTATATATTTGCTTCAAAATTCAAACTTTCATCAAAAGGCTCATTGCAGAGTGATGCTGATCAGGAACCCTCCTGAATGCTGTCCAAGACCTCCATGTGGTCCTTAAAGGCAAGACAGTCTGTCTTTCCAGCTCATCTGTCACCAGCCCAGATGGCCCCTGGCCCCAGAGGGTGAGCTGCAGTTGGGGTCTGCCAGCCTGGAGCCTGCAGGACGCCTGTGGGGCTGTGTGGGGCTCCTGGGGCTGCATCTGCTATGCCTGCCTCAGCAGCAGCAGTGGAGCATCTGGAGGAAACGTGAGGTTCAGATTCCATGGAGTGTTCTCAGCCCAAAGGAAATGGCACAGCTGACTGCTCTTTTCAACACGAGCTGCCATGCAGGGTGACAGAAGTGCAGCTGAGGGGCCACATGCAGCTCCTGAGTGCATCTGCTGCTGCTCGTTGGTGAAAACCCCCAGCAGGGCTGAAGCGTGGCAGCCAGATGTGTCCTCACCTCCTTGCCTCCTCTCCATGTGGCATCATGGCACAGGAGGAAGAGCCAAAAGCAGCAGAGGACACATCACTAAGCACCCTGATTTCCTCCCCACTTGAAAAACAGAGCTCCCTATAGGCAGAAAATTGGTGCTGCAGTATTCCTCCCAAATCCCAGCATGTTTAATGTGCTCTCAAGATAATTGAATATCCAGTTGATGATATGTAAATGCTTGTCATCAGAAGGTCAGATATTTTCAGCTGAAGTTGATAGGCTGGTCATATGGATGAATGGGGACTGAAAAAGAAAGATCTGGACCAAAATAGTTTTCGAGATGTTTAGTGAGAAGGTGAAAGTCATTCCCTCTCCCTAGGGCAGGGCAGCTCACATACTGCTTATGTAACTTGCAGGTCTAAGGCTTCACTTATAATAAACTGACCACATGAAAAGCAGCATGTCCATGGTGGTGGTTGTTCTTTTGGCTCCAATAGTGATGATTGCTTTGTTAACAGGGAAATTTGTGGGCAGCTGCTCACACTCTCTTGCCCACCCTGAACTGACTCAGGGCAGACCCACTTCACACCTCTGAAGCTAGAGCAGGTGCCTCTTGCCCTGGAGCTCACTCGTGCTGAAAAAAGGCCATGTCCAGTCTCTTGACAATAGGCTTTGGTGCAACTGTTGCAATCCCAGAGTATAACTCCTTCTTGGTGGTTGCTGTGGTTCTCCCCCATGCCTCATTTGTGGGGAGAAATGAGATATTTAGGGTCATACCATGAATTAGCATTGAGGCAGATTCCTGGTGTTGGACCCCAAGTGGAGGGGCACTCAGGGGTTGAGCTAAATGACTGCCCCTCTGCTGAACATCCTCGATTAAGGTCAGTGTGTGGCTACAAGCCCTCCCAAAGCTGAGCACTGATGTGGTGGAAATTGGATCTCACTGGGCTGATCAAAGGGGAGTTCTATTTCCCAGCAGTTCTTGCCTGGGGGAGGGAAGGGGAATGGAAGGAAAAAACTCCAGACCTGGAGACAGGGAATTAGAGTAAGTGCTGGTGAGTTGGCAGATGCTGCCGGATCAATGGGCGTATCATGGCAGGGAAAACAGTGACAGCCCTCTCAGAGCCATCAGTCACTGTTGTTTTGGGAAAATGCCAGCAAACAGAGTGAGAGGAGAAAGAGGAAAGATGGGGGAGGGAGGCACCAGCCTGCTGGGCCACTTTTAATTACTTTGGGTCACATCAGACCGAGAACTGCCCACTGTGACAGATCAGTCCTGCTCAGAGGGCTTGCACGCAACCCAGGGTAGCAACCAGGACTTATGTTTGCAGATCTCCTTTTATCCAGAAAAAACCCCTGCACATCTCAAAGCACCACCACAGCCAAGTGACAGACAGAAGCATATTGTGCACATCCAAACATCCCCATGCCATGCAGGGCTTCCCTGGGCTGCAGCAGCAAGGGGTGTCTGTCTGACAGGGCGTGCAGCAGCACTACACAACCTTCCAGGCAAGAGGGAGGGCAGGGGAGGCTTGGTGGTACCATCGTTTCCCTGGATGGGGGCCAGAACATTAGCACATCTAAGGTAGGGCTTGTGTCTCCACGTGGCTCAAGTTGTTGCCACAGCCTCCAGAAGGGGATCTTGCCATTTTTCACTCTTTTTCTCCTTCAAAGCCTTCAGTGGGTCTTGTGGCAGCACAGGTGATCTGCAAAGTCTTCTTTATGAGTGTTTTTTGCATCAGCAGCATGGTGCTGTCATAGGAATTGTCACTGATTTTCTGTACTTGATTGCCATCACAAATTGCTCAAAAGCTTTTAAAAAAAGAAAAGAAAGAAATATCACAATTCTGTAAAAAAATTTATGGCAGAATCCATCACTGCCACATGTGAAGCTCATATACGATCCTTGTTTTTCTTCACACACAACAATTTCCTGTTGACTTCACTGGGATCTGCATTTGCATTCAGGTTGCATGGTCAGGTTGTTAATTATGCAAACTCACCTGGTCCTCCTGAGCTCAGCACAAATTCAAGTGGACATACCCTCATGAAAATAAGTCCTTCATTGCCCTGCTGCAGATTTTAAAATACTAGTTTCCCCAGTGGAAACAGTATTTGGTGTTTCTAGAACACTCTGATGATGTGTAGCTCCTCCTACTTTCTTCTCAGTCCCTGTTTTAGTGATGTTTAGTTTCAGGCCTTCTGTCCCTGCATCTGTGCTTCTCCTTCAACTTGATGGCTTGTGGTGCTGGGCTTTTGACTATGCTAATGACCTAATCCAAGTTTAAATAATAAACAAGTCAGGTTGGTTTTACTGTGCAGGGATGGAAAAAAGCAAAAGAGAGGTAAAAATGACAAACTGAAATTTGCTGCCACAGTACTAAATTGCAGTAGGAGCCAAAATTAAACTGCTTGTCAGCCACACCAGTGCAGATAGGAGAATTAGGCATTGTTTCTGTTTCAAATAAAATGGGTGTATAGTCCAGGGGTGCCAGTGTAGCTCATATAAAGGAGAAACCTTCATTATAAGCCTGAGAGGCCACTTTAATGAGCTGTTTTAATCTGACGTAGTTCAGCTGCTTGTGGTGCCTTTGGCACAGGCGCTGCTGAGCTGTGTGGGGGATGAGATCTGCTGTGTGCCCCTGGTGCCACTGCCATGTGTGGCTGTGTGCCCCACGGGTGTTACCAGCACACCTGGCTGCTGGCTTCTCACTTGCCCCATTTGACTCTGGTATTTTTCTCTGCTCTGTTCACTCCCCACATTTTCTTCAGCTGGTGAGGTCTGGCTAACGGCTTTGGCTCGGGGATCTCAGGAGCAGGCTGCTTTTGTTTTCTGAAACGTAGCAGCTCTAAATTACTGCCAGACCGGATTTTTTGTCGTGGGTTTTCCCTCCTGCGATGTTCATGGTAGTGTCTTCTTGTGCTACTCTGTCATTTAGGGGGACAGTCTTTCTGCTGGAAACACACTGTTTCCTTCTTTCCCCAAACACCTTTTAACTTCAACAAGGTTAAAGCCCGGCATTCATATTCTTAGTGTGTCAGGCTGCTGCAAGCAGAGCAATATAAAAAGAAATTTTAGTGCCATCCTAGACTTTGTGTGACTTCAGAATGGTTATTGTAATGGCAGAGTTGATCAAATACAGTAGAAATGTTGTTTTTAAATATTTATTGCTATTCCAACTGATGACTACTCAACAACAACTCATACTTTATTTACTTATTTTTTGCTATTTGAACATCTACCTAAAGAGATTTTTCACTTTTCTTGCACAAATACTAGGGGAATGGCTGCTCTTTGTACCAATGCCCTTGTTTATCTTCAAGCAGAAGTATTTGAGAAACAACAAGAAATGCATGTTTCTCATTGCTTTCCAGCTGCTCTTCTTCATCAATTATTGCTATTACTCCTATTTCTACAGAGTCAGATGGTCTTGGACAATTGGGTACAATTACTGTGTGACCCGGGTGAGAGCTGTTCTGGCTTGCTGAGTTAGGTGATCTAACTCTCTAGGTCAGCAGCAGGATCTACAAGGCATTATCCAGCCCTATGGGAACGAGGATCTGCTGTGAAGGTCTTCCAGGTGAGAACTCTCCTGCATTTACAGGTTCCAGCACCAGATCAGTAAAAAGACTAGATCTCATTAGTTGACAGGAGTACTCCGTGCAGGAAGAACGTGTACAAGCAATCACAGATTCAAAGGTTAAAATCAAGTTGATAAGTCTCAATGAAGAAAACAAATCAGCAATCAATGTAAGCAGTGCTGGGGTTAAAGAGGCTTGGAGGAGGAGGGGAGTTGACAAATTGAGACAGAAGGTTAGTGGATGGAAGTACACTCAGAAGGTGATAGGAGTCTTTACAGTGGGATAGAAATATTTTTCAATTGGGGGTTGAAGATTCAAATAGCTGCTGAAATCTGCAGGGCATTCACTGGTTGTTGTCCCACTTTCCAGTGGTAAATTTATGCCATAAAAAAAACCCCAAAATATTTGTCCTCCTTCTTTCTCAGTCTCTGCCACATTCAGATGGAGAGGGAAGATGGACTTCATATTTTTCTACTCTGTCACCTCTTCTTTTCACTACAAATGTCTGTCTAGGTCAAAGCATCCTAAGATGCACATCTCTCTTCCTGCTGGATGTGGGACAGGCATTTTGGTCTTTGTGCTCTGGTCTGCCAGAGCAGTAATATTTTTTCCAGGAGTGCTAAATTCTTGCCAGAACCATTTAAAACAAATAAACAAACAATTTCTTTTTGCCAAGCTCTTATTCTATTACACAAGTCCAGTGGCAACTTTTTAATGACAAATATTTCCTGAGGTTTCTGTTTATGCTTGGACACAGCAATTGCTTACAGAAGCCACATTATGCACACATTGGACTGAGCGTAACAGCACCTGCTGCTGCTCCTGCTGCTACTGAAAAGAGAGCAACTAATCTCTTTAATTATTGGAAAAGAATTAAAGCTTTGATTTTTCTTATTGCAGAAACATAGATATTTTTCCCCCCTGCAGGCTGGGAAGAAGATGCTCTTTGCCTTCCTGTTCTGCTGCATGAGTGAGGGGCTTAAACCATTGGGTGGGTGGCCTCCACTGGCAGCACCCAAAGAAAGAGTGGGATTGTATGAACATCCACCACTCCATTATGTTTGTGAGGATTGGCACCCAAGGGTTTTATCCCACAATGTCAGCACTACATGACAGAGGGGCCAGTTTGCTCCCTGGAACTGTGGTTGAGGTGATTCCTTTGGGTCCCATGGGCAGCAAAGGGGACAGACTGAGGCAGGGTTAGGCTCTCTCCAGGAGCAAGGCGAATGCAAATGGCAGCAGGATTGTCTGGGCACGGCTGGAGCCCGCGTGTCTGCAGGCGTGCTGCGTGTTCCAGGCGTGCCAGGGAGCCACAGAATCACTGGCACATCGGCTGTCTCCAGCAGAGAGATGGGCTCGTTGTGCCAACAGCACACCTGCTTCGTTTGCCTGGGAGGAAGAGGTGGGGAATCCAAAGTAGAAAAGGATCATGGGGAAAATGTTTTCTTGATGAGGATTTTGTAGCTCATTTTTAGGAAGACCTTCCTGGCCACATGCTGCGAAGTCACTCTCTGAGGGCCACTGGGAGTTGGAGGAGCTCTTGAAGGACTAAGGAGGGTCTGTTACCAGCCGTTCCCCGCACTCAAAGCTGGACCAGACTGGGCTATAGTGGTTTTCTCTCAAACACTACCAACATTTCGTTAGTTTCCTTGTCTCAACTCCCCTCCCAGTCCATTTTTCTCTGCTTCCAGACCCTTATCTCCATGTCAATGTTAAAGCAAAAGGAGTGGAAAAGAGCATGGAAAAGAGCAAAAAAGATCCTTTCCATCCTTTCAGCTCCCTGCTGCCCTCCCTTCCCCCCACCCCTTCCCAGAAAGGAGCTGCAAGTATTCCTCTGCACCACAAAAAGGACCTGCCAATGGGTCTAGGACAGAAAGAGTTAAACTCAGACAAGCACTAGCTCCAACACAGTTAATCCATATAAAGCTCATGGATTTCTCTGCAGTGATCTTTGTGGTTGTCATTTGCATTTTTTTCCTTTTGTGAAATCTTTTCTTCTTTCCTTTTACACTCGTATGCATGCAGAAATTAGCATATTGTACCGAGAGTGGGAGATGTAAGAAGCCGACCCCCTGCTGTTCAGCGGATTGTGCAATCTGCAGGCAGCATCAATTTTTCAGCAGTTTTCTCATTTCTCATTACAGTCAGGGCACCACACAGCTCCTGATTCAACACAATCCCTAGTGGTCCTCCAGACAAGCATATGGGCTGTCGAATAGCTGTACTGCTACTTTCATAGCATTAATATCCTTGTTTATGCTTCCACCGTAATTAATCCTGGTATTAATATAGTTTGGGCTTAGCTTTACTAATTATGTATGGGCTAGCAGGATAATTATGTCAGCAGACTCCGGCGCTGATACTTGACGGCAGTTTACTAACCCTAGGAGCTGCACATAAACACTTTGGCTGATCCTGCCTTGGAAACAAGGAGGGCAGAGAGATGAGGAGGAGGCTGTACATGGCGACTCGATAAATACTGTTTTTAAAATAAGGAAATTTCACAAGCACAATAAAGTTGTCCTCAGGTATCAAACTCTGTGGTTGTCATAGTGATGTGTGCATTATTAAGAGGGTGTTGTTCACTCTGGCATCTGAGCTTATAATGAGGACAGCTCATTATCGGCCCAATGAGAGTTCCTTTCCCCACTGACCACATTGCAGCTTGATGGAGCATGGGGCTGAGGGGAACTTTTTTCCCTGTGTTCCTTCCCTGCCCTCCATCCCACTCCACCCCGAATAATCTCAGCAAGCTATTGGTACAGCATACTGCTGTGCAGGGCTAATGAATGGCTAGTGCTAGGAAAGCCATTTCCCAGTTTGCCTCTGGTTTGGAGCATGCCTGTGACTTTAATGAGTAGGGAAAATCACACTTTGGCCACTTTGGACTCTTCAGCTGTCCCTGGCCTGCACGTTCATTAACATTGCAGATTGGGAAGTTTAAAACAAGCCATTAGTTTGCTTTTCTTTCTGCACCTGTTTCTGCTGCCTGACTGTTCCCAGCAAATATCCTTTGCGGGGTCAATGATGCCCCTTTGCGCCAGGCACATGGCTTAATGGAACTTCCTTTGCTTATCATTAGCCACTTTGCATTTTTATAGAGCACTATTAACTGGGATGCAGGCTTGCTTTTAATTCCCTTCTGAGGTTTGTACACAGCGGTCACATCCGTCCCCCGCTCCTCAAACAATCCAATTATCACAGTTTGTCACACAGGCGTGGATGACCCACACACCACCTGCTCCGCCGGCGAGCCCGATCCTCCGGGATGGCAGCCCAGCATAGCAGTTCGAGTTTTGCCTCAGAGGGGCCATTTAAATGGCTTTAAATATCATATATCTGCTTTTGTTGGCAAAGCCAAACCCAACACCCAAAATCAGCTGTGAAATTACATTATTTGAAGGTATGAAAGGGATGTGAAAATTACTTTAAAGAATTTCATTTTTCCCTCTCTCCCCCTGTTTTTTCCCCCTCTTTTTTTTCCCATGGAATAGATTTATGTCTAGACAGGCAACCTGTGTATTGTTCAGCCCCATTAGGCAATCCTAGTGATGTAAGGATCTGATCATCTGGAAAGTTTGAAAAGTGAAAGTTAGTGACAATGCTGCTGTTGGCCTCCTATACATGTATGTAAGAGTGAGGCCAGAATTAAGGATGTGATTAAATGTCATCAACTTCAATTGGATTATATGCTGATGCATTTTCCTGAAATGTCTCCCAAATCTTAACCTAAAGACGTGGGTGGAAATGTTCCCCATGTCTTCAGTTCATTTTGGAGGAGACTCTTTGAGCTTTGCCATTAAATTCCCCAGGTCACACTTTCCTCTGCCCTGCCCTCCCTGGGTGATTTCTGTGCCTTTCTAGCAGCATTTGGCTTTTGGCCTGTGACGGCCCAGGGACATCTGGCTCTTGTTCAAAAGTGGCTGTACCATTGTAGAGCGCAGTACTTTGGGTCCTGCTCCAGTACCTATTCTTTTAAATTAAAGGGCTACTTGCTAAAGCACAGAATCAGTCCTAACACCAGAAACTTTGTCCCATCAAATGCAGAGACTGTAACTGGAGAGGCCAGAGCTGTGTGCTCTCTTTGGCCCTGAACTCTTGAAATTTTCTTTGCACAGCAGCAGAGTTTCAGGAAGGGTAGAACCTGGTCTGAGTGGCCAGTGTGTGACCTCATGAACAGAGGTGCTGAATCCATGGCCTGGGTGAGCCTCCTATAGCTAGCCAAGGGTGACCTGTGAGTTGCCCAAAGCAGAGGCAATCCCCCTAAATTCTAAAGACTTTGAGAGATCTCTTCTAACAGAGACTTTTGGATATTTACAATTGCACTAGGGGATTCCCACAACTTCCTTCCAGTTTTATTTTATTTTTTATTTTGGCCACTGCAATTCAATGGTCAAAAGTAATGAGGTCCCTCCAGTAAGGGTTTCATGCTGCACGTTCTCTTTGTCACACAAAAATCAAAGGGAATTTCACATGTGAATAAAATAAGAGGCCCTCGAGCTATAGCTAGAAGGTCCTGGATTACTCCATAAGTCTACAGGAGAAATCCTCCTGCCCTGAAGCAGTCATCTCCAAGGAAAAACTCTCTGTGTTTTTAGACTCTAGAGGGAATTCTGATACACTGTGGAACTGCATGAAAGTGTTTACTTTTCCACCAAATCCCAGATTTCCCGATCTTGAGATGCAGATCATCTGAAAGTTATGTATTGTTAAATGCTGGACATTCCTCTTAGTTCTGTATAATTTGAAGGCTGAGTCGGTAGCAGGGAGCAAAATAAGCCAAATGTTTCAAGTATGTGTGACTAGTAAATGGATTGTCATTTTGTCTTGTATTTCAAAAGGCTTTTTCTACTGGGAAATTAGTCTCTACTCATAGCATTGGGATAATCTGCTTATGGTCCAGTTCATCAATATCTTAAGTACCCACATGCTTTTCCTGTACAACAAAGTAACTGATATTTAGATGCTGGTTGTTAACCATCTCAAGTAAATTTCCTAGCAGAATATGGGTGAGTTTTAGACAGCTGTGCACACTTTATTAGCACAGACTAAAGATGCCTATCAGCAGTTAACATTTTCCAGATACCAGGAGCTTGTTAGACTCTCGGACTACAACTACATTTCTATCTATGCTCAGGACCTTGCACGCTGACACAAGATGCTGTAGGGGAAGAGAAAGGCCTGCAGGAACATGGACATCAGCATGAGACTGTGGGTTGATCAGCAAAGGTCCACTGGCAGAAAGGAGAGGTAACAAATTGACAGGATAAGTAGCAGGTACCTTTTGTTTGGCTCATTCTTGATCAGCTACTTCAGCCTGTAAACTTGGTCTTTTTGGATTCCCTGACATGGTGGAATATAGTCCTCAGTTTCACCTTCCAGTACTCAGTGACAGCAGAAATGGCTCATGGAGCTACAGTCAGCAATTGCTATGGCAGCCCTGGGTGTATATGGTTATAGCAAAATTCAGCATAGAAATGGGGATGAAGGATCTACTGGGGCCTAAAATATAACCTGAGACCCACAGGGTGCCTAAGTTGTTTACAAGCAGAAGCTGTGAGGGCATATAAGGGAAAGATCCTTGTACACAGAATGTGCTTTGGTTCTTTCTAAACATCTGCTTGACCACTGTCAGAGAGAGGCTACTGGGATGAACAAACCCTGTTTTTGATGCAATATGGCCTTTCTTAATCTCTTTGAGGGTGTACTATTGCATACCCAGTGCTTCTCGCTCAGTGGCATTCCCTCTATTGCAGGTAACACTGCAGACACCTGGGCAGAGATCAAGGCCCTTGCTCTCCATCTCCACGAGTCAAGACAATGAAAAGTCACTTTCATCCCACATGGGGACAGAAATACTAATGCAGAGGGCTGCCAAGAATTGCCCTGTTGCTCTGGGGTCTTGAAAAGGCAATCTTAGCAGATTGGGGCAGGTATTAGTTTGTTTGCCATCTCTGCCAGGAGTTACTGCAAGGGAGATACCTTGCAGGACCAGAAACATAAATGAAACACAGGATTTTTTATTAGTGCATGAACACAGAAACTGCTGCTCATGGTGTATTGTTTGCAGTTTTAAGTTATTTGCTGCATGTATATTCAGCAGACATAAATAGCTGACAGCAATTACACTTAGTGATACTGTTGGAAACCAGAGCCATATCTCTTTTATGAGTTCATGAAAGAACCCTTTCAAATTTAAAACACCGAGGTAGGAAGCCAGTTATACAGATATGTTATTTTAAGCATGTGCTTTCATTCAGGGCCAGTCCTCCAGACACACATCACGTTGAGCAAGCAGGGAAGCCATTTTCTGAACTAGACCTAGGTGTATTTTCCAATCACTCTTAGAACTTAAAAAACTGGAGTTATCTAAATATTTCTGAGTCTTGTCTTTTTAAGGAGGCCATACTCTGATTAAGTATTTGTTCATTTAAGCCAGTTGGAGGAGGAAAATTACAGTTTTGGAGCAGCTTCTGTGTTTTGCCGTTTATTTCTATTCTTCCCATCCAACATGGTGATGGTGATGGGTGAGGAGGTGCCCAGGTGAAGTACCAAAGGACAGCTGGGTTATTGTCTTCTGTCCAGAGCTGTGTGGGTAACCCTGACTTTTCCTTCCCAAGGGCATGGCTGAAGGTAAGCAGTGCTGTACCAAACCTGATTTAGACAATACAGAATGTGGTCTCTTCTGAGAGACAGTGAACAGGTGAGCTCACCCACTTGTTCTTATTCACCACTACATGCAATCTTTGTTGCACATAAGGACTTAATCTAGTCTGTTACAGCTCTCAAGTATTTTCTCTGTCATTTAACTTTTCTTACCGTAAGGAAGGTGATTTGCCTTAAAGCAGGTGGTCTTCCCCAAAGCAGAGAAATCAACAAAAATGTCCCTACAGCAATTTCTTCTCTTAGGATCTATCCCCTTTCCTGGTGATGTCTGTAAGGGCAGCAAGGCCCAGGTACCACTTTATTCTTTAGTCCATATAACACTGAAGGCTCTTGGTGATGGTGTCCTGCTCCTGTACAAGCCCAGGTATGCCAGTGGAGAGCTGCGAGATCTGGTCTTTGCTGTAAGTAAAAGAGGTCAGGCCAGAAGGAGCGGGTCTCTGATGAGTTGCATGCTAAAGCAGATCCACATTCTGCCAGTTGCGTGATTATACACTGGGACATGATTTTTTAATGGAGATGGAAAACAGACATTTTGACAGGACTGAATTTTGCTCAGGGCTATCTGTGCTGCTCTCAGTGAAGAGTCTTGGCTGAATTTGTTCCTGGATAGAGAAGACACAACTCTGCTGAGGCATGATAGAGCTGAGTTTGATACTGAAGTGCAGCTGTAGACAAGTATTCCATGTTGTCTCCTGTCAGGGTAGAAAGAGGAGCCCTGTGAGGTGCTAGTTATGAAGTCCTACTGCTGCCCTGTGCCTGTTTGTCTAGCAAGCATACAGATTTAAAGAAAAATGTTTTGGTTTTCTAATTGATCTTTAATTTCAACTCTTTTAAGCTTGTCTTGTTGAACATACTCCCTGTGAATAAACTGTTGTTGGGGCTTAACCTGTTCTGGGAGTTCGGAAAATCTTAAAGAATTTCAAATTTTCATGGGCATAGAATTCGATTGAAATATAAATAAATGAACAAACAGACAGAGAAAGAAAAAATTGCTGAAAGGAGTAATCTGTAGTCGCATTTCAACTCCTGCAATACAAGAGGAGAAAAACTTTTCTAAGTCCTTAGATGTGCATCTTGCCAGAAGGGATCATGTCAGAGGAAAGTGACATTTTTTTCCCTTTGGTGATGTGCTAGCAGGGCTTTGGAAAGCACTGGTGCTGTAAGTATGGCAGCATTATCGCAATATAGTTATGGATGGAATTTCTCTCCCTTTTTAAAATGGTACTTTTCTTGAGATGCCTACACTGGTACTGAACCACCTGTCTGGAAGACTTCAAGGCAAGTCTGAGACTCTGTTGGAAGGGGAACTGCAGTCAGATAGAGGTAAGCTTGGCTGAACTGCAGAGGGGTAAATGTATCAAGTGTATTATTCCTTGGGCTGTATCAGACAGGAAGTTAGGTTAGGGGATTTGATAATCAAGCTTAAACCAGCCGCTGCTGAACTAATAGGAGACAGCAAACACCTAAGTTAATGCCAAGATATCGACAATGATGGGTTCCTCAGAGGACTTCAAGAAATACTGGAAAGGCGTTTTAGTCCAGCAAATTAGATTTCCCAAACTCTGTGCACGTTTGGCAATCCCACTGAAGGCGAAGCATTTATTCTTGTCTCCTGGCTGAGCCATGTTTAGCTATCCTGGTGGACTATCAGCTTAACATTATCCTGCAAAGAAGAAAATAGGGCCAATCCCCTTGTGGCCTCAGGGATGGAAAAGGGAATGGTTTGGCAGTATGATTGGGCACTTCCCCTTACAAGGAGTGCTGTATAATGGTGCTAGAGATGGATCTCACCACCTTCTGTTGGCAGTCCGGGTATTCCAAAGATGGTCCCATCTAAGTGACCTGATGTAAAAGATCCTGCCAATAGCAGTACTGGAGAACAGTACCCTTCATTTATCCATTGAACTCACCGAATGCTGCTTGCTTCACCTTGTCCAGCATAGCTGTGCTACCCTGTAGAACTGTGTGGGGAGCTTGTATTTCATATGGTAGCTCATAGGACCTCATATGAAGTCCATTTGAGTTACCTCCTGAGAGGCTCAGAAGGCCATTTCTGGGTGGTGGCCATTGGTTGTCTGCCAGCTGTGATAGCTGCACCTAGCTGACCCTACCTCTTGCACCAAAAGTGACTTTACCACCTCATGCCCTCCATCACTGAGCAGCCAACCACTGAAAATAAATTTAAGTCTTTTCTGTCTCTGCAGGGCCCAGTATGAATGTGCAGAAGGCAAAGCTCTCTCCTGCTACTAGCATATATAGCAGCCTGTTTATTCCTTACTTGTGAAAGAATGTTTCTTTGGGGGTCTTTTTAGGAAAAGTCAAATATGATGAAAGGGTGTGAAGAAAAAGGATGGAATCAAGCTGCTTGCAATGAAAGAGGAAATAATTCTGAGAAACACATAAATTTAGACATTAAAGTCTTCTTTCTCCATGAGAGAAGACTCCATCCATTAAAACAGTCATAAAACCCTTTAAATCAGGCTGAGGTACCTTTTAGGAGGATGATTGCCAGTTCAGGATCTGTTCAATGTGGAGAAGTACAAATGTACCAGTTTTAATCATGATAAATAACTTCTCTTTTATCAAATCATCTCTGCTGGAAATAGTTTCTCTCTGTGCAGTAATGATAATTTGTGCACTTATCATTCGGTACCTTCCCAAGACAAGCAGCCAGCCATGGGATGTAATTTAACGACTTATCAACCACAGTTTCATCCAGCCCTTTCCAGCCAGAAGGGCATTTCACACTATTTAAGTGACTTCACCATATATTGCCATCAATTTAAGATTTTACCAGCCCCTAGTCATTAAAATTTTCCACTCAGCACTTCACTTTATAACCTGGGGACGCAGCTGCTGAACGGCACCAGCAGGCCCACGGAATTATCTGCGCTGTGCAGGTGATGGGATAATCACAGAAAGAATGCAAATCACTGATTGGCTCTCAAAGGATGCAATCATGATTAGCTCTATGTGTCATGTACAGAGGCTGGAAAGGCATGGGGGGAAAGAAGAAAGGAATATCTGTGGCATGCTTCCACCTTTTCTTGTGTGTTTTCCAACGGAGGTGTCTCTCTGGAGTTGAGCTCGCAGAGGGTTGGATCTGGCACCAAACTCAGTGGGTTGCACATCGTCTCCAGTGCAGCAGAGAGGCAAGGAATGTTGGAGAGGTCCCACAGTTCACTGCCCCGCAATCCTTTGTGGTAGGTCCAGGTCTGGAAGAGCCCTGGCTTATAGGTCAGAGTGTGTCTTGGTGCAGAGGCATTATTGAAGTCTTGTTAAAATCAGGCATGCAGGAGTTGTGCTCAGCAGTGGTTACTCATTTTGGTCCTAGTGAGGAGCTGGATGGTGCTGGACACGGGAGATCACTTCTCTGTGTTTAAGGTGCAGTGTTTTGAGGGAGTTTGGGATCTCTCCCTCTCTGCTGAAAACACCTCCTTGGTGGTATATCATTTCTTTTTGGATGACAGGTTCAAATGAAAAGAAGTCAAATGACAGGTTCAAATGAAAAGAGGTTAGAGGGACTTACCCACCCAAAGAAGGTTTTACCCATCCCAAATTTCTACAGCAGTGACCCTACTCTTCCTTTATAGTCAGGATACACAAAACTAGCATAGTCTTTGGTCTTTTCCTTCTTGTCCTCAACCCCAAACTCTGTTGTTCTTCCCCTTTTTATAAATAGAGACGGGATGAGCAGCTCAGCAACACTTTGCATTGCAATGTGAAGAGTGAGAGAGTCCTATTTGCTCCCATTGGCACAGATTTTATGAGACTGGGGGCCATCCCTGGCCTTTGTAGCAGCCTTCCTCTGACAGTCCTACCAGCACTTGCTGGTGCTGCTATTACTGAAAAAGAAGCAGAAATACAGTGCTTTCTGGCCTCCTGACAGACAGAATCGGACCCTGTGCTCTCCACCTGGCTATTGGAGCTGTAGCAAATTTCCCCAAAGCCTGCCAAAGCCTCACTGCAGCATCCTCAAATTCCTAACTGCACCCCTTACTCCTCCTGGGAACCACGTTGCTCATGGCTGCTTCTTTGCTCTTCCTTCCCACTCACATCTCTGTTTGGATGAGGAGCCTGGAGAAATACTGACAGCCTTCATAATTATCAGCACAGTGGGTGACCTAACATGAGCCTTTTCTCCTCCTATGGCTGCCTCAAAGCTCACAAGAATCTGAGGTGTCTGCCTGTTAGGCAAACCTGGCTGAGCCTGACCAGCCAGTCCAGAAGTTGTTTGGGGAATTGGTCTGCAAATCTTGTTTCTTGAGGAAACCATTCTTTATTTAAAACTTCGCTTCATTTGAATGGAAATCATTCCTCTCCTTTGCCTACTTCTTGCTTTTAAAAGGTTCACAGGACCTTGGTAGAAAAAGCATATAATGCCATCCATAAAGGGTTTAACATCTGTTTAAAACCCCCACAAAACTTGAAAAAGTCATCTGCTTCTACCCCTCTTGCTGCTCTCCCCTGGGGATGTCAACATAAGACATACAGCACAGGAACCAGAAGTCAAAGACCCAGATGAGCCTTTTACAGTCTGTGTTGGCTTAAAAGAGATAGAAAGAGGTGGAGGGGATAGAATAGGATGGAGAGTAAAAAGACTCACCTTAAGATGAATTCTAGATGTATTTTTTCCAGTCATTTTTCATGCTGAGGTGGCTTCTGAACAGATTGCATGGTAAGTCAACCAGACCTGTTACAGCAAAAGCTCACTGTGCAGCACGATTTAATTACAGAAAAACATTGTAGGATTCCTGAGCCTCCTACCACCTCTGCAGTGTGGGAAGCTGTGCAAAACTGGGGGCTGAACCACACCCACAGCCCTGGAGTCCACAGTGCCTCTTTTAGTCATCACATAATTTTTCTCCACTGTGCACCTCACCTCTCTTAAGGCTTTGCTGCCTCATGCGTAGGCAGTGCTGGGTGTTTTTATGGTTGGTACAGGCTGTAGGAATCAGGGAGGGGATGAGTGAGAGGGCTGGGCACGCTCCAGATGTTTCCCCCTGGCACCACACCAATGTGCTGACCATCTGGCCACGTGCTGCTGTTTCCTTCTGCAGTGGCACTTAGTGCTGGCAGATATGTGGGCCAAAGCACAGTCTCACATTGTTCTGAGAGAACCTTTTCTTTTTTGGCCAGATGACAAAGTGACCTTGCCATCGAGTTGGTAAAATGCCACTCCACTGTTTGAGAAAGGAGGAAAATTCCCATTACCAACTGTGATGAATTTATTCCTGGGTTTACACCTGTGTAAACATGAGGACAGAGAGGCCGGGCAACAGGAGAAGATTTATAGCTGAGAGAAGTCTTTAAAAAGATGGTGGCAAGAATAGTGTTTTGCTTCTGCAGCCAGGATCATTATCTCTTATTGCCATAACTTTGGGTTAGGCTGCTTGTATCTGTGTAGCTGTTCACCTTCCAGATGGCCTACAATTGCTATACAGAATTTAAATCTGCTTGCATAAGGCTTTACATAGGGACCATTCATTTGAAAAATACCCCCAGCTTCTCAAAATGCATAAATACTATATGTTATGTTATGTTATGTTATGTTATGTTATGTTATGTTATGTTATGTTATGTTATGTTATGTTGTTAAAATGCAGAGATTGGTCAGTGGATTTTTTTGAGCCAGAATCCAGATGTTCAAATGGTTTTTTGCTTTAGAAGGGAGATAGGCTTTAAGAAGATGCCCCTTCTTGCCTAGTTGGTAACACCAGGGCAGGGTCTACACCAACACCAGGTGTTTGGCATCATGCAGGGAACTGCTCAAGGCTAGAATTTCTGTTTTGCAGAAGCCAGTGGATGTTTTTGAAGTCTGATGTCTTCTGAAAACATGCCTGGGTTGTTCTTCAGTGAGATACAAATGCCTGGGGGAAGGCTCTTTCCTCAGCCCAGCTTCCCGCTGCAACTTTGGAGGCTCTCCCCATGCTTTCTTTCCACCCAGGTAAGTGAGGATATTTTTGCCATACTCTCAGTCCTGGGCTGTATTTTGGATTTCTGGATTCTGCTGACTACACTGCAGTTTTATCTTCAGTGTTTAAGACTTTGCTGGGGGGTGCCAATTTTTTCCAGAAGTCCTGGTGAAACCCATTTTCCTGTATCTGTTGTTACCTCTTGGCAGTGTGGTTAGGATGCATGTGCCTGCTCTGTTTCTGAGTGAGCACAGCACAGGATGTGTCCTTCCACCTTCTCTGGCTTTAGAGTCCACTGAACACCTCTGAACACCCAATGGATGAGGGACCCTGCCCTGGCAGCCGGCAGCACTCATCCACCCAGGCTGGGATAATTCAGCAGAGCATTTCACTTCCTGACAAAGCCACTTGGCTTCACCTTGCTTCTTCAAAGAGGGCTCTGATCACTGATGCAGCACCATAAATCATCATGGCCAGGAAACACCCTTTTGAATGCCACAGTATAATTTTAAAGCTCTGGACTGTATGTGGTCTTTTGGCAAATACCAAATATACACTTAAAAACTGAAGGGCGCTTTTCCCCCCAGAAGTGATCTGGAAAGGAGCAGATAGTCCTTGGACTGTTTGCAGAAGCTGGAGTTCAGCAGCTGCCATTTGTTTGGCTTCTCCCAGCCTCCAGGACTGATGACATCCTGGAAGGCAGGAGGGGGATGTGGCTGGGAGGGGCTGGGGCAAGTAGAACAAAGTTTTGAAATTGCTAGCAGTTTAATACTTTCACATCCAAAAGATCTCTCTTCTCTCATCTCTTGAATGTAGTATGCTCATTTATTATTTTCTTTGACCAGAGGCCAGAAAACAGCAAGCAACATATATATTTTGTAGAACAAAATTAAGAAGTGGCTTCTGCTAATAAACCTTGAAGAATTATTAAGGTGTCTGTGTTCACTCTGCATGATAAAATGGGAGGAATCAATGCTGCAATTGATACTCATAAACAACAAAAAAAGCAGAAAACTTCCACCCTTTATAAAGAAAGGTGAAAAGGATTCTGAGCAATTTTAAATTTGGTGAACATTTTTGAAGATCTGAAACAAATTACTTTGGGGAGCTCAGAATGGAGCAAACTGTGGTTCACTATCCAGAGATTTTTGTAAAAGACTGAAATTCAATGAACTTTGTGCTCCTGAATGTGTTAAAAGACTAAGAACCTTTATTACATGCTACTTGAAGACTATGGAGTTTTTGACTTGGTCAAACAAAGGTCAGACCTAAATAAAGGATTTAGGTTTTCAACAAAGCAGATGTAATGTCCTGCGAGTTGTGGGCAAAACACCTCTGTCTAATCAAGCAGATCCTGTTGTCCTGGCAAGAAGCTAAAGGTCATCTCTTCAGGGAATACCTTTTTCTTTTTTCTTGCCTTAGGAGAGCAGTCTCCAACTGCAGCTGCCCAGGAGAATATCTGATTGCAGAAGGCATGAAAGTCAGTATCTACTGCAACCATCCCACCACAGTGAATCCACATTTTATTTCTACCTAATTCATCTGCTGCACACCCTTTTTAACCAATGAAGGGGGCTACAAAATTTGCCCTTGCTCAGATAGAGTACAGCACCACGAGAAGCTCAGAGAATCTGGGCAGGGAACACACTAGCTGCCTGCCTTTTCCAAAAAGGAGCAAATTCCTTTTCTCTGATATTCCATGCTGGGCCCTGATGGTGGTGGGCTATTAATAGTAGCAGGTCACTCTAGGAGAATGCATGAGGAGGGTGATAGGTGTAGCCCACAGGTTTTCATCGCTGTTGAAGGATGTTAGTTTGCTTCATCTGGGTCTCTCTGCTCTCACAAGATTTGTCCTCATGGATCTACACATTTGGAACAGGCTGTACCAGCAGTTCCAGTCACTCTGGGGCTTCAGCTTCAAGTTGTGCAAAACTGCAGACATGAGCAGTGCAAAACTGTCGTTAGCTATTTGTTAAACCAGGAAAAGAAAAGCACAATATGTCACCATCCTGACACCTAGCCTAGTACATGAGTTTGTCCTGAAGGCAGCCATATATATGTTTGTCTCTATATCAGAGAATCTGAGTTAATTTAGTTGTTGGGGTATTTTTTATGCCAAGGATAATAAGCAAAAGGGCTCCACATCCAGCAGTAATTTTGTAGAGTGGTGTCATGAATGTAGACCAAGTTTATGGAAACAGATTTTTATTGTGCTTATGCCTTTTCTGGTAATATCTAGATTAACAGTAGAGGTGACAGGCCATATAATCCATAAAAGGCAAATTCTACATCACCATAGTTTCACAAAATGAAACTCTGCTCTATAATGGTAGAGTAGCATAGACATGTATTAAAAGTGAATGTATCTTTCTGACAGCTAAAAAACAAAGTTCTCCCTCACCTCTCTTTTAATAGCAGTGGCACTGGAAAAGTCATTAGTTTTACTGCCGTCCTTAAGGCTAAAAGGCGAGCACATGTGACTCTTTGGTCTTTCAAATAAAATGAACTTTATTGCAAAATGTTTGTTCTTTTGTTGTCTTGCCAGTTGGGTGGCTTCAGGAGTTTGCGTAATACATGGACAGCATTGTACAGTAATTGTTCCCCATCCTCAAAAATTCACAGATTATGAATTCATAGATTTTTTTTATGCAGTTGAGTGTGGCTGTGGGCTTCTCCATAGCTAGGAAAGACTGAAACCAGTCCAGACTGCACGTGTACAGCTTCATTTAATCCATATTTATCCTTAGCCTAAGTTAGCGAAAAATACATCAACCTCAAGTCCTGTACAAGGGGTACCTCAGGGTGGCAGGGTGTGAAGCCCAGATTTATTCTGGGTGCCCTTAAATAAAGGGAAATCTAACTGAGGTGCCTGGTTCAGGAATATCACCAGAGCTACAATACCTACAGCCAGTGTAAGTAAGACCACTCCAGAGGGCAATGGGATTGGGATGCATCACCCTACAGTACCTCCTTATCTATCTAGGGAGGAGTAAAATAGAGCTCTTAGGTGGTCAGTCAGTAAAGCAGAGTCCAGGTGGTAATGTGTGGAGTTGATATGTACTGTGGCCTGTGTGTCTGAAGTGTTTGGGTCCTGCCAGAGAGGGCTATGGAGGTAGTGAAGTGCCAGAATAGCTGCTGCTGTATTCCTAGCACTGCTGGGATCAAGGCAGAAGAATGACCTTGCAGCTGGAGGTGGGAAGGAAAAAGGGAAAACAGTGAGATAAAGACAGAGGAGCAATTATGAATAAGGAATGAGAGTAAAGGAAGGAGAAAATGCAAGGAAAGCTAGAACAAAGAAGCTGTAAAGAACTCAACACTGCGGTATGTGTACTTTATAGTGGTGTATATATATCTACAAACCTGCTCTGAGCAGTGTGTTTGTTCCTCTCTCAGCAGAATGCACGTGTGCTTCAGTTCCTCATCACTGAGCATCTCTAATGAATGCTCTTTTGTAGCCTCCTGAACGCCTCCCATGGCTAATGCAGGGTACACTAACATATTTGTAAAGGCTTGCTTGGCAATGAATAGATCTGCCCTCACTTCAAAATACATCAGCGGCATGTAGCCTCAGGACCCCCTGTATCTTAAACACATCCCTGGTGGCAAGCCAGATTTAACTGCACAAAAAGCCATGCTGCTTTCCTTCTTCAGGGCACCGCCTCCACATTCAGCCAGAGGAGCTGCAGCCGTGCTCAGCACATCCCCCTGATGTGAGCCCACAGGGAACAGAGGTGTTCTCCTCACAGGTGAATTCATCCCTGCACATCCCATCGTGGGCCCAGGCATCAGCTTCACCACTGGAAAGATTTATTATATCTGATTGCTCTTCTTTGAAAAGAATGCCGCTCTCAGAGAGAATTTCAGCACCTGGGGGCAGAAGGAAAGGTTTGTTTTGGTTGTTTTGAATTGAGCGTGGGCTCTTTGCATGTCAGGGTACTCTGCTTAGGTTTCCCACTTGTGGGTTCTCTGCGTGCGCGCTGGAGTCTTCCAGAAGACCTCCCTGGTAGCACTGCAATAGTGGAGTGGGTTAGTCACAACTTTGAGAGGGTTTGAAACTTAGCAGAGTTTTTCTATCTCTAAAACAATGAAATTGTTCCCACAGGGAGGTCCTGAAGACCTGGCAGGTATTCTTGGTAGAAAAATCGGACAGAAGTCTCAATCCTACATCTCATCCCACCATATGAATACAAGTGCTCCGTGGAGGATTCCTTTAGGATGGGTGTTGTGCATGAAGAAGTAATTTTGCAGGGTGAGATTGATTTCTGCTGCCTCTGAGCACTGTCCATGAGTGAAGTGGGAGAGGGAATGGCACTGGGGGAGCTGCAGCCTGTCTGTTCTGTGCTAGACCGACATCAAGGCTTGCTGCATCTGGAGTATGGTTTGAGCAACCCTATGTAACATCTTGAGCAAGAGGATATGGGATTCTCCTCTTCAGTTCCTTCATTTCTCTGGTGCTGAGATCTGACTCCCAGAGGTCTGAGGATTTGAAGAAATCATCGCCCATTCCCAGCTTCCTAAATCCACAAGGTTACTGAACTTAGAAAAACTGCTGATGAGTATCTGTGAAAGGAGGTGGTGGCTTTAGAGGGAGGATTTGCTTATGCAGAGTGGCTGAGAAAAACTTATTCTGAATTAACAAAAAACATGAATGGAAAGTGGATTATCAATGCCATATAAATGGATGAATTCCTTAAATTCTTCTTTTCAGAATTAAAATTATCCTAATTTGTTGCAGTATAATTATGGAAGGGAATGTTATACTGGCCTTTAATGAGATAGAACTTACTGACCGTAAAACTTAGCCTGGGTTAATTTTTTGTGTCTCCCAGGAGGGATGAGATTGGAATACAGTCTTGGATTTTTTTGTTAGTGGGAAGCTTGTGTTGTCTTTGCTGGGGATTTCAGTAACTGCTTCTGGTAATGTAAGAATCGGTTTTTATTATGATTGTACTATTTACAACATTAGGAAATGAAATCTCTGAATAAGCAATTAATTAATCCCCACCATGTCCCTGTGATGTTGGTAAAGGCTTTGTGGCAACTTCTCTGTTCATTGCTGTGCTATGCCTGTTTTTAGCATGGAATACAGCAAGGCAAAGCAGTGCTACAAGATATAGCATGGAAGACAAGAATCAAATCTTATTGGGCACATGGGAAGAATTAAGCAAGTAAAAAAATGTTATTGCCCAGCTTAGAATTTGGTCAAGCCACTGTGAGAAACTGTCGGGGGAGTTTCAGCAATCAGTGTCTGCTTTATGTCTAACCAAATCCACACATGAGGGTGCCACACACACAGTGCACTGTGGTGAGGACCAGCTTAATAGCAGGGTGTAAATATTGTCAAAATAATTGTAAAGATGTAAAAATAATTTATCTAATTTCCTTCTGTTTGAAAGGAGAATGTATATATTTAAATTAAATTCCTTTGAAAAAAAATTAAAGAGGGGAAAAAGCCCTCTGAAAAGATGACTGCCCTCTGAAGGCTTATTCTCCATTGTCATGGCTTGCTCCATCAGTGTTGCAGTGCAGAGTGGTACTCCTCACAGTCCCTTCTCTACACAGGCAGCTTCTTCTTTTCCTCAGAAGACAGTTTATTTTCTACCCAATGTTAAATCTCATGTTTGTCTTACTTCTTTGAATGAACACAAGCCCTGTGCTTTTGTTCTTCTCATTTTCCAGTGCCTTTTTGCTGATCTTCTCTGCATGTATCTGAAAGGTCAGGAAAACAAATCAATATGGAAAAGGACCTTCTGCCCCTTTTTACCTAACCTGTAGGAGGGAGGGAAGGGAGATTGCCACTTATGTGAAAGGGAGGTTTAAATAAACTTGAAAAAACACTGTGGGAGTGAGGGTTTAGAAGGACAGGTGTTGACAAGACCATTCTCTGCAGTTCACAGGGTGCCTTTGTGAAACCACAGTCTCCTCCTCCACAGCAGTGGATACAGACAGAACCGTGGAGCTGAAGCATGTCCCAAGAAAGAGGCACTCCAACAGGGAATGGCCCTCTCATTTCAGCATCACTGACCATGACGGTCAGGCACAGGGAGCTGGACTGAGACTCATCACGTAGTTTGAGGGCTACCAAATGTTGACCTCTGTCTTCTACTGCCTGGGATTTCTTCAGTACTCTCTGGTTATTGCTCTCTTATTTCCATTCCTCAAGGTGACCAGCTCCTTCCTCTGCACATAACTCCCCATGCACATTCCAGAGCATCGGAGAGAGGCTCCACATCTGCATAGAAACTAGATTCCTGCTGTACCATCACTGTTGCAGTGAGGCCTGTAATTGAGTTCTTGAGTCTAATCTCTAGCCTGAATACAACAGACAAGTTTACAAATCATGTCCTCTGCAGCCAACTTGCAGCCTCAAACATTCTGCTCAGTGTTCCATTAGAAGAGCACTCCTGGAACCTCCTTGGCAGTTCAGTGGAGAGGAGGGAGCTCTCCCTTTTCTTTCCAATGATGAATACTTCTTGAATGCTCATATATGATCTTCATACAAATGTCTTATGATAGGTGCTAACAATTCAGGCCTTAATTTCTGAAATTATTTTAGTCTTTAAATACCTGTCTTTGAATTTAGCCTTAATTGATCTATCAGATGCAAGACCCTTGAACACCCTGCTGAGGTACCTTCTTTTCCTCCCAGCCCCATCCCAGCTGCTTTCTTAAAGAACAGCTGTTCACTTGCTGCTTATTTGGCTTGCTTATTTTGACAAGTGCTGGTGTGGAAAAGCAGCTAATTGCTCTGCCCTCCTTCCAGCATCAAGGTCAGAAACCAGAGAAATACAGAGGGCAAATTAAGCCCCCTTTTAAAGCATGGAATTGAGTTTCAAAGCACAGCCATCCAGCCTGGATAAACAGCAACATTTTGCACAGGTGTCAGCGGGGTTCTGCAGCCCGCAGTACCTGCCTGCTTTGTTTGTGGTCTCTCTTTTGTGTTACATTTGTCTCACCGAATCAGCAGTAGCAAACAAACCTTTCCTTTTTGTATATATCCACACACATAACCCTCTTGCTGGGGAAAACAACAGTGCCCATGTGTCTCCGAAAGCTCAGCATTTGTGCTGCTCAGTGCAGGATGGTGGTGCTCCTTCTGCACGCTGGTAGTGTCAGTCACCAGAGCAGAGACACACAAGGAGGGGACAGAAACAGTGACGTAAATGGATTTTACCTCTTCCTGGTGTCATCTGTTGAACTACTGAAAGTGCTTCATCAAAAGCTTTTTAAGAATACCTTTGCAGCAAAAGCCTTTAGCAAAAAAACAGCTGTTAGAAAAAGAGCATTCTTTTGCAGATGATAAAAGCAGAAGCCCACATGGTAGATGTTTTTCAGTCTTCCCTTTCCTTCCTCTTTTGTGTCCTGCACCAAGCCAAGCCACTTTGGGCCCATTCTGGCTCTCAAGTGACTGCACAATTCCAAAGGCAGAGTCAGGCTGCAGACAGATGATGATGGTGGGTTGCACCTTGCATTTTGAAATGTCTCATGTGGGTAAGCTGCTGACATCTGCTCTAAGTTTGCTGTGCCTCCTGAGACACTGCTTTCACACTAAGATCAAACTCCAGGACTCCAAAAGGAGAGACCAAATGAGGAAACCTTTCAGGGTCTTGAGCTTTTTTGGGAGAAATTTCATACACTGAAATGCCCAGTGTTGTCAAAAAAGGGAGCCCAAGATTTATGCACTCAGAAATGAAAACTGAAATTGGTCCATTAGACTGAGCAGAGAGCAATTTACCTGCAGATGCCTTTACTCTAAATGAGAACGCAGACACTTCACTGGGCAGAAGCAATAGACTTTGAGATAAGATGACACTGTGAATTTGACTTTCTTTGCAGCTCCAGGCAGCTCTGGCCTTCTTTCAGGTCTCTGGAATAATTTAAAAAGCTTATACTCAAGAATTATTAACAGAAGGCCCCTTATATTGTGATTGTCATCACAGACACCTTAATGAGCCCTCCCTATGGAGGGGGACCACATTTTGATCCCAGTGGTGTAAACCTGGAGTTGTGGATTTTAGTGAATTTCAGCAGGATTCCTCTGGAAAAATCCATGTATAATGAAAATTATACATTTTTAAAGCCATTAATTTTTATACTTCTTAGATGCCCAATCCTTCAGCTTTAAAAAAATTTTTGGGATTCTCATGTTGATTTGATATGGCAGGGTAAGAAGATATCTAATTAATCACTGTTCAGACTCTTACAGGAAGTTCCTTCTTGCAGTCCAACGCATCTCAGAAAGTGACACTGAACAGCTCAGAACCTCTCAGAGGTGATGGTATGGTCAACCATCTGTATCTTGCCTGGAAGTGTTTTGCAGACCTTTCGAGGCTTACAAAGACATCACAAAATGGTGCTTTGCCTGAACTTCTGCTCCTCTCTGTCTCTCAGTGGAGACAGCAGTAGCAAAGCAGTAATTCCCCCTGGGACTCCTCACCTAGTGCACGCTCTAAGTGATCAAGACATGCTGCTTACTTTCTCATCCACAAAAAGACAAGTAGGTGCCTTGCTAAGACTTGAGAGATGAAAGAGCAAAAAAGCTGCAATGAAGTGGACTGATGACAGTAAAAATAGATAATTAACATGTAAAAGTTAATTGATGAAGGCATTGCACGTGGACTGAGCTGTTTTGTGCAGGCACAAGCTTGGCTGTTTGCTGGGATACAGCAGGATACACTGAGCAGCCATGGGCTTACACAGGGTCTTCACACCAGGGCTACATGTTTATTCTGATGATCAGATAACTCTCCTGGCAGGTGCTGCCATCACTCCATGAAGTTTAACTTGTACCATGGGCTGAAGTGCTTGTGCTATGGCACAGCCCCAAGGACAACACCTAAAATATGGTGTTCAGTTTTGGACCCCTCACTACAAGAAAGACATTGAAGTGCTGGAGCATGTTCAGAGATGGGCTGTGAATCTGGGGGAGGGTCTGGAGCACAGGTCTGATGAGGAGTGGCTGAGGGAACTGGGATTGTTTAGCCTGGAGAAAAGGAGCCTCAGGGGAGGCCTTGTGACTCTCTACAACTTCCTGAAAGGAGATGGTAGTCAAGAGGGATTTGGCCTCTTCTCGCAGGTACCAAGAAATAGGACAAGAGGAAATAGCATCAGGTAGCACCAGGAGATGTTTAAACTGGATATTTGGAAAAATTTCTTCATGGAAAGGGTTGTAAAGCATTGGAACAGGCTGCCCAGGGAAGTGGATGAGTCATCATCCCAGCAGGTATTTAAAAGATGCATAGATAGGGACATGATGGACCTGACAGTGTTAGGTTAATGGCTGGACTCAGTCTTAGAGGTCTTTTCCAAATAAAATGATTCTATGATTCATCTTTCCTCTCCCGTTATTTTAACTCTGACTCTGCTGAAAATTTGGCACCATATTCCAGAAGTTAATCTAGCCCTTGTCTACTCTACTTTGCTCACAATTTTCTTTTAGAAAAATGACATTGAGAGCAACCCATCAGGGAAAATGTCATAAAATTATGCTGAAGTTCCATGCAATGTGAGCCTGCAGAACTGAGATCTTGATATTTCTGATGGTTTTGATTTAAGGTTTTAGATTAAACCACGAACCATATACCATTCTGTGTGTATGCATAACACAATAGTGTTTTTACTGCACACAGATTCATACATACAATGGAACAGAGCAAGCTGTCTGTAAATTTGGATTCTGGAAACAGATGTGCCTGTGTCTTGCAATGTCCTCAGGTCTCTAAAGGAGACAAACTTCAAAGATCAAGAAGATAAATTACTTTAAAAGTGGATCTCCTTTATTCCTGAAGAAGGCAGGATCAAATAGTAGACATTTACTCTGAAATTCAACATGGTGATTTCTAATTTACAATATAATTGCACTTGCTTATGTCATGACAGAGAATCCTGAAAATGTTACAGGTGGCCAATAGACCTAATGAGTGAACCTCAGCCATCTTCTTCTGTGAAATCCTTGAAACAGTGAGACCCATGCAGCACCACCACGCCTTGGGGTCAGACTCCTCCTTTATGGAACAGAACTGACAAAGCTCTGGGTAGCTTCTTGGAGGGTGTGGAAAAGGCCTTTCATGGTTGACCAAACCTTTAAAATTCTTAAAACCACCAAAGGTTTCTGAAACAAATCTAATAATTGTTGATACACTTGTCCATGCATTTCCTTACATTGGAGAGGTAAACTAGGACCTTTTTGAGAGGTAAACTAAGACCTCTTTTTGGAGTCTTCTTTCCCTGGCAGACTGTTAGGGTACAGATATGATGAGATCTGGGTGTGAGTCATCCATGGTTTGAGGTTTAATTTTTCAAAACATGAATCTCCCACTCGAACTTTCCCAAGAGCATCTTCCAACGTTATCACATGTCTGATTTCCCCTTGTGCTGGCAGGACTGTGAGGATCCACCATGAGCAAAGGGAACATCTATAACTGTGTGACTCCTGTCATGCTGGGTGATCTTGTGGTTCAGTCCTTCATCCAGCAGTAGGGACAGATAGCAGGGGAAGGGTGCAGACTAGACCAGCCATAGATCCACTGACTCTGCTGCTAAATTTTCATTTTGGCTAAGCTTGTGCCCTTGGAAAACACTAAAATCCCAACAAGTAATGGAGAACAGCACTTACCTTCTTTTATATATGAGCAATGTTGGATGCCACCTTCATTCTCACTCTGCATTAATAGTAGTAGTAAGAACAACAATTACGGTAACAACAACAAAAATAACAACAATAGTAATAATAATAGTACTCTGAAAACCTAGTTGGTGTCTTTCATTGTGAGTCAGGACTACAATAAGCAACATCTGGTTTTTGTGTTTTTCCTGTTCTGGGTTTCCAAGAGCTGTTTGTAAGTCTAACTAGGGCAGTAGCCTGAATCCTTGAGAGGAAGAATTGCCTTTCCTTGTTCTGAAGCAACCTCTCTGACTAATCCAAGGCCTCACCTTAAGTTGCCCTTGTTGTATCTTCTGGATAGTTGAGACTTGGTAAAAGGTAGTGAGAAGTGGAGTAGCCTCTGAAAAAGTAACATGCTTCAGATCCAGCACTGTGAGTGATTCATGTGGTCTAGGTGTTTATCCCTCAGTAAGGTGCAGAGCCTGACAGTGCTGTGTCACTACAAATTACACCATGGATGCCTCTGCTATCATTACTGCCTATAATTTGTGTCATGGCATAGCCTTATTGCTAATTTTTCCTCCTCCTTTTCTTATATAGGCCCCTTTCTGTCTGCAGGCAGGTCAGGCAGTGAGCTTTTCAGTGATGACAGCAGGCCACAGTATTTACTGAAGGCAGCAGAGTTGTTGGTCTGGGGACACATGGGAAGACTGAAGGAAAAAGGAGGCTGGTCCCACTCTGCCTCAGTTTCACTCAGGCTGGAGTCTCGGAGGTCCAGGTGAGTCCCAGGGTCTCTGAAGAAAGCAGGCATAAGAAATCTGGAAGGGATTAAAAAAGTAAATCTGTGTATGGTCACTCAGCAGTATTAGGGTCTGTCTCACTCCAGTTTCTGAGACCAAATGCATGGGAATGACGTGCTAGTGTGATTGAGTTTGGGCTGGCCAAGGCTAGCCAGCGTTGACAGGAGCAGCCACAGAAACAGCCAGCAGGGTCCTGCTGCACAGGATGCCCATGGCAGGGCAGCCTAGCACTCCTGACAGCCAGAGGTGGTGGAGCCAGAGCATGTCACCACCAGAGTTACTGACCCAGCCCCGCCTGGTCCCTAGGGGTGAGTCCACTTCCACTGGTGACCCAGGAGTGCTCAGTCACCGGCTGTCTGTCAGGAGCTAGGAAGGATCAGGAGCTGGATACACGTGGAACAATTTGAAGCATCTAGAGTGCTGCTCTGGGTTCCTAGAAGGCAAAACACCACTGCTAAAGTCAGTGTTGGGTCCATACATAACCTAGCTTTGGAAGAAATCCCAGCAGTTTTGTTGGTCAATCATTTCTTCAGGGCTTTGAGGTTTTGTTTTCTTACTATAACTTTGATTTGCCGTGACTTCATATGGACAACAAAATCTGTTAAGTGGCATGTCTTGCAACTTACTTACTTGGTGGAGAGTCAGAAAAACAGTGCCATACAAAGTTAGAGGATAGAAAAGGTTGATTTTTAAATGAAACTGTTTTGATGGTCTGATTATTGTACACTTTACTTGATTTTGGTATTTCCCTCCTTGAAACCTGAATGCATGCTTGAAATAATGGTGGAGATTCTGTCTTTTAAAATACCTGCTCTGAACTTTATTGACAACACAAATTCCCCAGTCTCAGTTGAGTTCAGACTTTAGCAGTAGCTTTTCAATCACACTGGCAACTGCAGGAGCAGAATGGCATCCTGAAAATTAAAATCTCTGTAAGGCATTCCTTATCCTCCATAACTTAAGGGAAAAGACTGTAAACACTGCATCCTAAACTCTTTGTTATGCTGGCTCAGAAAGTGTGGGCTTTGAAACCATTAATTTTCTTCTGCGGCACTGAGGACTAAATTTTACTCTGACACTGGAAAAATGGTGCAACTCTGGATTTACATGAGTGAGGTTATGTTCTGTCTGAGCCCTTTGTAGTTGAATAAAGTGGGGAAGATGCGGGAAGAATTACTTTTCAGGGGAAGGGGATCAGTTTACCTTAATTCTGAAATGTGGGCTGAGATTAAAAGGTTCAGTGATCAATTCCTAATACTGCAGGATAATCCAAGAAGAAATGTCCTCCTCATTTCTGTACTACAGAGAAAAGAAACAAATAAAGGCAGCTTCCAAGAACACTGCTTTTTGCCTGAACTTTACCAATTGCTTAAACAAAAAAACCCCCAAACATGAGTATGGTGAGTTCATAAATACAAAGCAAAATTCTTTGGAAAAGAGGAAAGAACCAGAGTTACTGATACTTTTTTTTAGCTTCTGGATGTACTCAGATTGAGGTTCCTGGAACACTTGTGTTATGGAATTTCAGCAATCAAGTAATATCATCACAATGACGTGGCATGACAGGCCTCTTATCACACACAAGCTATGTGTGTTTTCTGCTTATCATGTGTCTCACAATAGATGCTGGCACAGGGATGCCAGGTTCTTTGTCCCTAGGAGTAAAGCAATATTAATTCCACAAAAGGCCTTACATGAACCCTACAAGTCAGTCAAGACTGGTTTTCCAGGGAGTAGCTGCTGCTTGTTTTGACTTGTTTGGGTTTTGTTTTTAATCCATATTCCTGTTCCAACATGACTTGCAGAAGTTGCCTAGAAACCATCTCGCGTCAGCTCACTCATCCAGGACACACAGCTCCCCATATGCAGGCAAAGAGATAAGCCCAACTTCCTTAATTTTTAAAGAAATGCAATTAACTCCCCTCTTCCTCCTCCCGTGGATGTGATATCTGAGAACTTGCTTTAAAAACAACCCAACATCATAAAGGTAGAAAAGTCTGGCAGATGTTACATGGGGAAGTGTGAATGGAGGAGGTTGTCTTGAGGTGGTGGCAGAGTGAGAGCCACGTTTGTCCCCACTAGAAGGTCCATCAGGCTTGTAGGGGGACCTTTCACTGCGCCTGGTGCCTCAAAACAGCCACAGACTTTGACACTTTTGCCTCCTGGCATGTAAAAATGCCAATTATTTCCACTGCTCTGTATTCTGTCCAAAATATCCTCTTGGCTCTCCCTACATCCTATAGTACTTGTGACCCAGCGCTCTTGTGAAGCCAGTACATGTTAGGAAGTCTGCAGATTGATGGAATTTCTTGTATTCTTCCAGGATAAAATACTTAACATGTGATAAATCCAGAGGAGCTGATAACACTAAGCACAAATCTGGTGGTGAAAACATCCTGTGCAAATAGAGCTTGGAAAATAAAGGGCTTGTCTGGGCACCAGCTGGCCTAAAAGAATTTGGATCTTGAATCAAATTCCAAAGGTTTTATTAAGCTCTCTGGGAAAATAAAAAACCAGAAAAATAATTTTGGGTTGACCTGTAGCACTTTATTTGGAAAATATTTATTTTGGGGTGCCTAGCCTTTTCGCTTGTAACTTGGGATGCTTTTCAAATGAAAAAATGCCATCTCAGAAAAGATGTGTTGAAAGGAATTAAATACTTCTTAAGATGAAAATTAAAGTTTCAACATGGGAAAAAAAAAAGCAACTCCCTTTGTAGGACTCGAAACAATTTGGATTGAATTTTCCAATGCTTCTTGTCCTCCCACAACTGCACTTTCTGGCAAGATTTGCTATGACTTGGATGTGTTCAATGTGTATGCAGGTAGAAGTAGAGGTTTCAAGGACAAGTGTGAACCCCTGCAAAATAGGAGGACCTGCATTGCAACTTCCAAATGCAATTCACTGCCAAATTTAACCTCTACCCCCTCACTACTTCCTCTCTCTCTTACTGCCTCTCTCCTGCTGCTCTTGCTTTCTTGATGGAGTGTTTTACCCTGTTCCCCCTGCAATGAGCTTTCCCATCAGCACCTCCTGGGGCTGATGGATGCGCCTTGTGCTCCCACACCATTCAGCTCCAGGGGCCACACCAAGATGTGGTTTGTGTACAGGAGGCTAGTACAGCAAAAAACTAAAATTGTGCTGCACTTGTGGTGTCGTGGAGATGGGCAGGGATGGAGGCCTGAGCTCCCCAGGGTCAGAGCTTGCTTTCCCATACCTGAGGGAAAGAAGGGGAGAGCCCCTAACTGCAGTGGAGGCAGGACCTTCCAAATTGACAGAAGCTGGACAAAGCAGCAAATGGTTAAAAAAGTGTAAATGGCTATTGACCGACTGATGGGCCTTCAGGTTTTAAGCCAGCTTCTGTACCTGCCAGGCAGTAGTCTGGATCTATTAGCACCAGGATGGCATGGAAAGCTTTCATTTAGAGATGCTGGCTGAGATGGCATGGCTGAGGATTTCTGGAAGCCTTGGCAGCTCGAGTGGTCTGCAGCAGTAAGGGTGAGTAGGAAGGGCAAGTGCTTGGTTGTGGTGCGGATTATTGATCTGAGTTCCGGTGCTATTTCCTCAAGCATTTTACCAGGAGGAATTGGGACTGAGATAGCTTTAATTGTTAGATCTTAGTTTTCATCTGTGACTGAGAAACCATTTGATCACTGCAGGGTTACAATGTTACTTGGTTCTCCGGGTGCACCCAAAATGCAAAAGATGGGCTCTCATCAGTTCCAGAGCTCATGGGCAGCCCTTCCTGAGGGTGGTAGAGTCTTTCTGGATGAATGCTTTAGGGAGCATTGTACTGGACTCTGAAATGTCATCTGCTTATACCTTCTCCTCCTCTGAGAGTGACGATGAGATATACGAGTACATGACAGAGGCCTTTGAGCTTTTATTTGTGGCTACTGATTGTTCCCACCTTTCACAGGGTAACATGAGCTTTGGAGAGACATGGGATTTACAAGCATGGTAGAGGTCAGGCAGCAAGACATTGCTGTTTGGAGGAGGGATGCTATATCTCCTTACAGATTTAAATGCACGCATTGCTCCTGGAAAGCCATTATGTAAGTCTTGGATACTAAAATAAGGAAATAATTATAATAAAGCAAACAATTTCCTGGAAATTAGGGTGCATTGTGGATCTTTATCTGAAATTGTGCAGAATATCATAATTCTGATGATCCAACTGAAGATGGCTTCTAATTGCAGTGCCAACGGCACTGCTAGCACTGAGTAAAAGCTCAGGTCCTCTGAGCTCAAGGAATACAGAGTCCTTTAAGATGGAGTGTTTATTTCAGCAATTCAAGGATGAAAAGCATTCTAGGGAACATTTGAAAGAAATCTTTGTGTGCTGCTGAAAAAATGATACAGATTAAACCTATTGAAAAAATCCTAACTTTGCTCTGCAAAGGAAATTTAAATTTGTAAATAAAAAAATTGATCTGGAGCAATAAGTGATCAAGTCCCCTCTTGTATGGTTGTGTGGCTCCACCATAAACACATGGTGTCATGTTCTCCCTCTATTGCTGCTGGAGAAAACTTTGGAAGCTCATTTAGACTAGGTGCAAGTGGAGCACGTTACCATCCACTGTTGCCAAGGCAGCATTGCTGCTGGTAGCTGGGCACAGACTCTCAGGCAGCTGTGGAAATGACTGATCAGATGGGTGGACCCTGCCAGTAATCTATAACCTTATATAGATTTATGTACACCTTCATAAATCATTACCAGCTTATCTTAGTTGCAGGCTGATGTCTTCAGTCTGGGAACACAAGGGTTTCCTTTTTAACTGTGCAGGAATGCTGAACAGAGGACTGGCAGAAGGTTAAGTATCATAGAGACCAAGACTTTATTTTTAACACAAAGTTGTTGTAAATCTCCTGAAAATTCACTTGACACTTGACGTGCTGCAGGTTTTTGGAGGTGTGAATGCATTAATCACAGGTAAGGAGATGGAGTTGCACTTTACAGCAGAAGGAGGGAACAGGTATCTGAAGATCAAAGCGTGGCTCGTGCTTCCCCTGCACAAACAGCAGTCCCTTATCTGTCCTTATATGAAAAGTATAAATTAATCAAGTTTACAAGGCAGAGTTGAACCCTGGTTGAACAAGTTTGCATTGACAAAAGCCAGTAAATGGAAGAGCCACAAAACTAAAATGGGAAGCTAATTGCAGTCCATGGAATTTGTTACTCTGCTTTTTTAGAAGGAAAATGCATTATATTCCAGAAATGTAGCAAAACAAGTGCTGTTTTGGTTTTATAGTGCTGTGGTATATTTGTATATCCAAACCAGGCTTTTGCTACCAAATCTCTGAATGCTGGGGCTATTAGGTCATGCTGTTATAGTTTCTAAATAAGCAATCAGCTAATTAAATTCTTTGGTAAAAATTCACGTCTTTTACTGTGTCTCGCAGCTTCCCCTACAGCAGCAGTTAAAAGCTGTAGTTGTTTTATTCTCCTGTTTTGTTTGCATGGAGCACTCTAGTTACTATCAAAGGAGCAAAGTTCAGAGAGATCACAGTGCAAAACTCAAGAGCTAAAAATAAAGAACAGGTTAAATGCTCAACACAAAATTGGGCACAATAACCACTGAAGTCAAATGCAGCTCAGCTCCAGTTCTTGCCCATGTCTGCCTGCAGGAACTCTTGCATCAGGCTTAGTGGCCATAAATTGTACAGTCAAATTTGAATTTAATAAATCTTCAGGAATACGTTTCACAAAATTCTGACTAAACACATCCTCCCATGCTGTTTTGGCAGCTTTTGACTCTGTCTCCCAGCCCTACAAGAGCAACCTGAGTAAGGTGTCTGGCTGCTTGGACTCAGCAACTTAGCCATAAATCCCTAGCTGTCATTCCTGTGCTGAAAGCTGTCATGGGGCTGCTGGAGGAAAAATTATCCCCAGCTTCAGCCTTGCCTTCAGTCTAGACATATTCTCCTTACCTGGCCTGCTGTGGAAGTGAGAGGGTATTCTGGAGTATTCACTGATGCTCCATCTGGGAATCATGATAAACAGAAAATATTTGACAACTGAAACTCAGCTTACAGCCCCTAAGTGCACCAGAGCAGCTCAGCACCTGCAGCCTCAGAAGCTGGGCTGGAAGATAAGTCAATTTTTTCATACACTATGTAAGGTTGTTAGCAGCCTCCTCATTAGGGGAGATAGTTTAGGTAGTGAAATAAAAGGTGGGAATCCAGGCTCTAACGAACAGTGCCACAGATCCGTGGATGAGATAAACTGGGGTGGATAAATTGTAGCTACAGCATCTGGGAGCAGAGGAGGAAATAACAAATGTACGGCCGTGGACTGAAGTGAGGTTTGCACTTAGATGAAACATATTCCTTAGCAATATCAGGGCTGCTGTTGTGGACTCTAAATGGGTTCCTGTGATGAGCCCGATCTTTGATGGTATTGGATTAATATCACTGCTCATTCCAGCTTATTATGTGTCCTGCAGTACCTGTCATGTCTCTCTGCCATCTACTGCAAGTAATGACTCCAGCAATTATGAAGGCTTTGTACGCCTGCAGATCAGAAATAGTCTCACAAAGGGCAGGCTTTCCTCATCTCAGCACTGCAGATTCTTCCTCCACAGAGTGATTTGGCCCTTTTCGTCCCCCTTTTCCTCTGCACCTGCTAGTTTGTGAAACAGCAGAAGCTTTACAGAAAAGGAAAAAAAAAAAAGGAGAGACAGCTTCAACTCCTATACTTCCCATTTTTCTACCCAACCCTCCTCTTTCTCTCTGGAGACAGAAGAGTTTGGTATCAAACACGCGAGTTCTGCTTCACCCAGGGTCTGATCAAAAATGCACTAAAATCAATGGAAAAATTCCTGTGGATTTTGCTGTTCTCTAGATTATTTCCAGCCCCCCTCTGGCTACGGCCCTTTGACTGTACGGGCATGCAGGGCGGCTGTGGGAGCTCAGAGGGGAGGATTTTCAGCAAAGCAGCCCACAAAAGGGAGTCTCATATCCCTTTGCAAAGCATGAGGCTCTTGAGGTTTCCACTTGGTCCAAATCTGCAATTCATCTGCTTTCCCATGCTCTACTCACACTGTAACCCATCACCAGCCAGGCACTGTGCTGAGTGAAAGGCAGTTGAGAAAAAGTTTTTCCTTGCTGCTGTTTTTTTCTCTCATCTTTGATTGTTGCTCCTTGGTGTCCCCCAACCCTCCTTGCCTCAAGCCCACCCATCCCAGAGCACCAGTGATCCACTGCCTCACTTCCAGCACACCCTCCATCTCTGCTGACACCTGAGATGGCTGTTGGGTTTCTGCTCCCGAACGTGATTGTGAAATCCAAGTTAGAGCTTGCTTGGCCATCCTGTCCAGCTGCACCTCCTGTTGTCCCTGAAGCAGTGCCACTTTGTTGACTGCATCTTCACAAAATGATGTTGAAACTAGACATGGAAACAGAACAACCAGAGCACATGGGAATGCTCTGCTCAGGCGGAAAGTACTGGAGGTAACGCTTTGCATTTGACGCAGATGGCTTCAGCATGGGAGCTTCGGTTTGGCAAAAATGTGGAAATAATAATAGCATTTTTGATCTTCAAAGGGCTCTTCATTCACTAACTAAGGAGTGTAATGTTCAGCTTTACAAATTGGTCATACTCTGAAAATACATTTGGTAGCAAAGACAAAGGGTCAAGCTTTCTGCTACTGTAATGCCTTTGAAATGTCGGTGCCAATTTCGTGGTGTGAAAATTAAGGCCCAAAGTCCATTGTAAGGGTACAACGTCCTGTTTAGTCAATGGGAATTTCATGCCTGTTAATGAGAGCAGAATCAGATCCTAATTAATTTCAGGCCTGATACATATATTCTTCCATTTTAATACACGATTACTGGCAACATCTGCCCTCACATGTGAACAGACTTGAGCTTTGAAATATATGAATTGGATATTGGTCCTAATATGAGACTTAATATTTCTCATGGTTTCTGTGGGATCCTTTGCCTAGAGAGAGAATGAGCCAGAAGAAACCAGCCAGTGCCAGCTGTACAGTGCAAAACAAGTGTGTGTTTATGTGCACACCCCCAACACACACACAGGCTCAGCTGTAGCTTTGCAGACGCCCTAGGATAGCCAGGAATTAACCTGGGATGTCATGTCCATAGTTTGTCCATGGAGTCAGGAGGCTAAAAACAAGCTGCACCAGCTCTGCTGCTGATGTGTAGATGATGTGGCCATGTCTCCACTCATCCCAGCCAGGATTATAAGAAGTGTCCCACCCCAAACACAGCGGGGAAAGGGCAGGGGCTTTCTCAAGGAGCAAGGCCTGAGTCCCAGCCTTGCAACGTAAATATGAATCAAAGTAGTTCTAAAGTAAAAAATTATTCAGGATTGAATAATTCATCTCTGCAAAGCCCAAGGTCCCTACTTGGAATCATCAGAACAAGGTAAAGGCTGGCCTGTGGTAAGCAGGTCCTAGAATGGCCGCATTTAAAAGCTGCAGACACTGATTCCCAGTTCTCTTGGGTAAGAGACAGATCAGCATTGTGTTTGTGTTTTCAAGATTAAGTATCTCAAATCATAAATGTCAATAGAATTATGAAGTACATTGAAAGCTTCCAAGTTCTTTAAAATTAAATAACAACCCTGTAATGCAGCCAAGCCCAGTATTGCTCAGATCCATTCGACCCTTACAGGAGGCAAAGGAGGCTTTCAATTTCTTTGTTCAATCACTTCATTAAATTCCAATTCCTCTTAAAAGCTTGGCAGTCCTAATTCTCTCCCACTTATTTCTGATACAAGTACCCTTTGTCTGCACTCAGATTTCTCATGCTTTCTATGCTTATTCACCTTCCTATATGCCCAAGCCTCACCAAGCATCAAGGCAGTGCTCTAGTAAGGACAGTTAAAGGCATTTTTGCTGGAAATTTACTTGTTCTGTGTAGTCACTGCATTAGGCTGTGTCTGTGTGCAAACAAGAGACAAAGCTGCTCCAGCTTTTAGTGGGATTTGTGATGGGAAGTGTGCTGCATGCTGTTAGCCAGCAATGCCTTTGGGGGAGATAAAAGTGTGTTGGCCAGCCCTAGTCCTCAGCAGTATACCCTCTTAATGTGGAAAGAACCCAAACTGAGAGTCAGAGCAGTCATGTCAGTGGAGTTACATGATAGAGACAAAAGCTCTGACCTCAAGAACATCATTATTGCACAAGAGGCAAAGCAGGGCTGAGCCAAGAAATGGCCTGTAAAATCCCAGCTCTGCTACCTGGCAAATGTCCCTGACACCTTGGTCAGGCACTTGTAATGTGGTTTTAGCCTGTGAGAAACACCATTGCAAGGGTCTGTGGGCATTCCAGTACCTGGATGTAGCTCTAAGGCCATGGCAGGTGCATTTTTTCCTGTGTGTTTCCCTCTGAGGACAGGATTGGTATCACCATACTCAGTGGTAACAGGGAAATACAACCAAGAGGCTGCAGCTCAGTCTGAGCTTGCACTTTCATGCTTGGGGTTCATTAGCTTTTCTCTCCCAGGTACTCCGGGACAGGCCACAGCAGAAGATGCTGTAGGATAGAGCCACAAGAAATGAACCATAAGTCCCAAAAGATGCCATTTTTCTCTTTCTAAAAGAAGTTCTATTCACTCCTGAAGTTGCATTATACTTTGACTTGCAATTACAGCAGCCAGAAGAAGTAGTGGGCTTTATAGGCTCTGATGTTTTCTCATTTCTGCTGGGCCATCCCACCATCACAACTGTGGTGCCTGGGCTTATTTTCTTTTATAATCTCTTTCTAGGCTCTTGCTGAGATTTTCTGTCTTGGGGGATCTTGCTTAGGCTGGATGGATTACTCAAATGTTCTTGGTCCAGCTCCAATTCCGGCTTTACTTTATCTCTAGCTGTTAGGGTTTCTGACTGGGAAAAGCTGCCCTATAGATTAGTGAATTCTTAGTGAATGAGGCCCAGGAGCTGACATGCAGCAAATGAGTTGGGATCCCTATTGGCAAGGCTCACCATTACTGCTGCTGCACAAAGAGCTTGCCCACAGCATCTGCCTGAAGGGCTCTTGCCACCAGCTGGGATGGTCCTCTCAGGAACAAAGGGACCCCTTCAGCCCATTCCCTGAGGTGAGAGAGCGGGTCTAATTTGTACAGCCCTGTCCCCATGGGCTTCCACACCACCACACCCCATCTCCATGGGGGAGAAAAGGTCAGTGCTGTACCTTTAGACTCTGTTAATGAAGGAAAATCAGATGTGGAGAGGGGAAGTCTTCAAACCCCCAGCGTGCAAGGTGAGGGAAGATCTCATGTCTGCAGTACAAGGGAGTTTTTGGGCCTGGTGCTGGGTGCACACATCCTTTGCTATGCCAATCCTTGTTGATTCAGCTCTGGGTACAATTCCTGGGCAAAGACACACATGAATGGTCTGTACAAATTGACGTGGGGGGGGGAAGAGGGATATATATTATTCTCCTACAGAAATCACAACAGAAATTGTGATTTGTGATTTTATGATTTGTGCTGAGCTTTCAGGTCTCTCAGCTAAGACACGCATTACTAATGGCTTAGGACAGCAGTTTTGCAATTGCAGTGAACTCAGATACCTTGGAAAGGCTGGACATGAGGCTGACTTGGCAAGCTGCTCCCAGGACCATTGCTTGAGCCATGGGCTTTGTTCAGCTTATGTCTCAACATGGTACCTGGCTTTCGGTAGCTCAGTGCAAGATGCAGACCACTCAAAGTTTGTCTGTGCAGATCCCAAATGTTTTTCAAAACCAAAAGCTCCATGACTTGGACACATACTGAGATGAACCTGCAGTTCCTGCCAAACCTTTCACGTCTCCTCATCTGCCCTCACACCTGTGATAATTTAATTGTTTGCCAGTGCCAGACAGAAGTTAAACAGGAGATCAAGGGCTCCACATACTCCTGATACTCTTAAAACTCTATTCCACCATGCCATAGGAAAACAGATTTTTTTTATTACGTGTGGCCAACAACATACATTCCAGCAGCCAAAATTAACCCAGCAGAGGCCAATAGTGTATGCAAATCTACCTGAGTAACCACAGGATTTCTGAGAGGTGATGCTTTAGTTCTCTTAGCACGTCTAGAAAAAGACCTTGTGATTCCCCTACAGGGAGACTGTGCACGAGCCATACTAACTGCTGAAAGAAGTGGTCCCAGGACTGTTCCAACTGGCTGATCTAGTGACATGAAAGTGTTGTCGTTTACACACTCTGGAGAGCCTCAGGATGCAGGGAAGATGGATGGTTATTCTTCTTGTGCCTGCCTAAACAATATATTTGATCCTGTCACTTGTCCTGTGTGAACTGCCTTCTTTAGAAGTCAGTATTAATGATGCAGATCAAATCTAGATGCTGTCACTTTTCCCATTTGCTCCAACAGCCTTTGTTAAAATAAAAAACCAGTCTTTTTGACCTTAAAAAGTGGAGGCGATGTTACTTTTGTAAAACTGTTAGGGGAGGTTCTAAGGACTAGAAAAGTGCTTCTTTGGAAGCATGTATTAGCAAATGCTACTTGATCACAGGGACACTTGGATCCTTGGGAGGAGATGTAGAAAACAGACTTGTCATCAGCTTATATTCCTCACATATTGGCATCACTTGTTCTCACAGTGAACTTTGCTCTGTGGCCTTTAAGGCCCTTTGAAAAAGCACTGCTTGACTATGCAATGGGTGTATATGTAGTAGTAGTAGTGCTCAAGGTCCCTTACCACCTTCCCCCTCTTCATCCTACAGTCTAGCTCTACACCCTTACTACCCTCATGAATTGTCTCTTCATCAGACTTTCTCAGCTGGAGCTGACACAGAGATCTGAATTAAGCATCCAGCTCCTCAGGTGTGTAGGCTGCCCACCACATCTGTTTAGCCAGGTGTCAAGTACCTCTCTAGTGCCAGACCAAGCATCTGCTCAGTGCTGTGCCCTGCTTCCAGCAGTGGCCAGATGTGGGTGCCTGAGGAAGCCTTTGAGCATGTCAAGCATGCATTTCCTGAGAGTGCTCCTGGCCTTCAACTATCTTCAGGGATTTCCTCAATCAAACGTGCTTTCTATGTATTAGAAACACACAAGTTATTTCTCTTCCACTAACTTGCCTGCTCTCTTAAATCCCTGTTTCACCTGTTGACCTTGCTGACTTATTTCAGTTGTTCATCCAAATTTTTTACTCCTCTCCTCTCCTCTCCTCTCCTCTCCTCTCCTCTCCTCTCCTCTCCTCTCCTCTCCTCTCCTCTCCTCTCCTCTCCTCTCCTCTCCTCTCCTCTCCTCTCCTCTCCTCTCCTCTCCTCTCCTCTCCTCTCCTCTCCTCTCCTCTCCTCTCCTCTCCTCTCCTCTCCTCTCCTCTCCTCTCCTCTCCTCTCCTCTCCTCTCCTCTCCTCTCCTCTCCTCTCCTCTCCTCTCCTCTCCTCTCCTCTCCTCTCCTCTCCTCTCCTCTCCTCTCCTCTCCTCTCCTCTCCTCTCCTCTCCTCTCCTCTCCTCTCCTCTCCTCTCCTCTCCTCTCCAGCTCTCATAACTTTTTCCCCACATCCTTGATATCAGTTGTTATTGCTGTGTAACTTTACAATACCTGTGTAACTTTGAATTGTGCAGTGATTAAACATCCAGCAAAATTTTAAAAATCTTTTTAATAGTAATATGTTCTCATTTTTTTTAATTATTAAGTTGGAGATTTTACAGGTTTGAATTTGGAAGTAATCAAACAATCTGGTTTAAAGTGGATAAAAAAGGTCAATGTGATAATTTCCCTTAGGGTAGGGAAATGCTGGGACAGTGAATTGGGATTGGGAATGGTAACCTTTTCATCTCAGCAGCAACTGGAACAGTTTGCTCTCAGTCTGCTTGGCTTGCTAAATGTTCAAATACTCCATGAAGAGTGGAGTTGCCTAAATTTACAATCAACTTTGGCTACCCCGAAACAGCAGCTTTTATTTCTTTATTTTTTAGTTTCCAGCAAATAAATGATTCACCTTCCAAAAATTCCATAAGCATCTATCACAACATAACCAGTGTCTCCTGGGTGTCTTGGAGTTTCTAGCAGACCTGGTAGTCTTACAGTGGAGGAGGTGGTGGATAAGTACATTTGTCCAGGCATGGTGTGCTTCCTGCCAGGGCATTGCTGATTGAGGCTGGGCTCCCTCCTTCTGCTTAGACCAGAGGGAATTAACTCCTCCTTTTCATGCAGGAACCTGGAGTCCACCACTCTCCACAGAACTAATAACAGCAAATGTGCACAGCGTGCAGACAATTGGGAGGCTGAAATTTGTTTGCCAAGAGAGGTTAGCTATGAAGAAAGGTCTGGGTAAAAACGAGCCTTGCTTGCAAACAAACTGTCAATGTTGAAGGCTGAAATCTCTAAAATTATTTGTAACAAATAACTTTGTCAGTTCTATGAGCCTCTGTCTAACTCTTGCACAGAGGGGAGTCACTCCTTTCCAGAGTAAACAGAGCAGCCCAGTGCACTCAGGGGTTACCAGGCTGGAAGAATGCAGTGCATTTTCTGTGAGTATTTGCTCTGACTTAAAAGCATGCTTCTCTTATCTGTGTTGACACCTCTCCTGCATTCATGAGCTGTGAAGACTCAAAATAGTCAAGATCTACTCCTCCGAGTATCTATCAAAAGCAAAATTAAACCTCATTATTTGCAAATGGAATAATAGGTTTTAACAGGGGATCCTGTTTTTAGGAAGCCCTACCAGGTCTCTGGAACAAAGGCTATGCAGTGAGCCAGACATGGGCGTGCCAGTCTTTTGTAAATAAAAACATGCATGTATATAAGTGCGTCTAACAAGTACTCAGACAGAATTAACTGTAAGATCCATATCTTGCCAACAAATCTGTGGAGCAGATTAAGTTTGGCTTTTTTTTTTTTTTTTTTTTTTTTAAGTAGCAATGCCTCAGGCAAAAGTCTGTGTGGCTGCAGAGAGGAAAATGTGAAAATGGTCTACGCAAAACTTGTAGTCAGGCTTCTCTGCCCCTTGTTCCTAAGCAGCGAAAGCCACCAAAGGGCCTTTTGCAAAACCTTCTCCTGATTGTTAAATTTGTGCCCATCCAGGCAGGAAACTAACTCTGCCATGGCACTTGGGTGGCCTGCTGCTCCCAGAGAGGACATTTGCAAAAGAAAATCTTGGCGGTCTTTCCCTAAAAGCAGGAAAAATATCTGTATCTTCATACAAATCTGGGAGGCTGCAATCTGCCAGAGGCTGATGCACGATGAGTGCCTAGTCTGGTCAGGTAACATGTTTCTGGGCAATGTTACCCTCTCTTGAAGCATCCAGAGCAGAGGGGGAAGCTCATTCCTTCATTGCCTGCTAACCCAGTAAATTGATTTGAGAGGATATATCTAATGGTTGGTCCATTTGGAAAGGTTTAGGAAGACAGCAGCAGTAACTGTTTCTGCGTACTTGTGTCCAGTGTAGCTCTGCTGCCTCTTCCCAAACCTCCCAGAAGCCTCACTAGAGCAAAACCATTGATATTATTGCTTGGGTACCTTACCTCCATGACTCAGATGATGGGTGTAGTGCTGTTCTGCCGGGGAGATGTCTTATCTCTCTGCTCTAGTTTGCTGTCTGGCTGGCACAACCTTCATGGCTTCCCTGCTCCCAGCAGTGCTCTGCATGCTGGTGGTGGCTGAAAACTTGCTTTGTGTGTGTGCATGTATGTGTGTGAATCAACATCCTGACACATACACACTGGAAAAGAGAGCTCCTGCAGTTATGGAGTGCATTGATCACAAGTTATGGAATGCTATGAGTGGCTGTTCATATCTAGGCTCTGCTCCATTTGCCTCCATCTTGGGCTAAAGATCAAGTAGAGCTTCTGTGGAAAAATACAGCATTTCATTGCATGTGTGTATGTGGAAGAAAAAGTGTTGTGGAAAAGTTGATGCTTGTCAAGTCCCAAGTGTTCATAACCTTGACATTCCTGCAGGGGAAGTTTTTTTGTGCGCAGTTTCCCAATGGCAAACAACATCCCTTAAGCCAGGCCCAAGAATAGCTGCCATGACAAAGTCCTTGTTTCTCAGCTTCTGTCCTCTGCTTTTGTCTTCCTCCCCCTTGCTTTCCTCTTCCCTCCGTCCCCAGCATCTGCAGTGCAGTATGTGGCACTGGTGTTCAAGCAGCGTGGGCTCCCAGCATCTCTAAAAAAGGGCACTGGTTTGCTGTGGGGTGTTTTGGCTCAGTGCTAGAAGGTTTCTGTGGCCAACTCAAGTGAGCAGGGGGAAGAGAAGTAAGGAAAGGAATGAGGGGGAGCAAAATTATTCATTTTTAGTGCTTTATCTACAGACAAAATTGGGATAGCAGTGTGCAAGTCTAGGAAAAGTCATGGCTTTAGCCTGAGGGCTCTTACCTGCTGCACTTGAGATCTGCTGCAAATAATAGTCATCTCCAAGCATTTCAGGAAACCTTCAGCATTTGTTTATTATGCAAAATGTTAGGCAAGCAAAACACAGGAGTAACAGCCTGAATGATCATGCCTCAAACTGCTTTTTATGCCTGTTTCTGAACCAGTGTTTATGTGCCCCGAGCAAGTGCTGTCCTCCCCCACTTTACTTTGGCTGGCTTATCAGCATTTGGGAACCCCACCTGCTACTTGCAGGCCATAGATGTCTAATTTCGTGGTCCCAATGATATGTGTCCATATTTCCTGTTCCATGGAATGGCAAGGTAAGATTGCTATCAGGGCAGGAAGTTTTTTTGGAAGTCATGACAGCACCAGAGTAGAAATGGAAACTCACTGACTAGAAAGGGCCTCAGGTCACTGCCTGTCTCCAGCTGAGGTAAGGTGAGTAGGAAAGGTCAGCACTGGTGATGGTCCGTAAACCACCCCAAGGAGATGGGAAGATGCATAAAATAGGGTGGTGGGCCTGATGCAGGAGGGTTGGGAAGCTGTTCTGGAGCAGGACAAATTTCTTTTCGTTCAGTGGCAGATGGCATCAGGAAAAGGCTTTTGCAGAACCTAAAATGGAGCCTGGGGACACAGAGAGATGAAGTAAACAAAGCACATGGGTGGCTGTTGTCCCAAGCCAGACCAGCATCTGGGCCTCCTCCTTTCCTCACCCTCTCTCATCTCACAGCTTTCACTGCTCCTTATCCATAAATTCTGTCTTTTTCCACCGGGTGGTCCACAGCAGGCTCCATTAGCACCCAAATGCATCCTTTTGATTGTAGCTTTTCTTTTAAAGGCTGTATCCAGGAAAGCCTGTGAAAATGCCTTATCACAAGGATGCAGGTAGCACATATCTGTGCAGAGAGGGGATGTGGGTGAGAAGAAACTTCACTGTGAGACATCAGAAGATCAGGGCTGTCAGAAAAAATAGTAGCATGGAAATTACTGTATTAGGGAAGTCTGGTGTCCTCTCCAGTCCAGTGTTTTATCTGATGTGAAATGCTCATGAAAACAAGTGAAAAGCCCTTGCAAAAGGTTAATGGGGATGCCTCAACATGTCCATTATTTACATCAGTGTAATTATGAGACATGGGGCTTTTATTGCACCTGAAACTCTCTTTCTCTTTAGTTATGCATATGAAGATTTTGTGACACAAGCCATGGGAGATATTTCCCACCCTAGTGTTTCTTCAGAAAAAAAGCCCCAAGCACATTCAGCATTTCCCAGCATTTCATAGAATCACAGACTTGCAGAATCATTTAGGTAGGGAAAACCTCCAAGATCATCGAGTCCATCCATTTCTGAGAGGTTTTGTATAGATGGAAATGAATGCTGCACAGGAAGGTAGGTTGCCACTCTGTCCTAATGCCCTGTGTTGTCATTTTCATGATCCCAAGGAGAAGTTGGTCCCCAAAACAAAGCACTTGGTAAGGTGACAAGCACTGGATCCCTTCACCTGAATACTTTCCATCTACACTGCTGACTCTTAGCTAAACCATGGATTGGGCTCAACTACAGGCAAATGAGTCTGTAGCACAATCACACCAGTTCCTCCAGATCCTAGGAGCAATAATGTGGGCCTGGGCAAGGGCAGTGAGTGCTTACACATGGCTCATTGTGCATATGGGACTGCAGGCATCAAATGGAAATGAGCCTACATTAAATCAACTGAGCCTACAGCTGAAAAGATGTCTAGGGTCAGTCCAGCTGTATGCTGTGCATGGATGAATGCAACACACAGGATCTAGGGCACAGCAATAAACCTTTATTTCCACATTGATTCTGTCTGCCAAGACCCCCTAGAAGCAGACCTTAACTCCTGTCTTACTGCCTCATAGCCTGTGAACCATGGTAAACCCCTCCTTGCTCTTCTCAGGACATGGTCCAGGTCCATTTTGAGCCGTGTGGGATTCCAGCTTATTTCTAGACATATGATCTCATCCTATTATATTCAATTTTTCCAATCCTTTCCCTGACAGACAGTCCCCACTTTTACATCTTGAATTCTAGCTGCCTGGAAAACAATCAGCAAATAAACCTTGGAGGAAACATGAAGGAAAAAAACCCCCAACCTGTGTCTAACAATTGGGCTTGCTGCCTCCAGACAGGTGCAGGCTGCCTGTGAGCAGCAACAATTCACTCAGCAGTGCTTTTGAAAGCAAGGAGCTGATGGCACTGGGAAGGCTGAGTGATGTGATGGGTCTGGAGCCAGGGAAGCATTGTGTGTGTATGCCAAGTAGATGGCTGAATTTTAGATGCTGCTGCTAATTTTAGTTCAGTGTGATTTGCTTCACTGAGCTCTCCTGGTGCTTTGAATGCTGTCATTCAGGCTAATCATAATTCTTTACAAGGCTTAGAAGTCCTTAGAATACCCAAAAATCTGATCTGAGCTTTTCTTTTTCCTTAAGATGCTGTTTTCCTATGTGCTTTGACTTTATCAGGAATGCATGTTAGACCAATGCCAGTAATCATGAACCTGCTGTTCCATATTCTCTCCTCCTCGTGATATTCCTTAACCTATTTTACATGTAAAACATTTCATAGTATGCAGCCAAGTGTTTAAGCATTCAATTCCCTTCCTTCACCGGCCCCTCCTGTTCCTGCAGTTGGTTGCAGATCACTGCCTGGAAGTGAGCAGAGAGAGCAGGCAGCAAGGTGAGTTTTGTTCCTGTGAGAATAACCTCTTTCAAGTAATTTTTTTTTCCAAGGTGACCAGTGTGCACTGATACCGTATTTCAGCAGAAAGCATGGCAACAGCGCAGTCATCTGACCCTACCCTCAAACAAAGCTGGGCTCTGGTCCCCAGGCAGGATTTCTGCAGAGAGAGAGGGACAGGCACAAATCCTCTTTAAATCTTGTAACTTTCCCCTGTGTTAGTCTGCTGGGCTCAGCTTCCCATGTGTTTGCAGCAGGGAGATGGTCTGCATGAAAATTACTCAGGTGTAAAAATGAGTAGGTGGTTAAAACATGGTTCAAAAATAGACCCAGGCTAATAGAGTTTCATTTAATCACCCAGTTGCCATTCAAGATCAAGTTTGTGTAGGTTATGATGAAATGTGGTTTCCAACAGACAAGTTTTCAGTGCTCTGCATAATGAAAATTGGCACTTTGCAGCAATTTCTGAACAGGTGCAACTGCAGCTGCTGTGGGAAGGCTGAGACCATCTGTTCCTCCCAAAAGATGCTGGCTCCTTCCCACGGCCCTCCTCATCCCCAGCCCCACTGCATGCATCTGGAAGCATCCATGTGCCCATGGGGCAGGCAGTGAGGAGGTTCAGCACACTGCAGTGGTCAGAAGCTGTCTTGGTTTGGAAAGACAGGTGTCTGCTGAGGAAGGCAGGAGCCTCCCCTGAGGAAGGCAGGAGCCTCCCCTGAAATGGAAAATGTAAACCCCCTCCCTCCGAATTGCTATAAATTTTAAATTAAGGGGCTCTCAGGCAAAAAATCTGGGAGCAGGAAATAACAGTTCTTTAATAGGGAAGAAAATAAAAAGATAAACAATACAGTAAATCAAAACAGCACTAACAGAGTCAGAATACAACCTGACTACCCGTGGGTCAGGGTGCTGGTAGCAGTCCAGTTGGAATTGTGGCTGCAGTCCTCCTGGAGAGTCAGGTGGGGTTCTGTTGGAGCAGGGATCCTGTAGAAGGGTGTAGTTTTCCTCTGAAGATCCAGTGGAAGAGGCAGCTGTTCCTCTGGGAAATCCAGTGGAGAAACCACACTGGTGTTCCAGAACCTCAAGATTACATCCAGGTAGGAATGCTTGGCTCCTCCCTCTGGGCAGAGCATCTCACAATGGGATGCTGTAGTTCTTATCAGTCATGCAGTGACATTCAGTAGCCTGTTATCAGCAGCTGTCTCCCCAGAGGGAGGAGTGGTTGTGGAAGAGATGAGGAAAACTGCCCTCTTAACAGAAGACAACTGCCATACAGATGGCAAAGAGAATACAGTTTGCTTGGCGATCCAGGACAGAGGCAGAAATGGTGCTGGCAACCTGGGGCTGCGGTTGCATGATTCCCATGTATTCCTGGGATCTCTTACTTAAAAATCATGTGTTTTAAGTAGGAGTCAATGTACAACAGTGGCAGGAAATCTTTGCTGGCAGTCTTCTCTGCCTGCCCTGTGTCCATCCAAAGCTGACTACTTTGTTTTGTGTTTCTGGATTCAGACTATCAGGCTCCACAAACTTTCCTTTATTCAGATTTACACCAGAGCCATACCTAGAGAAGGCCATGTCATATTCATTTTTTTGTTTTCTTCTAGCAATACCTGCTCAGCATAGTGTAACCAGGGTGTCAGGAGTGCTGGACTCCTCAGGACAGGAAAGACTTGGACCTGTTGGAACAAATCCAGAAGAGGGCCACGGGAATGATCAGAGGGCTGGAGCACATCTCCTATGAGGACAGGCTGACAGATTTGGGATTGCTCAGTCTGGACAAGAGAAGGACCTGGGGAGACCTTATAGTAGCCCTCCAGTACCTGAGGGGGTGCTTTCTGATAAGAAAGATGGGGATAAACTTTTTCACTTTGGCCAGTAGAACAAGGGGTAATGGTTTTAATCTAAAGGAAGGCAGATTCAGACTAGATATAAGGAAGAGTTTATTACATTAAGGGCGGTAAAATAGTGGCACAGATTGCCCAGAGAAGTGGGGGATGCCCTGCCCTTGGAAACACCCAAGGTCAGGTTGAATAGGATTTGATTCTCCTCATAGATGTATTCCTAGCTCGTATTAACATGCAAGTTTTAAGTAAAATTGCCTGGAGATCAGGTGCACAAAGCTGGTACAATTTTCATGCAAATATGAGCCCTAGCCATCAAACTTTAACAACTATGAATTTCAAGACTGGCACATTTATCCAAAAAATAGGTCTTGTGGTAGAGTTCTCCCTCTACTTATGAGTCCCCACATGATACAAATTTGTCTTTCGACCTGGACAGAATCACTGCTTGTGTCAGCTGGGCTCCTGCCCATGTGGGGGTAGAGGGAGAGCAAGGTGAGGAACCAGCATGCAGAGCAGCAAGTGGAGGCTTTGTGCAATTCCTTTGTTAATGATGTTTCTGGGAGCTGCTCCAGGGCCGTTTCATAGCATCAGTATAATTTTACTGTTTTTTCTTGGGTTGAATTTTGATCCATGGGGCTTTATCTTTAGAAACAACTGTTTCCCAGAGCAATGTCCCCATCCTCATGATGAAAGGCTCTGCAGCACATCCTTTGGTTCTCTAAAACATGGCACTCTTCACACCTAAAGCATTTCCTAGCTGATTGATGGCAACTCATTTAATGCAGTGTGTAGGTGTAAAACGATGAATATATCAGGCTGTGGAACAATATCTTTTTTCTCCTCGGATGTGCTTATTGTGCGCCGTTTTTACCTAAAATGGAGGGTGCAAACACATTTTATCGCCTGTTTGCAAAAACTCATTACTAGAGGCTAAAAAATTTACAGGCAGAACACCCTAAATCTGACGTCTTGACACACAGTATTTTTATTGTTTGCTTTACAGCCCTGACAGAGGCACAGGGAAAGCAGAGTCCTCTCTGGCCAGGCACAGGAACACTGTCAAGGTATGGACAGAAAATAAATCAGTGTGAGCTGCAGGTAGGTTGGCAGCTCCAGAGGACCTGCCTGCCTGCATCCTGCCACCAATGCTACATGGGAAGCTGATGATCATTTTTTAATCAAAAGATGGTAGGAGAAGATGGTCAGAGACAGGCTGCATGATCCAAAGACGACTGTGGCAGACAGAAGAAGGGAAAAGATAGCAGAGGAGATGCAGGAGAGGTATGGCTCTAGTGCTGACCATGGCTCTGTCCAAGGCTAGATCCTCTGTCTTGCAAGCTAAGAAAATAACTTCTAATTTGCTTTTCAGCAGTTTATGGGCCAAATGTATATGTGGTCTAATCAGCTTTGGCTTCTTGGGCATAAATTTGAAAGAGTTTTCAAGCAGTTTTTCTCTTCTGTCATACTGCTTGTAAGAGCAACCACAGATTTGAATCCTTATGATTGTGGAGTCTGAAGGAATGAAGTTAGTGTTGCCTGGCTAATCCAGGGCTCATTTTAAACACCATACATCTCAAAAGTTGAATTTCATTTATGTTTGCAGGGCCTGGGCTGGGCTCAGTTTACAACCTTCTGGGTTAAGTGTCAGTATTTTTGATAAAAACTTGACTGAGTAGCTGAGAGCTTTTTAATTTGTCAGGGTTTACAACAAATAAATTACTAACAGACCCATATGTAACAGGGGGTGAATCCTTCCAATTGCAATATGCACGCACAGCTAACAGCTTAATTTATATTAAACACATATTGCATTGTTAGCAAATAGCAATGATCTACGGAGTGACTAAAGGGTTCTGTGCATCTGAGGACACTGCACATTCTTACCAGGGTTTGGGAAATGGAAATAAGCAAAGAGAACAATGTGTAGTTTTTAAGCAGCCATCCCCAGAAATTATTCTCCCAACAGATTAGGCTTCAACACTGTGCTTGGGTTATATTTTGAAAGAGATCCCTGAGCCTATGGCTGCCTGTGTTAAATACACCTCACTCTCATGCACAGAGGCTCAGTTCCAGCTCCTGTGGCCACTCTGCTGAACGTCTGCATTTCCTCTGCTCTCTGTGACCGTAACCATAGAACTACTACAACACTTGCAAAAATATAATCTTTGGCATTCTGTACAATTTCTCCACCCATATGCATGTGCACTTTTGAAGAAGCAAACAGAAAATCCACGTAAGTCTGGTGTCCATGGCCAGGAAAAGTTATGACTGGGGAGAATAAATTAAAAAAAGGCAATATTTATCAAGAGAAAAGGCATTAATTTGGGGAGTTACAGCCCTGCCTCCAGTGCTGCGCTCTGCCAAGTTGTGTTGTGCCATTCTGGCAGCACAGAAAGGCTGCTAAGGCAGAAATGGTTTAGGGTGTTGTGCCCAGCATCAAGGTGCTCAAAAGAGCAGCCAGGTGGGGTTTTGACACTACACAGGGCTTGTACTGGCCATTATGGAAGAGATGAGTTTTAATGGAAAGGAACACAAATAGCTACTGTGAATGGCCCCAGGCTAAATGGCTCACCCAGGTTATTTTGGCAAATACTTAGGAATGAAAAATATATTTGCCCATCAGGGCTGGCTCAGCAAATAGGCTGGATTAATGATAATGATTTCAGTGAATAATTCAGCTGGATCTACTGGATTGAAAGTGAATTCCAGTGACAGAGAAAATAAGGAAAATCAGATGGATTTCTTGGGTGCTGGGTGTCAGGGGAAAAAAAAGGAGGAGACAAGAAATGCAGAAAAATATTGAACAGCTGGGGCACTCAGCTGGGATACAAGACACAGATCTACCATGTTCCTGCTTGGACCTGGGCAGATCAGTGTTCAAACTTTGAAGCTGCTCTGATGTCTTTCCTGACAAAACAATGCAGAGGAGACCAAGAAAGACAAGTCAGTCAAGACTAGGTCCAGGTAAGGACCTTAGAAAACTTTTCTAGACATGGCTGCATTTCCAAGGAGAATCCCAGTTTCTTTGAGTCAGAGTTTTCAAAAGTCAGGCCATTTTGTCCAAAGGCGCTTGCCCAGCAGTTCAGCTCCATCACTTCTGCATTTCATTAAGTCCCTGGTGCACTTATGGCATCTGAATGGGCACAGCCTCAGCTGCACTTTGCCCAAATGTTCCCACACCTATTTCCCCTTCCTTTCCCTTCCCAGCCTCTCTGTCTCTTCTGACCATGACCTGTTCCCTGACCAGCCCCAGGAGGGCCACTGAGATCAAATGGTTTTTGCCTGGGAGTGGTTATCTTCTCACACAGAGAATGTTGAAGGATTTAGGGCTGAGCTTGTTAACACAGTTCTGCAAGTGAGAATAAGGGGTCAAAGCTGCCACTGTGTTCCTAAAACTGCTTCTTGCAACAGATTTAGCATTGGCAGCAGATCCCTTTTCACTCCATCCCTCTCTCCAGGCTGTAGGGCTAATTCATGCACCAGTCTGGAAAAAGTCCTCCTTTCAGCTTCATCTTTTACGGTGGCACAAGGAGCTTTTATATTCATTTTGGTTAATCAAGCCCTTGTGCTGCTGCTTCCAGAGGACTAAAATGTAAAGGACTCACAAAAAGACATGTAGGCCATCACCCATGGTTTCTGCTCTTTCTTCTGGCATCACATTTTGGGGATCCCCACATTGTGTGGCTGTGAAGGGCCTCTTTTAAATGTTTTCTGCCTGGAGAGGAATGGCTCTCTTTTGCTCATGGACACCTTCCTGGTGGGAGCTGCCAGCTAATTGGGACAGATAATGAGGCTGGCAGAATGGGTTTATAAATGGCCAGGTTGCTTTAACCACAGATCCTAGCCTTGTGTGGAGGATGGGAACCTGGCTCTCTCGTGTGGGCTACTGCAGGCTCTAAAGATGAAGAGGGCAAACCTTTGTCATTCCCACGAGAGAAACAGGAGTAGGAATGGGTTGGGGCAGCACTTATCCATGCACTGCTGCAGGTTCTGAATCCTCTGATGCTCTCCACCAGGATGCTGGTTCTGGATGGGAGATGGTGCTCTGACTCTTCCCTGAGACATCAAGGAAGGAATCAATGCTGCTCAGACAAACTTTTGAAGGATCATCCCCCAAATTCCTGGACCAGGATGTTGCCCAGAATGCTTCAGTTTTTCTCCAGTGGCACACAGGAGAGGCAGTTCAGAGATCCTGGAGAGCCTACGGGTCCCAGGTTTACTCTATCCCTTCTTGCTGGGGATGCAGCTTGGTGGGGACAGGGACAGAGTGAGATGGGGTCCAGCTGTAGGACGTGGTGTGAGTTCTGGAAAGGGCTGAGCAGTTCTGGCACAGGCACCGCCAGCACACAGAGCAATGCCTGTGTGCAGCTTAGGGGAACTGTGAATGAACTCTTGCACTACTACTAATAATAATAATAATAAAAATAAAATAGCAGGGCCTGTATTTCACATTTCTCTCTGCCCTTCCAGCAACCCTTCCTTGAAAAGTTTATGTCTGTATTACAAGAAGCAGCCGCGCTTTGGGGCAGCCAAGTCCTCTCCCTGATGTTTTCCATAGCTGAGCTGGCCTTTGCACAGCCCCAGCAGTCGGGTGCCTCTTACGGACAGAGCTGTGCTTGTCTCAGAGGCATGTTGAACTTGGCAGGTGCTCTAAGTCTAACTCCAATTTAAACTGCTGTGCTTCTGAAGGAAAAGGCTCTGCAGTGTGCCACGGCAGCCGCCACAAGGAAATTCTGCTGGCCCGCCTGGAAAACCCAGGCAGGGTCATAAACAGCAGTTTCTCTATATTTTCAAATTTACTCCCCAGTCTCATAGACACTGAACTAGCTGACTTTTGCTTCCAGGTGAGAGAGGCCAAACCAGGGCAGCTGGATTGCCATCGACACAAATAGACTAATATTTGCTAAACCAGGCAGAAATACAACCTTAAAAACACAGACCAGGCTGGCCCCTCCTCTCCCCAAAAATATCTGTGGTGCTTGTGGAGCTAAGATCAAGCCTGCTGTGCTCCTGGGTAGCCTAATCCATTCCTTGGCTTCATCACTTTCCTGAGCCACAGCAGAGTCAATGGTGTGCTTCTTTGGAGCCTGGCCTAGGTGATTTTCCCGTCTTTCTCTAGGAGAAATCACAACCTTGTTGCACGGTGGAAAAAGGATAAAAGGATGAGGGGTGGGTCTCCAGAGGTGGCAGGTCCTGTCCCAGTTAGCTTGCTGGTGAAAGAGGGGAAAGCTGGTCATCCTGCACAGGAAAAAAACATTTCCCTTTGGAGGAGTGTAGGAGTGTGCTCTTTGTTGACAGAGTGACAAAACCACCCTTTGTCTCCTTAAAAGGAAAGAAGCCTAGAAGTTTCTATCTTCGATTAAGTGAAAAGACACCTCATGGGACTTCATCTCAAACTTAAGGATAGCTAATTGGACAGAAGCCAAAAAGTCTTGCCTGGGCAATTTAGTAGAAAAAGACATGAACAAAAAAACTAATGGCATTTGTAAAGTGTTTTACCAAGAGCAAGAACGTCTGGCACCTGGCTCGGTATTTCTGTTTGTTATTTTGCCTTTTATTAAACCTTTTTGTTTCCAACACTGCAACAAAAGCCATCCTGCTAATTTTTATGCCTCCAAAAGTAGCTGAGCTATCTAAAGTGTGTTATAGGCTTCCAAAAGGTTATTAGACCTGACTTGAAGAGGCTACTATAACAGAGGAGCAGATTTCATGAGGAGCAGATTTCATGAGGGGCAGCCCTGCTCAGAAATCTCCTTGGGACACACACCATGTCTAGGGACAGAGAGGAAGACGAGTGAGTGTGGCTGCTGTGCCCCTCTGAGGAGTGCGATTGTTTTCCATGGCTGCTCCCGCCCCCTCATTAAGCTTGCCATCAATAAGAGTGGTTCTTATGCAGCTGAGAGTGGAAAGGGCGGTCTCATGGGAGCTGACTCACTGTGACTCACATCTCCTGGGAACTCGGGGTCATCTGGGTTAATCTCAGCCTGCTGCACGCCTGGAGACCCCCTGGGAGAGCCAGGGCATCCCCTCTCTGCTCCCTGCCTGAGTGCCTTAATGTGACCTGCACAGGCAGCTCCTCCTGGAGAAAGGAAAACTCCCTTCTGAGGTCGGGGATGGAGGAATGGATGAGTCTGGTCTGTGACACCAGTTTTCCCAGTCCTCCTCCATTGGGAGTGCCAGGAGCAGCTTGGAGATGGGAGTGCAGTGGATACTGTGGGTCAGGCAGGCTGCCCTGGGGAGTCGGCTCTCCCTGGGTACTCTGAGCAGCATCTAGAGCAAAGAAATGCAGCTGAGCTCACTGCGCTGCTTCTTCTGCTTTTTTGAACTTGCCCTTTTGGGAACAGCAGAGAGACAGGGCAGAACAAGCTCCCAGGGAACAAAGTTTAATTTCCTACACTTTATCATTTAATGGTGTGAATCCCGAGGTTGATCTTTGCTCAGGCAGAGCAGGAATTTATTATATTCAGTTTCTGAGGAAAGGAGGGTTTGGGGGAAGGGAGAGCTCAGGACAGCCTGTCTGGCTGCAGGAGAGATGAGTGTGCTGTAGTGCTGCTCTGTGCCCAGGGCGGCAGTCACAAAAAATCAGCGTTGATCATTCTGTGACTCCTGAGATAGCACTTGAGGTTGCAGAGATCTTTAGGTTCATTTTTCTCTTTACTTTTGTTTCTCTCCCAGAACCAAAGGGCTGATTGAGCAGAAATGTATCTTAACCTGTGTTACCATCTTTCTGGCAGGTGCCGTGATGCAGAGCCCATCAGGTAAGCAGAGCTGAGGTTCAGGAAGGATTGGAGAGGAAAAAGGAGTGCTTTCTGAAATGCTTGTCTCCAGGCAGTCTAGACCAAAATCCAAATTTTCTTGTTAAAAAAACCCTGTCAGTCTGCCTAAACACTTTTTTTTTTTCTCTTTACAAGAACTGCTAAGTTTTGGAACAGGACAGCAACAGTGATGGAGCAATAAAAAAATGTTGAAGTAAATGAGAATGATTGAGATTGTGGTTGTACACTGGTGATGCCTGCCAGCTCGTTACCTTTTCCTGTTAGTGGCATGATCCTCCCTCACCCTCTCCCTATCCCTTTTTTTGCCTGACCACTTCCTATTTTCTATTTGCCCTCTTTCCAGTCTATTCCTTCTGCCACTGCTTTGAACCTTCATCCATCCCAACTTTTAATGAAGCCCAAAGGTAGTGGTAGTTCAACCAGTGCAAATACTGCTTTTCTGAGAGGTTTTCATGCCCTTCTCTGAGGCTCTGGGGTTTTATCCCTCAGTTCACTCTGCAGACAGGAGACCACCACGACCCCAAAGCATGACTAGATCCAGTAAACTAGGTCCAGTCTAGGTTTAGCAGTGCTCAGGTGCCATCACTGGCAGTGTAGTCTTTGTAAGTCAGAGCTCAAGGGGGGCTGCAGCCTGTTGGCAATGTGAGCTAACTCTGACAGATTAAGGTGCTCTGCCCTGCATGCTGCCCAAAAAATTACCAGGCTGCACCTCTGGGTTGATAGGGATAGATTTACCTGCTGCTCCCCTCCTTAATTAGTGAATCTTTGGTTATTACTTTCCATTGTCCCACCCCACTAAATTCAAGCAACAATGCTGAGCCTGGGGCAAGGAGGGGAACAAACCCACATGGCAGAGCAGCAGCACAGCAGTGGTAACAGCTCTCCAGCAAGGGAGTGACGCCTCTCTCACCCTCATCTCATCAGGATGCCCTGTATGGCACCCAGGAGAAATGTTGCTCACACCAGCCTTTGAGTGTTGTTGCCTTGAATGTGACAACAGCAAGACCCTGTTATAAAGGTCTCCTCTTCTAGATGGCAACGAGGACTCTGATGCACAAAATTAAAAATCCAGTGGCAATTGACTTCTCATTAGGAGAAAAAACCACAAAACCAATACATCCTTTGAATTAGCCTGGTATGTTAATAATAATAATAATATGTGGCTTGTCCTCTCTCTCTTCCCTGTCTCAGTCTCTCTTTATGCTGTTTCCCCGCACTTTTGATTTCAGGTGCCACTGAAATAAAAAACTCTGCTGAAAATCATGTGCTGCTTTTTTCCTCACGTGCAGCCCGTGCCGAAGTCCTGTGGCAAAGCTTCTGTGGGGAGCTTCAGGATGTCCCAGAAGCCAGGCTTCTCTCACTGCAGGGATGAGGGGGCAGCTTTGGGCTGGGCAGTGTGAGGAGCCCAGTTGTCCTGAAGTGATGAGCCTTCCATATGTAAGAGTGTTGAGAGTCATAGGGTCACACTCAGCCTTGAGGATTAACACTGAGGAGTTTACCTACTATATGCCTTCAAAACCAAGGTGATTAATCATGTTTTCATTTACTTTCTAGTTCTTGAGCTTTTTGTCCCAGCACTTTTAAGCCTTTCTTTGAAACTGAGAGGAAAAACCATCATTTTCTCTCTAGAGAGCTGAGATCTGTGGAGTCAGGACTTTGAGAGAAGCACTAGAGTTGTCATACTTGCAGTGTAGTTGTGGCACCTTGCAACATTTGTCTCCTGGCTTTCTCAGCAGCCTCTTCCAAACTCAGGGAGACAGATGAGAGTTAGTTCAGCTTTTCAAAAGAAGAGGTATTTCTTTCAGCTAGAAACTTTAAAACTTAAGTGTCCAAACTACTTAGTTAATTTTGACAGCAGAAGCTGGATTCAATATCAACTGAATTGTTCTTTAAAAATCGTGCATCTGCCATAGCACATAGGTATGTTTCTGCTTTCAGAGAGTAAATATTGCTCCACAGTGCTGCATTCTGTGCTCCCGGGGAGGTTGGCACTAACACAAATACGCTGTGAAGCTCTGTGCTTCCTCCTCACTCTGAGTATCAAATTATTCCCACCTTGGAAAAGCTGGGTTTGCTGTTATTTACAGAGCTGGTCTCATCAGCAATGTGCTTCCCTGGAAACAAAGTTTCTTCCAAGAGTTAAAAATATGCAGAACCCCATAAAGGGTTTTAAATATATCCTAGTCCTATTCAGTGAAAGTGCTAATTGGTACTCCCACACAGTGCTTTGCAATTAATCGTGATGCTGCTGTTCAGAAAAAATCGGGGAGAGTCTCAAAGTCAGAATACAGAAGACAATAACATCCTGTCTGAAAAGATGGCACACAGCTACAGGCACTAGCAGATATCTTTCACCACCATGTCTCCTGATCAGGAAAAGGCCTACTCTTCCCCCCGCCTGCTCTGTGTGTGTGGGGTGCCCTGTTCTACAGGGAAATCTGGGGCTGTACAGATGAACTGCAGCATGGGCTCCTCTTCCCTGCTGTCTTCCAGGTCTTCCTTGCTTCCATTTTCAACCCTGGATTTGCTGGGCACCTGCCCAAAGGCTCCTGAAACTGAAGATGCTGCTTTGGGCAGAGAGGGGGAGAGGACTGGCTGATGCAGAATCCCTGAGTCATGTCCCAAATTCCCCTCTGCAGCAGGGCTGCAGGCTAACCTTGAGTTGTGCTCCTCTCAGCACTGAAGGTGCAGCAGGATGCAGCCCTGAACTTCTGCATGGAGCACCTGCATGAGGACCTCCTCCAGTGCTCCCCAGCTCAGGGCTAGTGAAAAGCCAGCTTTGTAATGCATTGGCAAACAGCATCCTTCATTAAACCACAGAGGAACTCTGCTGTACAGAAGGACCTATCCTGTGGGCAATGAGGGCTTCCTCCCTCCCTACTGCTCTAGATTTCCCTTGTGTTCAGGCCTGCTTCTCCTCACTGACCTTTGTGAAATTTGCTTGGGATACAGATATTAAGGGTCAGTGCAAGTGAGGGGCAGCAGCACTTTCATTTGTCTTCTTCATGCACAACTGGTTGATGAATGGTTTGAAAAAACAAAGATCACAGCCCTGTGAAGTTATTAAAGATTATGAAGGGAGGAGACATTGACACCAGTCATGCTATCCAGCAACTGCATCATCTTAGGCTCCAGTGCTGCTATTTTCAGGGCATATGAGAGGAGAAAGCCCAGGGGCACCTGAGTTTTGCCTTGTGTGCCCAAACCCTCCCCTAGATTAGAAAAGCAAAGGATCCTCAAACCCAAGGACAGGAATATCCTTGTTGTCTAGATCAGACTGGCTGAGCACTGCCCAGGGGCTTTCAAGAGGCAAACCACAGATTTACTGTGGAGCCTTGCCTTCTGAGAGCAGCACAGGTAGAAACTGCTCCCCTTTGATGCTGGACCTCAAATCCATTTAATTTTCAGTGTATCTGTCCTCGTTGCCATGGTTGTGGCAGCTTGCAAAGGTGAAGTGATGAGTTTGTGCCCAGAGAGACTGGAAGCAGCCTTATTTCTCCCTCCTGCCTCCCACAGCTGCATCCACCCATCACCTGTCCACACCCAGGTCTGATGGTGGGGAGACGCTTTTAGTTTGCCCCAAAACATCCCCACCACACACAGCCGTGCATGGCCCCCATCACCAGGGGACAGGGACAGCCTGTGTCCCCACCACCTGTCCCTGCAAGCCTGGCTAGAGTGTCACAAGCCAGGCAGGCCTTTGTGCAGCTCTGGGGAAGGCAGTGTGTGCAGGACTGGAGGATCAAAGGCCGGCTGTGAGTCATTTCAGATCCAGTGAGTGATCATTGGCTGGGGAAGAGGTAATTAGGCTGGCTTCACTATCGTGCTGTTGTGCTCAGGAGAGTAATGGGGCGGTGTTGCTGCCATTGAAAAAAACTTTATTTGTTAGGAGTGACTCATTGCATGTGAGTCACAGATTATACATGGGAAAAACTACCCGTGCTCCCTGCTGGGAGTTGAAAGTCCAGTGCAATGTGCCCCTATGATTGTGGCAGCTGGCTGATAATGATAGCATCACCTGGTGAGCGTTCCCTTCCTTTCATCTCACCCAGGGAGGATCTATCAAAGTCAGGTCTGCTCGTGCTGCATGGGCTGTGTGCCTGCCCCACTGCAGAAAATGAAGGGGAAATTACTTCTGATAAAAACAGCAGAGAACCAGAAGAATCAGATGCAGACCCCTGGTATCCCCAGCTGCCAAGATCCCTCAAGCACTTTGTAGCCCTTGAAAAGGAATTTAGCCTGCTGATCCAGGTCAAAACTTCGTGACCGCTCTGTTTCTGGTAATGAAATACAGTGAATTTTGACTGCAAAGCTAACACATTTACAGTATCCAAAATCTGTTCTCAGATCTGAATTTTGCAGTAGAAACGGGCCATCTTTTGTTTAAAAAAAAATTGGGTCAATTTTTATTCTGATTTTACTGAATTTTATTGCAGGGTCTTGCAATCTTCGGTTGAATTGTGTCTTCTTCATAAACTCAATAAGCTTTTTTAAGATATATTTCCTATTATTTTTGCTTCCAGAACAACCTGAGATTTGGAAAGACAGAGGCAATCAACAATAAATGAGACAAAATAATTGCTTGGATTTTTTTTTTTCACTTTAAAACCTAATTTTAGATCTCAGCTGAGGCTTAAGGTTTGTTAATTTGCCCAAACTGTTTTTCTTTCTTCCAGTAGAACAAACCCAGTCAAACTGAGTTTGCCCTCCAAAACTTAGGTCTGAGAAGTGCCCAGTGCAGAGTTACTCAGTGTAATGAATGTAAACACTGGGAAGATTACTTATTTCCTTTGTACATGCTCTTTTGAGCTGGAATTAATTGTACCACTTGAAGAATATCCTCTTACTGTATAGAAACCCAATTATGGAGATCTGATCCTCAGCCTCACTTCAGGGGATGAGTGCTGCAATGGTGTGTAGCTGTAAAGCAAGCATGTCATGTCTTCTGTGAGGATGCTGTGATCTTTTGGGGTCGCTCTGTGGTGTCTGCTTTGAGATGGTGGACCCTGGTCCAGATATTTCTGTTTTTTCATGAAAACAGCCTTTGCATAATGTCAGACACCTTGAGTGGCTGTGGAAGGGCTTGGCCCTGAAGAGATGTGGCTGCAGCCCAGCCAGAAGGTGGATGAACCTCTCTGCTGCCCACCCTGGTGACCCCAAAGCAGAACCCTTCTTCTGCAAAGGTGCTCATCACCTCCAGCTCTGTCTTTGTGCCCTGCCTACCCTGCAGCCGGTGCTTTCCTGTGCAGGGACACCCGGAGGGGACCAGAAACAGCCCAGCAGCACTCTGCCCAGCTGCTCCCCTGCAGATGTGTTGCTGCAAGCCATTCACATCCACTGCAGCTGCCTGGCAATTGCAGCCTCTGCCATGATTGATATGGAAATAGGTGAATTAAAGCTATCTGTTTGCTGAACACATGCAAACACATCTCTCTCTCTCTGTCAGACACACTCACACACGCAAAGCTGGCTAAAGAAGGGGTCAGAACTGCAGTGTCATGTCCTGAAAATCCACTGGGAAAAGCTCAGTGTCTGATCTGCCAAAATTCTTCCAATCTCACCTCAGTGTCCAAGAAAGAGACTGGTGAAACCAGGTGGTCATTTTTCCAGGAGGCTTCAGTAGAAGAGAGATGATGTCTTGGTTGCAGACTGGTAAAACACTTGGGAAAAGCATGGCATGCCCTTTTAGATACATGCTGTATTTTGGTAACCCTGTTATCCAGCCCTAAAGTTTCTCTGGCTTTACACAGTATCTTACTGAAGCACAGACCCCAGTCCCAGCTACTACAGAAGCTGCAGCCCATGCAGTGTGCCTGGCTGCCTTATCCAGGCTGGAATAGCTTTTGGAAAGCTCTCCAGGGCACTGACAGCCTTGCACTGGGGACTGGGCACTGTGCAGACACACCATGACTCTGATCTCTTCTGGTCAGAACCTCTGGGCATTTTCGTAACTCAGTGGGGAATCCTGTTCTGTTTTCCATCTATCTGCAGAGTAAAGCCTCATTTTGCTTGCCCTTCCCCCAGCAGTATGGGTGGCTTTGTTTAGAAGAAATCATACAACTGAATAAGACCCAGCATGAAAGGCCAGATCTTGAATGGATCCATGGGCACGACTGTGCTGTGAAGTGAGGACAGGCATATCTCTGTGAGCCTGATCCCCTGAGCATGGAAAACAATAGGAGGGCAGATGTAGGCGTGGGGCTGCAGGGTGAGCTGTCAGAGGGACACCCAGAACCAGGGACACACACTGTGTTTTCCAGCTGCTGGGAAGCTTGGGCTGTGCTGCTGGTATCTCTGCTGATGAAACCACATCGTGGCCAGATGTCCCTGATTTTGCTGTGAAGCTCTCTTGTGGGAGAAACTCTCTTCTCCCCTCCTGTTTCTTTCACTGCTTTCATTCCCAGTTCACTAAATTACCCCTGTATCATCTGTTGGTCACATCCCTCCTTTCTGAATCCACACCAGCAGCAAATCAGGATGGATGGAAGCTAATTCTAAGCACTCACATCAAAGCAGAAGCATGCAGGCACAGGCCCAGAGCTTGCACTGACCACTGCTCCTACGGGGCCACAGCTGCCAAGAGCAGGATGGATTGGCCTGGTCACTGTCCTGCATGGGATATAGAGTAAAGGCACCTTGGGTAGAAGGGGAGGGAAGGAGAGATCAGATGCTGCTGTAAGTTTTTTTTTGTTAGCATCTTGCTGAAAGCTGCAGCAGATGTTGGAGTTTAAATTGCTTCTTCACACCCTTTCATTTTTGCGGTCAGTTTTGCTAGAATTTTTGTGAAGTCACAAAAGGCAATTAAGAAAGGCAGAACCAGATCCTGAACTGGGTATGGCTGTTGCACCAGACTGCCCTCACTGATCTTCTGGCACGCAGTTTTCAGTCATGCTAAAAGTACAGCAGACAGAAAGTCTGAGCATGCAGAGAGGGACACTGTAGATCCCCACCAAAATCAGTATAAATCTTCCTGTCAGAACCAGGGACAGGATCTCACTGAACTTACTCAACAGATGATAGGGAGAAGAGAAATTGTGTTAACCTAAATCTTCTTGCATTCTTTAGATTAAAAATTTAGTCTTCCTCTAATCCTTTCTGAAGATTTTTGATTTAGTGTTTCTTTTGCCCTCCCACTAAGCTGCTGCTGCTGGGACTGTCAGTCTGTCCCACACATTAGCCAGGCCTTGCACAGTTTCTCTGCCAGGGAGGAAGGAATGGTGCTGGGGAGCAGCCTGATAACAAGTCATCCATGATCCCTTCCTATGGGCTGTCCAAAGCCTACTCACTGGCAGAAACATACTTTGTCTATGGGATTTCCTGAAGCCTCAGTGAGTCAGAGTTAATCATTCCCTCTCCTGCTTCTTTATCCTCCCCAGAATGGAGAAACAAGTGAGGTCCAGTCTACCTTGAAATCTTAAAAAGTTTCAGGTGGACTTCAGGAAGAGAGGAGGTCCACAGCAGAGTTGGGTCTCACAGAGATACAGGATATTTATTGTCGTCCAGTTTTCTTTCCTTGCCAACTGCAGACTTTTGCATTGATACTAAAAGGGAAACAATTTTAAAAAGCCTAGTAAATTTTACACCACTTATTATACCATTATTGTGATGTTAAGTGATTCTAAAGTACATAAAGGACCTAGAAAATCAGGTTTTATTTTCTATCAACTTAGTTTTTTTAAATAGAGTTTATTTGATCCTAACTAGGTACTGCCTGACATACCACATTATTTTTAATAAGCCAAAAATCTTCCCCAGGATTGTTGTGGTATTAGAATTAATAAGATAATATTTACATTTTAGGAAATCCCCCGAAAACAAAATATAAAAAAGCATAAAAGCCACTAGTCTCATTTTCAGGGATCTTTATTGCCCAGGGCTCCCATCAGTCACTGGGACTGGAGGCAGCACAGCTTCTCCCCGATGTCAGCTCTACCATGCTGAGGGGTTTTACTGGTGTGGATTGAATGAGAGACTGGCTCATAAAATGAGGCAGAGTTTACCCCAGAAATTCCCATTTCTGTATTAGTTCTGGCCCAGTGAGATGTCTCTCAGCCTGCCAGGCTCCCTGGTCATGGAATGCCCATGGGGTACATAAATGAGCTCTCCAGTTGTTTTGCTAGCCCTGATGCTAGAAAAGCCATTTATTTGCTTCTCTGAAGAGGCAGCAGTGGAGACCTGAACCTTCAGCGAATGGGAGGGGAATTTATTAAAAACAGAGGAAGGCTGCGGGTGTAAAATGTTTGTCATGCTAACACCTGAACAAACATATTGCTGCACCCTTGCTTATCTCCTTCCCACTCACTGCCTTTATTGGGCCCTGTGTCCTGGTAACTGCAGGCATATTAATCAGGTGGCTAGATTAGAGCAAAGTCACTGCCTCTGGGTTGTCTTATCTGGACCATATAGATGTGTCATTATACAGATCACGGCCAGGCCAAAGCAGTTTTTATACCTTTGTGATGACAGAAGTGCTCACTGTTTCCTGTTTGCATCAATTCCCTGTGCCTCAGAGGGAAAACCAGCCTCCTCAGGGACTGCTGCAAAGTCCTCTCTTGTCCCATCTCTACAAAAATATGTGCAAATACATGGTATTTTAATCCTATTTCACCTTTCTTTCATAATTTGCATTCCTTTCCCCACAAATGTCCATTTTCTTCTCCAAAAACCAGTTTGATGAAGCAAGGTCTGTTTTTGACGCCATACATTTTGCAGCCCACAGTTGCATTGGTGTATTTGCAAAAATCTCTCAGCGATTTCTGCTGTCCTGCACTTGTTTGACCTTGATTTGTTACTGGCTGTCCCTTTCTTTCCCACTTCTGTGCCATGAAGAGGTTCCTGTGCTGGAATGAAGCTGCACAGGCAGTGGTTTGCCCAAGGTGGCATCAGGACAGGGTGCAGGAGGAAGGAAGGGAAGGCAGCTGGTGCAGGCAGCTCCACATTACCCTCACCATGGGACTGCATGGTGTAATGCCTCCTTTCCGCTTGTCTTCCCTCCTTTCCCACTGCAGGCAGAAGCCTGGTGGCTGTGACCTCAGTTTTGTTCTTTCTCTCAGATCCTGGGCTTACCCTCTAGGGCAAGGTTGGACAAGAAGGTCTTGGAGGTCTTTTCCAACCTTAATGGTTCTGTGATTCTATCCATTGGATTATGTCTGCCTAGCCCACAGCCCTGGAAGTTGTGTCAGTTTCTCCCTTCATGAACAAAGCACAAAATTGATTTTGCACATACTGAAATCCCCAAATCTCTTTCTGTTCCTGTCCCCTTTTTACATTTTTGATGACAGTAGATAAAAACGTCATGCATACAAGTGCTTTGAGAATGTCACTGTCTGCCTCGTGTGCTAAAGGCACATCCAAAGTGGGTTTTTGAAAGATGCTTCTGTGCTAAAATGAGTTTTCTGTGCTAAAATGAGTTGCAGGCACCATGACAGCAGCATACTGCTATGCTCTAGCTGGGTTTCCTAGTCTCCAGCTATCAGAGAACCTCTGGAGAAGCTGACATGGTTTTCAATCACCTTTTTATGTTCCTTGTTCTGTTTCTGGTTCATTAAAATTAGAGGTGGATTAAAGGTAGATCCTGGGAACTGAGAGTCCTCATGCTTTGGAAATCTCTGAGTCACAGCTGAATGCAGGAGGTGAGTAAAGGGGTCATGGCTGAGTAAAGGGGATGAGGTCACAAATCGATGAAGCAATTTTCTTATTTTTTATAAACAGCCAAGAAAAACACAGCAAAATCCTCACAGCTTTATGCACAGATTAGGACTCGTGTGCAACATACATGGTTATGATATTCATAATCAAAATAAATATGTTTACCAGCTCTGTAAATCTCCATAAATTCTTCTTCCTCTTCTGCATGCAATATAATTCTCCAAAGACTTGAAAATGTGCATGGTGAGTCTCTAATGCACATTTTATTTGCTGATTTCCCGTGGCTCCGTACAGACATTTTAACTTCAACAGAACATCTCAGCAGGAACTTTCTTATCAGGATTTCTGAGACTCACAACTGTATTCAGAACATCCAGTAAAAAGATTCCTGTGTCTCTAGAGACATCCCCGCTTAAAACCATATTTGCTTTCCTGGCAGTTTCCTCTGAGAGAGCCTTTGAATGCGGGGAACAGTGCCATGAGTGTTCAGCTTTTCTCTCCCCATTGCTACAACTCCAGCGGGCGTCGAGTCTCATGTGCTTGTACTCGCCATGCTGCCTGCCGGGGAATCTGGTGTGCTGCGAAAATGACTGAGATTATCATGACAAAAGGTTCCCTCCTTTTGTACCAGGAACCTCTTTTGCCCTAGGAAATGTCTGTGTTTCTGAAAAAGCCTTAGCAGTAATCTCGCTGCAAATTGTTCTCTTAAAGGAGCCTCTCCTGTTCACAGCACCCTGCGCTGTCAGAGGGAGTGCATGGAAAGGAATGCATCGTTTCTGGTGAATTTTGTGGGGCTGATTTCTACCACGACAGTGGTGTTCTTTAAGGGCTTTTCTGGGATAAAATAGGATGCGAATATCCGACATAAGCTGCTAAATGTAAACGGAAGCTCTGTCCTTTGTGCAGATATGCTGTGGTCTCCTTGCTCCTTTCTGTCACTTGGCTCTCCATATGTGGAAGTCTGATGGCCCCTCACTGTTGTGAGTGTCATTACAGGCAGTGCATGAAGGCTGCAGGTGCGCACAGGACCTTGCACTCTGGGTATTTCATAAAGCTCCCAAATGAGTGCAGAGTCAGAAGGCACCTGGGAACTGCTAATGGCTCCATAAACTTTGAGAATATAACTTTGAGTGGCTGTTAAGTGATAGGGAGGTCCCCGGAGTGATTTTGGTCATGTATTCATGCCAATGCAATGTGTATATTAGATATTTTGGGCTTGTTTGCCTAATAAACGTCTCTCACAGATTTTTGCCTTTTAAGTTCCCCCCTGAGTGGCATTTATGAAGAGTGAGACTGTCACTGTCCCTGAGAAGCCTGCGAAAGGGTGATGCTGTCACTATTTCAATAATGGCTGTGCACTGAAAGCAGGTTTTAATGCCTTCAGAGAGGTCTTTTTGTAAGCAGGACACCATGTAGCCTCCACCACACCAAGGCAGGCAAGACTTGGTTTTCCCTGCAATGGAGGTGGGGGGAACAGAGGGAGACCCTGCATCAGTCTCAGGAGAGAGTCAAGCACCAACACCCAGCCCTTGCAGGTATCTGTGAAGCAGAACTCGGGTTTCTGAACCCAAAGCCTCCATCTCTCAGGTAGGAAATCATTCCCTTTAGATAGGTGTCATCTTGAGCTTTCAACTCTACTATTCGCATGAAAAGATCTCATCCTGCTGTCAAAACAGCCAAGTCCTCACAATTTGTACTCCATCACAAACTAGTAAATATGAAATGTATTCAAATGCAGAAGGCATTCTGTTACCTCCTTGCAGAAGCTGATCAATATCTTTTCTCTCAGCTAGTGCTGCTTCAGTTAGCAGCAGACAAGCTGTTGGATTTAGCCTTCCTGGGCTGACTTTATTTTTAGCTGGGAGTGGCATTTTTCCTCTGGAAGCTTTCCCTGCCTTCACATCATGCAGTGAAAGCTGCTCGCTGGCATGACACTTTCCCCTCCTTGCTACTACATTCCCTCTGCTGACGCTGTAGCCTTCAAAACATCAGTTTGCATATTAGATTACCATGCTGCCTGCAGTGAGGGAGAAAAAAGCCCTGGTGCACAGACTGGGCTGAGCATCGTGCTGGGCACCTGCCTGCAAAGGGGCTGATGGCACTGAGGACCCGGCAGGACGAGGCAGGCACTGGGGACAGGCAGAACAGCAGCTGCAAGGGGCTGGCATGGCACCTTGGTGATGCTCTTCACCCCCAGCACCAGCACCTGGGACCCTGCTCTGTGCTGGGTCAGAAATCTTCCAGTTCAGGTCTGCTGGAGGGAGGTGATGGTGTGCTGTGCATGGGTGCAAACAAACTATTTTTGTTGGAAGTCATATGGGAAAATAGTTTTGCTACTCATCTGAGGATTTTCAGGGGAAGCACGGCCAGCTCTGATGAGAGCTCAGCTGGTCCTGACAAAAGCAGCGTGAGGATGTGCTGTGAGAGACCCCCCACAGCAGCTACCATGTGTCTGCGACTTTGGCCAAAGTCCTCAGTGGGAGGCGCAGACCCCACAGCCCGAGCTGATGGAGACAGGAGAGAAAAATGGAATTGTCTTGTGTGGTTTGCTCTCCATGTTGAGACCACGTGCATTCCTCAGCAGGGCTCATGCTGGTTTCTGTTACTCCTCTGACAGAGTTTCTACCAGCTCCACCTCTTGCAATGACTCATAGTTCAAAAAGCACACTTCTATTAAAGAAAAAAACAAAAAACAATGGGGGAAAACAAGAATTCATCACAGCTAAAAAGAAATATTTAACTCCATTTCAACATCAAATAAATCTTTAGATAGCACTGAAGTCCCCTCCATCTCTTAAATCTAATGACAGTTTGTGGTGAAATGATTTGTGCACTGACTTATCTGTTCCAAAATTTCTGTCCTTCAGTCTGGAAACTCCTCCCTTCCCTTAAGAGCTGTGTCTCCAAATATTCCCTGCACAGCTGCTGGCATGTCCAGTGTCCACTGCTGTGATACAATTATGCACAGTAAATATTAGCACTAAGGAGTACTGAATACCCAGGTGCTGGGCAGAATTAATGCAGTTCCTGCCTCCTCTGTAGTCCAGGCATGCTTCCTGAGAGAGCAATGATAACATCCTGAGCAGGCAGGTAACAGCAGGTTGGTATGAAAAGATGCACAGATGATCCTTTGTTCCCACCTATAAACCCCCCCAAATCAGATGCACAGACCTGGCTGCTGCTGCCTTCTGGAGGAGCGTGCTGCAAGAGCGAGAGTCTTGGCAAGCAGAGTGTAAATCATCTGTGATATTCGAGCCTGTTTGAACTTTGCACTCTCTTTTCCTCACTAGATAACATCATTGAAATCCTAGTGTTAAAGACCCACCACGTCATAATGCAAAACTGAAAGGAAATAATTCTGCACACCCCTGACAGTCTCATCTGCCAGGAGGATCTGCAGCTGGGGTCTGTGAACACACGAGCCTGTGTGTTTTAAAATCTCTACATTGCTGTGGCCAGAAATGCCTCTAGGTCCATAAATTGTTTCCTGCTTCTACCATAGTGCATGCAGGAAAATTGGGGCTTTTCTTTATTATTAGCTTACATGAAATAAGCCCTCTTGAGCCTGAGCTCTCTTTCCAGCTCAGCCTTCCTGAGAGGAGTATTTACTCCTGTTATTTCTCCCCAAGACTCATGCTCCTTTAGTATTTAGAGGAGTGAGAACTGCCTTCTCTGTCACATGGGATGAACTGGTGTAATGGTTCTACATCTCAGCGTAGGGGGGCAAGTACCCACCCAGGTGGTGAAATGGCAGCCACGACACATGCAAGACATGATGTGTTTGGCTATGATTGTATTTTAGCATCTGTAAAAACAAATGCTGCAGGTCAACAAACTCTGTGGCTTGGACACTTGACTCAGGAAGGATCATTAGAGTGGAAAATGTATTTCCTTTTGTGGCTTTCACCAGCTCACAGTTAATTTCTCTTTGTCCCAGTGTCACTGGTACTCTTGTCACTTCCCATGTCACTGATATTCCCAGAGTATTCTGAGAAACACATGATATTGTGCGAGCACATGCTCCTGCTCACTTAGAGCCAGCCGTGCTGATTAGCCAGACTGTGGGCAGCACAAAATATCCAGCCTGCTGCTGTTTGCTGTATTGCTCCCGAGGGGAGAAAATAAGCCCTGCTAGACATCATCCTCCCCCCCAAAATAACCCAAACCAAAAATTAAAATTATAATTATTAATTTAACACACACTCCATTAGGAGTAAATTTGTGTTCTTAGAGGGCTCCATGATGGAGTACAAATGCCTCATTAATATTGGATATATCAACCTGGGAGCAGAAGCAAAGTCAGAGAGAATAGTGACTGGCAATACAATAAGCCCACCAGACCCCATGCAGGGACATTTCCTTTCCTTGCTCAGCTTGCGTTCAGATACAGCCTGCTCTCCAAAGACACCACCTGTGCGGGTTTCCAGCACCGGGGTTGTACCTCTGAAGCACAGGCTGGCTGGATTCCTAGGGCTTTTCAGGCCTTTTTGAGCAGGGAGAGGAGCTGTGGACAGGCTGAGTACAAGCCAGACCCCAGCTGACCTTGACGCTGTGTCCCACAAGCTATAAATACTGCTTTCTTCTCGGCATGCTGTGGGAAGAGCTGTCCTGCAAGAAACAGCAATCCCTTGGTCTTCTCAGCTCTCCAGCCCTTCTGATCTCCAGAAGTAACTGCTGGGAAACCTGTAATACCATGCTCTGAGCCAGGCCTGGCAAGTGGACTGTGATGCTTCAGGTTCTTTCATCCCAACACAGAGCTGAGGTAATTAATCCATTTTGGCGTTACTGTTTAATGGCACCTTTTCCAAAGAAATGTTGGAGTTTCTGGAGAGGCAGAGGTGGATAAGATCACAAACTAGAGGTGGCTACAGTGAGCACTAAGAGGGAGCAGAGGGGGATAGATGTTATGAGATCCATCCTTCTGGCTCTTCCTGGGTAGTAGGGAGAACATTTCTCTGCCTTCTCTAGGGATTGTGTACTGGAAAAGACTTCACCTGGTACCTCTTTTGGAAGGACTCAGATGGTGGCAGTGGAGGAACTACCCCGATATTAGCTGCTGTTTTCAAAAGCTCTTTTCTTCCATCACCTGGAGAAAGACTTCATACAAGTAATATTTCTTTCTTGGGCTCAATCCAAACTTGTGCACTTCAGCTTCCTCTGCTCTGAGATCTCTGAGTTCCTTGGAGTGCTGTGTGCTGAATGAAGTATCTGGGACCACTTAATTCTGTTTCTCTCTACATATCTGGATCCTTCAGGAAGAAGAATTAGTGGGAATCTCCTTCAGTATGGTTAAATGATGATGCATCTTCACTGAGTTGTTCCTGCTCTTAAACAGGGCACAGAAACATGGCATGCTCAGGGGTAACCATGTTAAGTTTGGAACATCTTGCCCACATCTGTGACCTACTCCCATATAAATGGTGATGGTTTATGTGGGAGTTCACAGAGCCTGGACACTAATGTCAGTGGGGCTTTCCCAGTGGTGTGGGCAGTCCTGTTTTCTGCCACATGTGAACCTTTCCTGAGCGCTGCCACTGCACTTGGCCATGGTCCTCCCCTGAATAAAGCCCTTGTAGCAAGGCCTCTGAGGAGGAATCTCTATTCCTTGCAAGATTAGCCCTTTATGAATATGGAACAGGTTACATTACCTTCTTGAATCTGATATGCCTAGCATAACTAAACTTCTGTTGTATTTAATGGGAAAGTTTCAGCGGAAAATAGCATTGCTGATGTCTAACATCCTTCTCTAATTAACAAAGATAATTTTCTGCAATGTATGTGCACCTAATTACTGTTCCGCGTGATCATTAAGATGTACATGCAGTTAGCAGGAGCCTTGCTGCTCACTCATCTGGAGAAACCTTATACCCCAGAGAGGGAAAGCACGGTCCAGGAAAGTGCCTGGAAGTCCAGTATTGTGCTCTGAACGTGCTCCCATCCACGAATGAGATACAGGATGCTGCTTTGACCTGCCAAGGGGAATACAGCCATGAGTGATCTTGGGGCTCACCTAATAAACCCAGATACACATCACCAAGTCACCAAGTCACTGATGACTGTGAGGACTCAGTGTTTTTTGCTGAGGTGTTTATGTACCTCTCACTCTGTTTTCTCTCTGGCTTAGCATGATGTCCATCCTCTCCTACATTCCTCATGAAGCTGGAAACTTCTACTATCAGGCACACAACGACTCAGGCACAGTCTGTTCCTTCCTCTGCTGAGCTGACTGCTATCTGACTGTCTTGCAATCTCCCCTCTGATTAATTCAGCTCTGGCAGGCAACTGAGTGCTTCTTGCTTTGGCTGAGGTGCTAAGTCTGGGAAGGGGAATGCATTGTGCTAATCATTGCCATATCTGACCCGTGTCTGGTTTCAATAAGGTGACAGGGTGCACGAGAAGGTGACTGCTATGCCCAGAATCGTGGGAAGCATTTGTGGCGAGCAGTGAAACAGTGCCAAGGTAATAACTGGGAATGGCTTTATTTCCAGGAGCTTGTAGTGGGTCACAGCACAAATCTGTAAGGTTAGGTTTTTCCAGGTACACTGTGTTGGAGTGTGACAGCACCTTGTAAATGCTGGCTGACATAACATCACAGCCTCAGCGGGAGGAGAGGTTCTGAGGTGCCAGGCAGCACCCTGTCTGAGTGAGACTCTGAGACCACACATGGCACCTCAATCCCTGGGCTGCAGAGCAGCTGGCAGCTTGCTCCTGCCCCATTCACCACTTTCTCACTAGATCTCTGCCATGAGTTGGGAATGGTGAGCCATGTGAGTTAAAGGTGAAGAACACATTTATTCAGATTCCCACAAAACAAAATTTTGCACTTTTGCAGAAGACTTATTATGGCAAGCACCTTTTTTGCTGGAGGGAGAGAGTGAGTTAAGTCAAGGAAGGAGATGCTTGTGCCATACTTATTAGTTCAGAAACTCTGGATGACTGAGACCAACTTCAAGAGCACATGGGAAAAGCAGATTTGCTGACAAGTAAAGATCAGATGCCATTAGTTATTTTCCAAAGTAAAAGAGACAAATGAACATTCAAGGCTTGTTCCAAATAATGGTGAAGTCCAAAAGAGTATTTTCTCTAGCATCAGCAGGTACTGGAGCAGGTTGCCTGTAGAGTGCAAGAATGAGCTGATCTCAGTTCCTCTTTGTTAGGTTATTTATTTGTTTATTTATTTATTTTTGCTCAGGAGGTGCAGAGGGCTTTCTGCCGATAACGAGTGCACAGTTTACTCGTCTCACAGTGTGCTTGAGGGCCGCAGTGAGTGACTTGAGAGGGTTTGCAGCCACCTCCACCCTCTCGAAGGCGGCTGCACCACCCCTCAGGGAGCTGCTGGAAGAGGCGCTTGTTCCACCGCTGTCTCTCCCTCCTCCCCTGCAGCAACACACAGACTGAAAATCCCACCCTCGCTGATTCACATCAACAGACGGCCCTGTTATTTCTCAGACTGAAAACTCCTAACATTTCCTGCTGACAGCTATTTTGGGAATATTAAACCTGAATGTTTTGGTGGAAACAGAATTCAAAGGGCCACAAGAGCAGGGGAATGAGTGAATGAACCCAAGCAACTCAACAACACTAAAAATTTTGTAACGCTTTTTTTTAAAACACAGAGGGAGCTTTGATAGCTCACATGGCAACAAAGACTTTTGTCATGCAGGCTTCTTGGAGTTACTATGAAAGCATCTCCATTGTGCCAGCATTCCGTTGCAGGAAGCAAAGCTTGTAGTAGAGCATGAGATAAAAATATTTGTAAGGCTCATCACTTTTTGACATCTCCACTCCAACACTTCCTCCCCAAAGCGGTGTTTGCAGACAGCTCCGCCACGACTGCTACTTCTGATCTTCAGCCTCACCCAGCAAACACGCTTGGAGCACATGTGCTGATGCAAGCCCTGCCAGGAGGTGGAGGAACTTACAGTGGCAGCCTGAAACCAGTGGGGATAGCTCATCTGCTCAAGGTGTGTGAGATCTGGCCTCCAGCAAGCAGTCATTACTCCTCACGCTGAAGCACAAAGGAGCTGAGTCTGTCTATGAAACTACCTTATGCTACAGCAGTGGAAAAAAATTGGTGTCCTGTGATCACAATTACACAGGTGCTGGGCCGTGCTGGAGACCACTACATGGTTTTGTTTTGATTTTAAAATAGCAGCTGGTCTTTCAAGTCACTCAATAAAACAAAATCTCTGACTTTCGGCAGAGGTAGTACAGGCACGGGATTAGGATCTGTGTGACTAATTTCAAAAGCGTAGTTGTTTTGGAAAAAATGTACTGTGAAAAACGCCAATCACTTATTTTTAAAAATTTAAAAGTTTAATAGTAATAAAATGGCTATAAAAATAGTAATACAATTAGAATAATAATAATTTGGACAATTTGAATTAGGCCAATATGAGACAATAGCAACAAAGAGTTACGGATGTCCGGGTACCTTTTTCTGGGCAGCCCAAGCCAAAAAAGGACACACGTTAACAGAGGATTAACCCTTAAAAGCAATGGCCTGTTGCATATTCATACATCGCATACATGATGCATAAATTCCATTCAAATACAGGATTCTGTCTGGTCATCCTCAACTTCCTCATAATCCTAATGGCATTGTCCTGCCTGAGTGAGGCAGGAAGGAGTTAGTTTCTCCTGATAATGGAGCAATAAATTCTTTTTCTCTGAAAGATTTAGGTGTCCTGTGGCTGCTATCTCAGTGCGAGTCCTTTCTTTAGAAAAAAGTATCCTACATAGCATAGTTTCTATTTTAACATTGTGTTATAACCTAAAACTATATTTAACAGAGTACCTAAGAGAATAAATACATCATTACTTTCTAACACAGCGCATATAATATTCATTTTAATATTTGCAAAAAGCCAATCATAAAATACGCATTTTTCACAGTACTATGCTTTATATTTCTCTCTTTTTTCTACCTTCTGCCTCAAGATCTCAAGGCAGAGGAGCATTTGTACAAATTACAGCTAACAAAGAACATACAATATTTATCCACAATAAGTGCTTTTACTTCAAGAATTCTTTGGAGCAAAATGGTGCATATAAATTTGCATTATAGAAGAAGATTCAGCCTTTCTAGGTCTGTGCAGGGAAGACCCTGCCCTGCTAAATATTTCTTTGTAGCTAAAAAGGACTTAGCATTGCCCTGGTGCCCAATTGTTGTGAGCTTGGGCAGATGACACCATTCACATGGGACTGTTTGAAATCCAGTGTGCAGTGCAGTTACAGGGAATATAAAGGAAGGTATCAGGACATGTGAGAAATAGGTACTCACTTCTCATAGTTTAGGAATGTTTATTAAACCTTATCAAAAATACAACAAAGGACTGAATAAAGAAAAAAGGTTACAATGCTGGGAGCAAAAGATTTTCCCCGCCATGTTCTCAGCCCCTTCTCAATGCAGGTTTTATCCTTTTTAACCCCATAACCCCTCCCAAAGTTCTGTCCATCAACCTCTTCTTCCCTGTCCAGTGGTGGAGATCTCTTCCTCAAATCCTGACTGGAGGTCAGATGTTGCCATAGTGACAAGCCAGCCCTCCCAGATGTCCCAACTCCAGCTGTCCCTTGATAACCACGTGAGGGGATACAACATAACTATCAGTCTGTAAACTTTTCTTAACCTATAGACATGATTTGTCCATTAATTGTGAGAGTCAATGATCACATTACTCATCTATCACAGACACATGGGGCTTGCTACTGCCTGAGAGTGCAGAGTACATGTCACAACCATCTAGGAAAGCCACTGGTTTCCCAAGCTCGCTTTCTGCCTCCAGGCATGTCCTTGCACATAGCTCGTGGTAGGACACATCCATCCTCCCAGCAGATAGTGTGGCTTGTGCAGGTGAGCCAGTGGACAGACCACAGTTTGTTGACATGCCTGGAGAGTCTGGAATGTGGAAAAAATTCATGAAACTATTCTGAACTTGAAGTTGCTGTGTGTAGTACTTTCTTTCTACTCAGCAGAGTTGTCTGAGTGGGAAAATGGAGAAAAAGAAAAGTATGTATTAATTTGAATCTGAAAGTGTGTTTGATTTGATTGAGTTCAGCAGTCCTTCTGTGTTTGACTTCTGCATTTATTTGTATATTCAAGCTCTACAAGAACGGGGGCTTGCCAAGTGAATTTTAAACAGAGATGTTAAAGTACTGACCATCAGTGAATTCTGAGTAGTTTATATTCTTGTAAAATTTAGACTGTTTGGTTTTGTTACCTAACTCCACTTACCAGGAAATAGAAAGGTAAATAGATGCATATAGCAAATATTGCATATTATAATTTATAATGGACTGCTCTACAGGGAAGACACTGTTTGCTGATGTTACTATTGAACCTAAATAATGAATAAATTAGAGAATTATGCAAATTTATAGAGAGTTGTCAGATAAAGGTGAAACTCATCATAAAAAATATTGGTTGCAAATGGCTTGCTGAGCTTTAGCTCTTACTCCCGTGTCTCTGAGGCACCTTGACTGCTCACAGGCCAGTAACCTTCAGTTCCAGCACGGCAGACTATAAACTCCTCTACCTGACTCATAGAATCAGAAGAATTTTAATTAAAATATTGGTGAATATTCATGCCCTCCCTCAGCTCCAAAGTGACCTCAGAGCAGAAGGAGGCTTTCATTGCCAAGGTATTTCGGTCATTCTCCTTTCACCTCTCTTGCTGCTGAATATCACGTGAAGCTTAATTTTGCATTGTGTCAGAGTAACAGCAAGGGGCTTAGTCCATTAAAGGTCCTACATTTTGGATGGTGAAGCTCATTTGTGCCTCTTGACTCTCAGTGCAGCATGGGTGAGGTGAAAATAATGTGGAACTGTCTACTGTAGGGTAGTGGTCATTGTCACCTGGAAAAGGGAGGCTTGGATCAGTGATCACTCAGCTGGGGTAGAAGGCTGCAATCTCATGTTCGTGCTGATGGGCTTGCTCGTGTAAACAGGCTGCTGTTAGCATAACATCTTTTGGGAAAGGTCTTTTGGATATGGGACATCTTTTCTGTGTGAGGCTTACAGAAAAAAAAAAAAAAAAGCTATTTTGCCCAGACACTTTGAGTTTTAAAGCACTGGTATAGGTCCTTAACTTCCTGTCATTTTTCCTCATGTTTGTGACATCTAATTATCACATGGATGTGAATTCTGAAGCGGCCCATGCCCTCTCCCTGTCTATTCCTATTTCAATAAAATAAAGATTATAATGTCTGCTGATCTCACAGGGGTGCTGTGAGGGACCATTTATGGCCTTTTGTCTTAGAAGAGATGCTATAAAAGTTCATAATGTCTTATTAGTGATGCAGATCAGTTTGGAATGTCCATGAAGGTTTTTCAAGACATTTTCTATTAAGTGTTTTGAACCAGTGAGGATCCCCCATACTCTGTAGTGCTGCAAGTCAAGGGGGTTCATCCTACCTCAAACACCCTGGGATGGGAGACATGGGTTACTTTTTCTTCACAGACACCCATGGAGAGATGGGGGAAACAGTCTGTTGGATGAAAGAAATCAGCCCACTCATTATTCCCACTCAGTTACCCTAAACCTGCTTGTCTCCCTATTCTTATCAAGGCCTGGATTTTATTTTATTTTATTTTATTTTATTTTATTTTATTTTATTTTATTTTATTTTATTTTATTTTATTTTATTTTATTTTATTTTATTTTATTTTATTTTATTTTATTTTATTTTTAAAATGCCCCTCTCTGTGAATAGTCTCTAAGGGATGCACTGAGTTATTGTCCTTTTGGCTTTCCCATTTGAGGTCGAGCTGAGATTAGCCAGGGCATAACTCCTGCCTCAGTTGCAATGCCTTTGCTTTGATGCAAATATTTCAGCTTTAAAGTCATCATCTCTCCCCAGCAGCTGCCAGCCACACGCTCACTCTCACAGGGTGTTGTGTCCTGAGATTCACATGGGCAGAATAAATAGACATTTGCTCAATTTTCTCACATACAGGTTTGGCAAGACCCACTCCACCCTTCCATACCCTCTTTGGTCTGGTTTGCTTTCCCTCTCTGCCTGACTTTCTCCTGTAGGAGCCTGTTCTGATTTCTTCAAGCTCTTCTGTGACCTGTGGCCTAAAAGAAACACAAAAACAAAATCTGAGGGAGAGTTGTTGTTATTGTGTTATAGAGACTGTGATTTCCCTAGCTATGTTTTGCCCCTTTCTTGTTTTTCGCTTTCCACCTCTGCTCTGTGTGACATTACAAGACTTCAAAAGCATTTAGCTATTATCCAGAATATAAAATCTCAGCATGACCAGCTGGTTAAATCATAATCCACTATGATACAATATGTGCCATCTCTTCTCTATATTAAATCCAACCAGGCAAGAGGAGCCTGTAGCATTTCCTCATCCATCCTGCGAGCACCAGCCTGGTGGGAGCAACCAGGACCGCTGCTGAGAGCATCCTACTGCCCATCTCTGAACAGGATGTGTGGGAGAGGTGGGATCAGGACGAACAGCTGAGGTTCTGGTGTGAAGGAGAAAGCAGCCCTGTCTCCTGCTGTTTGCTGCCTTTTTCTCGCCCTACTGCTTTCAATAACTCCATGGAATGCTGCTGTCTGGTGGCCCCTTGCAACCACTGGAAACAGAGTTGTGTTTTCTTTGTGAGAATCATCAGGAAAGTGGGTAGCAAACCTTTGTTCTCACCACAGAATAACACTGGGTTGCCTGGATCTAGCTCCTGGCCCTGCTTAACCAAGATAATACCTACCTTCTTTGAGGAGTTTTTTTCCTTTCCCCAAAAGCCACTTCCCAAAAGGAAAATTGTTCCGTCTTTAGATCTAGCAGGTGTGAAAGCTTGTTTATAAATCAGCAACCCTCACAGCATTATGAGGGATCAAACCTTATTCTTTCAAGGTCACTGAAATTGGCTTAGCATAGTGCTGGATCTTGTGGTGTGCAGTCACAGCCCATTTTTAAATATTTGGATACTGCTCTCAGAGCAAGTTTTTGGCTGGCTGTGTGAAATGCTCTGCATGAGCTTTCAGAGAGCATCCCACTGGCAGCATCTGCTGCATGTTCCCACATATAGGCCAACCACAGGAGCAACCCTCCCCATCACAATCAGAAGGCTGAAATCAGGCCTTGGTGAGTGAGGTCTGCACGAGAGCTTCTGCAAACCCTCTCCCAGGGTTTGCCAGGGCACAGTGACAGCAAGGGCTCACCCTTTGCAGGAGCAGCTCTGCAGCTGGAGATGGAGTCAGCCCTCCTGGAGGATGCACGTGCAGCTGCCAAGGGGAGGCAGGTGAGGAAGGATTTACCTTCTGCAATCAGCAAAGGGGCTTTGGCTTTAGAAAGGTTTACTGTTTTGGAGAGTCCAGGTACTGGGAGCTGGCAAGGAGCATGGAGGTGGAGTCAGGCAGCCTTAAGTAAAATACAGGCTCCTGGGTCCATAGTGGTTCAGCACCATTAGTCACATAACAGGTTTGTTTTCTTCTCTGTCACATTTCCACAGTCTGTTGCATCCAAATACTACTGAAGAAATGACGTGACACAGTATCAGAACATTTTTCCCTCCTTGTAGGAAGAATATATAATAATCTCTCTGGAAAGCACATCTCACACTATTTCCAAGAACAATAGATACTTGTAGGGCATCCAGTGAGGTCAGAATAGCTGGAGGCTGCAAGTCACATAATAACTTTTTGTGCTTGCATAGTGTTTCATTTTCAGACTGATCTGAGTAGGATACAGGAAATAAACAGATTTTCTTTTTTTAAATGGCTACTTCTCAAGTCAGTGGGATTTTTTTTTTTTTTGAAAACCAGGATTTACCATCTTAATTATCACACTGGTGAAAACAAGATCATGCACAGAAACAGGGCTCCTCCTCTTCAGAGCAGACCGTGGGAGCAGAGGGAGAGTACTGGGAGTGGAATGGTCTAAGTGGTGCCCAGCTCATGCTGGGAGTGGAGCCTCCAGCAGGTGCGGGCTGTAAAGGTGCTCTGGTCTCTCTACTTAAATGGTGCATGATCATTTCTGGTGCCAGGGAAAAAGAAAAGCAAAGATTGTCACAGAAACTCATGAGACCTGACTATTCTTTATTATGACTTGATTAATTGAAAGGGAGGCCCTAATATTTAAGATCCATTTTGCTACCCATCTATGACAGAAAATCCAGGTTTCACTTAGCCTGGATTGGGAAATGAGATGGTGTTACTAGACATCCTTCAGGCTGGGATTAGGTCCCTAGTGCACTGTGCTCTTTTCAATGGTGTGGACAAAATCACAACAGGCTCTAAATCAGTGCTATTATATATTGCTGCTAATTAAGGTTGCACAGACTTGGATTTGAGGAGGATTTTGAAGAGCTTATTTGTGTTTGCTTTTCTCCTGAAAACCATTAAAAAATTTCATTAAGCTATATAAAACCAGATCATAATGTACAAAATCATATTTGCTGGAGAGGGTTTTCAGCACTCCCTAGGAAGAAGTCATTTATGATAATCTGAATTACCACAATTTGGCAGGAGGAGGAAGAAATGGAGGAATTTGTACAATTCCAGGAGCTGTTTTCTGACTGTGCCACTGTCACCCATACTCTGGGCAGCAGCCTTGTGCTATCAGGCAGAGAGAAGTGGGTGCAACAAGACACTGCTTTGAACAGAGGCCAGGTAACCAGAGTTATGGCACTTAAGTCAAAATTGGGATTGTGCTTTTTTCCTCTACGTGATTTTATAAAGAGGCTGGGTATCTATGTATGTGCTTTGGGATAGGTGCTGTATTCTAGTGTCTGATGTTGAATAATATTTAGTTGAAATATACAGTGCTTCTAGTCTCAGAAAATACTTCTGTCAGGAAGTGATTCATTTCAATGTCAGGACAGGAAAAACAATTCAGCAAATATTTTCAGGAAATATGAAAACATAACAAGCAGATGCATTTAATGGACCTCATAGTAGCATTTTCAGCCCAGAGATTTTTATTTTGTGTTTCTGTGATTTGACAGAATCTTTGACAATTGAAGTATTTATTGGTAAAGAAATCCACTTTTCCCTCCTTCTTCCCTCTCCCCTCCAATACATCCTTACATATATCTTTACATGCATACTTGCCCTCCAAGTGTGAGGACATACATTAGGGATAAGGGAATGCTGAGCTCCAGGGCCTTCTCTGTCTGATTTGCAGATCTAAAAGGAAACTTCACTACTGAGCTTTAGGATATTTTTGGATACTGTCTTTTCTGTTGAAATTCTTTCACTCAGGTTAAATAGACTTGAATATGCAGAGCAAAACATGCTTGAATATTTGGACCAAAACCTGACACTCAGCTACCCTTGCTGGAAAGGCACCCAATTCTTCTCACCTTGTCTGAGCTGATGAGTGTTTACCCATTTCAGCCTCACTCCACTTTCCGATGCTTGAAATTTCCCCTTTCTCTGGCCCTCCATCACAACCAATTTATAGCTCACTGCCAAAAACTGGGCATCTCTGCCCGCTCTGTCTTGAGTGTTTCGGATCATCTTGCATGCACTCCATCCTACAGAGTAACCCCACATTTCCCATCTACCCCTTTGGAGCCTGACCTTGTTCCAAGGTTCTTCCTCAACCCATGCCCCAGCCCCTTCCCCAGGCTTTTCTTCACGTCACTTTTACCCACATCCTGGACCAAAAATCAGGCACCCAAGGATGCCGGCCCTCTGGATCACTTCTCCATGGTGGTAATGACCTTGTTCCCCTGTGCATCTCTTCACAGAACTAAAGAACCTGGCAGAAAGAGTGGATGGGGCCTTTCATGCACCTCCAGCTCGTTTTCTTGCTCTGAGGGTGGTTCAGTATGCTCCATCCCTACTGCAGGGAGGACCTAAACCACAGATCTCTGGAGGTGAAAAGGAGCAGCCTTCTGACCACCTGCATCCTCCTCAGTATGGGGAATAACCCTGGAGCCCAGGGAGGAAACCAGCCCTACACTGACCTTCTCTTTTTTCTTTCTAAAAAGAGGGAAAAAGAGGTTTTGGACAGTTCAAATGGGCTTTTTTGTTTTGTTTTGTTCTGGCCATCTAACTGAAAATATCAATTATTTCCACAGCCACAGGCACTCTTCCAAACTCCCACTCTTCATGACCAGTGCTCCTGTGGAAATTTATGGATTTATTATCACAGAAGATTTATTAAAACAGAGCCTCGGCTCTTTGGTTTCTATAAACAACATTTTGCTCTTCTTTATGGCTACTTTCACCTCTTCAGAACTCAGTGCTAACAGCACTGCTCCATGCACATCTGCACAGGTGCTACCTGAGGTTAAAAGATCTTGACCCAGCCATGACCCAGCCACTCCTCTTTCTGTTGGAGCTGTGCCATGCTCAGCCTTTGTACTTGTTCTTTGTGTAGTCCAAGGTGTAATCCAAGGTGTTGTTTGTCTAGTCCAAGCTGTTGCCACTGTTCCTCAAACACCTAAATTGCTTTTACTTCTTACAGCTGACAGAGGCCAAAATACTCCATGCTACTAACCATCTCTGTGTTTAGCCTAGCACGTTGTAGGACTACCTTGCCATTAAGGCTGACTTTCCAGGGCAGGGCACAGCTGGAGAGTGCTTGGCCCTACTTCCCTGTGCACAAAACTGGAGTGGAGTAGCTGGGATTAAGCATGGCACACCTTGTGGTAAATTCCAGTGTGTTGGGAAACCCTCCTGTCCAGTTTGCTGCCAGTAGGAAAGGCACAGCCAGCTACCAAGGGAGCAGAACACAACATGGATGTGGGACACCATCCTCAAAGGCTCAAAAAACAGATGGATCTTTCAAGGCTTAAAAGACCTCTTTCCTTGGGAGATGAAGGTATGTATTTTAGCAAAGTTCCTCTAAAGTGCTATAAAGGGAAGACCAAAGCCATCAGGGAGGTCCCAGAATTCAGAGGCTCCCCAGAGCATGTACTATGTGAATTTTGTGCTTACAGCTGTATGAATGCACAATTATTTCCTTCCAGAGCAGGGGTGGCCTGACATCTTTAAACCTGGACTTGGTATTCTGGTCAGTTTATGACATTTTTGATCTCTGTGTCTTCAATTTGGACTCCATATGAACCACCCAGGATTTGGGAATGGCATTCCTCAAACACAACCAAGGATGTGGAGCATGATATCCTGATGAAAAAAAATTATGTGTTCCCTGGTTAGCACATGCTCAAATTCATGGAATTAGTTTTTTCTGTGGTTTAGAAGTCTAGTTGAAGTTTGACTGCAAACTCAGTAGCATGGTTGGTGACACATCATCCATGCTGCAGAAGTCCATAAAAGTACCATTTCTGCCACAAAAATTCAGTACAAAGTAATGTAAGTTTTTCCAGCACTTTTTTTCATACTACACTTTAATGCATAATGCAGGTTTTTTTATTCATTAGATAATAGATACTTAACGTAATGAAAATTCATTCTGTGTAGCAGAAATACCAAGAAGAAGTGGATTCTTATAGCTGTTCAAGGGCTCAAAAGTGGATACTTGTATGCTTTCATGTTTGATTCTTGTTCCACATCACTTCAGAAGAATAATTTTTGTTGACAGAAAATTGGCCAGGCTTAATAAAACAAGGTATTTCTATATCAGCTTCTGAGTTCTTTCTAATGCGTTGTCATTTTAGGAGCTAATTGACTTCATAGGCAAGTTACATTGGGACCAAATTTTCAAAGGCTCTGTGGAAAGATAATCCATAGGAATAAAATTTAAATAATACTAGCAAAGATTAATCTGTTTTACTTCCCAGGTTTGCAGGATGCAGAGCACCACTGAATGTTATTTTAGGGAAAGAAAACACATGGTAAAACTCCCATCTTGTGTGATTCTCCCAGCTGTCACACATGGGCGGCGCGGGGGCCATTTTGTCATGTCAGGAGAAGCAGAGAATCTCAAAGCACCTTCTGGCTGGTGCAACAGAAGGCTGGAGAGATGACCCACCAGATGTAATTCCAGATCCCTTTAGAGGTTTACTGCCTCCATCTCCCATTGGCAGTGGCACAGTTTCTGAACCTGCTACCTCCAAGTGGGACCTGAGCTCCAAGAGCTGAAGTTGCTTGATTCAAGGGAAATAGATACACTCATTCCCTTGGATGCTGCAGTCTCCCATTTTGTTTTGCAAAGAGAAACAAATCACCCAAGAAGACTTCAGAGTCAGGTTGTCAGAAGATATTATGCAAATTACCAAATCACATGGGCTCATATTTAGAGCAGGCAAGTGAAAAGAGGGAAGTGTTTAACTGTTACATAGTCGGAATTAACTGCCTGACTTTGAGGCACAAGATTGTCAAGTGTCTTGCTCACTCAGATGACATGTAAGGTTGGAGGATACCAATCATGTATCAGAACTGAACTTTTCAGTACAATCAATTATATGCTCTATATATGTATGTATGTGTAAAGAAATTAGGACACACACACACACACACACACACACACACACACACACACACACACTGTTCAATTGTGCCCTCTTGTAAGTTCATCCTCATTGAAATTATCATGTATTTCACAAAGTCAGGGCTTGTTCCCATTTAAAAAACTCTCATGCACTCCTTCCTGTCTCATGACATTTAAACCTGTGGGTCTCAAGAGCAATCCAGAAAAGCTTTGGAATGGGAATCGGCTACATGTACTGTTGTTTCTACTTTCAGCAGGAGACCCCTTAGGCCCCTTGTTTTACAGATTTGGGCAACTCATGTTTTGGATTACATTTCTTGCTAAATGTCAGAGGCAGCACAAGGGTGATTATTGAAAGGGCAGTCACTGCTCCCAGGCCAGCCCTTCCTCCTTCAGACAAGAGGATCACTGCAAACTCTCTGGGTTTGCAGGTAAAAACCAGAAGTGTGAAGTGCATCGGCTCCAATTTGAGATCCTCCATGGCTCTTCCCTAACTTGCTCAGCAGCTCTGGAAACATGTTTGGACAGAATGGGAAGTCATTTCTGCTCAACCCCTGCTCAGTGTTGGCTACCCAGAGAGGGAAATTTCTCTGTTTATCAAAAACAGAAGTCCCATCTCCCAGACACTGCAGTGCCTGGGTGAAATGGAAATGAACAGGACCGAAGAGAAGCAGACTGAGGTCCAGAGACATCAGGCTGTGGCCCAGGAAGAAAAGTCACAGTGGCAATTGCCACTGTGGTGCAGCAGTTTGGGGTCCTGCTGAACAAGTGATCAAAACCATCCCATAAGCAGGGGCAGCAGCTTCTTCTTGCAGCATAACCCTGCCCTGTGAGTATGAGAAAGCTGTCTCTCCCAGGAGGTCACCTGGGCAGCAGCTCAGGCTGGGCAGAGGATTCTGAGCATGGTGGCCCCTCTTGCACAGGGCTCTCCTCTCCCAGACTGTCACACAATTACTGTCTGTAGTGGCCCCAGAGCTGGGTCCTGCTTGTGGCCCTGTGTGCTTGCTCACATCTTGAGGGTGCTGTCTTCTAATGGCTGAAACAGAAACAGGGTCAAATCCAAAAGGGAAGGAGTGGGCATGTTTCATTGAAGTTCCACAGGTTCACAGAATAGTAATAGTAATACTAATAATATTACTAATAAAAGTGTGCTGGAATTACTGAATTTTTTATATCAGATTTTCCCAAAGATTTCCATACATATGTTACAGTTAATTACAGCTTATTTATATGTTCTGTAAGTACTCGAGTTCACAGGCAGGCCCTGACTTCCTGTGAATGATATAAAGCTGCCCACACTCCCAGTGCAACCTCTGAAACAGTTTGTCAGTGTCTCCAAATGAAAATGTGGCAAATACTCCCAAAAATCCCATCAGGGACTGTATTCTTCCTCCTGTGCTGCAGTCAGATAGCAAAGACTCCTCAAATGGGTGGAGGAAAATCTCCTTACACAAGCATTGGACATACTGGTTTTGGTCTGTCACTTCCTCACACCATCACATCCCCACCTCCCACCCCTCACTGCTCTCTGTAACCTGGAGTTAAGAAAACAGTTCATCTGATAACTCCAGGAAAGGTCGCAGCATTTGGTTTAGCATTTTACTGAAAGAATAAGCAGCCTGGTTCTCTGGAGTGCCAGGCATGATGATCTAGTGGCCTGTGCACAGGAACAGAAGTTATAAATTCCTAAATCTTAATCCCAGCACTGACAATTACTTCTCTGGCAACCTTGAGCAAATTGCTTAACCTTTCTGCTTCTGCCTCTCTCCACTGCAAAATTGTGAATTCTGCCTTACCAGGTTTTTTTGAGAGTTAATTTTTTAATGTGTGTGTTTAATTGTCTGTCTACTGGTGTTGGTTGTGTTCTCTATGTTTGTCTGTGTCTAACACAGTTGATATCTGCTTCATGTGGATGTTCAGAGCCTGATGGAGAAACCTCAGACAGCAGTTTCACCTCACAAAGAGGTCTTCCAGCAGACTTGGGACAGGAAGAATAATGATTGGAGGAGGCTAAAGGAGACCACTGACCTGCCAGATTGCTTTTTCTGTAGGAAACTTTCCTGGTTGTTTCAGAATGTGGGGAGAGGGGCATGGGACTGCTGTTGATGTTTCAGACCATACGGATCTCTGCCCAATCATCTGCTGCAGAAAGTGGGGCTGTGACTTGGAAGAGGAATGATGCTGTAGATGAGCAACATGGTGTGCATGCTGCAGATCTGCTGTCGAACGATAACTCAAAATATTTAACTTTTAAGAAGTGTGGAATCAAGCCCTCCATGACAGTTGTACTCTGAAAAGAGGATGAGTGAGGCAGCAGTGTACGCTCTGACAGCTTCACTTCTCTCCACACTCACCTACCAATGTTACTTCATGTGCCATTAATTACACTTAATAGTCTATACTTTATCTCCCCTGTCATAACAAATTAAGTGTGAAAGATTCCAACAAAAAAAAAAAAAAATCACTCAAGTGATCTCAACATTAACAAGCTCAGTTTTCCTGACAACCTGAATTCAGCAAAGTGCTTTGGCATCTGCTTAAAGTTCAGCATGTGTTTGGATGTTCTGTAGCTCTGAGGTGTTCTGGGACAGTACCAAGTGAAGGGCAAACCTCCAAGTTTGGGTTGCTCAACCTTCCAAATTGATGTTGGTAGTTCTGCCCTGGGCAAGTTACTGTCTCCATTCCAGTGGCATTGTTTGCCTAAACAAATAGATGGTGGATGCCTTTCATTTGTCACTGATCTTCAGCTTAAGGGCAAGTCACTCATTTTGAACTCAAATTTTCCAGCTCAATGGCTACGTTTTTGCTTCCAATCTGGCTGCTTATATATGAATTTTTAGTTAGGCAGGAGATCAGCTCTGAAAACTTTGGCTCCAGGCAGCAACTGCATTTCAAATAAGCTAGCCTGAGCATACATCACAGAAATGTGCTACACTCATAGCTGGGGATGGGGAGAGCTCTCAGAGATGCTACCCAACTATTTTTGGTTCCAACTTGGGTCATTATATACTCGCTCTCACATTCTCAAACTTGAAGGACATGAGCCATGAAAGCGGAAAGCCTAAAAGACAGAAGTGTCACGTCCATTAAAGCCAACAGTTCCCCATATCTCACTCAAAGTTCTTAACACCTTGAGGGGTCAAATCTGTATGCTATAGAATATTATGTGGAGCTTTTAAATATTTTGGCTTCCAAACCTGGCCCAAATATGGAAGAACAAATGAGTTCAAAACAGGAAGGAAAAAAAATCATCCCAAACCCAAGTGCTCACATTTTCACTGGATCTTGAGGGATTTAACTTGAATTTTGTTGGATAGAGATTGTTCAGCTGTGCTTCTGTTTTTATTCCAAGTGTCTTGGTGCACTCCAAAATGAGCACTAATACAAGAAGTAGCATGGCGCAAAATAATCTGAATTTCTGCCTTCAGAACAAAGCCCAGGAATATGTGCTGCCATAGATTCCTGCTGTGCTGAGGTCTGAGGTCTGCCTGTATCTTTATTGGTGAGCTCCCGCAGGAACAAAGAGCAGGCAGAGGCATGACTTGAACCAAGTTGCTTCTCACTGCTGCAATGAGAAATCAGTCCCTGCTGCTGCCAATTAGAGGGCTAATTGAGAAGTGGATCCTGAACCCTTGGAGAATTGCTATCTGAAGGAAATTTCCTGCGCTGTCAATGGTGCTGTGATACAGAACCAGGCAAAGGCTGAGCTAAGAATTGCTGGGGTAAGGAGGGAAAGTGCTGCTTGGGAAGAAAGGTGTGATGCTTCAATATTTATGCAAGGTTTAAAGAGTGTTTGAGATTTGGAAGAAAACAAGAATGCAGGCTTGCTTTCTTGAGATTCAGGGGCTCGTGTCCCAAAACCCAGCGTCAGGTTATGTCTAAAACTGCTGGGTATTTGTCATTAAAAATTTCCTGAAATGTGGCATGCTGGACTTTTCCCATGGCCAAAGCATTTCAGGCTCTTTCCTCATGAGGCCTAAGATAATGTTATTTATTTATAAATTCTTCCAGAGTGTCTATTTTGTATTAACCACTGACCTTTGTCACCTTCCCTCTCTATCTACAGTCTCACCCCAAAAGCCAGCTGAGCTGATTAATTGTTAATACCTAACTCAAATTCAGGACTCCCATGTGAAATCAAAAGATTAAATCTAAGTTAAATCTGATTGCCCACTGGTGCAATCTCAGAGAAATTGTTTAGGCTTAAACTAGGGATGAATTTGTCTCAGAGTCATTATTGCTTTGGTTACTTGCATTTCTTTTCCTGAAAGACATTTAATACTCATTTATTTGTGGCAAAACAGTTTTATATCACAGCCAGTATCTGCCATAGAAGGAAAAACAAGCAAACTATCCCAAATTGCCAGGAAGCTATAATCCTCAGGGAATTTTCTCCTATCTAAATTGGAACTACCTCAGTAACAGAGGGTTGTTGAGGGATACTTTAATAGGAAGGAGTGAAACAGATCTTCCATTGTGATCACCCATGCAACTTCTCTCTGTTCTTGGTAAAGTAGGGTTGAATCTCAACATAGGAATATATCTGGATCACCACCCAACCCTGTACCATCATTTTGCCTTTCAGAAGGGTTCCTTTTTTCTCCAGATGCTTTTCCAAGGTTCTTTGCCAGACTCTGCACTTCTGAGCTACGACTGGCAACAGAAACACAGCAAACCAGTATGAAGAAAGAGGATTTTCTCCTAGGATTCCTGACCTGAGTAGAAATAGTCAGTACTGGAAATAGTGCAAAACCCATCTTCCTTGAAAACTTTCCAGCCCATTTTTGCAGACTGTAGACATTTGGGCAGTACAGATGAACTCTGGATAACCACCCAAATTTTTGGGTTTACCCATTGCCTAAAATATCACAGACTGGAGGGCACTGTCCTGAACTGAGTCTCCAGGCATTTTGAAATACACCCAGCCCTGGCTGAAGTGATCATTATAATCTGGCAAGGAAAGAAATCTGGATTCCAAACTGTAGCTATTTTTAAAATCATCCTGCCAAAGCCCTGTTGGAGACTGAAAAAAACCCCATTTTAGCCTGAAAAGGATGATCAGTAATTTCTTACTCTTGATGTAGCATGTGTTTGTAAGAAGCATACTATTGTAGGTAAATTGCATATATCTTAGCAACTGTTAAGATTTGTAATCTTGCTGTAGAGCCAAAATAATGGAAATAATGTTTTAAAAAGCCTCCAAACTCTGTTACAAATTTTAGCTACCACCTACTCATGGCCTCCCACGCACTCCAGGAAACCAGCTAGATTTCCCAGCTGCTCTGCAGCAAGCTCTTTACAAGCAAGAATACAATTATACTCTTAACGAGGCTGGAGGTATCCGTTATAGATGACTTTACTATCTTTTCTTACAATACAATAGACCAGAGATGTTCATCCATATGGTGGGCACATGCACCAGTGTGGTCAGGTGAAACAATGGTAAGGAAGTCTGGTTGCATTTAATGCTTTTGGGGATTCCCTTCCCAAAGAAGCTTGTTATTCCTGAAAAGAGACAAAATAAAATGTTCAGGGCCAGGTTGGATGGGGCTTTGAGAAATCTGGTCTATTGGAAGGTGTCCTGGCCCACAAGGGGTGGGGTTGAAGCTGAATAATCTTTAAGGTCCCTCCCAACCCAAATAAATCTATTATTTTGTGAAAGCAACATTAGAGAGCAGCTTGGAAAAGTGGAAGTGGGCAGGCTGTTGTCATCAACACCCATTCTGGGAAAGCCATTTGTGTAAAGAGTGGGAGAGAGCAAGGGTGACAGAGAGCATGATCAATGCAAAGAGGGGCCTGAACAGAAATAAGTGAGCAGGGTGTGAAATCCAGAGAAAGGACACTGTGAGACACAATACAGTGATTGAGAGTAGAAAATGACAGCAGTGTCACCTGTTTTCAAGGGTGTGAAAGGAGGAACTCAGGGGCAGGGGTGGCTTGCTAGCAAATCTTTCACTGTTTTTACCTTCTATCTGCATAAGACAACGATGGATTATCTACATTTAATAGGAATTTATGACCCAATGAGTGATATTTAAAAGACTCAACGATGCATTTAATAACCAAACATTCTTCCTGATTAGTGCTCATTTGATCTCTTGAGGATAATGCTCCCTCTGAGATTTTTAAAAAATGCCTTTGTCTCCCTATAGTTCATGCCAGAGTCCAGAGAGCCTAGATATCACAAATATCTGGGTAATTAATTTTCCTGAGAATGTATGAATTATATACCTTATTCTTCTTTGGTTGCTCTCTCCCTCTCTCATAGCATCCTTGTAGAAGGATGCAGAAGTTGGGAAGAAGAAATCCTGCTGATTCTTCATTAAAGTTGTTTTTTCCTTTCTTTGTCAGTTTTATGAAGACTCATTGAGCATTAATGCAAATTCTTAGCCATTTGCAAAGGTGAACAAAATTGATCTCAAGTAATCTGCATGAGTTTAGTAATTTAAATAAAACCGAAAAGGAATGAGCTTGTGCCACTTGGCAGAGGCTGTGTTTCTCCTCTTCTGTGAGTCACATATTCCAAACTATGTTAGCTTGGATTCTCAGCTCTCCATCTGAGAGGCAGAGAAGAAACAGAGGTGTAGAGAGTGGGAAAAGAAGCACTATTTTTGACACTGAAAATTCAATTCTAGAGAGACTATTCCTTGTCTACTACTTCTAGTCTTGAAAATAATTGGGGATGTGCAGTATCCTAGGAGAATGGGATTGCTGTGCGTCTCTGGTCACATCTCTTGTTGGTATTCCTTATGTTTTTTGAGATTCCCGCTAAGGAGAGGAAATCAGCCTTCCCCTTAATCTTGCAAAGGTTTCTCTTTTCCACTTTAAGTCCCTCAAACCCATTTAAATTGGTTTCAGGGAAAGGGGCAGGAGTGTACCCAAGTCATCTATCCCACTGCTGGCCTGAACTTATGGGCAAACACAAAACGTCTGCTGCAGTCCAGGCAGTGCAGCATTTTTAACCTTCTTCTGTAGGAACTCTGAAAGCAGGATTTGTATCCAGAGGCCACCAGCTGATGAATGGTGGCTGTTTCCTCCTGGTTTACTCTGTGACTTCCTTCCAAAGTTAATCACCATTCGACAGACATGGGCAAACAAATCTTTGCCCATCTCAACAGCCTCGTGTTCTCCTTTAGCGTAGGTCACTGTGACTCAGCAGGTGAGGGAAAACACTGAAGTGCTTCTTTAGGTTTTCCTACAAATCACCCCATCACAGAGAGGGATTTGACTGCCCACAGCAGAGTAGGAGCTGGTCCCCTTTGCAGAAGCCCCTTGTCTGCATGCTGGTTTCAATGCCTTTAGCTGAACTCCTCAAAGAAGAGTTTTATAGGCAAGGGCATCAATATCGACCAGATCAGCCTTGATTTAATAACCATTCCTCCACAGCAAGGAGAAAATGCAACCTCCCTGAATCCCCCCTGCCTTCTCCTCCATCTCCAGTGAGAACCTGCTGGCTGCAGCAGTGTGAGAGCTTTCACCCATTTTATTTAGCAGACACCAACCTCCACCACCTGCCTGTGCTTTATTTCCTCATAAGAGTCACAAAACTTTTGATGACCTTCCCTTTTGCTCCTGAAGAAAGGTTAACAGCCCTTGGGGCTTTTTGTTTTTCCTTCCCCTTCAAAAGTCAGCTTAGTTTTAATGATAAAAATAAACAAGACCATTGAAATGTCCCCATGGATCCAAGCCTGGTTTAACTCAGCAGAAGGGCACTTCCCCTCCTTTCTTTTGTCCATTAGGCCTGCCACTGAAACCTGTACTTGAATTTCAATGCTTTTTTTATGTGGGCATGATTTATCTCCAAGTTTATCCTGCTAAGTTTGCTTCTCAAGCTCATTCTTTATTGCATCACAATAAAAGCATTATACAACACATGGCTCCCTACAAAAAAAAAGTTTCTCAGAGCAGTTAACATGAGAAGTCATTAATGAATGTTGCAAAAAATACTTGTCCTTTCTGTGTATATGCAGTTTATATACTGTGTTATTCTAATGACCTGTAAATAAAAAGCTGTATATTTCTCCACACCTCAATCTAGATGTATACATAGTAATGCCCATTCACAGAATGAGCCCTGTCTAGTGTGTGACAGATTGAACATGCACAAATTCGTCCTTATTTGAAATACCAAAATAAAAGTGCCTTCTGTACTTTCTGCAGAATATTCTACCTTGAAATGGATCCAGGTAGTTTCTCTGTAGATGCAGATGAATTTTCTGCCATTTGTATAACTGCTTAAATGTATTTTTCATTCAGAATGTTTGATTTGGTGTTCTGTCCACATTGCTAAAATCCTACTGTCTGTTTGTCTGTCTGTTAATCTGTTTTGGCACCTTACAGAGACAGACCTATAGAAAACAATTTTTGTTTCTGCTGAAGTAGTGACAAAAAAAAAAAAAGAGAAATCATAAAAAAGTAACTGTTTGATCTTCAAATTCATATGCATAAAAAAAATCTATACCACTGAGATGACTGAACAGCCAAAAGGACAGGTTTTATATTCTGCCAGTGGTGTGCTAGAAGCACGGTGCATTTGTTTCTGCCTGATTAGTCAGATGCTGGGGCCAGGGAGCCAGGAGGAGACATGGCAGCAGAGGAAGGAGATGCTCTCTGTAAGATCATGACCTCCATTCCAGTGTCATTTCACACCTCAGGCACTGATCTTGTTACATCTCATAAGCTAAGCAAGGTCAGCCCTGGTCAGGCTAAGCGCTTGAATAGGAAACTTCTAAGGAAAAACTCAGGCACTGTGGAAAGCAGGGCTGGTGGCTGGGTAGGTGACATTATTCTCTTGGAGTTGGTACAAAAGATGTGCTCTTTTAAGAAGCCTCTGTGCATCCGCTGTGGCTCTGCTCCGGCAGCTAAAGGCACTGCCTCTCAGGTGAGCCAGACCCAGAGGCTGCAGCAGCTGAAGTTATTAACAGCATTTCTTCCCTTTCCCCCCAGAGCAGAGGTGCTAACCCCACTGGCTGCCCAAGCTCCACACTGGGTGATTACAAGTGTCCCCAGAGCTCCCTGCTGCAGTTCCCATACTGGAGGCCACCCTTCCCTCCACTGCTTTGGCAAGCTGGCCCAGGCAGCATTGCTGGCAGGCTCTGTCCCCAAGCAACCTGCAGCTCGGGAGGAGGCAAAATGAACATGTGTGCTGGGAAAGAAAACTCTGCTGCTTTGGAAGGGTGCTTACTCATGAAAGGGAAATAATGAAAAGCCAAGGAATGCTCACGTGAAAATCAGCCTGGTGCCACCAGCTCTCCTGATCTCTTCCCTTGTGTTCCCAGTCACAGTCTGCCTTCTCTTCTGAGGAGTCTTGACTCATCTGAGACACAAGCCCCTGTGACCCCACTGCTGCAAGACAGTGTTACACCCCTCGTGTCCTGGCAGAAAGCTCCTTCTGCTGCTCTGGGGTGAATGTATCTTATTGCTGTAGTTAGTATTTGACAGCAACATCAGGATTCTGGAAAGAGAGGAGGTCAACTGTGTTGTGCCTTGCTCATTGAATGAGGTGCAGGACACACTGCTAAGGAAACCAGATGAGAAAAAACTCTCCCCAAACCCACAACTCCAGTACCAACTACACTTGGAAGTGTGCAGGTACCATGTTTAGAGAGATTGCTAATTTGGGCATTTAATGAACATGTAAAACCCTCTTTTCCTTATTATAGTGGTCTACATTTTAATGCTGCATCTCATGCCTGAAAGTGCTCTGCTTAACATTTCAATTGTGAATTTTCTGAAGTGTTTCCTAACCCCACTTTCCATCTCTCAGTTACAAAACAAGTGGTGAGATGAACACTCCATCAAAGTCCTAAAAATAAAGAAATTCACGCTAGCAAACTAGAACCAGCCAAAATATTTTGCCTGGTTTTCAGATTAAAGGCTTGTTACCTCGGTTCAGTGTAAAGGAGTGCTTCAGAAGACAAGGGCTGATTGCTGTCTCTCCCCTGTTGGTGTTGGTGGGCACTCCTCTGCCAGTTTGCCCTTTGAATGTGCTCACATCAGAGCAGTTGGGCACAGCTGTGGGTACCTCCAGCTGAAGGCAGGGCAGAGATGGCAACATTGCTATTATGGATCTAAATTCTGAAAGCCTTGACTTCATGAGCATTTCAGACCTAGTGCAGGCTCCCTGGCTAGTGTCTGGAGTGATTCTTCAGAGCCCCACTGCTGGCACAACAAACAAACAGTCAAAACCAGACCAAAATTCCACTTGAGGGTCTTTAGAAACACTCTTTGTATTTGACGTCTACTTTCCAGGTTGTCTATAACATGCCCTGCCCCAAAATGGCATTGGGTGAACAATAGTCATTTTCTCTGACAGATACTCTCTCAAATCCCCTACATTTGTGTTTGTTGCTGTTGTGATTCTTCACCTGCTGCCCTTTATCTAGCAAAGAGAGGTGAGTTCAAAGACTGCTCTAGAGGTCTGTTATGGTTTTAATGATGAGGTGAAGTTGGAAGGTCTGGTGTATTATGAACTTAATAGGGCATTCTTCTCATTTACGCTGACATCCTTTACATGGAGTTGTGAAAAGGACAAGGCATGGACAACTGATCACAAGAAACTGATTTATTAAGAAATAAATGCCCCTTAGCTGTAAGTGAAGGTCTAATAAGGGAAACAAATATTTAATAAGCCCATATAATCCCACTGGAGTCACAATGGCCTTATGTCCCCATTGTCTTCTCCCACTTGCTTTCCTTTGCTACATGAAGCCATCAGATAAAAAATGATAATGACAATAAATAACAGAGCTGTGTGAATTACAGAGATTTTTATTTTTCCTGGCTATGCTGAGAAATCATGAGAGAAATTAATTTGCAGCTGTCCTGCAATGAAATCTTTCCAACATTTTTTGGTAATCAATTTAAGTTAACTGTAGCATTTTCTTCAGCCTCAGATTAATTTTTTTCTCTGACTTAAGCATCTACAAGATTTTTTAATTACAAAATAAATTGAAAGAATTTATCAGAAGTAGCAGAAGTTAGTGGAACAGAAGTGGCACTAATTTTTTCTGAATACCAGAATGAAAGCTTTAGATTGTTTTTACTGAATTTTGGTTTGCAGCAGCACAAATCCACTGAAATTTTCAAACTATTTTATTTTCACCAAATGACCTGTTTTCTCTGAGGAAAAGATATTGCTATGAAGGGATTTGCCACTCAGTACTTGTATTCCCAGTGTTAACAATGTAGCTGTTTATCCCAGGCACTCCATGCTCCTGTAGAAAACCCAGAGTGATATGCATGAGACTGATATATACACACAGCAAAGAATTTTATTATCAAAAATTTTGGAGAGGTATGGCTCTTCCTTTTGGGGGTTTTGGAGTAAATCTGTGGAGATGAAACTGATTCCTCAAGGACCAAAACTACCCAATTTTTCTTTTGATGAACTTTTCATGGTTTTGAGATTAAAGTACCACACAACTTCCATCACAGATATTTTGTGCAACAATTCCTAAAAGCTAAACATTTTGAGACAGGGGTGTAAATCCATCTGTGCCTGCTTTCACAGAGACCAGGACAGACTATTTTAAGACTGTGCTAGAAGACAGACAATGCATTGGGGTTGGTCAGGAAACAGAGTCAAACCTAGAGCTCCAGTTAGCATTGCCAGACAAAAATAAGTAGCTGAGTAGCTACAAGTTATAGAGGAAACAGTGTAATACATTCATTTTGTTCCAGGAAGTGATGTCCATCTATTGTAAAGGGGAAGTGGTGAAACCCAATGGGGAGTGCAACAGAGGGGAGTCTGTAAGAATTTGTACAATTCCCCTGGTGCCTTCTGGATGAACTTGGCTGCCCACCTCCCCTCTTCTTCTACTCTCCCCTATTTATTCCCACAGCACTCTGGTGTGTGTGGACCTGAGACACTGAGAAGCAAAACAACCTTGTAACTTTGTGAAAGTCATGTTGAAAACCAGGAATACAGCTGTCTCTTGGGCTTTCTCATTGTAGGCTGGCATGCAACCAGGAGACCTGTTTTTTTTCAGCAAGATTTTGGGTCTGCCACACTGAATAAATAACATTATTTTGGACTGCCTGCTTATTTGTCCTTTTACAAACCAGTAGGGAAAAAAAAAAAAAAAGCATGGCAGTTTGGCTCTTTCTTTTTCTTCCTGCAATAAGAGCCACCAGGTTTTTGTCTTCCCTTACAGATTCCTACTTGTAGTAGATGGGCTGCCCCACTATTTTGGTAAAGTAAATGTCAAGTTAAGGAAAGACAGACAGACAGGCAAGTAAATTGAAGGGTTAGTGCCTGATCAGCTGTTTGATAACATGAATGCATTATGACTGCAATAGAGTAACCTTTGAAGAGGGTCATCAGGAGCTCAGCCATGTGGGAAAAAACACAGCTGGACTTGGTATACCACACCAATTAAGCTGGAAATGTCTGAAACAGCAGCTACCAAATGAGAAGAGGGAGGCAATGGGAGAATGGGGTTGCTTCTGTAGTGAAGATTCCAGCAGCTCTTCTGGAGTAAGAGCTGAGCCAAGCCAGGGCTAAGCAGCCACCCGTGCAAGGAGAACAGCCATGGTAAAATTATTAATTTGCGTCACAAAAAGGCAAATTTGCAAAAAGCGTGTCCATCTCCTCATGGTCACCAGACTTCAAGCCTGAGGAAGGAGCAGAGCCCTGTGACAAAGTGATGCAAAGCCATGAAGAGAGTGTTCTCTTTCCCTGTGGACATTTTTTCAGATGCATTTCTGGGCAAGGAAACCTGGCAGCCAGGCAGGCACTGAAATTGGCCGTAACTTTGTTCACAGTGGGACACGCGCTCGCGCTGACCAGCAGCCGCTGGATCCACCTCTTGGTGTGCCTGAAACAGAGCTTTTCATGTTCAAAGGGGACAGAAGGTTTGAAGGTTTGGAAGCTGGCACAGTGTATGAAGGTGCCTGCCTCTGATCTTCATATGCCTCAGTTCTTCCAGGAAAACCCAAGCCAATTGCTGTTTTAAAGGGATATTTAATTTTAAAACCTCCCCCACACCCGTTATTAAGCCAGCATGATTTTCAACACAGAAAAGGTTTGTGCCACGTGAAGAGAAGGTAAGGAAACACGAGGAGGACCCTTGCATGCACTAAAAATAGCACGGGGGGGGCACCACCAAGGAAGTCACTTCACAGGAGACAGGAATTGAGTGGCTTCCACTCTGTGAGGCTTTGCCGAGCCCAACTAATTAATGTTTGTAAAGCACTTTGAAGATGAAAAGCACCAATTTATCTCTAAGTTTAATTATTTGGATCAAGTTACTTTAGACTTTCGCTAGCTACCTTCAAACACCACTGAACTCTTCCCTCTAAATCGTGAGCAAGCTCAAGGCAGAGTTTTGGAAGTCAAAACCACAGCAGTATCTTGTAATGATGGCTCTTGTGGATGGAGGGTGGGCTCAATATATACAACTTGACTTTGACTTTACTGGACCTGGGGTTCTCAGACACACTTAAAGAAGGGTTCCTGTTGAGTTCCTAATGAATTTCAGCCACCTTTAAATTTACAGTGAACAATTAGGGCTTTTTAAGGCTGGCAATTAGAAGGAAACCAATTTTGGATGGACTGACATTTACACTGCACAATCACGTTTCTAATACATGTGATTAGCACCAGTGATAGAACATGAACTCTTGATAACAGTGTGCGTGCTAGCTGGTAACAGATATTAAACACATGAATACTAACACAGATGTAGATGTACCAACTGGAGGAAATGCAAGGAAAATAATCACTTAAACAGCATATTCCATTCTTGAGAAAAGAAGGCTTTAAACAGACAGGAATAAAATCTTTGAGTAGCTCATCAGGTGAGATAAATGAACATGATGCCTTAGACTGCAAACTTTATTTTGAAATGGACCAATATTGTTCACACTCATATGGCTGATATTCTCTCTTTCCTTTTCCAGATGAAGTAGTTAAAAGATTCTTCATAACATTACTACACCTGTCTTTGCAAGTGAGGCATTTTTCTTCTTCAAATAGCATCCCCAGGGGACATTTAATTCTGAATGATTTTCTCATTAAAAATATGGTTCTACTCATGAGAAACAGAATGTCCTAGTAAAATAGGGCATGTCAGGGCCAGAGATTTATGGGTTCAACACCACGATTGAAATCTTGATTACTGAATAGAAGTATCTATAGAATTAATGATAATTTTGGGATCTCCACTTATCTCAGTAGGATGCTGCTCATCATTTTCTGATGATTAAATAGGAAAGTGTTCCTCATCACTTGTAAACTCTAATCACAAGCACAACATTAACTCTAAGGATGAAAAAACATCATCAGGCATAGATAACTCAGGGGTTTGCCCAAATTGCACTTGGAAATAGTGCAGGAAACACTATTTGCTGCATCCCCTCTGTACCTCCTGATTTAGCTGTAGACTAGAAAGCTGAAACATGGAGGTCTTCTCTAAATCTACCATTTTATTAGGAATATCCTGGGAGACTTTGCAAGATTTCCAAGCTAGCATTTAGCTCAGAAAGGTTTGCACACAAACAGTACAGAAGCTCTGGAAATTTTGGGCCCCTTCTCCTGCCATTTGCAAGAGACAGCACCCCGGGGTGTTTCCCATGAAAGGTGCTTTTAGGGTAAAAGCTGATGGCGCCCATAGCACTCACTCACCTGGGAGCAGCTGCTCACTGGCAATTGAGAGCCAGATCTGACCTTCTGCTTTTGGGAGGAGATTGAAAGGTCTGACAGGGAAGCCTCCCTGAAACAAAGAAGGAAATTTGTGCACAGGAGCCAATATTTGTTCTTTTCCTTCTTTAAGGAAGACCTTCTTGTGCAACACCATGGAGAGGGCTCCAGTTAGGGAACTGAGACTGGATTTTTCTTTTAATGCATACAGACTGTGACTGGGGTCTGCTCCAGCAGCCATGCACTTCTGCCACGGGCAGTGCATCCATATATGTGCATTTTTTTATCTCCTTTTCATCTGCAGTGCAGATTTCCATTACACATTCTGCACTTGTTTCATACACACACAATTCCTGTAGAAATCAATGGAAGTCCTATGTGCAGAAAAGCCACAGTAAGTGCAACAGAGATTTGCACCATGGATTAAGAGATTTTCAGCCCTGATCAAAGAAGAATTTTGTCCGAGGTTTGTAAAGCACTTTTGAATCCTTCTTGATGAAAGGCTCTATAAAAATGTAAAGCTGCTGTTGTTGCTAATGCTCCCTTGGCACACAACAGGAGGAAAGATGCTGAAATTAAAGTCACATATATTAATATTGATTAAGAAATAAGCAAATTCTTCAAGAATTTGATCTGCCTTTCATTATGTGCACTTGATCTTCCATTTTCAAACAGGGCATAGTTATGTCCTGGAAAATCACAGCCTTAAACTCCACCAAACCATAACTACAGATTATATATTATTATATATAATTTTGGAAATCTGTCTGGAATACACCATAAAGCAGGAATAAAAGAAAAACTGTAAGGACATTTGTATTTGTCAGTGTCTCCCCAGACAGAGCCCCGAGGATATGATATTCTTAGAATAAAGCTTTCATTTCACAGTGCATCAGTGGGAAAATTAACAAGCTCTCCTCGTGCTGTTCCATAATTCATTTTCTTTGTTTTAGATATTGAGCTGAGCTGGTACAGTAACTTAAATATATAGGGGAGATTTTAAGCACAGATTTGGATTCTGGCTGGTTTGGGTTGTTTAGTTTTGTTTTGCTTTTCTCCTCCTTTATCCTGCAACTTCCTGGTATCTAAATAAGAAGCTGCCTCAATTTATTTTAGCACTTGCCTTTTAAATGGAAAGTGCCAAATGCTGCTATAATAATTTAAAATACATTAGAGCAGGCTCCCTTCAGTTAGTGTAAGGGGTGTGAGCTGCATCTCCTGCAGCACCAGAAGCAGTGCTCAATCCTCAGAGCGATTCTCCTTGTCTCCACCAGTGGCAATAGGGGCCCAAGATACCACAAAGCTCAGAGAGAAGTTCCTTGGGTTGAGATCAACCACCCCTTTTGCTCCACCTGAATCTCAATTAACAACAGGCAATTATCTTGAAAGACAGCAATTTTTGCTGCTGCTTTCTGGAAATGCATAGGTACATTTTTGCAGAAAATCACACAAATACTTCTGAAGCAAAGGTGATATTCCTGACTCTGATTTCTGCCAAGAAACTCCTTCTGTCCTTAGAATCCTGTGACTCCAGAAATCAAAAGGGGAGGCCATAGCAAAGCTAACTTTTCTCACTGAGAAAACAGCTTGAACAGCAAAAAACCCAAAAATTTGAGAAAATCTTATTCCTTTGTTCAGCTCTAGTCATTCAGGTATGGAAGAAAAAGAAACTCCAGCAGAAAACTCCAGTTTGAATGTTTAAATACGTGTTAATAATAACAGAAAGAGTGGAGAAGGTGCTGTGGTCCCCAAAGCACTGCTTCAGTAACATCACTCCTTGCAAGCCCCTCTGCCTGCACAGGAGCAGAGATCAGCATGTGGCTTCCCTCAAACATCCCCAGCCAAGTGCTTGCCCACTTGCCAATGGAAGCTCTTCTTGTCATTTTAGGAAAAGATTACCTACATCCTTGCCCCTCAACAAAAAAAGAGTAAGTTCTAGGGAAAAGTGTGATATACCTGGTACAGAATAGCCTGCTTGAGACTCACACAGCTTTGGCTTGGCTCTGACCTTGTTCCTTGGCTATGCCTGTACAGCCTTTCAGAACATTTAATCCTCTAAAAGAACTGTTCTGTCCTGCTCAGCCACAAACAGCAACTGAGCTAGAAGGACAGTCTGAGGTGCTACCTGTCATAAAATAGAATCCAAAACAGAATTATCATTTCACACATTTAAATGGTCTGGTAGCTGAAGGGAGGCATTGATCTCAATGCCTTACCACCCTCATGAAAAATTTTGTTAGTACTTAGTGAAAACTAACATTAGTGGCCAAATGCATCAAAAATATCCTTGTTACGAACAAAATGTTGAGTTGCAGTTGAGAGAGCTGGCAAAATTAAATGCATTCTTAGGGCATATGTAGTAGGAAAGCCATCCCTGTTCCCCACAGATAACCCCAAAGACTTGCTTGCTGCATCCCCTTGTCTATCTGCTTGCTGTTGGTAGCACATCCCAGTGTCAGGCTGCTGGGTTTATAAGATGGCAATCTGAAACTGGATGAAGCCCATGTCACTGTGAAGTGAGGAAATTCATTCAGCTGGTGGTTTTCAATAAGAAGTGATGCTATCTGGTCCAGAGAGATCTCTTTGCCTGTGCCCATCTATACAGTGGCATTATTGCAACACAAATAATAGTGGAGGCAGCGAGTGGTGAAAATGTATCTTCCCTAGAATAAGCTTCCTCCTTATCACAGCTAGTAATACAACTGTGTTATTCTGGCTTTTGGAAGTGATAAGCCTGTTCTTGCAAAAGAGCAACTGCCCTCAGCTCCCAATGGCTTCTGGCATCAGCTGGCATTGTTCAGTGCTCTGTAAAAGGGAAGCTCTGTGGGGCTCTCCCAAGGGAGGATGAGGATGCTCTGGTGATGGTAATCCCACCGGGTATCTGACTGCAATGCTGCTCATCCAGAGGGCCATGACCACAACTGTGACCCCAGTCCATGGTGGGGTTTGTTGTGTGCTGAATCTGGTTCTTCCCCATCCTGCCTACAACCAATGAGGAGCCCTGCCTCAGTCTGCAGTGCACATTTCTTGCTCTACAGCCATGAATATGACAGACAATACCCTCTAATGTCTGACACCTGTGCATACTTCGAGTGTTTGCATAAGTGTTTCAGAACTCCATTAAATTACTAAAAACAAATAGGCTCCAAAAGTTAGAGAAAGATGAAGAAAAAATACCATACTGAAATTTTCAATTTCAATGAATCTGCTTTGTGCAACAATCACAACTAGCCAATCACAACCCCAGTATTCCCTTTGATGCATATAAAATGTATTTTTAATTTCACCAGGCTGCTGTTCACTCTTATTTGAAAGGGTGTTTGAAAGACTCTCTGGGAATTACTAGATTCCCTAGTTTTACTACCTCTATCATGTCACCTCTTAATTTTCTCTTGTGTAAAGTACAGTCTGAACCTCCTGAATCCTTCCTTATAGTGACCTTTCTTTGTCTCTGAACATTATCATCACCTTCTAGATGTCTCTCTGACAGTCTGATTCCTTTACAGTGCAGGAATGAGTGTTGCCAGACATGAACAATAGTACTGAAGCCAGCATGTCGCTACATTTACAAATAACATTATAGTGTTTCTGATTACAAAATATTTACTGCAATCTCTACTACAAAGCCACGTTTCTGCCTGTCTTCTGCCTGTCTGCAAGGCTTCATGCCCCACCAGCAGCCTTATTTAAACAGGGGCTATTGGGACTGCCAGTTATTTCTGAGCAGAAGAGATGACAGCACCACAAAGCATCCATGACCTGATTGCTGGAATATCTCCTGTTAGTGAACGGATCTTGTTCGGTGCTGGCTTCTCACTCAGAGCTTTGTGCTCCCCTCACCAGATGGATGTTGGCAGATGGCAACACTGTTTTGCTGTTTAATTATTTAAAATGCTGCATACAAATCTACCTTTGGCATTCAACAATAGAACAGGGTGTTTGTTGTCCATATCCTATCTTTCACAGGCTGTTTCATAATTCCCTCTTTATAAGACGGTGGAGATGATTCTGGGTTTTGGTACTTACACACATACCCTGCTCTGTGGTGGGCCTCCCATGCAGGGGGTTTCACACTTGCTGTTGTGGACTGGGGCTACCTGAGAGACAGTACCTGGCTGTAAACCAAATGGACAGTCCATAATTTTCACTTTTCACTTTTCACAGAATCCTGCAGGTTGGAAAAGACCTCTGAGGTCATTGATGACCTTTGACCAAACACCATCTTGTGAACCAGACCATGGCACTGAGTGACACGTCCAGTCTTTCCTTAAACACCTCCAGGGACTCCACCACCTCCCTGGGCAGCCCATTCCAATGTCTAGTCACCCTTTCTCTGAAGAAATTCTTCCAGATGTCCAGCCTGAATCTCTTCTAGCACAGCTTGAGGCTTCATCCTTCTATTGCTGGTTGCCTGGGAGAAGATGCCGACTCCCACCTGGCTGCAATGTCCTTTCAGGGAGTTGTAGAGACTGATAAGGTCACGCCTGAGCATCCTTTTCTCCAGGCTAAACATCCCCAGCTCCCTCAGCTGCTCCTCATGAAACTTTCCAGACTCTTCACCACCTTTGTTGCCCTCCCCAGAACTGGGTGAAGTACTAGAGGCATGGTCTCATCAGTGCTGAGTACAGAGGGAAAATGTGTTTGTGTGTTCATCTGAAAGGTCCCTTTGACTTCAATCACCAAGGGACAGAAATCCGTCTTTTCAAGAAAAGCAGGAAACAATTTTTAGTAGTAGAGGTTATTAAAAATGGTTGATATTTGAAGCTGTTGGAAGAGTTGGAAATGATGCCAACTTGTCACTGACCTTGGACTGGGGATTGTCCACCCTGGTTCTCAGGAGCACCTTCAGTAGAACTGGAGGCAGGTTCTGGACTGTAATCTCTAGCAGGAGGGAAGGAGCTTGTCATCAACACTGGAAGTGACATGCTTTGATTTTCTCTGAATCAAGTTACTATTTTTATAAATTTTTGAGCTTCCATCATCTCCCACTTCATCATCTTCCACTGATGACTCTTCCCTAGTCATCAGCCACTAGCATTATGTTTTTGCCAGTTAAAAAATTGCTATAAGCCTCTTGTTTTCTTGGCTTCTGTGGGGTCCTGTGAGACTGCAGAATGTCAACAGAGCCTGTGAAACTTCAGGTCCCAAATCCTTCTCCCACTTACAACAGTCCACAGGGTCATGACCCATTCTGAATCACACCTTGAATTCATGTAGCCCCTAAATTGCCAACTGCATGATCCAGATCAGGTGTGTCCCAGTGCTTTTTTTGTGCTGATGGCTGTGTGATGGAACTCCCAGGATTCAGGTCTTGGCACACTGGTCTACGCAAAGGCAGCTCTTCCTTGGGGTGAAGGACCTGTTGTGCTCAGGGTGTTTTGGTTCAGGGAAGGAAGAATGACTGGGAAATGGGAGGGGAAAAGCACTTCAAAGCACCACATCCCACTAATTGGCCAATGGTCCAGTGGGGAATGAGAAGGGAGGAGATTATTATGTGCTACTGTGAGGCATTAGTGTTGAGGAAAGAACCCCTTGGAACAGCTTTTATGTCAAAACACCAGAAGTTGAGCTGCAGAATTCCAGTTATCCTGTAGATTATTTTAAAAGGAAAAGCAGCAACAACAAACACATTAATACAACTTAGTGAGATAACAGCTACCCCAAGCTGCACTTATTGGAAACAATTGGCAGAGCCTGGAATATAAGGAATCACTTCCTGAAGCAATTTCCTTTTATTAAAAAAGCATTTAGAGCATTTACAGGCTTTTCATTTCTCAAGGTTCTATTTTTAACTCTGTGTTCTCCTTAAAGACACAGCACAGTCCAGCTGAATGCATGGCTAGGCCAGATGGAATTTGCTCAGAACACAGATGTTTGCCATCCCAGCATCACTGCAGAGGCTTTCACCCAGAAGATGCTACTGAAATCTTCTCAAGGCAAGAAAATTCAGGCAAACCACCCTGCTTTCCAACCTAGGCACAGAATCACAGAATTACAGAATGAGTATAGGTGGAAGGGACCACAGTGGAGTATCTGATCTTAACTCTCTGCTCAAGCAGAGTCATCCTAGAGCAATTCAGGTGGAACCCCTGTGGTACAATTTCTGCCCATATCTGCACAGCAAAGTCAATTCAAACACATAGATATGAAAGTGCAGTCCCTCAAAAAGGCAGCTACTTAAATGTTGCATCCTCATTTCCAACACAATTAGAAATAGTTAAATCTTCAAGATCCATCCAGTTTCAAAGCATCACTGAAATAAAAATCACAACCACCTCAACTGAAGGCCTGGTATTCATTCCCTATTGGGGCTATCAACAGCAATTGTGAGTTTGCTTATTTTTATTTGTTTATTTAATAGTACCTTGGTCCAACACAGGGATTTTAAAAATGTTTGTTTCTGGAGTACTTGAAATGAATTTTCATTTCTGTTTTGTTTTCTCATGTGAGAAAAATAAAAGAAAAAAGTGATTTGGGTCAAAATTTGGGTCAACTAAAAATAAAACATTTTCACTGTAGAAACAGCAGGCTACATATATTTTGATTTAAGTAGCCTTCCAGCCTAAGCATGAGTTTGAAACAAAAATGAATTGAACATCCTCTTTAATATGAAGACAAGACCATTTGTTCTGGTGCTGCCCCTTTTGTTTTGAAGAGGGACTGAAACACTCTTGATATGCGACATAGTTGCACAATATGTGGCATAGTTGCACAGTCTGCTTTGATTTTTTGTTATGAAGAGAAACATTTGCCCAGATCTAGCTTCAGCTCTTTAAAGAACAGAGCTCCCTTCTCTCTCTCTTTGCTGCATGGATTGTCTTCTGTGGGTTTTCTCTCTAGAAAAGCAAGCCTTTGGTTATCAGCAGCAGGATGGGATGAGGTGTGCATCATTCCTCTGCAAAGGGACTCCTTTCTGCACCTCCACCCGTCCCCAGAAGCATCCCCGTGCAGGCTGGGCAGAGAAAGGGCTACCAGGACAAGGTGGTGGTGCTCAGAGGGACAGAGGAGTGTCCTTGGAGCGCCAGTGTAGCCCAGAGTTCCATGGCCCTGCCACGGCAGCACTGCACCCTCTGCCTCGTCTGTGGTGGGGCTAAGGGGGCTCCACCAACGCTGCACTGGTGAGGGACAAGGGCCTCAGCCAGCAGCACCTGCCACAGCTGGGACTCTTCTCCAGCTGCATCCGTGTCCTGCTCCATGGACGTCCCGAACCTTCTCTCTTGTTTTCTCCCAGGAGGAAACAGAGGCCAAAGTGCAGCTTAGGCAGGAGAGGCCCAGCAACACGCACCAAGTCATTTCCCAGGTTTGCTATGAGCCACCACAGGAGCCAGCCCTGCTGTGAGGATGGAAAGAGGAATCACAGACCACAAGGCACACAAACACAGCACCTGGATAGGGCTGGAACAGCATTGCCAGAGCACTCTTTTAGGGTGTGTGCTACTCCAAAGAAAAGCTTTCCTTTTTCTGGTCAAATAGGAACTTTGTGTAGAGTTTTGTTGTAACTTTAAAATTGTTTATTTGGTGTATTAAAAATAGTTGATCTGATATCTATTAGGACAGACAATCTTTAGCTACCCTGCTTTACTCAAATTACCTCTCCTAGTTCTCAAATCAGTGAGATCCCACTGTTCTCAAATCAGAAATTTGGGGAGGGATACTATCCAAGTGGTGAAGAAGGGAATGAGAAGTCCAGTAGCATGTTCATTTTATTGGCAACAGCACAACACTGTTCCCATCTTTGCAGTCGTAACTGGTCAGCTTTCCAGTGCGTGTGCCCAATTATAACTTGCAAGAAGCCATGTATCTCATAAAGAATTCAGTTAATTTTCAGTATTTTTGGAAGTCCTCTTAATGAACAATGCACTTTTTACAGGTCTTTCATCAAGGAGTTAATAACCAGATGAAGGTTCTCTTTTCATCAGTTTCTAAGTGATGCTCCATTCGATTGAAGAAGATCAAAAATGATGATCAGAAAATAAAAAGGAAGTTTTAAAGGCAGCCTTTGTACAACACTTTAACTGTCTCATTCCTGTTATTTCAGAAGTATATCACTGGGTTTCTTTCAGGCTTAAAAAAGTATATAAAATTCTTGTGAAGTGCCAGTACTTGCCTTCTTCTTACTTTAATTTTAGAAACACTTGTGTTAATGGTGGGAAGCATACCTCTGCCAGATAATAGCCCAGGCCTAAGTGAAAGCAACACCAAGGACAGCAAAAAACTGTTAAGATTCTGCCATTGCCTCCCACACTACTTGTGGTCCTAATTCCTCATCCTACCCCATGCCAGCCTGCAGGGTCCTGTCCCACAGTGACCCTGACCCATCTCACTGGCACTCCATCACTGCTGTGTCACTGGGGACTGGGTGCAGGAACCTTCTGGGGCTCTGCAGGGCAAGGGAGGTGAGGAGAGAGGACAGCCCTCATCCAGAAGTCCCTTTATCTTTAGTGTAGGAGGAGAATATTGTCCTTCTGCACTTACTTTTACCAGAAAATTTCCTCTTTTCTTCAATGGTCTCTTGAAAGCTCTCTGTATAAATTTTCTATCCCTGGCTCATTTTGCCTTTTTCCTTTTGCTAAGCCCTGATTGATTGCTTTTAATTAGAAATAGGCAAATTTCCTGTGAAGATGTGAGATGAGGCTTCCCTGAACCCAGCTCAAATGTGCACCTGCTTTGCTGAGCTCTTCACAGCACAGCTTCACCCTTTTGTCCCCTCTGCCACTGTTCCCTCTCCATCAGGGAAGCCAGGCACCTCATGCATGCACACCCCTCTCCCATCCTTCCATCTCACCAGGGTTCATTCCCTTTCTGCATCCCACCCTCCCTGCAGCATCCAGAGCAAAACTCAGTGTAATCCTCCTGCTGTTGCCACCAAAAGAAGCTCCCTCTCTGAAATTTCCTGCAGTGGTTAAATGTTGGCCCCCTGTCCCCTGGCAGGGATTTGCTTCATAGTGGGTCATTAATCTGTGGCAGCTAATAATGAGTGTTTGATGCAAGCTGGCATAACTAATTGAGACGCTGGATGCTGTCATCCAAACATCCAAATTATAATTTCTGTCCAGCCAGAGATGTAGCCCTGCCTCTCCCTTGCAGAGAGGGAAAATGAGGCAGAACAGGACCAAAGACATATTGCCATCTTTGGCTATTCCATCCTGTGGTTTGAATTGTTCCCTTGAAGTGAGTGCTGGCATTTAAGGGAGGTTTCAATCCAGGAGTAATTTGGGTTTCCAGAACTCAGTATCTTATAACTTGTAATCATCCTACATAGTGAAGCCTGCAGAGAATCAGAAAATGGTGCATTTAATTTTAGACCAAGTTTATCGAAGCACTGGGCTTTAAGAGAAACACTGTACTTTTGGGCAAACTCAGAACACTCAAGAAAGAGACATTTTATTGCAGGTGCTTTGCACACTACCTTTGTCAAGATCAAATATGATGAGAAAGGGGACAGCTAAACAGGGATTGACACTGCCACAGATTTTACAAGATGCTTGATCCCACTGTTCTAAGGAGCAGTTATCTTAAGATCTGATTCTTAAAATCAGTTATCTTTTCAGCAGGATGTATAAATAGAGCAGCAGAAGAACCAGCTAATGACTCACTGTTGCAAATTAAATGGAATTTGTTACGAATATGATTCATTGAAACTTTCCTAACAAATCAATTTGTTTCAATCACACTGTAATTCAATAATAATATTTAGCATTTGTGTGATGCTTTCAACAGCTCATGAACTTTCCAAGCATTAATTGTCTCTGTTTCACAATGATATTGTGAGCTGCTGAGTTGGGCTGTTCTCTCCTTTATAGGTGAGAACACTGACACCCAAAGATCTTAAGGAAATGTTTTAGCCTCTTGAAAGTGTTGAAATTGAAATTACTGTTTTACCATTTTGGTATTTATCCTCAGACATGGTGCACAGTGGCTTGGCGTCCTGAGCATCCATGATGGTTTTGTTCTGTCATGGTAGAGCTGGCATTTAAAAATCACCCCCTTCTGTTGCAGAGCTTGACATCCCCTCTTTGGAAGCTTTGCTCACCACTGTGGTGCTTATCCAATATGATTCTTCTTTGTGCCTTCCCCCATTTAAAGCCTGAGCTCTGGAAACCCAGTGTCTCTGTGTCTGCACTCAGGGACACTCTCCCTTGCTGCACCCCATGGACACATCCTGCTCTGGCCCTAACCTACCCCCTTTGCCCCCTCTTCAAAGACAAGTTCACACATTCCTTTGGCAGCTCACATCTGTCCAACTGCTGTGAAGTTCAGCTTGAGCTGCTCATCAAATGAATCCTACAGAACAATGAAGCCTTGCATGCCACAGACAAGCAGGCCAGAATAAGGGCTTAGCTTTCAGGTAGCCTATGCCTACAAAATGGACATGGATGTCATATAGGGACTTTTAAAAGCACAGAAGAAGAAAAGCTACCTAATGGTTACTCATTTCTACTTCAGAAATCTGAAAATGCCACAAGGGCTTCTCTAGGACCTATGAAACTTTGCTTTAAGCAAGAAGACATGAGGTGAGCTACTTCTGGATGTGAAGGCAGAATTGAGACAAGCTTTGTCCCACTCCCATCTCCCATGCTCACCTATGAGATGATGTATGAGAGGTGGCTACTGGAGTGCTGGTTGTGGACCCCTGTATCTGACAGCACCATATGAAGAGGAGCACATGAAGCTGCTTTTACACACCACTGTAGGAATCTGTCATCTGGGTTTCCATCTACTACTGTGCAGCACTGTAAGCCTAAAAGACCTGCAGTGCTCCAACTACCTTATCACAATTGAGCCCAATCTCATCTCTTCTTTGAAATCAGGATGTGGTCTTTCACAGAGCACACTATTAAATTATGGAACTCACAATGCTGCAGAGGCCAAAAGCAAAATCATCTCCAAGATCTGTTAAAAAAATTCATGGAAGAGATTGTCACCAGGGGCAACAATGATGTGGATAGGTTCTGTAGCTCAGGGACTCACTAAATTATAGACTTCCAGAAGCTGGATCTTGCTAGTGGGAAATGGTCTTTTGTGTATGCCCATTTACTTATTACATTCTTCAGGTGCTTGCTAGAGGTTGCTGTCACAGACAGAAAGCTGAGGCAGACACTCCTCAGGTCTGGCCTTGAACAGCCATTCTTGTGTTATGGTTTCCATAAGGATTTGGGTGGAATCCTGGCTAAAATGGGACTATGACTATAAGAAACCGATGGTCATGATGTCTGTGGAGTAGAGAAAGAAAAGCTGTAAGTGTGCAAATAATAATTTATGAATCATCATTCACTGTGTCACATGAGAGGACGAAAATCCGGGGGTTTGCTGCCTGGTTTGATTTTTTTTTTTTAAATAAATCCCTAGTCCCACCCCCCTAGTTTTCTGCCAATGCATAAGGTCATCTTCAGTCAATAAATAATAAATAAATAATTTGTGCTTCCCTACACAAATACCTGGAAGTACCAAAGGACTAAAACCCACATAGAAATTTTGATTACTGTGTTTAGCCCTTTACCCAGTATCTACCATTTCGAATTGCAGATGCATTGCTGGCTGCCCTTGGTTTCTTGTCTTCTTGCTCGCATCCACTGTGCTGAACACGGGATCACTTAGAGTAGAAAAATGTGTTTGGCTCCCTGCTTATGGCAAAACACTGAACTAATGTCTGGTGCTTCCCACTGAGACCTTTCACTGTAAACTTCACAGTCAAATAACTCACCTTGATGCCAATATTTGTCCCTGTTCCCTGATGCAATGCATAAATCATATTGCTGTTCCTTATCAGCTTGTAGCTCTTGCTTAATGGGCAGCTCTGCTGCTTCAGCAGGGAATTAGCTAGAACAACATTACAGTGATAAAGTAAGGAGAGCAAGCATCCATCAGCGGGTCAATTAGTAATGTTAAAAAGGAAGCTCTGAAATAACTCAAACAGTACAACGTTGGTTCTTGTGCACATGTTCAAAACTGTTGGTCAGTGAGTATGAAATGAGGGAAAGCAGAAATAATCAGGGATATGTTCTTTTTTAGATACATGCCAAAAACCTCCCTTTAATAACAGTATCTCTCATGGCCTTAGCAGCTTTTATCTCTAAACTCTTTAGATGATATCTGCAGTCACTTTCAGTGAAGCTGGATTTGAAGCCTACTCTCAGTTCTTATCAACCATGGACAAAGCTCGATGTGCCGACACCAAATAGGCAGAGCTTTGAGTTCAAACCCCCACCCCTAAGTCACTCCTCACACACTCACCAAAGAGAAGCCAGACTCCATTTCCACTCCTTGAAGCCAGCAAGAGGCTTCCCAGGCTGTGGGACTTAGCAGGGCTATGGCAGGGCAGCCAGGGACAGCTCTTTGCAGAGCTCCTGAGAGCCCATCGGGCCCTGGTGTGCTCAAACTGGCTGGAGTTCAAAGCTCGTGAAACAATGCCAGCTCCTACTTCACACAAATCCAGCTAGAGAGCTCTAAATATGCCTAAAATGGTGTTTTATAGTCGTTGATGAGGATTTCTCTAATATGGAACCTTCATCATTTTGTTAGAAGGATTCAGAGTGGCAATTTTAGTCCAAGGGTGCAGGTGACAGCACACTCTGTCAGTGCACATCGTGGTACTGGAAGGCAAGGGAATGGCCAGCCAAGAGCAGCAACATCCCCTGGAAATGCCCTGCCTACCCTGCAAAAAAGCCATGGATATTTCTGACATCAGTGAGGAGCTCAGCCTGTCTGTGCCAGCAGCTATGGGGAGGAGCAGATTGGTGACATTATTTTGGTTGCAATAACCTTCTGGGGAAAAGTAGGTGACTTACATAAATTTAAAACAAAGAAAATTAGCTGTCACATTGTCACCACAGAGGTACAGATAAGCGGGGAGCTCCCTAAACTTTATCCAGCCCCAAAATCATTGGAATTGCCCCTTGTTGAACAGCTACTTTCCACAACACTGTTCATTAATGTTTTAATTCAGAACTCTCTACACTCCCAGACCCTTTAAGTATATAAATGACCTGAAATTTAATTGCTAATTTAGTAGACTATAAGAATAAAATCAGGAGTTTAATTTCCAAGCTAGCCCATGGTTATTACTCATTGCATCATTAACACAGCATCAAGACTGACACAGCAATGCCATGTACATTCCCAAAACATCAAATGCACTTACATTTAAATGGTTGGAAACCAGGAAAGAATGAGTTATGGCAAAATCAATGCATACTCTGGAAACAAGCTAGATCCATGACTACTGTAAATTAGCATGGCTCCAGTGACCATGACAGAGTTACTCCAGTGTATGCCAGCTGAGGACCCGGTGTCTGTTTTTACATTTCTAGGCATCTGTATAAGATAAAAAAACCCTGAAACACTGTAGTCTCTAAATGTCTAGCAACTTTAAAATCAGATGAACCAAATTGTTCGTTATGTCATAGTGGCAATTACACTGAGTGGTTTGGGATGAGATCTTTGTCAACAAAAGTGAAAATGAGCAAACAAAACCATTGAGTGCTCCTATAAAGAGCTTCAGAAAAAAGAATACAGTATCTTTGTTGAAACATCAACTTTTGAAATACTTAAGAATTGTCAATATTTCTTCTAAAGAGATGGAGTCAAGCATCATAAGTCTACTAGAAAAAAATCAAACTGAAAACTAACCTGAGAAAATGTGGACAGGATCTCTGCAAATACAATGTGCAATATATATCACTGCTTGCTGCAGAAAAAAAGATTTAAAAGGCATTTATTTCTAAGAGGTTCAAGTAAAAATATATTCAACCAGACATTCTGGACACACAGGCAACAATTTTATTCATGTCTACCCAGTGAATTACTTGAGCAGGACTGTGAAGATCCAGATTATCCTCACAGACTGCCCCATGGCAGCAGGGCTATCGTGACCACCAACCTTGCAGGTACAGCAGTGTATGTACTACCAGCACCAACCACCAGTCCTTGAGGAGATGCAAACCAGTCCTCTCAGAAGATGAGGGAGCTCATCAAAAATCTGCTAATTCCTGCATGTTCAAAAATGCCTTAGCATTATCTGATATTTTTAATTCATTTTCTTAATAAAATTGCAGATGGTTTGCTGCAGCACAGAGCTTGAGGAATGTTCCCCAACAAAGCCAGGAGGAAATGATAGGGAAACCATACTTTCTTCCTTGTTTTGAATTTATGCATTCATTTTATTGCAAAATTTCCTGCTATGGTTTCAGAGTTGCCCTTTGAGTGGCAGTTTTTGGTCCTATCAGCATTTTGATCTCCCTGTTTTCCTTTTGTCTCTGCTGAGCCCAGCACTTTAAAGTCAAGGGCCAGCTTTGGGCAGAGGCTGTGAGGATGGAGAAGAGGCTGGGGAGAGCCCTGGGAACCCTGAGGAGCTGGGCTCATGGGCCTTTGTAAGGGCTCTTTTCACTCCTAGCTTGCTCTGGGACAAGCTAGGCAACTCCTAGTTATCAAAGATATGATCAAGAAATTGTCCTTTCTCATTCTACAGCCTCTCATTTTCTTTTTTCCCCCTTTCATTTAAATCGCTGTTTTCTGCAGTTTCCTTTTGGTATGTCTTTAATCTTAATTTTAAATGCCAGCTTTTTTTCTTCTTCTTTTTTCCCCTGTAACTCCTCACTTTATAGCCTTCCCAAGTCAGTAGCAGCCTAAATGTAATGAATTCCTGAAGGTCAGATGAGCGTTTGGAGACCCATAGTTTGTGATGCAAAGCGAGGACTGGGGAATAGCTTCCATGCTACCCCTGCCACTGCAGTTGGCAGCAATCAGCAAACATCTAATCAATGGGAACAGTAGCACATTCATGGGCAAAAGATATTATCTTGGCATATAAATAATGAAAGCCTCTAAAGTACTCCCAGATGTTGGAAACAAGATTCCTTCTGGGCATGTGAAGAATTTGCTTAGAGGAAAACAGAGCAGCCACACAGAAGTAGAGGGCTGTTTCAGCCTGATGAAGCTCTGTTTATGAGAAAGCACTGCTAAAAAAAAAAAAAAGAAAATAAATACCTATATGGCTTGAATCAGCCAAAGCTGACCTCTCATCTGCCAGATACCTGTAAAGCAGACAATTGGTTTTATCTGGGGTAGATCTGCTAGATTGTCTTTCAAACAAAAGAGGCCCTGCTTTCTTAATATTGCCAAATATTCAGTTTACAATCAGGTTTGCAATATGTCCTGGAATCCAGGCTTCCCTGAGAAAAATGAGCTTTTTGATCTTTTATAATGACAACTTATTCCATGAGATAAGGCTACAAGAAAAGGAGAAAGAACAATTAAAACTAATTATTTCTCATGAGAAAAAGCTTTAATTCACAGTTGAAGCAAGTAAAAATTTTAAACTCTAATAACTAATGCTCTGACTTTTTAAAGAAAGTCAGAATTCACAGAACATTTGCAGAGTTGTAGCAAGTTTCCCTAGCCTTTTGGCTACCAAGGTATAGTTATTTACACAGCTCTCTTTCTTCCTTTCTAGGGACACTGGCCTTGCTGACCCAGTACAGCTGCTCACTGGAGTACATTACTCATGGCAGAATGGACCAACAGCCTCTGCATGGTCTGACCACAAGTGATCCTTGCAAACACAATCCCTGTGTTGCCAGCCAAGTTAACAGAACTTATTTAATCTGAAAATGTGGAAATTGTTTTCAGTGAAAACTCAGCTTAAGGTATCAGCAAGAAAAAATGAACTATTGTTTAACTTTGTTGTACAACATGAAAATAAAAACCAGCCAGGAATGTCTCTCCAGGCCTAATGGACAGAGCCTGCCTCAAAGACCTTACGAAATAAATGATCATTTTACCAAGACCTGCTCAATATCACATGCCAGGATGGGCACAATCCACAAGCAATGTGATTTAGCTTTAAAAGTCTCTTCATGTTTATCTCTCAACAAAACCACCATAATCTTCAGAAATATAGTGGTAGGGGTTTGCTAAAGCAAAACCTTTGTTTCTATAAACTAAAATGTTGCTATACAGCACTGAATATGTAAAGTTGTTGATTTTTGTCAGTGTCTTTCCATCCTGGAGGACAATGGAACAATGAGAGCTGCCTCTTTTTCTCCCAAAACCACGGAGGAAGGGTTCATCTGGCAGATGAAATACAGAACTGCAACAGAAAACAAGCTCACAGAGCAATGAGTGTGGCAAGGGGCAGGACTCAAACTGGCAAAGTGCAGTGCCTAACATGGTGGGGACCTGATGGACACCAGGTCTCTGGGCACTGTTACCACAATGAACATGATCCTAATGCCACATTTGAGAGAGCTGACTGGAGTCTTTGCAGAGGCCACTGTGGTTCTTGCACTTCCAGTAGTTGGGATGTTACACGGCACACCCTCACCCAGAGACTGTGATCAGACCCTGCAGGGATGCGTGCACATCCTTTAGCTCTTCTGGAAACTTCAGTGCCTCCAGCAAGGCAAACCCTGCATTTTGAAAGATTTTTCTGGACTGGGGTTTCATTTGGAATGGCAACTCCATATTGTCACCTCCTGGTGTCAATCTCTCATACATTTCATAGTAACTAAGGAATCATCAGTAACCACCAAATCTTTGCTTTCTCCCAAGCAGCAGACACATAAAGTAACAGAAAAAATACAATTCTGTCAAATATAAATAAATCCCAAAAATCCAGGCTATTGTGAACAGATGGCTCTGTTCACAGGGCTAATTTCTATGGTAACCTCTGGTAGTGCCTTCCTGTAGGGCTCTGGGCAAATTACTTAAACCTCTTTGTCCTTGTTTTTTTGACTTCCATAGTCACAATACTTGTCTCATAAAAGAGACATGTGCTCTAAACAGTATTTAGAAAGTGCCAGGAGGCCCTCTGAAGGAACATAATTGTGAATTAATGAGTGTATTGTCAGCACCTCCTTCAAAATTCTCTGGATCTAAGTCAAGCTTTATATACTCCATCACAGGACCCTCAATGCATGCTTGCCCCATGGAAGAAATGACTGTCATCAGTACACTGCCAATTATTTGACATGCAGAAGAATAAATACTAGGTAATGGTGCAATTCTTGGGAATGTGTCACAAGCATATTTCCTTTGCTGGAATAATCTGTAGGTGGCAAGAAGGCCTCAAAAATAGTTCAAAGGCACTCAGGAACAAGACTTGGAGTTGTGGTTTGTATTTTTCCCAGCCTGAACTCCCATGACCTGGAGTGCAGAGGACAACCTCTGACAGCAACCCGTGGAGTGCCCCGGCCCTGAGGTCACTCACAGCAGACGTGAGGGGATTAGATACTGCCTCTGTTTGTGCTTCAGCCTCCACTGGCACACCTGGGGCTCCTCTCTGCCTTTGGGGTGCACAGCAAAGCCCTACCCTTGCCATACATCAGTCTGGGTTTGGGGCTTGCCTTAACTATCCTTGTTGCTGTGGAGAAGAAGAGGGGGGATTTGTGCTTCCTTCCCAAGGGGCTTCAATCCTGGCAACAGGACCCCCTGGCCAGCCTGGCAAGCTGATGAAATATTCCCCAATTCCTTGTCTAATGCTGAAACAACAGCACTTCACTACCACATGGAAAAACAACAATAACAACAGCAAAATAACAAATTAAAAAAACTCAGCAGATTGATTTAGCTGTATCAGCCAGTAATTTATTCATTAGAGAAACTGCTATAAGCCATACTGCAAAGGAACTTTTGGCTTAGGTAGGAGAATTTCATTGTTCAGCTGTACTAGAAGTCCTTTTCCCACACCTGTGAGTACACAGACATTTTGTGCAGCTGGGGACATGTTATGGATCTGAACTGAAAGGACACCAGAGCTGTGGTTCTGAACATAGTTTTGACATAAAAATTGGTCATTTTGAAGGAATTTTCTCTGAAGAGACTGTTCTGTCTGTCTCTGCCCCCCACCCAGCACATTGTGCTTCTAAGGAGAAGATACGGGTGAAGCCATTTCAGAAAAAAAGCCCTGACTTTTGTGTACTTCCATTTCTTTTATATTGCTGGATAATTTGATGTGACACATGGAAAAAAAATATAGTGTTTTATCAGCTCTGTGTTCAAGCAGGTGGTGCTGTATTTTGTATAAAGGACAGTGCTTAATTTAAGATTTCTACCGTAGCAGCAATTCTAAATGACAGCATTTGTATTAAAAGAGCTGCTCTTCCCAGCAGCAGTGTAATAAAAATACTGAAACAGTAGTGATATTATTATAGATCTGCTCCAGTAACAAAAGTTCTACTGTAAGAAAATCTCTGATTTAGAAAAATTCTTGCCGCCTTTTGTCAGTGATAAATGTCCCCTTGGTTTCCATACCGGCGCAGTTTAATCCTCATGATTTGAAGAGCTCACAGGAAAGCAGCTGTGTACAGTAAAAGTCCAACACATTGTAAAAGCTTCAGTGAGAGCAAAGGTGACAAAATGGGTCTAGGAGCAGCATTCAGGATGACAACAGTTCAGGGAAAGCAGCTGGGAGCCAGGATGTGCTCTCCAAAAGCCCTTTGTGTGTGGGCACATTTGTGTGGGTGTATATGTGTGTGTGTGTGTATGTTTCGGTGTGTGTGTGTGTCTGTGCGTGTCTGTGTGTCTGTGTGTGTGTGTCTGTGTGTGTGTGTCTGTGTGTGTGTGTCTGTGTGTGTGTCTGTGTGTCCAGCGGCAGGAGGGACATCCTCCCACTTCTCCCCGAGCCCCCAGGCAGAGGATGCAGTGCCCCTCTGCAGGGCGGGTCCCTTTTGCCCAGGGGAAGAGTTTAATTCACTGCTTGCATGAATCAGAGGTGCACAAACATTCTATTAGCCTGCCCCTGAAGACAACAGCTTTCCCATCACCGGTGATTCAGCAGTAAGGACTGGTGTGGCTTCATCCCTTCTCCTCCCATCCACTCCACCCCGCCAGTGGCAGGGTCAGGGATGGGGCTGATATTGACTTCTCTCCAGTTAGATGGCTTGAGAGGTTCTCTGCCCACAGGCTGCAGGGAAATGCATTTCAGAAAACCATCCAAGATGGGAAATGACTGACCTCTGTCCCATTCCATCGATGGTAACATGCTCAGTGCAATCAGAAGCCACAGCAAAGTCATTCGTGCTCTGCTGTGTGTTGCAATACGACTTAGAGTGGTCCAACCAAAGCGACTCTGTGAGTCCAAGCACGTTTCTGGTGGGCTGGACGAGGGGCTGGGAAAGGCATTCTGTGCCAAAGTTCATTCATCCTTTCTCCTTGTAGTGCATCTAAGTGATTTTTTAATTACACTAATGTTTTTCTCTCATGACATTGCCTCACAGGTCACCTTGCTCTCCAATTACTGCTCATGTAAGGAAGTGCTTCTTGACACTGCCCTCAATTTTTTTCACATTATTTCCACTTGTACTTAGCTGTGATGGAATGAAAGTACGATCTACAGCTGAAATTAATTTAGAATTCTTTCAAGAAAACCCATTTCTCTCTATTTTTAACTTTTTTTTCATTTTGATCCCTATATTACCCTCACAAGCTTCATGTCTCTGTTTTCAAATTACCATTCCCAATTATTTCCTGAATCTGTCTGGTGCCACAGTATTTTCCCTATAATATGGTGACCAGGAATTGATGAGTAAATTGTTTCATCTTCCTCTGACGATATTTTGAGCACCAGTCTGTACAGGAAACAGTCTTTCTTTTGAATTAAATGCTGCTGGTGGCCTACCTGAGATCTTCTGTGGCTGAGAGCTAAGTTTAGACACACACTGCAGCGTGGTGAGGAGAAAATTTAAACAATGGCTGCATGACCAGACTCAGAAGTGGGTGCAGGACACCACAGGTCACTCAGCTCTTCTCATCTGTCACCTTGCTCAGTGTGCACCTGAGAGGGACTTCACGGGGGTAAGAACCAAAATGAATTATGCAGAATTTATCCCCATGGATATTTCATACCTGGCCTATCCCAGAAATTTTATGTTCTGTATTCCCTGGTCACCCCAGAGTCCATGTGGGAAGGCAGCTCTGAAGGATATGAGGGTCAGGGCAGGCTGCAGAAGTGGTTGCCATACATGGATATGATTTTGACCCTTCCTTTCCACACCTCAGGGACAAGAGGATAGGGAGGAAGGAGCAGGACTCTCCATCTCATCTCAGGCCACCTGTGGTTCCTCTCAGAAGGGCAGTCTGATGGGTCAATTCATCAAATGGCATCCCAAGGAGCTCCCTTATCCTCTGGCTGACTCCTGAGCTGCAGAGCAGGTTAGGCTTGCTTTGGCATGGAGGAAAATTGGCCAGCACTAATTAAAAGTGAGTGTCAGCTCACACAGAAGCTCCACATTATTAGTTTAAATGAAAATACTTTCCATGGACAGCCTTGCATGCCGTAGCACAAACTACTGCATGCAATTAGCTTGCAGAAAAGCCCGTGACATGCCAAAGGAAATATCAGACAGGAAAACAGCAGCGTCCGTGCCCTTCCTCCATAGGAAGAGGTGTGTCCCACGAACCAGGCTGCCTTTCTGCTGACACAGGAATTGCATGCACAAGCTGGGAAGGCTCTGAGCCCAGGTCAGCCTAGAAATACACAATGCATCTAAGCAATCCTGGCTCACCACTTGGAATCTCTCTTCTTGCTGAAAACCTGAAATCACAGCCTTCTTGTTATAAATGGCCCAGCTCCTTCCCAGGTGAATAGCCAAGTTCACTGGTAGTCAATCAGGTGTCCTCAAGGTCAGGTTAGCTTTGTCCATGTCATTTCTGATGCATGTTTTTCTGAGCTGCTTGTAAGTATCTTCCACATTACAGACTGCATCCCATGCCCAGACAATCCTCTCCCACACCTAGAGCAGCCCTGCTATAACAAACTGCTTTCTAATACCTAGATTAAACTGTCCTTGCTGCAATTTAAAACCATTTCTTCTTGTTCTACCTGCCATGGCAGTGGATCACAGTGGTTTTTTTTCCCCAGCTTTTCAGCACAAGTCATGTTTTCAGGACCATTGATTATTAAGACTGTCCTCTTTCTCCATTTTTTCACATCTTTCTTGAAGTGCCATGCTCAAACCTGGACATAGTATTTCTTTAGTACTGAGGAGAAATGAATTTTGCATTTATTACACCTAATCTAATTGATTGCCCATGTTTTAATTTGGGGAAATGCCTCATTTATTATTTTTTTAAACCTTGGGCTGGATAACACTGCTAGAAAGAGTACAAGAGTCTGTGAAGAAGAGGCAAGACCTGGGAAGAACAAAACCTTATCCCATCCACCCATTACCATGCATCTTCTGCAAAAATCAGCTTCCACCCCCAACTTACTGAGCACAAAGGCTGCTCCTTCCTGCAGGGACAATTAGTCATGCCAAGGCAATAGGAGCAAGTCATAGTTTGAGAGAATTTATCTAAAGCAAATAGATGCTGTGAGGCCTAAATAAGTAGTATTTGACCCACACTGCTGCCTGTGCTGTACAAGGGATGTACTGTGTAGTTATTGTGTCTGTAGCCTCCCCACATGATATATAAGCACCCAGAAATGGTAGCAAATGGACGTGTATGAACCCATGGACCTCCCATCCAGCCAAAGCCTGCCTCCAAGATCATCTCTAGGTGGAGAGAGCCCTCAGAGAGAAGGCAAATGTCAATTCCAGTTCTGTGCTAGGCTCTTATGTGCATGTTCTCATCCCAACATACTGTATCCTTCCTAAACATCTTGATGTCAGAAGATATTTCTCCTCCAGTTCACAGACTATTGACTGCCAGTTTATGTGTGTCTGAACAGAGATGTATCTGACTCTGTGTGTGCCCAGAAAACTTCACTACTTCGATATCACACTATTGCCCAGTCTCATGGTACATGCAACAACACGAGTGTTGACCTTCTTAGGTGGAACACATTACAGGCGACACATACCAAATGCCTAGCCATTCTTAAATCATGAAGCAGACCCCCAGGATTTTCTCTTAACTGCATACAAATCCAAATAAAAATAAATCCATGATGCTTTAAAAATAAAACAAAAAAAAACCCAACAACAACAAAAAAACCCCAACCAAAACAGCCCCTTCACCTCCCAAAAAAACAAAGAAAAAAACCCCAAAAAACCAAACCACCAAAAGCCAACCAGACAAAACAGTGAAGACAATAGATTTCAGGTCTTTATGTCCTTTTTCTCTGTTTTACATGCCAGTACAATCTGGGGAGATAGTCTACAGCAATTAATAAGGGCATTGGAACAGCTGTTTTATAGCAGTGGAGGGTTTATGAGTGCTTGTGCAGAGCACTGCAGATAAAATGAATATGGCACTTGCAGATTATCCCCATAGCTGGTTAGAGCAAGGTGACCCACGCAGGTTACCATGATCAATGTAGAAGCCTTATGGCAAAGTTATGTATGTACAGCAGCTCCCACATAAAACAAATTCTTCCCAAGTTGCCCATGTAATTCAGCTGCCTTTAATTCTAAATTGCCGCTTTTGTGAACAAAATGGAACAGCATTTCTGTGGGTAGTGGATGTTTTTCTGCTTTTCATCACAAATAAAACAACAGGCCACCATTTTTGCTGAGTGAGCTGTTTCCTTGCATAGCCAAGTCTCTGTGTTTTCATTGGCAGGGCTACGTTGCAGATTTTAGGAGCCACAAGGAGCAAACCATGCTTTAGACTCTGTAACATAAGCGTTAAATAGTTCAGTGCCGAAACACACTGTGGGTGCAACTAGATGCCTTTGCCATGCCCCAAAAAAGTAAACACAGATCTTGGCTGCTCCCCTAAGCCCATGAGCAAGCCTGCACAGATTGGGGTTATTCATGTGGGGCAGCCCTGGAGCACGAGCCAAGCCAGGAGCAATTCAGGGTCTCGCACAAACTCGGCAGGGCAGAAGATGGGTCAGCCCTGCTCCACACCCTCTCAACAGCAGCATCAGCAGTGGCTTGTGGCCTCATTTCCCAGCCTGAGGCAGGGCTCTTCTTGGCTGGACTGGTGCAAACCCTCATCCTGGTGCAGAGCACAGCTCCTGGAGTTGCACTGACGACACAGGAAGTTTGCAGTGATGTGTAGCAGTGGCACCTGCAAAATCAAATGTATTATGTAGCGCACTGTGGATGTCCTTGCTATCACTCAGTCAACCTTCTGTGTTTACTTGCAGGCACCTCGCATGGTTTGATGAATTTGTTTCTTAGCCTGTTTCACAGGCAGCTCAGATGGGAATTATAAAAATTTCCTGAAATGTGCTTGTTCAGAGACAATATTTCATGAGCTTTAAATTACTGCCACTGAGATCAGAGTTGCTTGTAATCTCAAAATGTAAATTCATGTTTTGAGGATTCTCAGGTTCTTGTGTTCCTGAAAGAGGCCTGTTTTCCAGAGGTTTGAACTTTCTCCTACCCAAAAGTAGCCCTGATGCTGCTTGGTAATCAAAAGTTTTCAGGCATCTTAAACTATTTTAGCTGCAATATTGATTTTTCTGGGAAGGCATCTACAAGGATTTTCCCTCAACTCCCCTCCCCCATACAGGCACTGCCTTCTCTTTTTTGTATGCTTCGTTTCAGAATGAAGCATTCAACAAATGTTTTAGGTGTGTTGTCATAGTTATTCTTATCTCCTTCCTCAGCAGAGGGAAATCACATATAAACATTTCCAGCCTCACTCCCCTTTGCTTAGATTAACAAAGTGACCAGTACGTCACTGCTCTCGGTGATAAGCTTTGCTGCAGTTCAGGGCAGAGTAAAACACTCCTTCCATGAGAGCATTATCAGAGCTAGAGCCTGGTGGTGTATTACACAGTTTCTTTGTCTGACTTGTAATGCTGTTTCGACATGAGTCAGTTTCTGGCACTGAGTCACCTACAAGCACTGGAGACTCCTACCAGAAAACCCCACATATATTTTGCTTAACACTGAAGCTATGCCATTGGCTCTTGGGATTTTGTCCCCAGCCTTGCATGGCCTGGGTGGTTTCAGATTTTTTTGAAAGATACAGTTATCCCAATTTCTTTTCTTTGGAGCTTGTGACATTTCACCATTTCTTCTGTCATTGGTGTTCAGCTCTTCAGCCTGTTATCCACATCACCAGCCTAGAGCAACTTTTGACTTATGTTCAGGAATTCATTGGATGCTTCCCCTTTTGTGTCATCCCCATATTTGCATCTTTATCTCCTTGCACATTCCATGGCCATCCCCTCATTGAGCCAGGCAGCAGTTTGGCCCTTGGGAATACCTAGCAGTTGCTGGGCAGCCATAAGGGAAGTGGGACACGTGTGAATCTCATAGAAGCTGCTGGCTGTACTCCTGCTCAGCCTGTAGAGTCATTCATTATCCTTTTCCTCATGTTTCTAAAAAACGCATTTGAATAGTGCCAGGTATTCCTCATGACTGTTCAATTTCCTGAGCATGGGTGCCCAGGTGTGTTTCCACAGCACCCACTTCCCCAAGTGGGGATATCTCCCCATACATTCAGTATCCCAGCCTCATTCTCACAAAACCTCTTTGAAGAATTAACCTTTCCCCACCCTCACCTGAGACCCCCAGTGTGAACCATAGGTGCTGAGCCCAGGCCAGGTCAGAATTATCCCACAGAGCAGGGACAAAGCCCATGGCTCCCACCATGTCCAAGTATGAGCAACAGCCTGCAGAAGCCCAGGGATTGGCATCATCATGGTGAAGATGGTGTGAAAAGGTTATCTCACATCTTATGGCCACTACCATCTGGCACGGATGCACACGTAGGAGATTAAACATGTAAAACCCAGCAGCAACAGCAGCAAGAATAACCATTTCCATAATAGTTCTCTTTTTTTTTTTTTTTTTAAAGGAAAATACATTGGCCGTCTAATTTGGATTCATAAAGGAAACCTATTAATGAAAGGCTTCAAAGAACTGTCTCAGAACTTTTAATCAGTAGTTGCGTTTTAGCATGGAAAGAAAAAGCAGAGGGGGCTGGGTGGTGGGCTGTTTTGTTGTTGTTGGTTTTGTAGTTTTTCGTTTAAAGCATCAGACCATTTGAAAGCAGGCTGGGTGAGGGAGCCCAGCGGGGAGCCTCTTCTCGCCCACCTGGAGAAGAGGCCCCCTGAATGCTTGTTTTCATTAGCATGGGCCTCTCTGGCTCTTCAAAACCCTTTCCACCCGTTGCCAAGGCAACCCGGAGCCGTATTGCGGCACATGGGTGTTGTGCATCAACTGGTGTGTTGCACTTAACTGAAATAAATAACCAAATAAACATGGAAAATGGCCAGGGGCCAAATAAGGGCACTGTCTTTTATCATGGACATCTAACATTTATAGGGATTTCAAACACTCTACTAGGCGTATCGGCAGAAAGGTAGTTGATCAAAAAAGGAAAATGCATGTGCACGCACAGACAGTTCGTTTCATCGTTTCATTTTAATGGGTCTTCTGCCCTGAATAAGGTGAAAGGATTCAGGTCTAGAGCGTGCAGTCCCACTTGTGAGCCCTCAGTCACATTTTCATGCCATTTGATGGCTCTCAGCTGGGCCCAGCCCTTCCGCAGAGCTTGGCTCCTACTTCAGCATCACCATCACCATCAGCAGCTGTTTTCACATCAGGCCCAGACACACATAGGCTACAGGAGGAGCTTCTGAGCACTGCAAAGACAACCTCCACAGCAGGGGCTGTGAGTGTGGCTTTCAGGATCCAGCTGCTCCTGGACCCCCACCTGAGTCATTTATACCGCAGTGTTACCCACCACAGCTGTGGGTATGTGAGTGAAAACCACGGGCTTTGGTTTCCAACCACAGCCATGGGTATGTGAGTAAAAACCATGGGCTTTGGTTTCCAACCAACCTTGTGGGGAAAGAGGGTGCCTGGGGAGACACCACAGACTGCATTTGTGATGGAGGATCAGCCCCCCAAGTCATGCTTTATGGGGTGTGAGGGGAGTGGTTTCCACCACTACCTGCACAAGGTCCCTGGCACTGAGGGGTAACAGCTGCAAAATCCCTTCAGAATATCCCAGAGCAGCCAAGGAAAAACCACGTCCCTGGGAATATCTGTAGCTAGTCCTGCGGAGTATGGCTGCAAAAATAGTTTTCATTTAGACTCAGGAAGGGAGGTGCTGGCTGCAATTTTTCTCAGGGGAACAGGGAAGGGAGTGGGGTGGGAAGTTCTGCAAGGAACAGCATCCATTGCCCAGAACTATGCTGTACCATGCCGTACTGTGCTGTGCCATGCTGTGCTAGCAGCTGTCAGAGGAGGAGCTGGCAGCAGGAGCTTCACAGAGGCAAGACAGTGAGCTATGTGCAGATCCTACATACTAGAAAGTGCAAGTGTGAGTCAGGGAAGCAGCAGGGAGGAGACATGAGGGTTGCCATTCCTCAGAGGGGGCCGGAGTAGACTCCAGTAGTCTCCCATTGGAAGAAGAACAATGTAGCTGATCAAGGTGTCTGAGAGGCGAACTGCAGCCTCTGTGGGCACTAATTGAATGATTTCTGAACATGATCCTGGTGGCTGAATGTAAACCCAGAGCCAGATGCATGTCCAGAGTTCTGTCTTTAGCTAACACCTTCTGCCTCACGGTTCTGGAACAGAACAGAGAACATCGTATGATGCCACATCAGCCACTTTCCTTCTTCTTGTTTCACCTTGGAAGCCCTGCTTGCAGCTTCTCCAGGGTAAGCCCCTCTTTGCCAGCACACAGCCCCTTCAACAGGACCCAAATACCTGTGGTTGCCCTCTTTCCTGAGCACCCTCTGTCCTTTTGCTCCCTTGGAAGACTTACAGAGCCAAATGCAGTGTGAAGGTGTTTGTCCCACGTGGGACTGGCATTTTAAGCTTGTGCCCAGACCATACTATCTGACTGAGGAAATTTTGATTCTGTGTGTGTGTCTGATATTTGCCCAACAGCTATGGTGTCCCGGGGTGTCACCCCTCAGCACTTCCCATGCATCCTGTGGTGGATAGCAAGGTACCTCAAAGGGCTTCCTGCAGCCCCGCATCCCTCAGTGCAGCCCATGGTTTTCCCTGCTGCTCTTGCAGCTCCCCTGGCATGCAACAGCATGGCAGCTCTGTTATTTTAAGCTCCCAAATATTATTACAACACAGATCTTCCAGATGCAAGGATTCAAAAGTATTATGGTACAGAATGTAAGGACATGGATGTACTTGGATGTCTGTGCTTTCTCATGCATGCATAGACAGGTGTGTATGCACTTTATATGTTGCACTTAATATTTTTCTGTTCAACAGATACAGATGTATTTCTATCTGTTTTACATATTAATGCTCAGTACATAAAATACATTTAAAATGTATATGTACCTATCAGACATACAAAACATGCCAGTATATGTTAAAGGCTAAGTTTTCAGATTACTTGATTCTAGTTTATATTTTCATTTAATTTTGCTTCTTAAGTGAACTGCAATCTGTTTATTTAGGACTTTCAAATATGTATCTATATATAACTATGATTGCTGAAATAAATGTAAAGATCATTTAAAAATGCATCACAATGCATCTCAGTGCAAGCGGTTTAACTCTCACAGTCAAAAATACACAAATGGAAATGATGATCAATCATGGGTGTACTGCAAAAAAATATTTACTTATACAGCTATGAGAAACTGTCTTGGTGTTCAGATGCACCTGAATCTGACCCTGGCAAATGCATCTCATGTAAGCCAAAGACTGAAAAATGCTTTTCCAATGGGGACTCTGACATTTTTACAAAACTCTCATCACATTTAAAACCTAAGCCCTCAGAAACAGAAGGAGCACAAGGAAAGTGCTGTGGGAGGAGCTACAGCATCCACCCTACTTGGTGTCCATTTTGGGTTTGGTTTTGGTATCACCTGAATTAGTTCAAAACTGTGTTAGGAAAAATAGGGAAAACCTCCCTCTGACATGTATGATAAGACCATTTGGGATTGACACCACAGCCACACATTTGTGGTACACTTCTGGTGTAGTGCCCATTACTGAGTGGAAAAGTTGTGTCGTAGCCTCCCATGTACCCTGATTTTCAGGATTTGGCACTGATTTGCTGAGGGCTTCCCAGCTCATGCCTGAGGACAGGGAGCAGCCTGTGTATTCTGAAAGGTAGGAATGTAGACCTGACCCCACAAAGGAAGAAGTTTGGGTCACAGCAGTCCCACAGCAGCAGAGAATTAAACCCTACAGACGTTGTTAAAAACAAAAGACTAAAACTTCTGAGCTGCCACAAGAAACAGGACTGCCCAGATCCTCAAATGGTGAAAACTGTCACAAAATCCATTAACTTCACCAGAGTTTCACTGATCTGCACCAGCTGGGGACATGGTACAGTGGAAGGGAATAGACTTATAATATATGTAATGGGGTACACCTCACCCTCTTCCCCAGCTAACATCTATCAGGTGCAGTAAGGCTGTGGTGATACACATTAGAGGATGTCCAGCATGATCTATGGAGTAGTTTAAATTGCATCAGACTTAAGGTGGCCTCTCACATTGCTCTCAATGGGGAAACTCAATAATTCTGAGCTGCTGTGGCTCTGAAAAATTGTGCCCATAAATCTCTTTCTCATATGCTCATCGTGTATCCAAGGATGATCATGGCACAGCTGCATTGAATATGCATCCTACAAAGTGTGTGTGGTTCAAAGAAGCAGACTTTGTTTTTTACACACGGTAGAGAAGCATTTCAGTTCACCTTTAAGGAATAAGCTCCATCTCACCAATCTGTTTTTCTGGTAGTACACATGCTAGGAAGGAAAAGGCATCTGGGTCTGCTCTGAGGAAAAGCAATCTCCTCTTGGTGATCTCAGGTCCTGGAGCCTGAGAGCACCAATTCTTTCCCAGGTGAGACACAGCCCAGTTCAGCAGCGAGGAAGAGCAGCAGTCCTATGTGCCACTTCAGCCCTGTCTAAACTCGAGTGCGGGAACAGGCAGGGGGAAGAGGAGGAAACCATATGTCAGCTGTCTGTGAAAGTATCAAATTAAGCTGATAAGTAATCTTTGCTCCGTGAGGAGTGTGCTGTTGGTCTAATTAAGCCTCATTTTGAGATTAGGCACGAGTGAGGAATTGCAGGGCTTGGCAGTTTATTTGCTGATTGCTCCCTGGTTGTGTTTTCCAGGCATTTTATAGGAGGTAGGATGAGTATTCTCCATTTCACAAGGCTGAGGTAGTATTTGCCTGGAATGGGAAAATTAACCTCAAAATCCAGTTAATCTCAATTAGAAGGGGAAAAAAATCCATCAAAAAGCCAAACCCACCAAAACAAATCCAAACCACAGCCTTTGTGGCTCTGAGGAGGGTCCAAGGGGTAAAAAATAGCTTTCCGTGATTTCAGCAAGCCATGGTTGCAGTCCTGCTTTCCTCACCCTGTGATGAAATCAATAACAAGTCTAAGGATTAGGACACTCTGACCAGCAATGTGCTTAAATACCCAAACATCCAAACAATCCCTTTGAATTCAATGGCCGCACTCATGGAGTTAAAAATAAGCATGCCATCAAGTGCCTTCATCAGATCAAGGTCTAATTATTTACTCCATGTGAGCAGTTCCAGAGGAACTCCTGTCTTTGCTGTTGGGGTTGCTAAACTTAAGAAAAATAGCCTACAATTCCAATTTATGTAGTGGCAAAATGAAGTTCTCTTAAAATCTTTTTGTGCCATAAAACCCATGTCAAACAGATTAAAATAAAACGGCAAAGACAAATTTCCTAGAAGAAAATAAATCTTCTATAGACAAAGAAATTTTGACAGAGACCTTATGGATGATTTCAAGTGATATTTTTAGGCAAGTCTTGTCTTTTGGGGACTTTAATTTACAATGTTTTTGAAAGTCTGTTGCTACTTCTGGATGGATTTGATATGGTGTGTCAATAAGGGGGAAGTAAAAATGAATACAAAATGAAATGCGGAGTCTCCACATTAGTTTCTGAATATTGCTTCTGTCATTTCAGGACAATTTGTCCCCATGTATCAAGTTCTCCAAAGCCTCCTGCTGCATATTATGTCCCTAATTATTTAAAGCAGCTTTAAGGAAAACACTTTTGTACCCCCTGTTGCATCTGGTCACCTCTGGCCCAAACTGGCAATCACAGCTGTAAAAAATCTCATCTAAACAAGTGTGTTAAAGTGCTTCTTTGAGTGTTTAGATCAAGATTCCTGAGTTTGACTGTTTTCCAATATCTTTTGTAGCCTGTGAAATCTGGGGTGAAAGCCTCAGAAGGAGGTTCCGAGGAACCTTCAGCAGAACCTCAGAGGAAGCATCAAGCTCCTCCAAGAACCCCAGTACCACTTGCCTCTGATTGAATTGGAAATGCTGTAAGGACAGGGTCTTACCTAATGAGCAGTGCTTTCAGTAACAGCCCCAAGCATGTGCTTGAAAGGGAAGGGTGGAGGCAAGAGTGAAATATCCTTAAGAGTTAATGAAATCTTTCCTTTAAGTGACTTATGTTTGGTTCTTTCTTGGCTGGAGGCTTCCAACCAAGGCCAGTTTGTCCTATCCTCACATGCCAGGGCCAGCATTCACCTCACAGCACATCAGGCACTTGCTTTGCAGCAGCTGGGGTGAAACACAGGCTCTCCTGAGGGTGATTCACATCACAGGTGGGCTGAGGTGCCCTCGGGATGTGCCTGCCTTGTCTATAATGGGAACCAAGGGCTGCCAGCACTCCAAACTTAGCCACCTCAGCTACATGCCTACAGCACAATTGGATGAATCTGGGCTTATACATATACTTTCCTCCCTTCAGGTAAAATTTCACTTTGCATTGACCTTCTGCACTGTTCCTCTCTCAAAAGCAATCTCCAGGGCAGCATCAGGGCTCGCAGAGCAAACAGACACCACGTTGACCCTGCAGACTTTTGCCATTCATGCCCCTCCCTTGGGGGTTTCAGGGGTGTTTCAGGGTTTGCATCCTTTCCTTGAGATGCTGGCACTATTAATATTCCTGATCATAAACTCCAGAGAAACACAAACAAAGCTCCCACACTCCGAGAATAGCTCCAGTGCTAAATATAGGGGATTTTTATGAATCTATTTGCCACTTCCATTAGTCAGGGCAGAAATACATCATTGTAAGACGCCTAAGCATTTTGTCATTGCTCACTGGCTGTATCAAAACCTAGTCTAAGCAGTCATCACTGTATTTCTGATTAATATTATAACAACCACTGGCTAATCACAGAGTCAGCAGTGCAAACTGCTGTAATCGTTATCTTTCTGGCTAAGCAACCTCCCCATTATTAGTTGTATACTGCAGATTTTGGCACGTGGGGGGTTCTTTTTTCTTCTAATGTTAAATGTGAGATTTTATCCTCAAAGGAGTGATTATCTCTGAGCAAAATTGGCAAGGTTAAACACTATCTATAAAAAAACATTCAGCAGTGTGCCATGAAATGAATTACACAATATATCACTCATCTACCTGGCTTTTGAAAAAGTGTGAATATTGTGTTTGTTCAGTCTGGGTGAGTATTTTATATTAGGCTTCTTTTTCATGAAGGTAAAAACGACCTTGGTCATTAGAAAGAGAAGATATATTGAACCGGATAGAATCAACACAGTTCCATTTCATTTAGTCCCCTCTAAAATTGAAAGGAGAGAAATACAGATTGAATTTATTTTACTATATATTGCCTCATTTGAACTTTAGTAAAGCACTAGCCACTAAGGAAAGGCCTTTTCCCACCTCCCTTCCATAATCTCTTACAGATGGCATGTTAAGGAAATTGCCTTGACTTTATTGATTCCTTGCTATAAGGTTCAACTAACAGCTGGTGTGTTACTGGGGAAATATATGCTGCACTATAGTTACAGCTCTTTGACCTGTCAGCTCTGTGTACCTGTACAAAAAACCCAAAAAACCTTGACATTTTAAAATTCCAAATTGGTATCTTTTTTTTCCGCCTCTTAGACATTAGTAGATCTTATCTTTAGGGCCTCATTTTAAAAAGCAGTATCTTACCAATGTGAGTATTTTACAGAATGGAGGAAAACCGTATCCTGCCAAGATGGAAGGGCACAGGCAGAAAACTAGCTGCTATATTCTGCCAGGTCACCATAATTTTCCATTTGCTTCTTTCCAGAAATATTTATTTTGCGGATATTATAAAAAGGCCAGTGTGTGATGCTGCATGCTACTGGCCTCTCACAGCTCAATAATTCATCAGCTGGAGCTCAGACATCTCCAAATTTAAATTTCCTGTTCAAGTGAAGTGATCAATGTGCACTCTTCTCTCTATTTTGATTTCAAGATTAATCGTTGTCTTAAAAATTCTGGGGAGTAGTTTCATCTGGCATGAACCACTCCAGCTCCAGTGGAGCCCAAAGTCCACCCATTTCTACCAGCTTAGCAGCTGGCCCTCTGAATGTGAAAATCTACATTATCACCTGTTTTATAGGTGATAATTGCTGCCTAAGTACTGCAAGAGCAGGATGTTAGCACTAGTTCTGAGAAACTTCACAGCAGGTGAAATTCATCCCTCCACTGAGGAGCTGGTGGCACATCTTCCAACACATATCATCTCCCAAGGTTTTCCCCAACCCCATTACTCCCTTCCATTCTTTGTCTCTTCCCCACAATGACCCTTTTCCTGCTTCCAGAGCAGCTGAAGGTTGCATTGCAGAAATGAAAACCTGGCTGGGAAGCTATTGATGAAGCAGAAATGAAAGCATGAAGCTCCCAACCTGCAACTCCCACAAGACTTCTGAAAATCAGTGTAAACTGTGTGTCTCTTTTGGCCCGAATAGTTCAGAGACAGTGGGGTTTTATTTGTTTGTTTGCTTTTTTAAGTTGTGAGAAGTGTAGAGTTCCCTACAATGTAATATAACCTTAAAATATTGCTTGTTCTCATGATCCTACATTGCCCCCCACAATATTTGCTGGTGTTCCCCTGGAATCACTCCATTATGGGATATCTCCGCTCCCATTTTAAAAAATACATTATTATATTTCACCACTGGAGGGTTCAAAACTTGAAGTCTCTAAACTTTTATGCTTTTTCTGCCTGTCTGTAACACATTACATTTTAAATTATGTTTATATTCCTGTGGATGCTTGTTTTAGCTCCTAGCTTTTTGACACTTTGGCTAACTTTTCAGAAGAGTGTGTAACAGGGATTGATGCAACGCATGGAGCTGGTAGTGAGATGGGCTGCAGGGCTGGGAAGGAACAGAGGATGTGAGCCACACCCCTATGTGTCAGTGGCTTGGTATTTGTCATATGTTACTTTGGGGTCCAAACTGTGAGAAATAGCTACTCACTTTTCATCGTTTAGGAAGGTTTATTAAACCTTATCAAAAATACAACAGAAGACTTAATAAAGGAAAAAGGTTATGGTGCTGGGAGCAAAAGATTTTCCCTGCCATGGGCTCAGCCCCCTCACAATGGAGGTTTTTCCTTTTTCACGCTTTAGCCCCTCCCAAAGTTCTGTCCATCAACCTCTTCTTTGCTGTCCAGTGGTGGAGATCTCTTCCTCAAATCCTGACTGGAGGTCAGATGTTGCCATAGTGACAAGCCAGCCCTCCCAGATGTCCCAACTCCAGCTGTCCCTTGATAACCACGCGAGGGGCTACCACACAACTATAAATCTATAAACTTTTCTTAACCTATATACATGATATTTGTCCATTAATTGTGAGAGCCAGTGAACACATTACTCATCTACCACAAAACCCACTCCCTGGGAGGATTTCAGTGCGATGGATTACAGTTCAAAGTTGCATAGGTATACTTCTATTGGACTTGTCTCCACAAAATAAATACAATATATTAGTGGTATAAAATCTCCTAAGGCCTGATATGGAATTCTTCCATTCATCAGTCAAATGGTGTCGTTGGTATGGAGTGTGGCTGCCCTAGCCTACTGCCAGGGTGGATTGAAAGGCAGGATACACAGCAGTGTAATTCAGATGTCTTGGCCTCATTCCTCACCTCTGCAGCAGAGCTCAGCACTGCAGAGCTCACTAGCACCAGCAGGGAGAGGCATCCCAGTTTGGATATAAAGCCATTTTCACCCCAATTAATTCCATCTACCATGCATTAAGGAAAAGTTTTGCAGCCATTTGATCAGGTGCTCCCTAGCTCCTCCAAGGGAAATCTTGGGTGGTTCCCAAGAACAGTCTGTACTCTGTGACCTTCAGCCATACCTGAAGTTTGAGTTGAGAACTTTTGTTGGCTCTGCTGATTTCTCTGGCAAAATCCAAGATGAGAAAGAAAACCTTCAAGGTCAGCATGTGTCTCTCCTCACTCAACAGCTTCCTTTCCTTCCACCTGGCTTCCATCTTTGTCCTCCCCAGTTGCTCTAGGTCTTGAGTGCCTCACACTGGTACAGGTTTCTTTTCATCCCTTCCCACTGAGCAAAATTTTATTGCTTTAATTCTGCTGGTTGGGTAACTGATCTACAGCGAGGTTAAACAACTCCCTGCAAGCCCAAGGATAAGTCAGTAGCAGAGCAGGTCCCAGGCTCAGCTCCCATGCTGTCCCTTCCTCCCAGCCTCCTCTACAGACCAGCTGCATACAGCCCTACCAGGCTGCTCCACCACAGCTTCATCTCACTGAAATCTCTGCATACGAGGGCATACCCCAATTAGTTTCCCTTTTCATCTGCCAGCACCAGTGGAAGTCTCTCCATACCATTATAAAAGGAAGGATTCTTTTGAAACACTTTTTAAAGCTGCCTCAGACAATACAATGCTGCCTGGAGATAGGAGAAGGATTCACAATTTTGTCACCCCAGGGGCCCAGACCCAGAGGCCACTGTGGCACCCTCATGTCACCTTATTGCAAGACCTGTGGTCCCTCTCCAAGCACAGCAAATACCAAATAGTAGGAGGCTGGTTAAGGTTATATTACATTGTAGGCAACTCTACATTTCTCTTAATTAAAAAAAAAAATGGCCTTCCACTTTTACTTTATCACTGCCTATTTGTGATGTTTAAATGACATATGACATTGCACCAAAATTCTGCCAGCGTGGCTTTGTTCCCCTCCTTCCACAAACCCCAGCAGACTTTGAAGAACAAGGAACCCAACTCTGAGAGCTGGAGCTGCTGCAGGCTGTGATATTCATGTGGCATTAGATCATGTTAACGTTAGGTATAATCCAGAACAAATCCTCTTAGTGTCACTGGCACTGTAAGGGCTGTTATAATTGCTCATAGCTTAAAACAATTTTGCAGCTTTTCTTCACCTCCGCGAGTCGGTTCCAATTAGAGGAAGGGAACTTTCTGAACCTGCAGAGTTTCTATTTAGGACACAGCCCTGTCCTGACAACACGCTGTCAGACCTGCCGAGCAGACAGGAAAACGGCCACTGTATTACAGAGACGTGACAAAAACAGGGGGAGAAGAGGAACATGTGTGCTCCAGTTTCTTTCAGAGTCTCTTGGAAGCACCTCCTCAGGAGTTTTTATTTTGCCTGACACGGTGCTGGCGGGGCCGCACGGCCTCCTTCTGCACCTCCTGCTTTTCAAATAATGTTCCTTTTTCAGAAAGTTGGAGGAAAGAGAGAGGAGAGAAAGGAGAACAAATCAAGTGGCAGCAAGGCTGTAAAAGTGCCTTTGACTGGAGGGAAGGCAGGATTTTGAGCAGAGTGAACAAGCCCCATGCCCAGGGGCAAGAGGAGCGTGGTGTGGGGGAGACAATGCCCAGCCACAGTGGGCTTGTGCTCCCCCACACAGTGGGGTGATGTGGGGTCATCCTAAGGGGAGCCAGGCACCAGGGCTGTGGCCACAAAGGTGCTTGTGTGTGGGATGCATACTCTGGTCAGCAAACCCACCTCTACAAGGACAAAGACTTGGCCCCTCCGCCCTGTTGGCAACAACATCCCTCCAATCCCACCTCTCCTGTCCCTAGTGCTCACAGCTGCAGGTGTCCCAAATCCATGGGTGAGCAATGGCAGGAGCAGGATGGCTCACCTGCTCCAGGTTTGAGAGAACTGGCTGCCTGAGCATTGTAAGCAAAGGAATGTTTCCTACCAGGCTGTTTAGCTGCCAGCGTCCCTGATGCCATCAGTGTTTTCCCAGGAGTGAGAAGAAACAAGCACTGGCTTTATGTGAAGGATCAGACAGCTAGAGAGGGCACCTGCCATATCTGGGTGTGCCTCCAGGGTAACGAGGGAAACCTTCTGTTGCTCATCCTTGTTTTCCAAGGAGCTCATCATAACAGCCTCCCATGCTCTTAATAGAGTTGGCAGAAGGAATGACCATAAACATGACCCCATCACTGGCCAAATACACTCTGTCAGAGAGTTCAATCTGAGGCCAGCTTTGCAGTAGAAAGCTTGAAGTACATGGGAGCTGAAGCTTTGTTCCAGGCTGAAGGGGTGGTGTTTGGAATTGATGTGCCTCCTGAGAGCCTGGAAAACAGCAATGTGCCAAGATATCAGCTGGTTAAGTTATGCACAAGAGTGGGAACCAATACAGCAAAATCAAACAGGAAAACTCTCTGTCCTCCAATGGTTCCTCTCACTTTTTGCTGAGATCATCTACTCTCTCTCTCTTTCTCTCTGCTTTGGCTGAAATAGCTCTGCACCAATTTGGTTAACCCAGAGCAGGAATGCTTCTGCCAAGGTGAGCTGATTCAGTTTGGTGGAAGGTCCTGTGATGAGGGTGACAGAGGAGCTCATGCACCTGGCAGCAGGGATAGAGTGAGGAAGTGGAGAGGGACACAGTGGGGCAACACTCCCCATCCAGCAGAAACAAGGGCTGAGAGTGGCTCAGCCAGAACACATGCACAGGACAAGAAACGCACAAGTGAGCAGGTACAAAGTAAATAAATAAAGACTCAGGTGTGTGAGATCCAAGAATAAACCAATTTTTGCTTTCTTTCCTTCCTTCCTCCCTCCCTATCCACCCACCCATAGTAACAGAAGCACATAAGAGGAAATGAATTTCAGGAACCAGGTCTGGAGAGGAAGACGCACTCCTTGCTGCCTCCTGTTATGCTTGGCTCGAGCTGGACAGACACACCTGGCCTTCCAAACAGGCACTATTTATACACCTCCTTCCCCACAGCGCCGTGTTCCTCTCCCCCCTGCTCCCCCCAGCCTGTCTGCAGGCAGCCTGCCAGGGCAGGGTGGAGAGGAGACCCCAGGGCAGTGTGGAGCAGGCAGGGCTGGCCTCAGGGAGGCCACTCTGCTGCTAGCACGGGAAGCAGTCAATCCATCACCGCCCAGCACTGGCTGAGCCTTTCCTTCTCCAGCGATCCTGGTGCACAGATATGGCTGCTGCACCTTTCCCTCTCTCAGCTGCCCTGGGAGCATCAGAAGGGAACGTGATTTGTAGGTGCTTCCTGCTTGCAGCAGCTCTCCCAAAGCTCTGATTCTCCCATTTCCCTGGTGCTGGAGTTTGTCCCCAGCCCATGGTACCTTTCACTCTCAGGTGACATATAGCAAAAGTAAACCTCTCTAGAGGAGAGATTGGGATCTGGATACCCCAGACTGAAGGTATCATGCTGGTTTCAATGCTGTGCAGCAAAACTGGAGCAGGTAACTTGATGCAAAAAAAAAATAGGGGGATTTAGATCTGGAAATACTAGGAAAAACTAGGAAATACTAAATGTGGCCTGTGGGATAGGAGCAGAAGAGAAGCAAGCAATAGGCATGGTCAGCTTAATTTCTCCTTGCAAAAGAAACTGGCCAAGTGGAAGTAAAATCTAGTTAACCTGTACCACTAAATCTACTTTTCTGATGGTAACAGAAGCCAGGTTTAGAGGCTTTTCATGACTAGCAACTGCAGTGGAAACATTCATCAAGAAATGGAGCCAGTCCTCCAAACTGAGTTTGTGCCCCATGCTCAGCTTCCCTAAGAATTCAGAACAAAGTTGGTTAAAGCTGTTTCAGCCTCTGCATTGCAGCTGGTCCAGCATCAGGACCTTGCTGGTGGATCTGCAAATCCTGCTTGATATAGCAACCAGGAAAATTACCATGGGGGAAATTGGAGTGTAAACCTGCCGAGCCAGCAGCTAGTCAGCAGTATGTGCCCATTCTTGCCCTACAGTGCCTGCAAGGTGACCTCTCCATCAGTGGAGGAGAGCAGTTCAGTTTAATAAACCAAACTGGATGTTTCAATCACCTTACCTTCCTTAGCAGTGATATCTAGCAGTAAAATGAGAGCATAAAGAATAAGCCAGTAAATTAAAATGACCCAGCTCTATGATGTTGAGAGAATCTGCAGTGGAGCTCTGACTTGCTGACATGCAGAGCATCCTCAGCTCTCAGTAGCCTCTCTGGGTGTCTGAAAGCATGCCATGATAGACAACAAATTACTGGCTTCTTTCTGCACATCTCTGGAGATTTTCCAAGAATTCCTGCAGGACTTTGTTGACTTTGCAACAGAAAAGTTCACTGTTCAGGAAACCAGCGATTCATTCCAGGAAGAGTTTGCTTCCATAAGATTTGTTAGCAAGGGGGAAGGGAGGCTGAAGATGGCCATGTAGGGAGACAGTTACTTGTGTTTGAAACATGTCTCTTTACATGAGCAGGCAGAGTGCCAAGCAAGGATGTCCTCATATTCTCCTGCAATTGATTTTTTTTCTTCTGAAATGCATCCTTCCCTCCCAGCTCCCAGCACATCCTCAGCCATTGGGTATGAGACGACATCAGCCCAGAGGATGCTCCCTCCCCTGGTTTCTCTCAATCTCAGCTCCATCCTCAGCCCCTTTCAGCATAGTGTAACACAAGGGAGAGTCACACATTAAAAACAAATTTTTTAAGCAGCTCTGTCATTTTTACCAAAACAGACATGCTGATAAATGTGGAATGATCCTATCCCTGTGATGTCACAGCAGCATGCATTCAAATTCACTTGATAGAAACAAACGTGCTTAGACTTCTGCAAATGGGAGAAAGCTGCCTCTGAAATTATTTCCATTTTCAAGGTCAGTAAGCAAAGAGTCAGTCCATGTTCCTTGGAGACAGCCTCCAATCAGAGAAACGGTTCCCCTGTCAGCCAGCTGTTATCTGCATAGTCCTTCTCTGCTATTTGATGTGCCACGGGCTTCTTGTCACTTGGCTGTGAGATTTTCATCATTCCTCTAGATGACACCCTTCACGTTCCCTCTTCGCTGGCGCAGAAATCCCAACATCTAATAGCAGCAGGGGATTATGATGCATCCAAACCAGCTCAGGCTCTTCCTCGCACTGTTACCACAATGCTATTTTCCCAGAACATATTTCCTATATATCTTACAGCCTCTTTAGCACTTTTTGCTGCAAATAAATACATTGATTGTAATAGCCACTTGGATTTGACCCAGAGGGGACTGATTAGGTTCTTAATGAGCTGTGCAGGGCACATTCTCTATTGGCTAAATCTTGAGGTGCTTACTCAGGCAAATCACCACAGAGGCTGAGGCTGTGTAAAACACTTCCGGATGTGGCCCCTTCAAATTAACAAGAACACTAAACATCATTTGTTTCAAGAAAGGAAAACCCTCCTAGCTCACTGGCTGATTTTTAGCCTTTGATCTCTCTTTTCTGATGCCTCCTGCCCTAATTGTGAAAGGGAGGGTTGAGGAAGCACAGGCATGATGTCCCCTCAGCTGCCAGTGGTCACACAGCTGAACTCCATGCAGGCTTGAAGGTGATGTGAAGTAGTTTTAAGAAGGGAAACTCTTCCCCATGCATGCCTTGGAGAATCCCAGAGTGAGCAGGGTGCCCACACCAGCCTGTCTTGAGTGGCAGAACACGTACTTGGCTGGGAACAAAAAGCTGCATGAGCACCCTGGCCCTGCTGGGGAGAAGTGTGTGAGCATGTGTGTGTGGTTGGAATGTGGATCCCATGGGAATGAGGCTGTAACTTCCTGGATTGCCAGGCACTGGAACAGGCTGTCCAGGGAAGCAGGTGAGTCAGCATCCCTGGAGAGCTTGGGTCTGTTTTCTCCATGCAAAGAGAAGGCTGGATTACAGGGTGCCTCTTATGCTTTCCAGGGCATGATTACACCACACATTTTCTGTGCATTGGAGGCAACTCCCTGATGTGCTTCTTTGGCCCTGGGTCCCCTGCCAGTTTCCATGCAGTGAGAATCATCTCCAAAGCCCCCAACACCACGAAGTGACTCACCGAAGGCATCTATCCTCCTTCAGATCAGGGAAACTGTGATATTGCAAGGGACTGTCTCCCTCGTGTATCTGACTCAAGAACCAATGGGAGAAGGAGCTTCTTATATTTACAGGCCTGGAAACATATGTAAATATGGAAACAGACTGAAATATCTCACTTCTCTTACAGAACTGTTTTAATATTGATAGATACCAGGGAGAAAGTATTTCTCTTAAGTTAGATCACACAGTATTTCTATTAATATAACATATTTCTATATTATCCACAGCTGGATAACTATAGCTGAATAGCTTGCACATAGAGCAGAAGTAACATCTCTATATGTCATAATTCTACATGTGATATAAATATGACAGGTGTACTATAATACAGTATAAATCCATTTAACACCATGTATAGCCTGTGTCTGATTGTCGTATATAGCAAAGGGTGATCTTCACAGCTAACAAAAGCAGAAATGTCACAGGAAAGAGCAATGGGAATAAAGAGGACAAATGTAAGATATGAAATATATGAATATGGCCATGGGACACTCAGTACAATTGCTGCGCTGTGTGCTCCTCACTGTGATAACCACTGCTGATCAAGCCTCAGCATTCCTTGAAGTCAATGAGGCTGCTTAAAGCAACCTTAACACTGGGACTGCCTCAGAAATGCACAGGAAACTAGAAGATATATTAATATATTGTAATACAACTAGAAACACAAGGGTTACTGTACTAGCAGTGATCTTACTAATCCTAATACTGTCCCAAAGAGAAAAAGGAGAGAGAAAGCTCCCTCCTGTCTGTTCCTTTTTGGTGAACAGTAAGCAATAGCTGGTCTGAAAAGTGGTGATGAGACTGGTTTCTCCTGCTTTTTCTTGCATGTTGCAATTTCCAAAGAGTGGCTGCTAGGTCAGCCCGTGCTTTGCAATTTGTTGTATGAAAACAGCAACTGTTTCCTCATGTACTTACTTTCCTCTGTTATTTGCCCAGTTCAACCAAATCCTGCATTGCTGAAAATTCAGATGAGTTCTGGTCAAATAACAAAAACAAATAAATGAGTATATAAGTACTATTGTGAGTAAAGGAGCTAAATTTATCTCTCTTGGATTTCTAGGAAGTCACACTTATTACTGGTTTTGAATACTTAGAAACCTGTTAGCATTGATGGGAATGCTCACAAATCCTGATCATCCTGTTGATTTATGCGGGGTTGCTGGTTGTGTTTGGTGAATAAACACATTGTGAAAATGCTCAGCCAACCCTCCAGTCCCAGAAACAGGACTCTGTGACTTGTGTGCTCACTTGTGGGCTTAGAGGACCAAACTTTAGATCAGCTGTTGAAGGCTTGGGGCAAGTGCTCTGCTGACAGCTTGATGTGTATCCTTATGTGCAGAAATAATCTTGTTTTTCTTTGTTTTGGTGCCACATCAGGTGATTGATGTAATACCAATGTAATCAACGACAATTCAAACAAGTGGAGGAATTAATCCAAGAGTCTCCCATGACTGAAATCATGACTGGCTCATGAATGATTTGTGTCAAAATGGAAAAATCCACTCTCAGCCTTAACTAAAAAAAAACCAGCATAGCTAGAATTCAAAATGAGTTCCTTCTCTTCAGACCCCAGCAATAAGTAAGCCCCCTTCTCCCACCTGAGAAAGACATATCTTTCTCTATCATTCTTGGTTTTAAAGAGTTTGACTCATGAGCTAACGTGACTTCAGGATAAAGATGGAGGATATTTAGTTATTCTTGTTTTTCTCTAGAAAAATTTTCTGTGGGTCACTGCAGCTTTAATTCAGAATTGTATTGACTGATTTCTTTCTGCATCCTAAGGAGTTGCTAAGCAACATGGATTCTCTCGCCATGCATTTGTCAAGACAGAGAAAAGTGGGAAGAAATAGGAAAAGATTCACCTCCTCTAATATATCAATCAAACCAGAGAGTATCATTTATTTCAGTATCACCCAGACTTAAAATATTGATATATTATTGAATTCCTGAGTGCTGTAGCTGGTTCTAGAGTCTCAGTTCAAAACCAGTGAAGGTCTGATTTTTGTTCTCATTGATAAGATACTGTTGAATGATGACTTTCACCCATTAGAGCATCTTTAGCCTATGGCTCATAAATCTGCTCATAAATTAGAAATAGGCAGTGGTCTGTCATGCCAAATTCTTAGGTTGTACTTCTCATGGGGAGCGAAGGGTTGGGAGATGAAGGCTTGACTGTACTCAGCCTGAAGCTCTCTGAGATCTTCAGAAAAGGCAAGTCAGCACAGCCTGAATGCTACAATTTGGCCCTGACAGACTCTGAACTTATGGCTTGTGAGCCAGTGTAATAACAAGATCAGTCAGAGAGGGTACAGCAATGTTGTGATGATCACTATGCACTATACCCTATATATTCAACGTAAGCACACGTGGTTCCATAACCATGCTGCTTGAAAGGCCAGTCAGAAGCCTTCATGTGGTCACCAAACATACTTGAAAAAAGCCCACATATATTCAATTTTGACGTCTCCAAGACAGTGGTCACCAAAATTTTATGGATTTACTTATTTTCCTTGCTCTTTGGCAAAATGATTCTTTGCTGGGTGGATCTTCACTACACTGCATGTTTTGTGTCTACCTCACCTCAGAAAGCAGAGCTGGTATTTGCCACCTAGCTGTCTTGCTCTTTCAGAGTTGTACTGCAGATAGATCTCTACAAGCAATAAAGACATCGTTTTGTCGTGGTTGCTGAAATATTCAGAAGTAACTTGGAATACAGAGAAGGGAAGCCAAATTTTGCAATGCACTGCACTAAGGAAAACTAGGAAAAAATATATTGACCTTTATGTCTTGATGTTATGTATAGTCAATGGAACCATTCCTTATTCACTGAGAACAGAATCTGTGCCTCTTTGCTGCACTTGAAAGCCAGATTTTTTCCCTCAGAAACATCTATTTGTAACTTCAGTTGACAACACATATCTGAGGGCTCTCAAAGTGGGCAGCAGATAAGCGTTATTGACTTTACCCCTGTTGTTTGTTATATAGTGAGCTCTGCTACTCCTAAACAGCCTTTGGAGGGGCAAGACCAGCAACTCCATTTGCTTATTCTGAAATTAAGATCACAGTAATGTTTGGAATACTGTAATGGAAAGTTGTAAAAATCTGCTTGCATTTCAGAAACTTCGTCAAATGGCGTATGTGGCTCACTCCGTGTTGTGGGACACTTTACCTGCAATATTTGGAGTATGGCTTCAGAAATTAATTTATATTATTAAATTGGTTTATCTTGAATGTATTTACAGCTCTTAATGTCTGTCACTTTTTGCTATTCTCACATTTATTGTCAGATACAAGGGTAAAAAACATTTAATTATATACTGTGTGTTTTAATTATATACTGGGAGATGATGATGTATATAGATGTATAATCTCAAATGTGTGCACTGAGTCCCTAACTATAGAAATTAACCTTAAGCAAGTCAGGAAAAGGAAGAATTACATACAACCCCATGTGCAGATTCAAAAGAATTTGAAATGTATCCATTAGCCCACCCCACAGCATGATGAATGAGGCAGAGATCCATGTTTCTTTGGCCAATTCGGTGAGGATTTCCAAATTGTCTGGAATTCTTCAAGGCGCAGAAAACCCCACCAAATTTGTCATTTCTGAGTTGAAGGACTGTAGACAGGTTGAGTGGATCTGTAGTACAAATGCAATCACTGCACACTGGGAAATTCCTGTCAATCAATAAATAACAGAACTTTTCAGGTCTGAAAATATGAATACAATTTCTACAATCTCAGTTGCTATTCTTATCTTAAAAAATCAATATGATATGCAACTCCAAGCTCTGCTGAATATATAATTCAATTTACAGGTCTGGTGCAAATTTCTGTGCTTATGACCCACTCTATTCTCAGTAGGCTTGAATACTCATACTGACAAGCCCTGCAAAAGTGATTTTGGGACCTGAGTGCTGTAGCTGGTTCTAGAGTCTCAGTTCAAAACCAACGAAGGCTCTATTTATTAAAAATTATGAAATCTCTTTTTTTCCTTATTTTTTCAATTGTACTGTCTTGGGCTGTAGTGTGCTGGAAATGTGTCTGAGTCACAGTCTCTGTGTGTGTATATGTATTTATATATAGCTCACTGTATTTATAGCTGTGAATCTTCAGTCTGGTACGGCAACACAGTGAACAAAGCAAATTGGAAAAGCACTTTTCTTAAGCAATAAGAAGACATGCTATCAGTGCCTTTCTGCACAATTACTGCCTGCCCCAGGCACTGCTCTAAGGCACAGAGTCAAAGGTTGGCTTTCTCAACCACTCAATAAATACTTTAAATCTCATTCTTATTGCTACTTTGACATGAAAAAGGGAGGGGAGGGGGTAGAATTAATAGGTATGCATTCATTAGAAGTTGTCACTGGAATTCTTTACCTTCTCAGATCATCCTACATTTGAGAACCTCAGAGATATTTACAAATGCTATTGAATCATGTCTCACCACACCCGTGAGACTTACAAGCCTGATCTTTAAGCCAACAGTTGTCTTTCCATGAATGTGTCTGGACTTTGGCTCAATCACTCATTTTTAAAGGCATCTGCATTTTTACAGACAAAAAATTAGTGGGGAGGCTAATTGACTTTGCCAGGTTCACACAGCAAGTTGTACCAGCTGGGAAGAGTTGTATCCTGACTTCTGGTCTGAACTGCATGGCTGGGTTGATATTTGCCACCTCTCCTAGGAAAACAGACTAGGAAAATAATCTGGCCCAAAATCAAACTAAAAGTCCCTCTTCCCCAAGCTATTTCTTTGAGACCCCTATCTGTTGATGTATTTGAAGAGAACCAATTTTCTGTACTGCAGTTTAAACACATTAGTGGAGATATCTGTCAGCACTCCCTATTTCCTGAGACACAGGTCACTGTTATGAGGAGCTGTTGCCAGCCAGCAAGAACAATGCTCTGTTCAGTCATCCTATGTCAAATGTGAAAGCTGAAGTAATTTTACCAATACTTAAAAACAAACAAAAGCAGCCAAACTTGGTAGACACAGGATGGAAGATTTCAACTTCAAATGATGTGAAAGAAATGGATGAAACAGTTACCTTTGACAACAAAACAGGGAAACAGAAACTGCTTTGCAACAATATTGGCAATATCTGGTACTTGCACGCTCAGAATTGCACACTAGGAATTGCACACCACACTGAAAAAATAATATCCATTAAAATATTAAACATGCTCTATTCTTTGCACATCATGCTTACTGTCTTCTTTCTTCCTCTCTTCATAAATTCCAGAATATACAATAATGCAATGATCATTTCTCATTCCCTATGGATGCAGACCTAATATTTCCCCCCAAGCAGAACAACTCTGCACAAAGCTTCCTGGAGCATGCCTATATCCCAGCCAGGTGCTTTGAGTACACCATGGTTTTGCATCAGAGTGAGAAAGAGTGGCTGCTATTAAACATTTGTTTCTTTTTCTGCTTCCCAGTGACCAAAGTTGCCCTCTGATAGTTCCCTGAAAACTCAAAGAGAAGTTTCTATCCTGAAAATAAACTGATTGGTAGATTTAAAAAAGAAATCTATTTAATTTTGGAGCTTCAGAATGCTAAGCCAGATTTCTCAGTATAAAACCTGTTATGGAGCTACTGCCACAATAGACTCAGAATGAACATATCTCCCAGTTCAGTTCACTATAATTCTTCCCTTTTAAACCTTTCAAAATCACAGATGTGTGTGTAGCTGATGAATGTGTACTTTTTGCTTTTTGCAGAGGGGCTTGCAGCATTTTTAGGATGCAATGCCCTTCGCTGTCACAGAGTAAGGAGCTTTCCTGCATGGAATATATCCTCTAAGCTGAGTTAAAGCCAAATCCAGAGGTAAGAGCCCCAAAGCAGCCCCTTTGCAGAGTCTCCACCAGCAGCTGGCAGGCAGTGGTGTGGCTCCATGGCCTTCTGTGCTGCTGGCACAGGGGCAGGGGCTGCCTTTGGGTCACCAACCTGCTGTGGCGTTCCTCACTGTCTCTGCACCAGCTTGTCATTCCACCAGCTTCTCTGAGCAATGCCACTATGAAAATGTCATTATGAAGATCCTTCACAAGGTACAGTGGCTGCTTTAGACCCGCATTTTGGGAACATAAATCTCATGATTTGCATAATAGACCAATGCACTAATATATGTGTGTATATTTCTATGTATACATGCATCTGGAGGTACAACATCTGCACCCACAAGGGTGAGTACTTTGGGGTTCAGTCCAAGTTGAAATGCATTAGCCATGTGTCTCTACTGTCCTTTATGTGTGCCTGCAGCTGCAGCTGTGTGCAGGAGTTGCTTTGGTTTCTCCAGTATGTCAAGGGTTTGACCACTGTGTGAGGTTGGACTCAAAGTCCTTTGAAGTCAGTGGGAATATTTTCATGGAAGCTGCTGGCCTTCTGGTTTGCTTGATGTGGCTTTGCAATCAGAACTGACATGGAGAAGGGGAGGGCCCCTCCACTGCCACCAGGGTGGATGTCACCTCAAATCACAGCCAACAGCACAAGGAGACTGAAGGAATGATTGCCATGGAAATTTCCCAAGAGGCAGAATGGGTTTTTTCCAAAGTTTTGGTCTCAGGGATTTACTGTAACAATAACCCGGAAAAAAAAAAAAAAAAAAGACAAAATAGTTCCTGCATTTGTGAAGAAGGAAAACACTGACTAAAGAAATGCTGGCTCCTCTTCATCTCACTCTGTGGTGGAAATAACCTCTGATTTTGCTCTGTGACCTTCCCATGAACTTCCTTTGAAATCATAATTCACCTGATATCTACAGTGACTGCTGCCTCTCAGGAGGGGAGAGATGTCAAATTTTTCCTCTCTCCTGCTCTATAGAGATGCATCAATCTTTTTAGGGACTGTGGGTGATCCTCACCCAACGTTTCTGTGAAGTTGGAGCACCTGGTGAAAAGGTGGGAGAAGACTTCTGGTGTACAGTCCCCCTGCAAGCTGAGCCATGTTCCCAGAGCTCCTCCTCTGCAAGGAGCACCAGGAAATTACTGGCAAAAATCAGTGCAGGTGGTCCTTGGCTCTGCCAATATACAATCTATATGTCAGCACTGGAGAACAGAGTCTGAACACTGAAAAAACACATCATTATTACACACATTTTTTGTTTAAATCACTGCCTTTCTGTCTGGCCAGAGAGCTGCTAGTGCCCACTGGCAGTGGAAGAGATAGAGAAGAAAACATTTCCCCTCTGACTATGGGAATTTCCCTTTGTTTTTATCCAAAATCGTTGTAATAAATTGGAATGTGGAGGGAGGTGAATTCTCATCTCATGCAAAACTGCCTCATCCTTTGGCTTCGTTGAGGTGGCAAGAGTTCACATCCGCCGAGGACGCTGCTCGAGCTTGGCTGAGCTTATGGCCAGAGCAGATTCCCTGGCACAGGGGGTGAGAGAGCCTCTGTTGATGGCTGCTGTGGGTGAGCTGCCATGCCCTGCCTTACCATCTGGGCATGAGCTACAGATGGGAATGTCCCTGCCCTGCCCCTCTGACATCAGGAAACCAGACGAGGATTATGGGCAGGAAAACTGCACTCTACAAATGCGTGTCTCTTGGCTTGTTACACTGATGAGTTACACTCGTGACTTGGTGCAAACCTACACTGTTTTCTCTCAGATTGCCTTGAAATGCTTCAGGCTTCTAATTAACAGCAGCAGCAGCAACAAAATGTTGTCAATGTTGGTGGCATTCAGCTGCCATTCTGATGCCAGGGGCTGTATGTGGATCTTAGTGAGAACATGGAATTCTGGCATCTTGGCTTCCCTGAGAAAGTGGTTGGTATATAATGATGGATGATATGTCACGATACTGTGATAGGTGACAATAGCAGCCACACTGCCCACTGTCACTGTCAAAGCAATGGACAGCAATAAGGAGGATAAGCTGTGTCCTTAGGAGAAATTTGGACATAAAATGTAACCTGGGTAAGTCCTTAGTTAGGTGCATAAGCTAAGGTCATAGTAGAAGTGTGGAATATTTAAGAAAATAAGAAAATAAAGCTGATAAGAGACTTCCCTCAGCTCCTTCCTTGGCAGCTTTAGGAGCTGGAGAATTTCCATCTGCCCCTATCTTCCCTCACAGGGTGCAACGGGGTCTTACAATAGAAACAAATACAGATTGATCAACACAGTCCTCTGCATTTTCACTCTGTATAGCCTCATTATCTTTTAACCCTGCTGTATTCCTGATTTAACAATGGATCCAGAGAATTACTTTTGTAACTCACAACACCTCCTTGCCCTGGCTTTCAGTTTGCCCCAATAGCTCTGCCAAGCATTCTGGAGCAAAGGGGTACCTGTGCAGCAGTGAGGATCCCAGGAGGGCACATTCCCCCTGGATCTGCAGCACCTGCTCCTGTGGTCAGCCCTCACTCATGCTGGGAGTCTCACCAGCCTTGCTGTGCTCACTCCCATGACTAATTGCAGTTCACTCCATAAGGATTTAGCCTTGTCACCAAATTTACTCCAGTTCTGGAGGGCCAATGACTGAGACAATTGTTTTGTTTTGTGGGTGGCTTCAATAATGCCTCATACTGGCTGGAGAGACTCAGGCTATTAGGAGCAGGCCCTACCTGGTTTGTAATGGTTGGGTGGAAGAGACAGTATGAATTAGCTCACTCCCAGAGTGCATTTAGTGCATCACACCACATTATCTCCCATTTTCAGCCATTTGTTGTTGAAACCTTTTCTCAGGTAGTTCATTAAATATTAATGTGAAAGGTCCCAGAAATCTCTCTTACTCTCCTTTGCTGAACAAAAGAAATAAAACAAAATTATTAAAGTGCTTCTCTTCAACCAGTGCTTTCTTTTGCAAGAGAAATATTTTATCTCTGCCACTGAGATAATAATTTCTGTTTTCAAAAACAGGAAGAAAAGTATAAACAATGTGCAGCCAGAACAAATAATAGAGGGGTTTTGCCAACTACATTCCGAAATGCACACACACGGTATCTGTGAACAAAACTGCTACAGCTTCTGATTCCTGACATTCAGGACTGTCACACCATTTATTTTAGGCTTAAGATTTATGAAACATTTGTGATGATAAAGACCTACTGCTAGTTCCAAGCAGTCTCGGGATCTCCTGCAATTTGGAAACTGTCCCCAGTGTTTATTGAAGAACAAAAGCCGGAGTGGTGGATGCAGCACATGGGGAAGCAAAACTCTCCTTTCTGTCCTTGCAGATCTTTGTCACACTTCCCACTGTTAGGAGGGTAACTTCTGCATGTGCAGTGCAGTGCAGAGTCTGCAGAGGAAAAAGACAGAAGGATTTCCCTGAAGAAAAGCACTTCAGGCCTCTGGTGCACAGGCTTTAGCAGATCCTGATGCAGGGGTGTGGGATGTCTCAGCCCCTGGCTGTCCCCAGCCCTCTGCAAGGAGGTGCCAGCCCCTCAACAGCATCTGCACATCAGCCCTGCGCCTGCATTGCAGCCACCCGGGTTCAGCCCCAGCATGTGAGAGCAAACTGCTGAGGAGGGCGAGTTTGTGGAGCTGAGAGAGTGAGAGCAGCAGTGGGACTGATGTTAACTCTGTCAGGGCAGTGGCACTGGCACAAGGGCAGGCACAAGGGGCAGCAGTGTCTGCAGCAGTGTCTGCAGCCCAAACAGTCTCATCACTGTGTGCTAGTCCAGACCCTCACACGCTCTTCCTTCTGCTGAATTTGGCTGTAGCACAAGTTTTTTGTTCAGACAGAGCTGCTTACATTTTCTGGGGCATGGCTCACTCTTGGATTTATGGAAAGGGCCAAATGCAGAGGACAGGCTGGTGGGAAAAGCCAGTGATGTACAAATCAGGTGCTTGCTGTTCAGTCTCACCAGTGGTGCGTGTTGTAGGCTGTAAGAACCCTCTCTGTTAACATCAAACTGTTTTAAGTGATGTGCCCTCTCTGGCCCTTCCTTGTGCCCTACACATGAGGTACATTCTATCATATCTGTAGTCACACTGGCTTGAAGCCTACTAACCTGTAAGGGGCCTTGACATCATAAGGGCATCCCAGTAGGGCTGGCATTGGTTAGACCCAGCCATAAGAGAAAATCACAACTCCATACAAATGGGCAAGTGCAAAACAGCGTGATGATTTGGAATAAGAACATGTTCTCATCTCTTCAGTGGGTAATTTTCTTCTTTGTTTCTGTTTACCTGTCCCAGGCATGCATAGGCTGTTCCAGCAAGCCCTGGTCCCTCTGGGAGGGAGCAGTGTCTGTGCCCTGCAGATCAGTGCCTGCTGCCACCACACAACGTGCAGCCTGTCACCCAGGGGTGTCTGCCCTGCCACTCAGTGGGGACATTGGTGCTGGTTTAGGGACATCTCTTATGGAATTTCCTGCCAGGCAGGGCTCACCGTGGCATTGCCATTAGCTCCTGGGAAGGAGATGGAGGGGTGACCACCAGAGGCACACAAGGCTATTCAGTGGTCACAGCTCAGGGGAAAATTGAGGCAACTAATTTGAGATGAAGAGGTTTTGGTTTGGTGTAAATGACAGAGAAGGAAAGAAGAGGATATTTGGAAGTAACTAAGAATTAAAGAATACAAGTGAGGAAAAAGCCCTCATCAGGTTTTTGTTTAAAGCTGATGTGATCCTGGAGGCATGAAAACTATGAAAAGGTGAGCAAGCACTCCTCCCATGCTCACTGGAAAATTGATCCTTGTTCTCAGCTATCAATTATGTATCCATAAGAAATATTGACTCACGCCCTACCTCAGGACTTACATAAGTGCTCCAAACACATCTGTTTGCAGACATTATGATCTGTGTCTTTGACTCTCTGTACCAGTCTCATTAGAAATGATGAGCCAATAAATACTCTTGGAAAAGTTTTTACGATGTTTCAGTTGACATTTGGGAGCTTCAAAGAATCACGTAGGGCTGCCTTCAATCTATATGCACTGTTCTTCATTGATTAGGTGAGTGCATTGATTTTGAGCAAGATCAAAGGTAGAAGACAACTACAGGAGAGGTTAAATATGGAGAAGACCTACTAAACCCATTTGCTGGTTACTTGCTATAGAAGTTGCATTTCCAGTAAAGCAGCCAAAAAAAAAAAATCATTTCTGGGATTCCACTTTTACGGGATTCCAGAAATGGTCTGAACATGTAATGACAGGGTTTCTTCCTCCAGCCATGGCTGATCCTAGAGTTAAAAATTTTCTTTTGCAGTTTGTTCTGCTGCTGGCTACAGATTACTTCATTCATGTGATGCCACTATCTCTGCTCCTGCTTCTCTCTTGGTTTGGGCTGCCCCTCTGAGCATCATTTTACTGATCCCCTATTGAAGAGGAGCCCTGGGCTTGGAGGAAACAGGGATGTCCACAGGGAAATAAAAGCAGTCCTGTTGGGCTAAACCAGAAGGGTCTTATGCTCCTAACAATGGCCAGCATAGATGAATTGAACAAGCACATAGAAAGGGTAAATAAAAAAATAAGAGCCTTTCCTGATGGCATCTGGCAGTCTATGGTGCCCATGTCAGGAATTTTGAATATGAAAGCCTTTGATGGACATTTATCTGTGAGTCTGTCTGCTTTTTGAAATAATGTGTAGTAATTGTTCAGCCCAAATAGGTGAGATGCATTTTGCCTTTACGTTGCACTCCAGGCTCCTTTCCAGTCTGTGGCCACTCAGTATCCAATATTTTTTGAGCATCATGGCTGAGTGGGTTTTTTTAGCTAACATCTGCATTTGGGGCTATTTTCTTCAGCTCTATTAGCTAGCATTTTTTTAAATGAACATCCTTAATTGGATCAATTTGAAAGGATATTAATCTTCTGTCCATTTATTCAATCTCCCATTCTCCCCACTTGGGTTCACAACCCCTCTGAATCTGAGTGCTGTCAATGAATACAAATAATATGGAGTACACATATGATCTCAGATCATTAGTGAGAATGTTAAATAAGTTCAGGTCTAATACTGATCTCTGGAGCACCTAACTTCTCAGCAATTCCCTATCTAACCATGCTGATGAGTAACAATGCCTTCTACAGCTAGGCAAATGAGAATTTGGCTTACTGCCAATCCCAAAAAATCAGGAGAAAGCAGGAGAGGAGTTGGTTTAAATCATGCTGAAAAGGAAAAAAATCAATCAACACTTTCTGGTGGGTCAAAAAAACACCTATATTCAGTTTGGATCAGATGTAAAATTGGCATTGTGGTTTCACTTTTGTTTAAAACATTATCAAGTGTTTTAAAACTTGCTTAGCTGCACATTAAGGGGAAGATTCTAAAAAAAAAAGAGTTTGAATAAGAAAATTAAAAAGCTGCTTCCCCAGTAGTCAGATGTTGGATTTTTAAAAGGTGGTTACTTAGCACACTCAGTCAGGAAGTACAAGCTGTAACTTTCAAACTGAGAAATATACATTTTTCATCCTGTCTAATCATGGCCTGCTAGAAAAAGAAAATTTTTGTTTAAAGATGTCATCCATTTCTGATCATTTTACACAAGATTTTCACTTCTTTGCAGTTTTAATGTTTGTGGCATGTAAATTGGACAGCTAACGACAGTGATTTTTCTGATTTGTGAACCCTTATTGCTTGCTGTTGTAATTAATAGCATTTACTGTAGAAATGTCTGAGAGCACTTATGTGTGGGCCCAGGACCCTGTGGCTCTGGGCTCAGAAGCAGCACAGCACAGGAGAGTGGGCAGATGCTTCCACCAAGGGAATGAAGCTGGACACAGGCAACAGCAGGCTGCAGCACCCAAAAATTTGAGCACTGGAATGGCAGCAGTTTAGTGCTTTTGACTACCTTATTGTTTATTTCCATTGGGTATAGATAGCAGGGGCAAAAGTTGGAAAAAAGTAAAGAATAAAGGATAGTTAAAGTGTCTGGGTCAAGACAGAGGCTGCTGAGAGATGCAGGTATAATCTGAACATGAGCTCAAAATCCTTGAGGTACTCTGAGTCTCTGCTTATTTTTGTTTTCATGATTAGTAATATAAAAGCATGCTATATTACTCTGGTTTTGTATGAATATGTACTACAATTTTGTATTAATCATATAATTAAAATTTAAAAAAATATAAAGCTGTTGATATTGACTTAGTTTCTGCCCAATCTGTGAATTGATTTTGACTGTATCTTTAGGCTAATGTCCTCTTCTGGCCTGGTGTTAGACAGCTTTATTTTAGCTCTGAGCTTTTGGCCCTTTGGTCCCTGTTCTTAGGGAGAGCCTGAGGATCAGAGCTAAATGAGCTTTCCTCGGTGTGGGAGTTGGCTGTGGGATGGAGAAATCAGTGGTGGCTGTACAGCAGCACTCTGCTCCTCATTATGCAGCACTGCCAGGTTGCTCCAGGCTGCTCCGTCCCCTCTGGGGCAGAACGTGGCTCTGAGCTCCTTCAAGATGGGACTTGAGCTGCTCTCTCCTCTCACGCTCCCCATCCTGCTGCAGAGCCCTGTCTGCCAGCAGTGCAGGACAGCCCTGGTGCACAGGTAAGGCAGCTTACAGACTTGCAGTGTCAGAGCAAACCAAATCTAGGACACCTGTGTCTTTGTGTAAACTCATCCCTCCCTCAGCGGATGTGAGCGAACCCAGTCTTCCCAATTACTCATCCCTTCACATTATCCCTGCCCTCACTGCAGAGTTTCCTCCTTGTTTTTCTCTGATGCCCCAGTTAAGAGGTAATGGGGTATAAAGCTTCAGGCAGAAAAAAGGAGGCAGGATGCTGGAGCGCTGTCCCAAATGGCAGAGCAGAGCCTGCTGATTGCATCCAGCCCGAGATCCTTGGTGTGTGCGTGTGGAGGAAGGGGAGAGGGGGGATGCTTATTAGACCGAATGGGAGTTGTGTGCCCTGCGGCCCCGAGGATGTAAGGAAGATTTGCTAACTTTGCTTTATAGTATTCATGCAGATAAGGAAGACTCTCAGTCTCCAATCATAAATCGGTATTATACAGTATACTCCCAAAGGCCATAATTACTTCCAGAAGCAGAAATTTGAATGACCCAGATAATTAGTTCAGTGCAGCTGGTCCAAAAATTATTTACATAAAAGCCAGTTTTACTTGAGGGGGAAGAAAAACAACCTTACTACCAAAAGCAAATGACCCAGTTAGCTTCATACAATGAGTATGAGGAGACAGAGCACGAGTGGCAACACAGTGGCCTGTGCCATCACTTCTTCCCTCTTGTTTTCAGAGGACAAACACTGACACAACGAGCCTCTCTATAGAAAAACATGCAGGATGGCAGTGAAGATACAGGAAAACTGCATGAATTTGACCTTATGCTTTCTGTGAGAGTCAGTCTCAGGAAGATGTGAAAGTCCATGGCATCCAGAGGCAAACATTTCTCTTGCAAGAGGCAGGCACCGAGGGACAGGGAGCAGCACAGCTCAGCTCTGCTCCAGGCACTGGGGCTGCTGGCATCAGTCCTTCCATGCAGGGTGCTGATGCAACTGGAAACTAATCACTGTGGTTATCTGGGTTAATTTTTAACCAAAACCAGGTCCTCTCTCCACCTCAGCACACAGCTGGGTAGCAGCAGGGGTGTCCGGGAAGGGAAGGCCCAGCAGCAATGTGGTTGACTTCTCCAGGGGGCCAGTACTGATATTTCAGGTTTCCCTCCAAACTGCTAGGTTAAAAAGCAAAGAAAGGGCATGCTTTTAGAAAGGGGATTAATTTTAAAAGCATCTGAGTGATTCAACCCTTTCCTGGTGACTGTGAGCACTTTCGGCATGTGCTAATGGGCACACAAACCACCGCGGGGTTAACCACTGCCGTTTATTTACAGTTGTGTGGAGAATCCTGAGTCTCGGCTCTGCAGGGCTCTGACCCCATTCCCAGGGCCAGATCCTCTGTCCCTGCCAGCACTTTTACCCTGCAGCCCATGAGGATGGTGGCTAACCCCTTCACAGCGCTCCTGTTGCCACTCTGTGGGGGTCAGCCCCACAAGCACTTTGTCATTGTCTGGGACACCCTCTCCCCTGCCCACCAGTGAATCAACATGTGCTGCCGCAAGCATGGCAGGACACAGAGATGCAGGTAAATGTGAAGAAGAAGGAAACTTGAGCTGTAAATCCCCATTTCTTGTGTCCTTGCATCTTTGCCATCTTTTTAATCAGGCTGTGGCCACCACGGCATCCAAATGTTGCTCTGCAATAAAAATGTGCCAGGAAAGGTGCCTGTTGTCCTCAGTGTGACACAGGCAACCAGCTGGCATTACCCCTTCATAACACTCTCTCAAGGCCTAAGTGGTTTTGTGCTTGTGGTTCTGGGTAAGTTTGCTCACCCTCAGAACAGAGCTCTTATCCCCCAAAAGGAGCTAGAAGACAAGCAAAGTCTGTGAGAAAGAGAATGGGATGACAGTGATCTTTTGTGTTCAAGTGAGAGCACAAACATGGTTACTAAAAAAAAAAGGCTAAATTGTTCTTCTAAAATGTAGAGTGTACAACTAATAACAGCAAATTGCTGTGCATCTCACCAGCACACGACTGCTGTTTGGTATTGCCATGGATAGCACTTGTTACTTAACAGCATAGTAAATAATCAGATAACATCCTCATAACACCTCTGGATCCAATTCACCTTCTACTTACACAGTTTTTATGCTCATATGTGCCCATTGCCTTAATGGGGTTAATCTTGATTTACAGTGTAAATTGAAAGGTGAATTAGAGACCACAGAAGGCAAGTTGGAGAGGATATGATTTGCTGCAGGCTGCATTGTGATTGCAGTAACGCTCACCTGGGGCGGCAGGATATCTCTACCAAGCTTAAGAGCTTCACCATTGCTGGGGCAGAGGCAATAGAAATTCAGGCCCTGCCGTTCTTTGTTCACAGTGAATATGCACATCTTGCACAGCACAATGTCCTAGCAGGTTTCTCCCCCTTCCCTCATCCCACTCTCTCTCTATTTGTCTCAGGGACAGTGAGAGCATTTCTCCTACATAGCCTGAACCCTTGGGGATCTTTCATTCTGCCCCTTGCTTAAAGACAGTGCACACAAAGTTCTGGAGAAACATACTGCAGCACAGAATCCAATGAGCTGGACATGAGCAGACCTTTTGAGGTGGGCACTCAGAAAAGAGTAAACTTCAAGAATTTACTTGAAGGTTGATGTAAACCCTGGTGCATTCCCTTTTACCTTGCTGCAAAGTCCAACAGAAGTCAGCCTCATGCATCAAACTGGAGCTTGCTCTGGTTCATGGCTGTCATGCTCCTGACCCCAAAAGGCTGAGCTCAGGCCATCAGTATGGGCACCTTGCACCTCATATAAAAGCTTGGGATTAGCAGATGGCAGATTCTGGAGGAAAAAATAATCATGAACAGAAGGCAGGGTAGCTTCTGGCAGTATCAGGAAATTGATGAGGAAAGGGTCTTCAGGGGCATTTGGGTGAGCAAGCAGTGCCATTCTCCCCAGGCCATCCTGACTGACCCCCAAACTTGCTTCCTGGGGGTCTGTTTGTGGAGATCTGCTAGGATGTGTGTATTTGCATCTGTCTGTCTCCTTCAACACCTGAGAACCAACCAGCTCTTCAGATGCTGTCAGGCAACAGCAACTGAGCTCAGCAGAAGCACAGCAGCCCCCACCAGCAGCAGAGCTGGTCCTCCAGGACGTCTCTCCTGGAGAAATAGCACAGCTTGGTCTTTTGGAAGCAGCACTGTTGGTAAATATACCCTTGTTTACATTTCAGACACATGAGGGGAACCTTTCCTCTCCTGGCTCCTCTTTGCTCCTTGCAGCAGGGCACGCTCACAGCAGAAGAGGGCGTGTGGGACAGGATGCAGGATGCACTCCCATACCTCCCACCACACCCTCATCCCATGCCAGGGCTTCTCTCAGTGGGCTAAGCTGGCTCCCAGTCAGGCCAGCAATCCCACTGCTGTATCGGGTATTCCCAAAATGAATCATTCAGTCTGAATTGCACACTAAGCAGGGCAGGTTTGGTGACTGCTGTGTGATAGGACCCACACTGGGGGCTGGTGAGTGCAAGGAGCACCCAGAGGGATGTGAGGAGCAGATCTGGACCCTGCATTCGCTGTGATTGCCGAGGTAGAGAGCAGTGGGTGTTTCGGGGCAGCTGCTTCCCTGATAAAACTCCTCCTGTCATGCAGCAGAAATAAATTTGCCCCTCTGGGCCAGCTGGTCCCCAGCATGGGAAGTTCAGGAACCTCCCTGAGGTACAAACAGACATTTCCAGCCGCAACAAAATATACATAAACATTTTAAAAGATCACTTTAAAATTCCAGCCTCTCCCCCTCAGCTGCTTGCCACCATCCGATTTCCAAATGAGCAGGATTCCTCTTGTGTTCAGCTTCATACATATATATATACCCACATAAGCATGCCCACCTCATACACAAAGTACTCCTCATCTTCAAGTCAGTCTCACCTGAGTACAGAATTAGATCCTGTCTCCACTTCATAAACTTGCCCTCTCTGTTAGTTTATATAAAGCTGTTCAATCCTGAAGGAGCTGGCATCTCACATTCCTGCCTTCTGAAAGTACAGAGCAGAGGAGTAAGGAACAAAACAGTGGGGGTGAGAGGGGATGTTCTGATTCTGCTCGGTAACATGAAACATCATGGAGTTAAATACCAACAAAATATTCAGTGTTAATGTTTAATATTACTGGGAACTTGTCACCTCTACTTACCATCTTGGAGCTGCCATTCTCTCGCAGACTCCCACGTCTGAGCTCTGGGCCTAACATGCTTTCACATTATGTACTAGAAGGGGAAAAAAAAAAAGAAAAGCCAAGAAATAAGGGAGAGTCAGTTACTCTGTTTCAGCTACAAAGCCAGGAAGGGATTTGTTTCCCTTTTCTGTTTGCAGGAATAAAATGACTCACACGGCAGAGCTCCTGAACTGCTCATTTTCAGGGGTTATCTCTTTTATTCACCTCTTTTATAATGTTTGTGAGATGCTCTTGGATGTATGCAATTTTGCTTTGCTGCACTGGGTAACCAGTCTTGTCCCCACTCTTATCCACCATTTCCAGCCAGAACCTACACAGCTGTTCTGCAGACTCAGGAGCACAAAAATTGGGTGATCTGGGGACAGAACAGTTCCTAAAATAACATGAATTAAGACTTTGCCTGCCACACTCTAAAAAGGACTTGAGGCTGATTTCCCTCATGAGGGTCCTCTTGAAAAATGCATGGATGCTGTTTCACAGAGCCTGCTTCCAACCCAGGGATTGTTTCTTGGTGCAGCTTGGTGCCATCCCAAATGTCTCTCTTTCACCACTGGAAACTCAGGCACCACAAAAACAAGAAGTCAAACCTCTTCGTGATCAGTGGAAACACTCTGCATCACACTGCAAACAGAATCAGGCCATCCTGCCTGTCTCTCTGGTTTCTGTAAAATGACTTATTATCCCTCTAGGCTGAGTGGTTAATGAAAATTCAAACTCTTCTAGCTTATTCCAGTTAGGAGGAAAGATGGGTGATGCAATCAGGTATCTCTGCTGCAGTTGTGTTTATTTGGAAGGCTGTACAAAACCCTGATTCTTTAAGCACAGGAGGAGCAAAAATAACAGCAAAAAAAATATTATTTTCTCAACCTCTTTTTGTCACAACCTCCACCCAAAACTGATGCCAATATTCTGCCAAAACCATCAGACTCTGCTCTAATTTTCTTCTGGCTTTTTTAGTTGTATTTTTTTTAGGTCTGTTATTCCCTATACACCTTTAGCTTTTTTTTCCCTACAGCAACAAGCATGTCCACCACACCCCTGAAACAACACTCAGCCGAGGCACTGCTGTGCAGAGCAGACAGATCCCTAAAAAACACCGGGGCTGCCTTTTGCAGGGAGCTGGAGAGGGGGAGGTGACACATGCTTAATGCCTCTTACAGCTGCGTTAAATGAAAGATGCCTCCAGACTGTCTTTCTCACTAAGGCTTAACCCAGCTGCAACATCCCCCACATTTGTTGAATTATTGCAGCCAAAACTTTTGGTTAAAGAGCAAGCAAGCAAACAAAAGCAGGTAAACTTGGATTTCTGTGGCGTTTAGTGGCCAGGTCCATGAGGTTTATAACCCTCAGCTCAGGGATGTGCTGTCATGGCTCTGAGCCCACAAACAAGCCGTGGTGGCTGCGGGAGGATTGTAAACCACCTCTGCTGTTTCCATGCCTCTCGGCATCACTTTTGTTTTGAGCACAATCCAAGTGCCACTTCACCACTGATCATTTGGATACAAACCTGCAAAACATCCAGAGGGGTCAGAGCAAATCACCCAGAAAACTGTCTCTGGCAGCCAGTGAGAGAAGATGCTTCAGGAAATGTGCAAGAAAAGGGCAAATTCAGATTCATCCTGCCTCTGCCATAGGCTTCCAGCCTCTGACAAGCTGAACCGAAGGATGTCTTTGTATTGTTGTGTTTAACATCCCTCAAGAGTCTTTTCTGATCTCAATCTGTCCAAGCACTTTTTGATTGCATTTTGATTTTGGCCTTCATGGCATCCTCTAGCAATCAGCTTCATGGTTTAATTATGTGTGTTTGTTAGAAATTTGCTGCCTGGTCACCCAAAACCAAACCCACCCTGAGCTATTGGACACAGAACAAAATACTGGAAAACAGTAAATACCCATTCTTTGTTCATCTTCTCTCTGACATAAATAATTGCATTTCTGTTTATCATGTTTAATCAATCTTACTCTCTCAAATTTATGCAATAAACTTTCAAATCTGTTTAGAGCTTTACCATCTAAATATCCTGTGGCAATGAGTTCCCAGTGTAAAGCTCTGCTGGTGAATTCTTTCAATTTGTTTTAAATCCATTCCTTAATTCACTGGGTATCCCATTTGCACTGCCAAGAACAGTAAATAATCCTTCTGTTTATACCTTCTCCAGCCATTTGTGCCTTCACAGCAGTATGCTGCTATAGTCCACCTTGGCCCCAGACATCTCTCTCTAGACTGAAGTGTCCTGATCTCTTTAATAATAGATTGCTGCTGGAAGGAGTGGTGAGTGTAAAGGCAGCTTCTGTGGCTGTTCTCAGGGTTTCATTTTCCTGCCTAGCTGACCTTAGACATAATGTCTTTCTGGAGAGTATTTAGGTCATGGGAATGTAAGATAGAGGAAAAAATGGGAAAGCCTATGTATATTCTAAAGAAAGTATATTCTAAAACATTTTGGGAAGGGGAGGAAGTGAACTTTATTTGCATCTTTAAGAAACAAGACGTGAGAAATGTATTCTTAAATTAAAAGTGTTCAAAAGTAGCAAGTACAAGGTTTTGTCAGGCACTTATCTGAAACAATCACCAATTACTTTTATTAATGAACTTGGATCAGAAATGGAGCTACGCTAAAGGGAGCTGCTGATTGCTCTTCTGCTTGCATATCTTTAAAGCAAGGGAAAAGAAAAAGCGGAAAGTATCGATATCGCTGACTTGCAAAAAAAGGAAGGTCAAGATGGAGTTTGCACAGAAATGTACAGAGACCCTACAGTGTAGATGCAGAAGCTATTCATGTTCCCAGGTAGACAGAGAGACTAAATATCAAATATTACACAGTGACTCAAAATATTTTTATGTTTACCTGAACTAATTTGGAAGAAAAATCAGTCAGAACCATGAGTTTTGATATAAAAGCATTTCCACTGAAGTGTCTACAGAAAACTACTTCTGAAAGGATAAGCAGCACCAAGAGCATTTTGAACATAATTCCAAAAGTATTTCACTCTTTATTGTTAGAAAGAGTATTTCACTGCAATTTCTTTTCAAATTTTGCCAAAATTTCCATATCTTGAGATAAAATGTAGAGAAATCTTATTCTGACAATTTTTAGGAGTCATCTAGTCTAATACATCCTAATTTATGCTAACACACAAGGGAAACTGATGGTGTTTATGGCTGTTTCTGAGTCAGTTGTGACAAAAACATTAAGGTTGTACATAGGAGTTTGAATGAGCAAGGAAATTTCTGCCTTGCTGTAGCCCTATAACTCAGCTACAACTGATCCATGATTGACACAAGATTGCCTTGAATTCTTTGGTTTGTAGTTGCCAATTTCACAGTTTTGATGAATATCTGTGCATTCATGTTTTCTTCATGAGCTGCTCAGAATCATATTCTCTTGAGTATTTGATCATTCAATATTTAGGGCCTGAATTCCTGGGCAACACTGGGTATGGCTTCCTGGCTGTGTGATGCAATTTTTAGCCAAAGAAGTAGAGGCTTGAAGAAGCCACCTAAGCTCCCTCAACAAAGAGAGAGAGAGACCTCCAGCAGTCACTTTACCCCAATTTAAACCACATACCTGTGGGAGGTGGCTTAAGTGCTGTGAGGCTTTGCTTCTCTCAGCTCACTGCAGCTGGACACTATTTAGCTCAGGCAAAACAACCCATCATTTCACGCATGGGATGAGAAGGAGATTACTCACTTAGATAGTCCCCAAGGGTGTGGGGTTAGGCAGATTTATTTAAAACAGTCCAAAGGGCTGAATGCTTCCCATTTACTCAGGCTTGTTAACTTAGGATGGCTGGGACTTGGCTTACAGTCATGATTCTCCTACTTCAGTTCAAGGGCAGAAAGGCAGAGCTGATGGTCTCAAAACAAAGCATATTCATGGGAGATGTTTAAGCAGATGTGTTTTGTCTGGCATTTGTATGTTCCACATTGGTTCCTAAAACTGGGCTGGCACAGAAAAACTTGGGCCGTGAGCCTGATGGTTGGGTGGGTTGGGCTAAATGAAAATACACCAATCTTCAATCTGAGCAGCAGTCTGTCCACAGATATGTCAGCACTGATGTGACGGCACTGATGGGAATAGAAGCACAGATCAGACCTTTAAACCCTAAGACCCTTAAGACCTTAAAATTATTTATGCTGTGCATATATTCTTAGTTCAAACTGGGAGGCACTCACTTCATCTTGCTCTGGCCCCTACATTTTCTTTCCCCCTTGAGAAATGTTGAATATGCCTATAAGAGGCAAACATTTTTGGTTTTTGAGACCTGCATGTACTTGTTATCCCATTTTCTGGGGGAAAAAAAAAGGGGGGGGAGGCTTGAACAACTCTAATTGGAAGTCTGAAGAGAAAGCTAAATAGATGAAAAGAAGGCCTTACTGAACATTAATGCTGTGCAGGGGGAGAGCTCTGGCACACTCATGTTGGTGGGCAGTGACCGCCCTGTCTGTCAACGCCAATATGCCATGAGGAGAGAAATGTGTCCCTTTACAAATCCTAGTGTCAGTGATGCATTTGAAACATGCCCATCCCCAGAGGACACAAGGATGAGAAGCATTTTGTTTTGCAGCCACAAATGAGATAAAACATAGCAGAAGGTTGCCAACAAAGCAAGCTCTGTGGTGAACCATTGCTGCTCCATGGAAGATCCTGGAGAAATACGGGAACTCTTAAAATAGGAACTAAAGGGTGAAAACCTCTGCCAGAAGGAATTACCATTAATTTGGGAATTATTGGTAGCACTCTGGAGGGGAGCACCTGGAGGAGGATGAGGAAGGGTTTATTTGAGCTGTGGAATGAGCAGAGGAGACAGTGTGATGAGAAGATGGGCTGGAGATCCATGATTCTGCCTCCACTATGGGTCACAGGATGTCCTTGTGGAGGCCAGAGGCACCTTCCCACACCCAGGAAATGTGCTGCTGCACTGTGGGAATGCGATGGGGTAAGTGCATACCATGGCAGCCCTCCTCTTCCTCCTCCTCTAGGGCATGCTACCATTGCTCTTGCACACAGGGTTCAAGGATTGTGGATCCACTTTTAGGGTGCTTTCCTTCACACACATTAGGCTCACATAGCCTGCTTGAGTGCCCTTCTGTGAACCTTCCCTGGTAACTGTTGAAGCCTTTTGTTTTCAGGCACATTGACAGAGAGGTGAGTTTTCAGAAATATCTCATCCCTACAGGTTTTGTGAAAATAAAGGACTAAGTAGAGAAGAGAGCCCCTCTTCTCTTATCCTCTGCAGCACTGACTACAAGAGCTTGGCTGCTATTAGGCATCAGAAACCCACATGGATGAGTCCCTTCCTGGGCTTCATTGCTTCTGCTCCACAGGAACTCACTCACGGATTAAGTGAATTTTCTCGTCCTTCCCTTTATAAAGCTAGTGCTCCACTGTAACAGTGATAATGACATATTTCGCCTGAAATGCCATGCTCATGAGAGCCTAGTTTGAAATAAAGATTATAAAAATGTAATGTCTAGCAATTGTAATATCATCCATGGAGTGGAAGAGAAAGAGACAAACATATATGGGCAGGCAGACGGATAGATTTTTTAATTGAACTCTCTGCTTGGCTGTACTTCCGTTAGGCAAGAACCACAGATGACTAACAATAAAGGACCATAAGGAAGAAGATGTAGGTTTTTTAACAAATTTAACTTATCACAGACAGGCTTTTACCCTTGCATCAGCCTATACTGAAAATCCCTAAATAATTCAAAGCATTCAAACAGTCTAACATTAGGAAAGTAGTATTCTCCCCACAGGTGCTTGAAAGTAGAAAACAAGGTGGCAATATTTTCCTCTTTTAAAATACTAAGGATATTTCATTCCTCTGCTCCAGAGCTCTTAATATCCTATATAAATCAATACCTACCTCACTATCTATCAATAAATGAATAATTACATTTCTGCCTATTCCCAGATGCTCTGAAACCATTTATTCTAGTCATTTAATCACAAAGCTGTTATTGCAGGGGAAATTCATGCAGACATGAATACATAAAGCCAAAAATAGAGAGCCAAGCTGAGAACTTCACCATAATAGCAGCCTCTTCCAAGGCAAGCTGCTGTTCATTTTCCCGGGAGATCTAGTAGGTATCTCTTCCCTTTTCAAAACAATAACTGGCACTGTAAAGCTCAGTCAAGCAAAACAAAACTTCACTCACTTTGCTTTTCCACAGCCAACGTTTGAATGCAACAGGGAGTCCCAGCTGGTCTGATCAGGAGCTCTCTCTTTCCCTGTCAAAGGACCTGGGGTCCCAAAATGTCCTCACACTGGAGCCTCCATTTGAAAGGGAATTGTGTAACAAGACCCATCTGTCTCTATAGAAAAACACGTTCATCTCAAATCAGTGCTCTTCTTTTGTGCTTTTTTGAATGACTGTACATCTGGGAAAACTGAAAACATTCATCTTCACCTCGTGGAAGTTTTGGTTTACCCACAACAACAGCATCACTTGTCCCTGTTTGTTTACTGTGCTTTTGATGCCATGTGCCTGGTGTTGGGAGACCACAGATACACACATTAGAGGCAGGGGGTGAGGGGGGAAGTGTACATGTACAGACAGCACGTAAGATTCAGAGGAAGAGTCTAGATTTGATGTGAGAGTGGTGGTTTCTCATTCATTGACATTAGCACAGTTTTCCTCCAATACCTTGGTGAAAGCCTTGGAGATGACTAAATTAGGCTATGCCCAAGTCAACACACTTAACAAGTATTGGCTATATAAACCTCCCTCCCCCCTCAATTAAATATGTGCTTTCTGTCTGTGAGAAGCATCAGACAACTTGCCAGAGTTCAGAAAGCACCGCATGTTCTCCCAGCTCCCCATCCTATGCAAACCTGTTCTTCCTTCCAGACAGGCTGGGAATGTTTACCATGTCTCTCCCTTTGTTTTTGCTCACCTTCCATCCCTACAGGGAGCCCTCGAGCATGTATTTATTTGCACTTTGAACCTGTGCTTGCTTGCACGGCTGTGCTTTAGCCCAAGCTGGGACCTGATTGCTTTAGGGGAGCCAGGGACGAGGTTGCTGAGCCTCAGTAAAGCTGCAGTGCCTTTGCCCACAATTCCCCCACTCAGCCCAGCACAGCAGGCTCTCCTGCAGCTGAGGAAAAGAACCCTGCAGCAGTTCAGAGCAAAGGGTGTGCAGCACGGACGCCCACGGGCAAGTGCAAAACAGTGTGATCAGACTAATGTGGACTGAACGTAGCTTCAACAGCAGAAACAGCAAAAGCCTTGATTCTAACGTGTACCATGAAGGTTTCTGAATGTATAGACGGTTAGTATGCCAGATTTAGCTTTGGGAAGTGTCTTGCATCCTATAAATGCTAGGTTACAAAAAACATTGACAGATGGATGGATGTATTTGTATAAATACAGATGTCTGGGTCTTTGTGAAAAATAACACCTAGGATGGCTGGATAGAGAGCTGACTAACTAGCTAGCTACACACATCCTTGAACTGTAAAAAAAGAAAAAAAGAAAAGCCTTTAAGCTACACTCATCTTTTAACACCAGCTTGACTTGTAAACCCCTAAGTATGCTGGGAGGGCTGCAGCCATCTCAGGTGCCATCAGGTTTTCTTTTCACGCAGCACGTGGCCCCAGATCTTGCTCTGCAGGTCTCAACTCTCCCAGCAGAGCAGGGGACTGTGCTGGGTCAGTGGGATAGCTTGGTCCTCCATTATTTGGTTTTAACCTGAGTAGCAACAACAAAGATTTGGTGGGTATGCTTTGAATGGTAGCCAGGTACAGAGGAACTAATGTTAATGCAAGAGCCACGAAAGGCTTGGCAATGTCTTTTTCTGGTCTCTGTGGTATCCACATTAACACATATTTTTCAAGGGTGAACCTGAACACATCCTGTTCCTGTCAGTCAGTATCTGGTCTGTGCCCTCCACACCTCACAGGCGGGTCAGCAACAGCCCTTGCATCCCGACAATGTCTGTTCAGACATGATCTCACTCTGAAGAGAGAACTGGACCAGAAGGTCCTTTCTGACCTAAGCTATTCACCAGTGCTAAGTTCAGATAAGTAGACATTTGTGGCACCTCTCAATCCCAACATGGAGTGCTAATTTTGAGTCATGGTGGGATACCTGTGACTCAGCAGGGAATTAACATCCAATTTGCAAGGAAGGAATACTCCTGATATGAGGAGACTCCTGAACAGCTCAGGCCAGCTCTCTTCCCTGCCATCAGTGTCCACATGGATGGAAAAAGAATAAAGAAAATTTCAGGCACAACTGAAGCTGCACTACTCCTCCTTGGGAGTATGTGGCAGCTCCCATCTGTGCTGAGTCCAGGCTACGAGACCAGGAGAGCCACCATGGCTTTGTGAGGCCATGGTGCTGCTCCAGCTGCAGAGGGCAGCTTGGCAGGGCGGACACACCTGGCCTGTTGTCAGGAGCTGGGAGCTGATCCCAGTCCAAATCCACTGTTGAGATAGCAGATTAAGGCTAACCCCACTCAGAAATCACCACACTGCACAAATCTGTCTGCTTGTGGGATTTGTGCTAGCTTGATGAAAGGGTTGGCTCCTATCCTCAGCTGAACTCTCATGGTTCAAAGTTGTGCTGGCTTTTTTCTGTATCCTTTGGGGTGAAAAATGTCTTGCAGCTGCTGCTTATAATTCTTTCCCCTATGTTTCAACATTCTCCAGATGAATGTCACCCTAAGCAGTGCTCCAAGAGACTGCAATCATGATTGCCAATAGCCAACATCCAAACTAAAAATAAAAAGCCACAGCATGGGACTGAGACACAAGCAATATATCCCCTGGCAAAAATCACCAGTGGCTGGCAAGAAAAGGACTCATCCCTCCAGTCCTATCTTCTGTGTGCTTAAAGAAGCTTCCACCTCTAACCATCTTCTTCTGATATTATCAAGAAATTAAGATGGCTTGTAGAAAGCACTAAGTGAGCTGACCTTTCCTCTTGCCAAGTGTCCATGTTTAAGATCCATAAACTTTTTGGCTGGTCAGTAAGTGCAGTGGAGAAAAAGACAAGATTTTCAGTGAAACACATATTTGCCCCTTGGAGGTACCTAGGTGGCTGTTACAAAATACTTATTTTTGGCCCCAGAGCTAACACACCATCCTTTCCCCCCCACCCATGCTTTCAACAGCCACCTTTTGTGGTGGTTCATTAGACTGAAAAGATCCCACTACAGAAAGGAAGGAAAATATTTTCTGGGAGAGAGCCACAGTTCCTGCCTTGCTTCCTCCTGGCAGCCACAGCCCAGAAGGGAGGAAGGACTGGATGACAGTGTCTGCAGGAGCCCTGGTGTGTGGATGAGGAAGGGGGCAGGAAGCAGAGCCCCGGGGCTGCCTTTTCCCTGTGGAGGTGCTCAGTGCAGTGGGAGTTTTGGGGGCAGAGCAGAGCTGTGCTGCAGGGGAGGGACCCTCTGGCTGTGCATCTCTGTATCAGGGGGCATCAGCTCCAAGTCTTCAGGTTGCTCTGCCTTACACCACGTGTGCCACCTTGCCAGCCTGGCACAAAGAAAGTGTGACCAGCTTGCAAGGCTTTCCAATTAGCTCTCCACTGCAGCTCAGGAATTGATACCTCAGGGTTTTGCCTAGTGTATTAAATTTTGTGTATCGTGCCTGAGCGGGGCTGTAATATTTATTTCCCTTCTTTCTGATTAGTATTTAACACAAAAGGAGAACCTATTCATTTGTCAGGCTGACCTTGCTCAGAATGGAGTCTGGAGACCAATCCTTTACCTGCTGCCAGTAGCACATACACTTAGGGTAAGTGAAAGAGTGTTGTGGCAGCTGATCCACCAGTTCACTGCAGTGTTAGGGCTGATCTTAGCCCTGAATTTTGCACACAGTAACCTCAAAAGAAAAAGACACTCGAAAAAAAATCATGACACTGTTACCCTTGTGAAAATACATAAAAGGCCACATCTTTGAACAGCAGTGTGAGATGTTTTGTTTGCACTCATTTACCCCATGCCTGGGAGACATGAATTCTCAATCACTATTGCTACACAGTCTTAAATGTGAAATAAAGTGCTTCATGTGAATAATAGTAATAATTGTTTCAAACCAGACGCTAAACCCCCAGTCGGGAAAGGACAGAAATTGCCTTTGAAACTAAAAAATGGCTCAAGAGGGAAGGAGAAAGATTCTAGCTTTTGTTTTCCATCTTCACAAGTCTCCCGATGTCTCCGTCCCAGTCTGGGCAGTCCTGAGCAGATCATTATCCTGACATCTTGCTCCTTGGGGGAACCACAAATCCTGGCACATTCTCATTCAATTGAAAGGATCCCCAGTTAAAACCATAACACCTGGGCTTGTTCAATGACTTGTGGCCCACTGTTTTTTAAGAGGTTGCAGAGCTAGAAATATGATGTTTCAGGGGAGGGCTTTTCTGCCAAGAGCAAGTAGCTGATACAATATTGTTTGATTCAAGACTAGAAAGAATGGAGTCTTATTAAAGACATTCCCTTATTAAAAAAACGGAAATTTTACTTAGCATTTCCTGTCTGAGCTGTGAAGTGATAAGTACAAGAAATCAGTGTCTAATATCTCAAGATTCAGTGCCACCTTCAACCTTCTGTTCCCTCAGAGGTTTGCAGAGGTCCATGCATTTGAAGACATGCCTCCTGGGAAAAACTTAGGATAATATTTACAAAGTCTGTATCTGCTTTACAAGGGGCTCCATTTTCACTCATGATAAGACAAGGGGATTTCAGGCAGAAGCAGGAGAAGCAAAAAGTTTCAGATATGAGTTAGGGAAGGAGCAGAAAAATTTTTATTTAGCTGATGTAGTGAAAACACCCCTTCTCCTTGGTCATTGATGCACAGTACCCACAAAGAGCTTTCCTGCATATACTGCTGGTGAGAAGCACTGAGATTACAAGTTTTCAGGTTGGTGGGACCCATGTGAGCCATAGGAAACCGCAGACTCAACTTTTGGTTTAAAAAAAGTGATGGTCATTTTCTTGAAGGTGTGGGAATTTCCACTAGCTTTGCTGGCCAGATCAACACCACCATTGCAAGGAGGTGGAAGAGAAGTTTTGAGTCCTTTCCCATCATTCCCATTGGAGGCAGCATCTGAAAAACCCTTCCCTCCCAAGCACAGCACACACAGGATTTGAGAAACTCCCATTTCCAAATAAATCCTAGGAGAAAGAAATGAAAATCAATAAAAAGCAAAAGAAACAGTATCCAAGATGCACATCTGACAGGTATTGCATGCTCATACCCAACAGAGCGTTTAGACTTTTATCTCTTGTTTGTGCTCATAGACTGATACAAGCAGAAAGAAATAGAAACCTCTCTGAACCAAAACCATACAGAACAAACTCACAAGAAGCAAAATGGTTTCCACTGTCTCTAGGCCTGCTTATTTAGTGACACTGTAGGCACACACATCATTAGTTCAACCTCCATGAGTGCAGCACCTGTGCCCTGGCCCTGCTGAGCCTGCCCCTACCCTCACACAGCAGCATCACACTCGTGTTCCATTGACCCAATCCACCCCTCCTGAAATTTCAGGCAAAAACCCTTGGAGGAACCATCCCATGAGGCGGGGAAGCATCTCACGCAGCTAATGCGAGTTCTGGCAGACTGTTCAGCTTGGGCTATTCTGATGGGAATCACAGGATAACACGTTCTAAAAATCAGATTTGGGTGCATGGTTTTCACAGCCAAGATGATGTTGCCCCCACAAAAACAGCTTACCATGTATAAATACTCCAAAATAAGGGTCTGTTCAAGATACAACTGCTGCTAATACTTTAGGCAGACTGGCTATGTCCAAATTCACCCTTGCCAGACTACGTGATTATCAAATCTTAAAGCAACCAGTGTTTCTAGTCATTTTTTATCCTAGAACATGGCTATCAGCTCATATCTATGCCTTATTTACCCTAGAATTTGAAATCATGTATGCAAACTCCCTGGCTAAAAACCAGGCGCCAGCCTACATTAGCACACCTTCATCCTGTCGGGAATGCTCTGCAGCGCTTTCCCTGCATCCCCCAGGTGCCAGGGCAGCCTCTGCGTGCTGTGCTCCACACAGCTGCAGCAGGCTTCCCCAGCACAACTTCAGACTTCTTTTTCCCAAAGAGGCACAATGGAGGGGACAGAAGCTGTGCTTGTGCTCGCTTTCAGCGGGCCAGGTGAAGTGCAGAAGTTCCACAGGCATGAGGAGGAGCTGCCAGAATAGCAGGAAATTCCACTTTTTCCAAGTGACTCCTAAGTAGCACCATTTCTGGAGGCGGAGAACCTAATCCCAGGGTGCAGGAGTGAACTGATTATTGAAGGGAGACATTGTCCGGTCCTGGCTGGCCACTCTTTTCCCTGCTCTGGAAAATACTTATCACACGCTGGCATAATCTGGCTCTGTGTTTGTCACTCAGAAACGAACCAGCTGGGGCTCAGAGAAGCACTCCTGCTCAGTTGTGCTGTTTGATGGGGTGTCTGCACAGATAACAATGTTTAATATAAATACAAATGCAGGTGGCACAGGGGAGCACTGCTCTGCTTAGGAAATACACCCCTCCGAGTGCCCCAAAGGCCCGCTCGGGATGTGCCTGCAGCCAGGCTGAATACATCTCAGTGCTTGTCAGAGAGCACGATTATCACATCTCAGAGATCACGTTTGCCTCCCCAGGCCAGGGATTATCAGCTCAGCGAGCCCATCACTCCCAGGATTTTCAGGGGCTATTCCCTTTTCCCAAAGCTCTCTCCCTGTCTCTCAGAGATGCCATCAAGTCCGTGCCTGCAGGAGGGGCAGCGGGAGGTGTTTCCCATGGCCTTTGGGAACACCCTTGCCCTCGCACCCTCGTGGCTCTGGAATGCTCCCTGACACAGCCCCGGTCCCTCCTGTCAGGGCTGCTCCGGGCAGGGCAGCCCCAGCCCCACCGCGGCCATCCCGGGCAGCATCTCCCGGCACGGCGCTTCCGAAGGGAAATCGCGGCGTGAGCCCTTCTGTCGGCGGAGGAAGGCTCGGGAAGCTGCAAACGCGACCAAAGGAGGCTGTGTGCACCTTATCTGGGATGCCAGAACGTCGCCTGTGTGAGGGGAGCCCTGCATTATCAGAAAAGAGGCTATTTTGGGCTCCTTAGCTCAGCCTCGGGAGCAGGGGGTGAGCGGAGCTGCAGGAGCTCATTTGGGATCGGGAGATGGAGGCACAGCGGAGCAGCCGGGGATTTCTGGGAGCCGGGGTCAGCCCGCAGCCGCAGCCGCCTCCCCGCATGCTTCCAGCAGCACGGCAGAGCGGGCGCCCTCGAGTAAGGCAGGTGCCACTAAATCACCATAATTTAAAGCATTTTTTGCCTAACCTGCTAAGTTACTATTTTTCTCTTCCTCCCTGCACCATAGAAGAGAGTGAATGCAATGGGGATAAACAGACGTAGAAGATAAAATTTTAATACCAGGATTATTTTAACAAATTAAATTCTGCTCAAAAAGTTTAAAAATTACCTTTTTACTATGCATAGTGCACTAATAAATACGCTTTTATAGAATAATTTCTTTTTTTGACAACAGGAAACAGCTGATAAAAGAAAACCTCTTTTGTTTTGGGTTTACAGACCATTTCCCATATGTTATGTTTGCTTTGGCTGTCTCTCTGGCATCCGCTGGTAGAGATGAGAATGAGAGGAAAGCAAGGGTGTTGCTCAAAACACAGGACCCCCAAGCTTTTTTGCTCCTGTTTTTGCTCCTGTTGTCTCCTTCATAGGTACAGAAAAAATCTTTCTAAACACTTTTCCTCCTCCACAAAGTGTTTTAAGATAACTGTGTGACAGCTGTCCCAGCAGAGCTCCAGAAACTCTCTGGAAATGCATCACAAACTTCCCAGGAACACACAGGCTAGGAAGTCCATAGTCTGGAGACAGAGGGGCAACAAATAGAGAATAGCCTAAATAAACCCATATGCAATTGCTCCCATGTGATACTGTGCAATTCTTTTGTGCTCAGCTGCTGACTTTATTTCCTGCAGGAAACACTCCTCCATGACTGTCACACTTGTGTCACTGCCTGTCTAACCCCCCTTTCCCTACCTGAAGAGTGAGCTTCCATGAATTTTGGGCTGAGCACGTGTCCCTGCTCTGCTGCTTGGCTGGAGGGGCCTTGCAGGGGCCCCTTCACAGCAGCTCAGGTAAGAAACCGCCTGCTGTGTGCTGAGGTTGTAGCTCTGCCCTCTGCTCCAGCACTGGGCAAACAAGGCAGCCCAGTGCCCAAGGAGCCTGGAGTCCATCACCTCAGACTGGGCTCAGGAAGGCAAGGAAGAAGGATTTCTTGTGTTTTCCTAATTATGGGTAAAGGAGCTTTGAAAGTACTTTCTGTTTCCTTCTTACCTGAGGAACAGCAGGACTGTGGTGTTGGTTTTGTTCTTTCTTTTGCTCTAGAGAACCTTCCAGAGGTCTCAGAGATGGGAAAGAGCAGGATATTGAATCCTCTCTGCACAATAATCCTCAAAGCCTGAAGGAAGGGCTCGTGTACCCTAAGCTTTTCTGTGCTTCCTGGCTCTCAAGCAGGTCCTGCAAAAGCTTTGACCTTCCCATAAAGGCAGGAACCATCAAAAGGTGATGTCAAAACACTTTTGTTTTCCAGGCTTTAGGGATTTTGAATATTGTGATGCAGTGATAAAGTAACTGCACCATGTATTTAAAATTGTCTGAGATTTCCACTGTAGACCTTAAACACGGTGCTAAATAGGGCAAGCAAAAATAGCTGTTACTTTGACAAGTGCTTATTTAAAGCTTGTTTTGTCAGCATTGCTGCCCTGGTTATGACAGGGAAGTTGTCTAGAAATTGCATAATTACCAATATTAAAGGAAAAGCAAAACAGCACCACACAATTCAATAATAGAGCAGGTCACGTTTGCCATGGCTGTTGCAGTGTCTATTAAGCTGCAGCAGCTCCATCGCAATCCATGGCCTCAGGAAAGTGCTCTGCTGCTGCTGCTCCTTGCCTGCTCTCAGCCCAGGAGATTGCTCTGCTCTGGGCACTCAGATGGCTTCAATGGAGAGTCAGTAAGGATCCTCTTTTCTTGTTCATCCTCATGCTGCTGAGAGAGAGCAGCATTACTGCCTTGGCTGCTCATTCTCCAGGTGTCCAGCACCTGTCACCGGAATCTCAGGGGACTCCAATAACATAGGATTGGCGACTGCAGATCAAGGGGAGAAACAGCCCAAAAATATTGGGAGTCTTTTTTGCACATAAGAAAATTTGCAACAAATTCAGCACCAGCTTCTGTGGAACAAAGAAAATATTCCGTGTTCTTTCCCTCTGTCCCCTTCCTCTTGCTTTGTCTTTCCTCATAGTGGAAAAGAGGTAGAGAAGATGACCAGGTCAGAGATGCTGTTTTAGAGGCTTGATTTCTGATTTGTGTTGCTTACATAGCCCTCTTAGTCCTTCTGACCTCCAGAGGCACTTTCAGAGGGCTTTTCCTTCTGTTTTCCATGAGCTCAGCAGGTCACTGGAAGGGTCTATCATCTGTGTGAGAGGTGTATCAGTGCAAGAGTAGGAGGAAGCTCTGCAGCAAGCTCCACGCCACCTTTTCCCCACCTCCTTTCCTCCCAAGGTTTGTTGTGTGCACCAGAGCAGGTTTGTCCCCACCAGAGCGTGTTAGACCTGCCCCACTTATCTGGACGTGAGCCTGGTATCAACGTGCTCTGCACTTTGGTCCAGCTCATTTGCTTTCAGGAAAAAACACAGGGAAACATGGCACTGAGCTCTGGCCTGCTGGTGAGGATCCTCTCTCTCAGTGCTGCTTGCCCAGTATTTTAGTGTCTAGTGCCCAGTACTCACAGTTTCTTGCCTGGGAAGAGCAAAAAGTAGGCACCCTGGAAGTGACAGGTTTGTGTTTAACATCCACCAGTGAAAAACCTGCTTCAAGTGCCTTAGTGCCACATCCAGATGCAGCAGTGAGAGTAAATGTGCCATCCCACAGCCACACTCCTAAGACACCATGTAATCCTCTCCCTTCTTGTAACCTGCTGCCTCATGGGCTGCACGTTTTTGTTTTCCAGCTGCAGGAGCACTTGGGGTGAGGACCCTACAGCCAAGGACTTTCTTTACAATAAAATCTTCATTAATTTTAACAGCACAGACACCCTCTGCACTACATGAGCATGGGGAGTTAGGGAAAAAAATTAGCATCATCATTTAATTAAAGATGGATCATAATAATAAAATCTTCTCAAAGGGACTGGTGTGGGATTATGAAGAAAACCTTAATTGTGAACTTCTTCCTATTTGACTTTGTGTCTCTGATTTTTCAATCTCAACAAAATAGTTTTAACAGTTTTGGCATGTAATTTTCTGTTTAAAGAATTTAGGGAAGATTGAAGTGTTATCTTCAGCTTCACTGACACCTATATGTGCCATCAGAAGCTGGAATCTCTTCTATTCAAGACTGTTCTCACTTGACCTAAAGGATTAACTGGCTGCAATGACAGGTCACATTCTAGCCTGCTCATTGCAGGCCAAATATCAGGGGAGTTCGGCTAAAATACTCTCCTCTGAGGTGATCACGTGCAAATAACAAATCCTAGAAATCAAATTTTAGTAAATTTAAAGTAAATTTTCTTTTCACTGACAATATATTAGTACCAGACTTTCAGTTCTACTTCAAATGATGGGCACTGCCAATGCTTTCTAAAGATAAAGTTGCCAGCTTTTTTTTCCCATGGGTGAAAATCCTTTTCTTTCATTAAGTTCAGGAGAGCGAAAATGTTTCAGCTGAAACTACCAATACAAGAAAAACCCGAACAAACACCCAAAAACAAACCCCAACAGCAACAACAAAACAAATAAAAAACCAGAACCAAACCAAACAAACAAAACAGCCAAAAACCATGCTTCAGAAGACTCAATGCTGAACACTCAAAGCTTAACAAAAGTTACACAAAACTGAAAACAGGACCTCCTCATCCAAAACACTGCATGCCTTTAATAATCCACAGTGATCCCTGGTTGCTGATGGTGTACTTTGGCAGGCAGAGCATCATCATCCTCACTTCTTTCAGCAAAGCCTTTTAGACCTGCTGGTGAAAATGAGCAAACTGTCATCATGCCCAGTCCCAGTGACAGTGCTTATTAATACCATCTGGAAGAAGAGCAGGGCTTTGTTCGCACACAGGATTTCCTAACAATGAACCTGTGTGCGACATCCCGTACGCAAGAGCAGAGCTTCCCCTTTCTGCTGGGCCGCGCTGCAGCCCCGGCTCTGCCCCACGGGCAGCGCTTGCTGGGCACCTCAAGGTGCTGCCAAAGGTGCTCCAGGCACGTAGGCAGGGCTCTGCTCTCCTACTGCCAGCTGCTCTGAGCACCCCTTGGTGCTGGGTGCAGGCGGGAGGGAGCCAGGTCCCTCTGCCTCTGCTGGCATCCTGCAAATGGACACCAGCGAGGATGTAAAACGTTGCCACTTGCACTTGTCTAGTGAAGAAGCATAAAAGCAGGTGCAAAAAATACTCTATTCTTTGGCACAAATTGCCTGGAGAGCAAAGAGTCATTTCTCTGTAAATTATTAACAAACACGTTTCCAACAAGTATTTTTATTTTTGTGGCTACATAGATCCCTAGTTTTCTTTCTACAGGGCTGTTAAATTCAACAAAACAGAGGAAAGCTGCTCAAGTTCAAAGTTATTGATGTTATTGTCCGTTTATTTCCATGAAGCTGAACACTGAATATTATGAAACAGCTCAGGAATGCTGGACATAAAGGGAGATTTCCTTTTTCCCCCCTTCAGCTGAAATATCTTTTGGCAATAAATCCCTGCCGGAAATGTGCTTTCCCTGATTCCCCAGCTTAATTAGCTCAAACAATGTAAGATATGTAACACTGACCACCATGGGAAACCTGATAACAAAGAGCAGTGATACAATACAAGCCTTTCAAACCGATGCAGCCAGTACCCTGCTAAGACAAAAGTGGATTCAGTGTGGTGTTAAACCTTTTCTTCCTTCTCTGCTGCAGGAGACACCAGCACTACGGTGAGACAAGTTAATCTTTGTCGTGTTTTTTCCCCCAGTAATGATCTAAAATTGCCAATTCCTCCATAATATGCAGGTCACACATTAATATTTTCATCTAGAAAGAGATAGCAACTAATGCTGCAGTTCCTTGGCACTCAGGATGCATTTGCTGCTAATGCCATAGGGAAAACTATGAGAAAACTGACCCCAAAACTGGCTGCTCATGTGGAAATGAGCAGTGCTCCTGCTTGGCATGACTGGGTGCCCTTACATGCTCCTCTCTGAGAGAGCTGAGGCTGCAGCTTCCTCTGGATTTCTTTGCTGGGCTGTGTCCTCAGCAGCCCTACCCCCCTGTCCTTGCTGAGCACTCAGTCCCACCCCTGCATCATCCTTCAGCAGTGGTTTGTGCAATGGGCAGTTAGCAAGAAGGATGTGCTCACTCAGGCTGTGAATATCCTTCTTCCTTGTGCTTTTCCTCACTGCTTTACTGCTGATGGAGGAAATGCTGATGCCCAGGGCTGGGGTACTGCAGTAGTTGCAAAGCTGAAGGCAAAGTGGAAGATCAGGAGCATGAGCAGTGAGTGAGCAAGGGACGATGGCACTGCAAATAGAAATAGAGGCTCTCCTGCAGACAGGCAGTACTGGCACCCTACCTAGGCCAGAACAAAACTGAGGCACAGCTGGGGTCTGCATTGGTGCCCCAGCGTGGATGGTGCCAGCATGTGGTACAGCTGGTCTCCTCTGGTATCGTAAAGATGATAGAGAAGAAAAATTGCAATAGCCCTTTGCCTCTTTTTCCATTTATAGTTTATAACTTTTGAGTTCAGACGTATTTATAGATTTCTTTTCTTTTATACTTGCAGTAGAAGTTTACCAGTCTTACCTCTTCTGTTCCCCAAAATACTCGGTGGACACCAGAGCTCTGGCAGTATTGCAATGTCACAGAGACACATGTACGCAAGTGCAGCAAACATAGGAACAGGGATTTCTTAATCAGAGTGTTTATATTTGCTGCTTTTTTTGGTTTTGTCATTAGCTGTGTCACTCAAATGCCTTCCAGGAGCACAGTGAAATGACTTTGGCCAGGTCCACCCAGCAGAGCTCCACTGGCTCAGCAATGTCCATCAGGGACGTGAAACCAGTCAGAGAGTCAGCCTCCATCCGTGCCCGATGCTCCAGGGCCAGACAGGGCTGTGCTTTACTGGCCCAACTTGTTTCACTCGTGCACAGGTCCAGAACTGCACTGCTGCTGAGTGCATGTGCCCTTCCCAAACACACCTAGCTCTTCTGAGCAGCTGAGAAACTCTAAATCCAGAATGATTCCTTCAGGAGGGCTTCTAGACAAAACAGATCAAGGGCAAATCCAACCAGTGCAGGGCCTAATGGCTTGCATATTCCCAGTGTACTATCACATGGAGTTAAGAAAGCCCAAGAGCCAGCTCTTGATCTTTGTTTGCTGTGAAGAACCAAAGGTCACGGGCTCACTTTTCTTCTGTGGGCTGCCTTTGAAGTGTGGGTGTCACCAGTGCTCTGCAGGGCCCCATGCAGAAGGTCCCATTTGATCCGAGTCTGTAGGTGGCTGGTTCTTTTTGGCCTCTCTGGTTATCACCTTTGTTTCACAAGGCCAGTTGCAATCTGACTGACCTGTTAAACAAATTAGATTCATCCCTCTGGCTCTGCTAAAACTCAAGTGTAGCCCTCAGCTGGGTAAAGCACAGACACTCCAGCTTTATTTATATTAATGTAATTATAGATAGACCTATATTATAATGGCCAACTTGCACTGTAGGCAGAATAAACAAATGCCTCTTTGGTGATCTGTGCATCATGGAGTTTTTTTAATTATAGCCTGCATGCTCACTCTAGACCATACCTAGGAAATGTGGCACTCTTAATTGTCAGAGACGGTAAATGTTGCTCATTTTCCAATATATCAAAGCGAGAGAGTCCACAGAGTATGAAATTATTTTATACGCCAGGCATGAAAATATTTCATGCAGCTATTATTAAATCTCAGTCCCACAAAAGTCATTGGCAAAATTGCCAGTAACCAGGAGAGACAGCACTTTGGTCTAGGAGGCTATGTTTGCATATGTAGTGAGCAAATGGGAGAAGCCTAAGGCAAGGAAAAGAAATATCAGGAATGTACAGGAGATCACAAAATCTACCATGTCAATAGTGAGTGCTGGGCAGTCACACATGGCCTTCATCTTGTTCTCCAAATGAGTCCCATACACGACTGCAGCATCACTTATAAAAAGATGCCACTTCATGGAGCTTTATTAAATACTGTTTACTAGGCACAGCTGTGCTTAATTTCTGCCTATATGGCCCTCGGTTCAGCAGAGATTTTGAAGATGTTCCCATTACCACCACAACTCTGGAAACAAAACTTACATGAGAAAGGAAAGATGCAGAGCTCCTTTTTCATCAACTTTTCTGGGCAAGCAACCGACTACACTGGCAGGAGAATAACACCAAAACTCTGTTTTTATGTGGAAGAGCTGGTGTGAACATTTTCTTTGGTTTGTTTCCAGAGGGGATAACAGTCTTCCTGGGATTTGGGCCTGACTGTTCACTGTTTTCTCAAAAAGAGCTCCCCCAGGGCTCTGGCAGAGTTTGGTTTGTAACTTCTGAGACTCTGCCCCTGGAGATCTGCCAAGCCTCTGCGTTTGAGCGATACACGCTCCCATTTAATGGGAATCTACTGCCCCTGTCCCGAACACACACTCAGTTTCAGGCAGGGGGTACTTCTCTTTCTTGGAAGATCTCTGATTCACAGGCACACACAGAGCTGCTGCCTGTGAGCAGTCACAGGGCTGTGGGATGCATTGGCACGCAGCAGATGCCTGGATGCCTCTGGCACAGCAGAACCTCCGCATCCTATTGCTCACATATGGGGTGGCTCCAACCTCAGGGTCAGTGAGATCATCTGGGCCCAGCCTGTCTGGAGCTGGTGAAGCAGCCAAGCCTCCCAAAGCCTGCACAGCACTCTGCCAGTGTCACCAGGCTTCCCGCACGCCTGGCATGACGACTCAATTAAACCAGGATTTTCAGTCTGCTGCCTGGTGCTTCGTTGGCTCAGGTTCACTTAAACAGACATCTCCATAAGGTCAGCTCAGGAAGGGAAGGAAACACGAGCCAGAAAAAAAAGAGTGGTTGTTTAGGGCACTTTTGCCAACGCAATAGAAATGTGCACACGGCAGCTTCACCACTGCTTGATTCAGCTGGTTGCACAAAGTGGAGAAATGTCAAGGAAGGTTTGGATGCCTGTAGATATAAAGGCAAAAAAAAAAAAAAAAAGGCAAGAAATAGATTCCCAATCTAATAATCACATACCAGTACTTAGTCACTAAATTACATGATGTGATTTTGCATCCAGAGGAATATCAATTGTTTTCTTCTTGGAGTTTGCAGTTGGTTAAAGGAAGACAAACACACTGAATCATTTTAACTGACTTGTTTTTCTGGGTAAAATAGAGTATTTCGGTACTTCAGTATTTATGCACTTAAATTTACAGAGGTTAGTCAAGATGAAGATCTGTTGCAGGCTTACAAATAATCTTTCTGGAGATACACACGTCTTTGCCTCGTATACTTCCGATCTTTATTTACCATGCAGCCAGAAAAAACACTTTGCTGGCTGGAAAAGTGCAGGCAGCACTCAACTTGCACAAAAACTTCCTCTCTGGTGGCACTACCATGGCACTGGTGCTGCAGGAGGCAGTCAGAGGCTGGTGTAGCTAGGAAAGAAAGCCTCTCTAAAACCAAGTTGCCTATCTGAATTTTTTCTTTCTCTCTCATTCCTCCCAAAGGGATTCTTAAGGTTTCATGAGATATAAAATAGTTTAGCTTCTTCTCTGTGAACAGAATGCCTCACTGCTGTCCCTGTAAGTTTGTGATGTATCCATTAGTATTTGCTGGGCCTAAACTCAAGAGATGGCCAAACACTGACACAACATCAAGGAATATGCTTCACTGATGTGCCAAGGAGTCAGTCCAAAGTCTCTGGGCTGAACATCCAAATCTTTCCAAACATCAGGCTACAAATTCTGTGGCTCATGGCTGTGCTATATATACATATATGCATGTATAGCTATTTTTCTGTTACTGTCAGCTTCCATGTCTTTTAATAACAAAGTCTTCCACTCTGAAGGTCAATCAATTGTCACAGAAATTATTTTCAATGTGTTCAATTTGTTTGTACCTGTCTCTGGGTAAACCCAGGACTCCATTCATACTGCTACCACTGTATTTTCAAAATCAAGTCTTTTTGCATGAATGTGGCAGAAGGACAAAATCGATCTGCCTCCCATCACACTGTGTGAATAAATCTGGGGCTGTAGAATGATGCCAGACTGTGTATTTACAGCAACATTTAAGCATTTTCTTAGCTCCCTTGAAATTCAAGCATGTGCTTTAAACCCTCTGCACTATTGCATTTTTCAAGGTCAAAGTATTGAATGGGAAAGTGGCCAGAGAGCTGTGCTCGTGTAACGGGTCTTATACACAACTCTAAAAATTTTGGTTGATCAAAAAGCCTTTCACTAATTTGTTTTAACTGATGAACTAAATCTTGGTATTCCTTTTTGTCAGCTGATATTTTGAGTAACTCATGACCCCAGGATAGACGGGATGATCAGAAAAATGAAGAATGCAGTTGATGAGATTCAGGGCCCTCAACAAGCAGGTTGCCCCATGCAAGCAAAATGCTAAACCCTAATGATGTTTCAGTGTGGGCTGCGCAAGCTCCTCTTCCCCAGATCAGGTCTGAAACCAACAGAGGATTCTGCCTTATGGCAGTGTATTGATGCCAGCAGAGAGTAACCTTAAATAAAATAGGGTTCTCATTCTCATTCATTGAGTCAAGGTTGTCATTACCTTCCAGCTGTTTGTTACCACCCATCTGCCAGGCTACCACCTCCTGACAACAAAGTCGACAGGAAGGAGCTGCTGTCTGAGCCTCAGCCAGTATAATTTAGCCACTGCACAGTCTGGCACCTTAGCATGAACCCTCCCTGCTTGGTGGCTTGAGCTGAATAGACAATGAGGCACAGCCTGGTGTGGCTGGGGGGTGGCTACAGCCTACCCACTATTACTTCTGTGCCAGAGGGGTAATTGATGCCAAAGTCCCCTTCTTATGTGGGGGAACAAACAGGTGTAAAAGGCAAATGGAGGAGTTCAGTGCTGTACTCCCAGCCACTGCCCCTCAGGTAAATAAATGCAAGTGTGATTGTGGTCCCCACCACAGCTCCCAGTGAGTGACCACCCACTCCCCCACTCCTCCCAGTCCTCCCTGCTGGGTGCCCAGCCCAGCCCACTCCAGTGGAACAAGCAGCTGTGGGCTCCAGCGGAGCTCTGCTACCAGCCACAGCTGCTGAAGGCACAGCCAAACTTGCACCAGCAGTGCAGTCTGCATCCAGAGGCTGCTATCCCTGTTCTGCCAGGTCCCACCCACTGCTGCTTTTTACCCCAAATCCCTCCATTCCAGATGTGTCTGTTCCCATCAGGCCTTCATCCTGTGCTCACCCAGCCATGACATCCACAGTAGCACTCACCCATGTTTTCAGGCCAAGGCTTGCCCTTCAAGGAGACTTCTGCCAATTGCTTTAAAATACAAACTCAGACGAAGTTCTACAGAGTTTTGGAAGCTGCCATACTTTCTGGAGCTATTACTAAAGAGTGACTTAGAGGATTCTTATTATGGAGCCCACATTTGGATTTAAAATGTTCTTTCCATTTTCCCAGCTCAAGTTTGGAGTTTTATTTTATTATAATTATAATATATTTTTTAATTATTCTTGTTCACTATTACTTAGCTGTATTGGCTACTAGGTTAATCACTGCTTGGAAACTTCTGTGATAGATCTGGTCTGGATAAATATCAAAAGGTTTTTGGATACTTTTCCAAAAGTTTTGAATATGCAAAATTGTCTATATTCCTGGAAAGGAGTGGAAGTTAACATATGAAAGAGGAAGAATCAGACAAAGCAGGGCAAATTAAAGGACAGACTCTAGTACCTCCCGTCTCTGGGAGAATTTCCTTAAAACTGAGACACAGCATCCCAGTGATTCTGTTCCTGCATAACTTGTGTTAATTTACAGTGTTTGTGCTGTACCATTCCCCTTTGTTATCAGGCTTTCTGTAGTGTTCAGTGTTACATATCTCAAGCCATATGAGCTAATTAAGTCAGGAACCTCAATTTTTGGAGCAGTATCATCATCTCAGATTCTGGCTGTGCTTACAGAAAAAGAAAACTAGATTCACTTTTGAAACTGAGTCTGATTTAAGTCTTCACTCAGACATCTGTACGAGGCCTCTTCAACAGAAATATCTGGAGAAGGAGGAAGACCTTTGGTGGGAATCTTAGAATAAAATACCTGTTGGTAGTCAACACTTCCCAGCACATCTCAAGTAACTCTCCTGGCATAAAGCTAAATGGCAGTGTCACAAGGGCTGTGGACAACAGCCACCTGTGTGTCCCTCCCTAGCCAGGGAGGTGCCTCCATCCCTACCTTGGTGGTCCCCAATGCAGTCACACAGGACACCGGCCCAGGGTAGCTGGGGCAAAGGAACAACTGTGTCCTTACCAGCCCACTGGGCCTGGAATGGATTTGAGTCTGGATCTGAATGGATTTGGTTGTGCCAAGGGCACACCAGGTCCTCTCAAAGACAGCATTGTCATGGTAGAGTGGACCCCAGCAGACAGGCTTAGCACATGAAATGCTGAAGACTCCCAAGACAAAGAAAACCAAGTCTGAGAAAATCTTACACGCTTTTATAAGATTGAGCTTTTGTAAAGATGAGGGTGGGAGATGCGCTGGATCAACAAAGAAAGTAGATTTATCTGGAACAGTGAAAACTCTTACAACCAAATCTCCCTGCCTGTCTGGGGAGTACCAACTTTAGCAACAGCTGAAGAAGGAAGGGATGGGTCTCCATGTCATGGAGAGAGAGTGGTTCTCCAAAGATCCCCTGCTACAGCTGATGAAGTTACACAGAATTGTTCTGAGAAAATTTATGCCCAATTCTGTCCATTCACTATGGCTACAGAGGAACATTTGGACCTGAATCAACTTTTTGAGGAGCCACTTTTGGAAGTATTCAGATATTGTATCAGTTTTGCTTTCTGTAGAAGACAAGGATCCATGAGGACCGGCAGTTTAAAATCATTTCACACAAACCCACACTTTTGGCAAAAAAGTTTGCACCAAAAATTTACCAAGGTCTACCATGATTTAAGTGTAATTGTGCAATTTCCTTGTAAATTCTGAATTTATTTTAGTTACTTCTGCATAGGAATGCCAAGCAATTAACAGCATCACCATCCACATCCAAAGTATAAATGTTTATTTCACAAAATGCTCAAGACGAACTGACATCAATTAACCATTTCAAATATTCCATAGCTTTTCTAGCTTTTTTTTTTTCCTGCCACACACACATATTTGATTCTTAACACTGGGAAATGCACCATACCAAGCGATGTGCACGCAGAGATTATAAACAGTCACGGTGTGATTTGTCTGCTGATACACAGTTAATTCTGTGGCCTCTTTCAAGTGAATTTACACCCTTCCATCTTCATGTAATGCCTTTGCATGAGATCTTAGGACATGTATCAGTTTGATTACATTAGAAAATGCAATCCAATCTGATGAATTAATCTGAAGTAGAGGAAATTTTTATGCCAGGAACTCCTCTGCCTTCTAAAACAGAGCTGAAATGTGGATTATTTGTTTTTCAATATATCCAGGCAATGCAACAAACTGTGTTCAACTTCACAAGGACAACTTTAATGCATTTTCCCTCTAGGTACAACTGAGTGGAGAATTTTTCCATGTGTAACAGACACTTTCTTTTTCTGCAGCACTTTTGTAACTGACAGCATCTTTGTACGTTATTTTAACTTTTCCAAGAACAGGACAGAATTGCTTCACTCATTAGAGAATGTATAGTTCAATTGGATTAATTTTCTTAGTTTACATCAGTGGCAAATTTAGTTTAAAATAATTTACATATAGCCAAATAGAGCATTCTGAGTTGAGAATGAATTGTAATTACTAAATTAAAGTTTTCTCCCAGTCAATCTTACACCCATCTTACAGAGTACTCCCATACTTGTTTTCCTTGGGACTTAATTATTGTACACCCTAAATATGTCATCTTCTAATTCTCATTTGGCTATGAATAAAAGTTTAAAGTATTTACTTTCTGGATTACTAAGGAGAAGATTTTCAATTCCTTGGCTGTATATTTGCGAAAATATTTGATCTTAAATAACATATTATACATTAAGCTGTAATGAATAAAATTGCCATTATTTCTGATGATGATGAGTGAGGTGAAATTTAAATTCAGACATGTTGGTAATTTTACATTCCTTCTTCCCCCTTGAAAATCAATGAAAATGAAATCCATAACTTATAATCCACATTTAGAATTGTACTTAATAGCTGATGACATATGATATGACCTATGGGAAGAAAATAACAGAAGGACTCTCAACTTGAAGAAATTTGAGCGTAGACATCTAGGGAAAATAATCCAAAACTCAGTTATTCCTCAGAAGGGAAAATGAGGAAAGTAATGCTGAAAGAAGCCTGAGGGTGATAGTAGAGAGTGTATTAAATGTGACTGAGGAAAAAAAAAACCAGAAAGGAAAATTTTTGGCTGCAAATTCAAAGACTTCACCTCCTAGAAAAGGGAAGAAAAGATTCCACTCCATATGGCTTTGGTGTGACCACACTAGGAATACTAAATTCACTCCTGGGTACCTTATTAGCATCTAAAAGGGCAGGTTCAGTGGAGAGCAACAATAGTGTCTAAGGGATTGTCTGGGCTGACTTTATGGAAAGATTAAAATAGTTTAGGGGTGGATTGGGGCACCTTTTATTCCCATGGAGTGGTATTTTAATTTTTATTCCATCTTTTTCCCCTACATTTTAACAGGCCTACTTACAAAGCAAAATATTATGGGCAAGTGTGTAAAAGTCTGGCCCTAAAGGTGTAAATATTGGCTAAGCAATGAATGGGAAGTTCCAATAGACATCTGTGTATGTCAGAAGGGTTAGTAACACCAGTGGGCATAACTTGGAACAGGATGATATTTGTAATGACAAGAATGAAAAAAAAGAATGAAAATTTATTGACAGGTCTTTTAGGGTATTGATTACTCTCATAAATTAAATTATGCATCTCTTGATACATTTAAAACTATGCTTGCAGAGCAGAAGTGATTGCACTCAAGAGAGCAATCCTGCTCTGGACAGAAGATGGACTGGATGGCTTAGTGGGTCTGCCTCTTGCTACTTACACTGGCTTAGAAATCTTAACAAGAGATAGGGTGTTACAAGACACTTAGTAATAAATATGCCCCACTGTCTAATGCAGTATTTGGCCAAAGCCCAGATAATTGCTGAAGCACACCTCAGGGCCTCATAATGACTCTAGTGCTAAATATCTCGCAGTCTCACCTCTGCCTGGCTGGAGCAGTGAAACATTACGCAGTGCAAACAAGAAATCGGTCAGTATTCCTAAGCTGCAGTCTCTAATTGCAGTGTTGGGAGACTATTTGGATCTGCTAGAAATGGTGTTTAGATCAGTTTTGTGCAGGGTTTAAGTCTACTCCCTGGAACTGCTGCTTTCACAGTTTTCTGCCACGGCCTCTTCATCTTCCCCTTCCTCCTTATCCAGGCCCAGGACTTCCATCAGGAGGTGGATCATCACCCCTTCAGCCAGGAAAAGAAGTTCAGATCCTCTGGCAGACAGACAGACAGACATGGGACCCTCTGACACTGCAGGCACAGCAGTGGCTGCAGGTGCTGGTCAGAGGGCTCCTGCACCGAGCCCCGGCAGCCCCAGAGCACTCGCTGCATGCAGGACACCCATCACCTCCCCAGAAACCTCTCTCCGCCAGCACTCAGGAGGCTTTGTTAGCACCTTCTGCTTTTTGGCAGAATAGTTTGTTTTACCTTCATAGATAATTAAATCTCTATCGATTTCAAGCAATTGGTTCTCCACGCTGTACAGACTTTGTTATAAATTACTGATCGGGGATGTGAGATGCTTTGGCTCCCCATCTGGTGCATTTAGCAGCGATTTTCAGTGTACACTTCTCACACTGCTCCAGTCCAGCCCCCACAAAACAGCAGAGCCAACTTAAGCACAGAGGTGAGATTGCACTCTGGGGCATTGGCTGGGGAAGGGGGTGCAGTTGCTGCGTTGCAGGTGGCAGCAGATCTCTTGTTATCTTGCATATTAGACTCTCACAGAGGCGCGGCCCCAGTGCAATGATCTGATCTTGAAATAGAAAGAGCTTTTCCCTGGAGCTCCTCAGGCAGCTGATCACCCTTTCAGAGAGGCCCACTGGGATTTTTCATCACTATTTAGAAACCAAAATTATGCAGACTGGACCTTAGTTTAATATTGTATTAGGTAAGTGCATTGTCATCCTCCTGTGACAAACATTACATCATCTCTTTAACCAGTAATGTTTTTAATGTATATATTTTGCTAGGCAACAGACTGATAAAGTTTTTAGCCTTTTAAAGTCCCGCAAAATATTTACCAGCTTTGCTATCTGAGCACTACAAAGGCAGTCAGCTCCATGAACATGAAATGGTTCACATTCACTTCAAGTGGTGTTCTGTGTGCCCATTACACACACACATACATACATACATATATGAGTGTATACAGAAAATTACATACAAAGGCCTGCTATAGAGAGGGACTGTATATGTATAAAATCATTATAAGTACTTGTCTCTCACACAGTCCTCAATGCGTGTGAGTGCCAGAAACTAGACATGACATTCCAGACTGGAATGATGCAAGGAAGAAATATATTGCATTTATGGAAATCATTCATTTTCCTTGTCTGGGAACCTCTTGAATATAAATAATATTTTCATTTATAAATTTCAAAGTGCTGTCCTAAGAATGGGTAAGAATCATTATCTTCATTTGACAGCTGGAGAAACAAAGAGCAGACTGTTTTAAGCAGCAGTCTAAGGTCACATGGAGCAAATGAAGTCAAACCTCATCTCCCGAGCCTGACTTTCCCTTGAGAGAGCACACCAGAGAGCACACCACTCACAACTTTATCAGCTGAAACTCCTCAGCAGCTATGCTAATAGTATTGGCAACCCTGAGCCTTCACAGATCATGACTGAGTTTTCAAAGGAGCAGGAAATTTGCTTTAAATGCATAAGATTAAAACCTCCAAATAAATAAACTTGTGTTTCTTATATTTGTCTTCTGTTATCTGAGCCTTTGGAGTATGCTAAGGAAATAGTTTCCAGGTATTTCTACTACCAGAAGATCTGGATTTCTTCCTTAAAGAAGGGGTGGGTGTGGGGAGGCTGGGAGGGGGAAGGGCAGCAGTAAGCAAACAGCTCTTAATACTGTAGATAAAATCTGGAGAGTTCTCAAAACAATGCAGAGATTATACCTATTTCTGGCACACACTGAAGGCTGCTCTCTTTATTAAGTGATCTAACCTAAAAGAAGATGTTGCTTTCAGATCCCAGTGATGACTCCAGTGAATGATAAACGTCCATCACCACCTCAGTCTGGATCCTCCAGACCTTTTTGAAAGTGCAGCAGCTTGGGGTAGAGCTCAGATTATGCCACAGAACTGTGGGGTTTTTTGAGTTGTTTTAACCCAGGAGCTGATGTGGCCAGAGCACAGCAGCTCAGAGCAGGGCACACCCCAGCTTTTGCAATCAGAACCACTCTTCTCCCAGTATAAGACAATTCATGATGTTCAGATTGGTAATGTAGGACCAGAGCTGCCACACACAAAGTTGGTCCACCCTGAGATCATTCCTCCTGCTGAAGTTTGCTGGTGGATAAATTCCATGCTGTGAGGCTTTACATCAGATACCGTTTATCGGCATTCTTCTTAATTTATGCCAGATGAAATTCACAACTCTGAAGCAGTGATGTTCAGTTTAAGGGTTTTTTTCCCTCTTAAGACCTGTCTTTTTCAAATGTCTCCAAATTAGAGAATCACTAGGGGCACTGATAGTTGTTTTCCTTTCAAGTCAGAGGCACTATTTGCTTTTTCAGTTCCTCAGTTGTTTTATCTCTTATTATGTTGAATCATTTTGAAAGCTATATCTTCCATTTAAAAGTCATATCCCATTATCTAGGAGGGAATTTGAAAGGTCGGTGTTAAAAGAAAACACAAGCTAAAACAACCCCAACACTCAAGCCTTCAACACTAACTAACCCATACGATATTGAAGGTTAATTAGACTTTAAGAAAATGCGCAGGCAATACATGTGGCGTGCTACTGATAAAATGACACTGCTTATAATGAATTACATTATTGTAGAACCTCAGTGAGGCACTAGTGATGGGCAAGCCACTGGAAAAATTTTAATGTTTCTTCAGGCTGGGATCTCTTTTAGTTAATAAACAAAACAATACAAGTATTCTTGTGTGTGGTCTTCAACAATTTCAGTTCAGTTTTACTCAGTCTTAATGCACTTGCATATATGTTGCACAAAACAACAGCTGTAGTACATGACAGCCCTGGAGATACTGGGTGGTCTCTGAAGAGTGTGAATTAGCAGTGGTGTTAAATTAGTTGTGGGGTTTTTTATGGGGAGCACAAGATATCCCAATTGTTTCTCCATGTCTGCCAGCATCGAGGTATTGAAACAGACATAGTAAGTACTGGGTAGAAGCACACATGGACATTTGAAAAACTGAAATTAGGTTAAACATGTTATTCAGCTTTCATTTCTCCCCCAAAGTGTCAAAATTGCATGCTGGTGCACATTTGCTGGAGCATGAAAAATAAAGTATATATTGTGACTGGATCTCATTTTTAGCAGAAAAGATCTAAGTGTGTGCCCTGTATATAATATGGGCATATAATGTGCTCTGCTAATAAATAAATCAATCTGATCTGAGAACTCAGTTCTTGTTTTTCAGATAACTTGTTGACAGACTCTGGTAAATGCACTTGCTCAGATTTCTTCATGCTGTAACCCTTGAAAATGTTACAAACGCTTTTACAACAGTAAGTCTGAACAGCAGCACACAGAATCCATATTGCTAACACATGAACGGCCTTTACCATCTGCAGAGCCTTCAATCAACTCCAAGATATTCCTCTCAAAGACAGACACAAAAAGCATTTGACATTATTAGTTATAATTTCGTTAGCTAAAATTTCATTATGTGATCTCTCGGACAACCCTCACCTTCAGAGGAAAAATGCAGATCTCATCTATTTGATTTTGCTGTTTCTGACAACCCACAAATCCAGACAAATGAAAAGCTTATATTTGAAATAAGTGGGAGGAGAAGGACTCAGGCAAATAAAGAATAATTAGGTCTACAAACTTTGGTTTGATAGCACTTGGATGCACTAAGACATATGCTTCTTGAGAACCTGCTGGGGAGCAAAAGTCACAGATACTCGCAGATGTGCAATCACAACATGAACACAGTTCTGCAAAATGCTTAATCAAATGGAGCAGGCAACATAGAGTCATCACAACCTTAATTCAATTTCTTGTAGATAAGGCATTAAAATGCCTTAAACCAGACAATGTTGCCTCCCATTTCAGTTGATCATTAAACTTATTCCGTCTGTTTGGGGTTGCAGCCCTGACTGACTCCCTCTGAATAGAAATAGATGCATGAAAGCATCACAGAGTCAGTTCTGTCTGTACCATAATTAAAACACACAGAGAGATATCTGTTCAGAGTGTTTCACCAAATAAAAACACCTTTTGCATACCTTCGAAACACATCCCTCTTTTAACCCAAGCCCTTGAAAGGGTGCCCTTGTCACTGCAAAACTGAAGGAAACACTGGAAGTTGGAGCACATCTTTTCACAGTTTCCAGGCATTGTGTTTCAGCCCAGAGCTGAAAGAAGGGTCTGGTAAGCTGCCGTCCATCTTCTCAACTATTCTTATCTCTAATTCTGTTTCTAAGGTCAGTAAAAAACATACAGAAGTGATTATGCAGGAACTAGCTCTGAGGGATTACACTATTTGTCAAAGTAGTAACAGTGAATTCAATATGTGTAAATCTCTTCTCCCTGTGCAGTAGAGCTGTGCTCTGGAATACCAGTGGGATACTGATAGGAGTCATTTCCTAGGCAGTTTGCCTTTGGGGGAAGTTTGTGGCTGATATAATAAGAAACCCATTTTTTAAGAACCCACAAGTTGCAAGGGACAGTCCCATGGGGCCTTTCTGCCAACAAAAACAGCTGATTTACTTTGCATTTTTATCAGTGACCCGGAAAAAAAAAATGAAATCTTTGCTAAGAAATTTGGCAGATGACACAAAGACTGGGGGTTAAGAAAGAAGAGAGGTCACTGATGCGGGCCGAGCCATTAGTAAGCAAACAACACATTTTCTAATCCACCCCAATACAAAGATGCAAAGCAGCTGTGACTGTAGTAGGTCATTATAGAATATGACTCTGTCCTGGAAAGCAAGGACAGACTGATCATGGAGAATACCCACTCCCTGAGGAGTTGCATTGGCCAAAAGACTGAGTCTTTAACACATGGGTGAGAGAACTTTGGGATATGGAGGTTGTCTCCTGGGATGTCCAAGGGCACTTTAGGGCTGCCAGAATATGGGCTCCCAGTGAGGAACACCAGCCTTGCATCCTGTGGTGTCCCAGAGGCTGCCATGTGCCTGTGTGAGTCTGGTCAACAAGCCAAACAGCTTTAGCCCACCACAACACCTTGTAAATGTTTCAGGCCAGTTCCCCCATCCTGCTGTCTGTGGGCTAGAAGGGTGCTAATAAGCTGTAGAGCAGAGTAGGTGCAGGAAATTTTCCTCATGCAGTAAAAGGCCAATACTTTATCATGGGGAAAATGAAGGACTGGATTTGATCAGCCTGTGAGAACAGAACTTCACCCTGGGCTGTGTGGTGCAGAAGATAGAGGCTGACACCACCCAGAAGCTGCAAGTTGAAACTAGGCAAGTTCAGACTAGACTTTGGAAGTGCTGATGTTTGACTACTAGAAGAACCTCCCAAATGTTTTGCTAGGCTCCCTGGCCCTAGCAGTTTTTTAATTTGAGATTAGATTCCTTTTAGAAGAGCATCAGATACGCTAAGCACAGCAATGTCTTTGGATTCCTAGTCCACAATTTGATGAAGCCTTCTCTGATTTTTCCTTTCTCTTCCTCCACTCCAGAAAATTAGATTTAGAGGGGGCACTCTTGTAGGAGCATCAGAGATGATTTTGTTGACCTTCTTTCCAAGTGGATGTTTCAGGAGACAGTCATAGGCTATGCTAGGTGAGGTGACGAAGGAATTCAGCTCCCATGTGACACTATATTACTGGGCATGATAAGGATTTCAAGCAGGCATGAATGGAGAAATCAAGCCAGCTTTCTTCCTTCACACAGACCAGGATTAAATCTGGCACTTCCCACTTGAACAAAGATATGTATTTTGCAAATATTTTTTTGGATGAGAGCAGGAGTGCAAATATGCAGCTATCTGAGGGCCCCTCTAGAATGGGAAATGTCATTTGGGGCTGGGGATCCAACAGAAGCTCACCTAATAAAATCAGCTGGGGATGTCAGTGTATATAGGAATTTAGTTGTCTGTGTATGACTATATGAGGCTATAAATAGGCTATTGGAAAGCTTGGAAGCTTACACAGTTATTGCTTGTTATTTTAAAATGTTAGTGTGGGTTTCAAGCTCGTGAAAGAAATGCAATTGCTGGTGAAGACCTGTCTAGCCGCACAAAGGAGGAGCAAGAAATTCAGGTTCTTCCATCCCACTCAGCCTTGCCATGGAGGAAAGACCAGCTCCTGGTAAGTTTTGGGTTTTATGAACAATTTAGCCCTCAGGGCCCTCCGATGGTCTGAGCCAACTTGGAGGCCTCCTTTGTGATACAGATATATGTTACCAGCCACTCATTTATTTTTCCTTATTTTCCTTCTTATTCTTGAAAAAACCCAAAGCTGCTGTAGCACAGCATTTGTCTGAGATTGTCTAATGCTCCCAGGGACATTTACAGGACCTTCCACCACACCTGCAGTTACTGCATCTCACTGGAAGGACTCAAGGGAGATACTTTGGCAAAATATGTCTCTTCAAATGTGCCTCTATGCATTGGATGGCAATGAGATCATCACTTTAGGGCTGGTGGTTTCTAAAGAATTTTACTTAATTCTTAATGGAAATCCTAGCAGGTTCACTCAGCATTTGAGTGCCCCCTCCCAGCAGCATACAACTAGAGCCCAAATGGTTCCAGCCTGGCTCTTTGCAGATTCTGTGTCTTACTGTGAAATCTTTTCACATTAATTCCAGCTAGGAGGGAAAAAATCAAGCTGTACAGGAAAATATCCTTTATTTAATCTTTTACTTTAGCTTTTATCATTAGAAAAGGGCATATGTTTGGTTTTGGGCTGGATGAGTCAGATGGAGCCCATGACCATTAGCACTCCATTAAAACACTGAAGTAGAAAAACAAAACAACTTCTTGTAAACATCTGATTTTTAAAAAGTCACACACCAGTGGTTAGCAGCCGACAGAAATTATTAGCAATAAGCTCTTTTGCATAGAAATAGGTTTATTACCATCTTTTCCAAACTAAACAATTCTATGACTCTATGCACTTACAGCAGCTGGCATGAACCTGGCACGGCGTCAGCAAAGACCACCTCTCCACCTGATCCTAGGAAAAATACCAACAAGCCAGGGTGTATTCTCTTCTCAGTCCCTGGATAACATACTCCCTTTGGCCCCTGCAGGAGTTTTGTGCACGTGCATGTGTGCAAAATATGGTCCAAAAAATGAAAACCAGTCAATTTTGCCTTTTCAGCTGGCAGACCTGGCAGTGAGCAAGGATGAGGCTGCCTTTAAAAGACTGGGGTAGAAGGGCTGTATTTTGCTACATCACTGAAAGCTAACAGAGGCTGCCCAACAAGGAAATAAGAAATTAATCAAAAGTCACAGCCATATGAAGTCCTTGGGTAAAATCAGATTTGTTAGAGAGTGTAGTGGTTTCTTTTGGGTTTTGTTTGTTTGTTTTTTTTAAACAACAGAAACTTGCTCTCTGCATGATGCATTGCCTGCTCCTGGGTCTGCCCACACTCAGATTTCAAAGCACATTTGTGGCTTGTTGAGCCCTTGTGTTGTTTTGTTGCTTTTTTTGGTTGAGGACTTTTCCGTATGATTACACTCTAAAAGTGTGCCATAGATTACATGGTCCATAACCAGGTTACAAGGAGAGAACACAGGTCTGCATTTAGGAAAACATCTTTAATCCCAACAGGAGCAGCTTCAAACATTCAGCCTACAAACTTTCACATTATTGACTCGGTTTAATGTAGGGACAATTCCGGCAAATGTCAGGGATGTTCACAGGGGAACAAAATTGCTCATAATTAAATTTAAAAGTGAAGCAAGAGAATCTGAAACAGAATCTGAAAATTTGCAGGATTTGGCTTCAGGTATGAAAAACACAATGTCGGAAATGTGGTGCAACAAAAAATCCGGTATTTTTTACATTTATTCTAAAAGACCAAATCACATCAGATTTTGTCAGCTCTTTAGTTAAAAGAGGGTCAAAAATACTGACTACAAAGGAGGTGAATGAAATGGCCTGTGAGGTTTTACAGGTAATACAAAAATCACTACTGAAACAATGATCCCCTCACAGTTGAAAATATTGACCTTTGCTGAAGAAATTCACAACTCCTGAACACAGTGCTTGCTGCTTAGTCCAATTTCAAGTCAATTGAAGGAAGCAAAATACAAAGAGAAAGGTCATATTGACTTAGTATGACAATCTTAATGAATCTTGGCCCTCTGTTTTGCACTTCCAATGGAAATATGAACTCAGTGGCTCATTCCCTTCCTCTGTGTGCTGATTCCAAAAATACGGGTAGAAGGAATAAGCTTTTGCTCAGCTTGATCCCCCAACAGCAACGTCTCTGTTTAAACAGAGCCTAAAAATCAGCCTCTTCATTTTTAGGAAAAAAAATTTACTAAAAGGAGCTGTTGTTGACAAGAAAAGTCACTCATATTTGAATATTAAACATTTCCAGCACTGTAAGTATGAGGGGAAAGGTAAGTAACTTGAGAGTCACAATCACTAAGGAAGAGACCGTGAAGGATTGCTGTACAGGGAATATTTCTCTCCCTAGCAATAGCATTTGTTCTGTGCTAAAACAGAGTATTTTTGGGGAGTTCTGCTGCTTATAGGTGTACCAGTCATGGACCAGCACTCAGCTGAGTAAGGTACTGTATAAATGCAGAACAGAAAGATAAAACCAAGCAAGAGCTCAGAGATGGATGCAGACAGACAGCTGGGGGAATAGAAGGAAGCAGTGACATTATAATATTTGAGTCCTTATTTCAGATAAACAGTGACAGACACAATGACAAAATTTTTTTGAATTTTTTTTAAAGCTGCTGCTTCCTCTGTCAGCCCCAACCCTGCCATCCCCCAAGCCTAAATGAAATAAATCAGTCTGTTAATAATGACTGAGCTGCACTGGCAGCCAAGGTCGGAAGTCTAGTGAAAGACAAATGGTTAAAGTTTACTAAGCAGTTACAAACCACCAAAAACAGGTCTTAAAATGGGAAGTGTCAGGCAAGCCCTTAATAACAGGTAATAATACCAGCCCCACCCATAATTATGGTACTTGTCTCCCCACCCTCTGAATGTCACTCGTTCCATCAATTGCAGGCTTCTCAGAGCACAGACTGTGCCTTGGCAATGTCTGCACACTGCCTTGCAAAAATGGGGTGATGTTTTTTATCTGAGCTTCTCAAAAGCCGCCACAATACAGGTATTAAACAATAACAGCACAAATAATAGCAATAATAACAAAACAGGAGTATCAGCTCTGTGCACATCCAGCTATGCTGATGCTATCATATCCCCTGTACCATTTCAGGCAACCTTGAAAGACTGTGTGTAGATGTATTGAAAGGAATACATTTACAGAACATCACATAGTCCCCATTAGGAGATTTTTATGATCACATTACTCTGTGCTTTGTCTTCAAACGGAGACTTTGCTGGCTTTTCCACCCATAAGCAAGAAAAAATTCTTGCCACACTCATTATCAGTCTCTTGGTTCAGATTTTCCCTCTGATGTACAGCTGCTTCATTTTGTTTCTCAGCTCCAGCAAGACGTATTATTGTCACCTTTTCCGTAACAATTTCCTTATACTTCAGAAACCAGGCGACAGTCAAGGATTGTACTATGAGCCTGAAACTGGTACATACTAAGAAATGTTTTAGATGTAAAGAGATGGTTAAATATTTTTGTTTAGTTGTTATTTTACACATTTACTACCATTTGAGTTAGAAGGTTTTTTAAAATTATATCAGATAATTATATTATCTTACTCATGAGCCTTGTAATTTGTTGGCTCTGTTTAGGGGGATTTTGAGTGAATGTAAATCACACTGAAAATTCTATACTTGCTGATTTAATACAGGGTGCTTTTTAAACATCTGACTCAATGTTCAAGAAAGAAAAAAAATATATGGGATGTATTTTCAAATAAATAGGGGTTTGTGAAGCAAATTAGGGAGGATTTTGAGAGACTTAGTGCCTCAGTGAACAAGCTCCTGTGTATTTGTAATATTATAACTCACAAGTCACAGTAAATCAAATGCTATGCTTTGATTTGTGAAAATATGCAAGAATATCCTTTTAACTATGTGATCAGCTCCATACCAAGCCCTCACACTACCAAAAGGTCAGAATCCAAAAGGGTTAAGTATTGACTGACAAGAGGATGAAAGGGAAAGCAACAGAATGTAGGTGTATAAAGGTCTGGAGGGACATTCCTAAAAGTCAGTATCAGTTTTTACACTTCTTGCACAGGACCAGATATGAATTTCAAATAATGAATAGATTTAGATCATCTGTACTTTCCAAAAACGTGAAACTCATATTTATCTCTGCCCATGCCAAAAACTTCTTTTTTCTTGCTCAAGCCTCCATTATTTTGAAAATTCATGCCAAAAAATCATTATCTTTACTATTTTTACCTGTTTTCACCTGTTTAGAACATCATACCTTCTCCTGTCTGTGACCATATAATTTGTACAGTCATTTACTGAATTATGCAAACCAAGAGTTTTCAAAACAATACACGGGTGAAATTTGCTAGTCACCTGGTGTGTCAATTTGTTAGAAAGAAATGGATTTGAAAGCAAAAAAATCCTTGATTGTTGGCTGTTTCCAGCACCACCAAAAAGTGCTTTGGATCCTAAATGCAACAAGCAGGTTAGTGAGTTACATAAACAGGGAATGTGCCTCTGCCCCTCAGTTCAGCTACAGCAGAGCCTTAAAGGGACTATTGCCCTGTTAAAGGACCTTTCATGGTGGCAGCGACAGGATGAGAGACTCACCGGACTACAAAAGGCCCTTGGCAATTTGTCTTGCACTTTCCTTTTCCTAGGGGCAGGATGTTTTGGTAAGAGAGAGTTTGCTGGCAACCTGATCCTCCCTGGAGTTATGGAGATCTTCAAAGGAGATGTGCTGGCAACCCATGTCCCCCCTTCCTCTGTTGGGTTTTTCCTGTTCATGCCGTGGATCTCTCCCACAACAGAACTCCTGGTTAGCTCCTTCTTCTTTCCACAGCACAAACTCAGCCATATTCCAGTCTCTAAGCAGCACACACCACATCAGGAGGGCTCACCATGGTGTTTATGTGGTAGAAAGGCTCCACTGTGCAGTGGTATTAACCAGCTTCAAAAAAATAATAATTTGAGAAGTTGTGTGGCTTCTAAATGGGAGCAAGAACCTGATAGATGAGAAAGGCAACAGCTAACAGAGCAAGACTGGGAAGACAAAGGAAGAAGCTTATGAGGAAATAGCTGCTAACCCAGCCTTTTCACTTAGGGCTTCCCAGAAACCATAGAACCTTTGTCTCCGTCCCGCAGGACTTCACATGCACCAGAGATAAATAAATCTGTTGGCAAAGTTGGCAGAGCCCTTCCCCACTCCTGCTCTAGAGATTTTGGTGCCCAGAGCTAAAAGCTTCACCCAAAGACACTTTCCAAGCCATTCCTCTGAACTATAGGAAATCTGATGCAAAGAAAGAGATCCTGATTTGTCCAGCCCTGCAGAAGGATGAAAGAAAAGCTCAGGAATTGTAAAGCCATGTCCCAGCTGAAAAACCCCCCAGCCATAGAGCACCTGTGGCCTGAGGTGTGGCACAGCCCTCTCTGGACTGGCAGTGAGCTGGCTCAGGATGGGCTGCAGGGACCCCTGGGCACACAAGCAGTACCTCCACATGCTGTCTCCCCTCCAGCCCTGTGGATGCTGCCTGACAAATTATAGCCAGTGATGCAGCTGTAGATGGCAATATCTCTGGGAATGGCTTCATTCAAATCACTCTCCTCTGGCAGTGCACAGGGAGAAAGGTGGGTGGAAAAAAAAAAGGCAGAGCCAGCTCAGTAGCAAATATTGACTCAAAACAATAACAAAACATTATTGTACAAACCCAAACAGTGAACAGGTGAATCTGTGGATGAGTATAGCCCAGGAAAGGGCTTCAGACTCACGCATTCATGTTCATATTTCTAGTGCTAAAGAATACGCTTGCAGAAATGGAACATGCGTAAGCACAGGTTGCAGAAACTTAGACGAGGTAAATAAAAAAAAGTAATTTATAATTAGGCAGGAGGGCAGATATTACCAGATATAATAAAGCACTAATGCAATTGCTCAGTTTGGGGCTTGTTTGTTTGTTAGTTTTTAATGAGGATACTCCTGCTGGCATTCCTTAACTCTCAACAAATGCTTTCTGGATTGGGTGCTCAGCATCAGCAAGGATTGATCACACTCAACATTCCCAGTAAAGCTTAATCTTGAGTCACATTAGCTCATGAACAAAAAATAATCTCTAATTTGTTACAGTCACATATACAGCAATACAAAGTTGACAGTCACACTACCTGCATTGTACAGGTTATCCCACTGCATTTCTCCTTCATTTTTGTTCTTTGCTGAGGGAGGAGTGGTTTATGATGGAAAATCAACATTGCACCTTCTCTCCCCTCCATTTGATTCATCAGGTTGCATGTGCTTTCTTAAAGAAGCCAGCCATGATTTCCACTGTGTAGTGTTTTGTTTTGCAAAATTGTTCTCCAACACTTGCATTTCTGCTGGATGGGCCTAGGTCAACCATACTTTCTGAGTTTTCCTCCTGAATGCCAAGCAAGCCATCTTAATTGACAGACAGCAAATTTGCAAAAGCACCTGCTAGCTGGAGTGAGAGAGGGTATGGAGTACTCCACTAGCTGCCTGAATAACCCCAAAACCCGTCCCTCAGTCCTGCTTCAGACCTCCAGTTGTGATTTGTATTTTCCTACCCTGTGTGATGTGGTCCTGATAACCTCAGCCAGGCAGTGCTTGGGTACCTCCAGCAGCATGAAGCAGTTATATGGATGCACAAGTTATGAAATATTGATCCAATTCCCCCACTGAAATTACCTACCAGCAAAATATGGATATCCTTTGAGAACATGAATAGCACTTAAAAGCAAAATACTGGGAATCAGAGGGAGAGAGCCTAAAGAACCACTCATTTGTGGCACCAGCTTTATGCAGGAGAAAGGAGACACTGACTGGGCTGTGGAAATACCTGCAAGGAAGTTTGCGAAAGTGCATTTTCACCCTGTGCTTCATATGCAGAAATGCTATACTATTTACTTACTTGGATGATGACTGGGAGACACATTAGCATGAACTATTATGGAGATGAACGCCTCAATTTTAGGAATTCATATCCCAGCTGTTACTCTGAGAAAATTGCTATGGACATAGATGTAAGCAGAGCCCAACTAATAACTTAAAAATCAGATCCCTGGAGTAGACATGAAGAAGCTGCAGAAAATGAAACAGGAGTTTGACACAAAAGCAGCCTTAAAACCAGAACCATTTTCACTAGCACGGTATATACATCTTTGCCTAACTGATTATACGTTTTCTTCATTGGGCAAAAGGGATTTGAGACATGCAAATTCTAGCTTAGGGATGAGTTGTGTAACGTCACATTTGCTCATGAGTAATCCCATTGACCTCCCCAGGCCGCCCCATGCGAGCAGGCGCTCCTCACCACCGCTGCGGGGTTTCGGTGCATTTATTTCTGCACCGGCACCACCCTGGTGGGCAGCACCGCGCCTGCCCTGCCTCGGCACCGGCGCTTCCCCGGCTCCTGCGAGCACCACAGCGCTGGGGAGAAGTGTCCTGGCCGAGCCATCAGTCTGATTAGTTCTCTTAGGATGCGCACGATACATGTTTTTTTTTTCCACGATCGTAGAAAGAACGTTTCAAGGTTACTCTGTGAGAATAATCAATCTGTTAAAACACACAAGTTCCCTAATTACGTTTGCAAAGAAAATCGGGAAAGAAGCGGCGCGTGTGCTGTGGCAGTGAAAAAAGCTAGGTAAGTCAGCACAGCTGAGCCCCTAATTTTGTCTTTTCACCCAGTTTCAGACAATTAGGTCTGTGAACAGTAAAAAAAATAAAGGGGGAAAAAATATAAAGAAGCACGTGGTTAATTTTTACAACACGGTGCCCAAATGAAAAGAGACCACTTGGCTTCATCTAACTTCCCTTCTTCTAGTCTGAAGAACGCTGCAACACGCTACTGGTACATGCCTGTGAGGTAACTAGTAACTGGCTTCCATAAACACTACATTTACCAGAAGAAAAAAAAAAAAACAGTAAAAATCCCTGCTTAGTTCACCGCTCATTATACAAGCCAAATTGCAAAGAGATTTTTTTTTTCTCTGCAATGAAGTAAATGGAAGAGCCAACACACACAAATATGCATCTGTTACTAATGAGATGTTTACAGCCCCTGCCTTGCCAATTGCACGTATGTAATACCTCGCTGCGTCCTTACCTATAGAGCTCTGGTTAAGAGACAATAGGTGCAAATTAATGTCTAAACAGACATTATCTCTTCAAGCCTGGACATGACTTGAAGCCTCGTTAAATATTTTTAAATGCCACAGCTTTCTACTAAGGTTTTAAAACCCTTTCTTCCACTCTTTGCTGATGGTAAAAATGTTCGGGGGACAGGACAAGATATTTATAATAACAGGACATTTTGCTCCGCACTTTGTTTTAGCATGCGGGGGGAATAATAATTGTATTCAGACTTGAAATGGCTTGGGTTACGCAGTTCAGAGCACAAGCACCTGCAGCAAATTAATTTGTTGTAGCACATTTATTATCTCATAGCTTCTATTTAGGCTGCAGCTGTTGCTATTATGTTAATAATGTTTTTTTATCACCACTGTATACAACAGGTTATGGTAATAGAGAAATTTTGGGGTGTGGGGTGTTGGTTTGGTCTTTTTTAAAATTTTATTTCTCAGAAAGAAAAAAGATGGGGAGAATATAACACATAAGCATTGATCAGGCATTTAGCCTTCTGTTTATTAGCTGATTTGAAAGAGAATGGGCCAGAGAAATTAGAAAAGAGTAACAATAGACAAAGATGGCGCGTGCAGAATTTGTGAAAGCAAAAAAGAAGAAGAGATGGAAAAAAAGAAAGAAAGAAAGAAAGAAAGACCGAACACCGCAGTGCTGGGGTGGTGAGTGTTCGGGTGGGGGCGGGGAAAATGCTGCAGTTTTCGTGAAATAATAAGGTGGAAAAAAAGGCATACAAAGAGTAGGTTTTTCATTGTCTGTAAAATATAAACACAGATGAATTCTGTCTTTGGTTTGTTCATGCTTTTCACTCTGCACAGCAGGGATGTTCTTAAGAAGTTGCCCTCTGCGAAATTTCACTAAATGGAAACCGTGGACCCTGCATGATGCGATTATAATCACACCAGCCATTCTTTTTACATAATTTTTTGTTTAAAATCCAGTAATGCTTCTTGTTTTTAAAACATATATCTATATCTATACACGCATCTAAAACAGTGCTGGTTTACGTCCCCCCAGCAAAGTGCAAGCTGAAGCTATAACTGGCTGTATCCCATCCGCAAATCTCCATGGACTCAAAAACAATATGAAAATTTTTAGCTGACAAGAACATGTCTGCTGCCTGCAGTCACTGCAATAGCTCACCATGTTGCCTACTAACCAAAAGATCAAAAATTATCGATTTCATGGCGCTGCGTGCTTGGGATAGAAAAGCTACTTTAAAATTTGCATTATTTAAGAAATGAATTAAGAGAAAAGACTCATGTTTTAGAGCACTTTGGAATGTAAAAATGGCTTTATGTTTTAATCTTATCAATGATTTACTATAATTCTATTATTTTTAGCAGCTGGGGTCTGGAAATGATTTTTTTTTTGCCGATGAATTTAGGATTTTGCCGCAGTATACATCTGCAGTCCCAGAATCCTCTGGTAAGATAATCCCTCCTGCGATGGGGAAACGCCTTTAACCTTTTCGTGAATGAAAAATATGCAACCATTTTGAAATAAAAAGGGGGAAAGAATGATGATTTCTAAGAGCTGGAATGAAATTTACTGCGAATTGAAAGAGCAAGGAAAGGAAAACATACTGTAATCGCGTTGTGGCGTTGGAGTTTCTAGCTGTTGTCTCCATCACTCCTACCCTTTCTCCAACGGTGTCCGTAAACAAGCCTGGAGTATGGTGTCACCCATAGCTCACGCGGGTGAGAAATCGAGAACCAAGGTGCTCAGAAACGCAGCACTTCCTCACCATAACTGCACAAATGTTACAACCACAACCTTCATGCTGCAGGCTTTAAGGAAAATTTAGATTACCGGTCATTGAAATTCATTTGGCCAGTGGATTCGTAAGATGGTCAGGCTGCGTGAGGGGAGCCAAGCCTCTAGAAAGCACGAGGTGTTTACAGCTGCTCGGGGCTTTCAGCTGGAAAGGGAGAGGGAATTTTTCTGCGGCATAAGGAAATTCTGAAGCCCTAATCCATGCACAGCCTTGTTGAAATGAAACTGCTACCCTGATTGTCTCATATTTTCAGACTGCACGGTAATTAAGAAAGAGTGGTCTCAACAGAAAAATCGTGTCTTAATGATTTACTATCTTATGTTTTAAGATTATATATTAGAGCCAATTACTCGAAATAAGGAAATCTGGCCTAAAGCTACTGAAAAAAAAAGACAAAATTATAGATCAGCTACCTTCTTAGAGACAGCTTCCTATATGAGTAGAGCTATGTATTTAGATCATTGACAATTAAAGGGTTACAAGTCTCGGAAACCAGGGGTTTCATGTGGACAGAGTTTGATTAGGGAAGCAGGAGGTCAGTGTCACACCTCTGCAACTGGTATTGCTTTTTCCTGTGATTTTGGACGTCTTTTCTGCCAGTGGTTCAACACAACCACTGCAATTGTTTTAAATGAGTAGTGTGAGACCTATAACCATTAAGAGACAGGCAAACAGAAATTTAAAAGGAAAATTTAGGTGCTGCCATAGATGAGATGATGACAACGTTTTGATCAGTATTGTGGATTTTTTGCTCACATGATCATGCATTAAATTTTGAATATAAAACAATTCTGATATTTGTTTGGCTAGTAGTAATTAAAATATACGTACTGGGAGATGCAATGCTTCATGTTTAGTCTGTTCCATTGCTTAATATGCCAGTAATCAGATATTCTGATGAGTAATGCCTCAGCTACTAAATCAGCTGGAGACTTTAATCTTAGTTTCTGGAACATACCTGATAAATAAACTGTTGTAGCAATTCATAGAAGGAAGTTTTAAGGCATATTGCATTTATCCAAAATTAACAGGAAGGGTAAGAACAACTTTTGTTTAAAAATCAAATTGGTGGCCAATGACAATTCTATTTCTGATGCTTGCAGCAACATTTATAGAAAACTACAATTTACATTCATTTGAACCATTCACAAGATTTTTTGATCACTATCTTCTGTACTAATTTATTACTAATTTGTAGGGTCTTTCTTTCCTTCGAAATCACCCAGAAACTTTTTTTTTTTGCATAATTTTTGAGAAAGGTAAAATCTCACCATTATTTTTATTTTGAAGAATTCCATTTTTCTTTGTTGATAAAGAACAATTTTTTTTTCCACTGAAACCCAGCCTGAATGGCATAGCTATTTACATTAGCAGAGTAAAGACCTTGATGTGTATTAATAAAATGTAGGTCCCAAGTATGAGGCAGAAGTTACACTGATTAGTCCTGTGTCTCAAAGAGTGCTTAAATATCGCAAGCATCCCCCTCTCTTTTCCCCTTCGCTCCTGCATGAGACTATGTGACTTTTTTAACACACTACAACCTCACTTTGCTGGAAGAAGATTCTTTTTATTTTTTTCCTTTCCAGCGAAGAGGATCAGAATGATGTATCTTTTTGCTGACAAGTGAATATATATTTAGTCAGCGTCTGAAAAAAAATATCTGTAGTTGATTCTTGAATATGTTCCTAGAGCATGCACAGTTAGAAGCCAATTATGCATACATTTTTAAGATCCATATGGGAAATCAAAGATTCAGGCCCAGAGCCCTAGATATTTCTGTAATTGGTAATTTTGCTTTGTCCTCATATTAGTACCATGGCTACTCATTTGTTACCATGTTCCTTACAAACATAGTACACCAGGATTTCAGAAGGAAAGGTGACCATCTAAGTTTACATTTAACTGTTTCCTTTTTTTTAAATTAAGGGGCTTCCTACTTTTTACCGTACTAAAAGTTGACTCTCCAAAAGCAGTGCTAAGGATGAAAAAAAAAAAAAGAGTTAACAAAAAGATTTAAATCATTATCTTTTAAAATTCAACCATGAAGCTCTCCTTTGCACTGAGGATTTCTTACTGCAAGGATACACAATGGACATGTTAGGAGACTGCTTGACCTTTTAAAAAAATATGTCTGCAGCATATTCTTCTAGTAAACTGCCACCAAAACAAACCTATTAAAGTATAAAAGAGCTCAGAGGAAACTTCTGAAGCTGCACAGACACACTCAGTGCTTCTTGGGGAGGAAAGGAAAAAAAAGTAGAAGAGGAAGAATAACTGGACTGTTAGTGAATTTACTGATGAAGCCCTGCACTGTAATATTCCATATAACATTTACTCTTCTTGTTTTGGTAGTGGAACTTGACACACGCTATTTTAGAAAAATTAGGAATATTAAATATATTTTAGAAACATTTTTATAAATGAGAGAACACCGACAAGTTAATAATCAATGCAGCTATTAAGATACTTGTTTTTCTGAAGTAGGGATTTGGGAATTTTTTTAAGGTACAATTTTAGAACATGTTTAGCTACCTAACAGCTAAAAATTACAAAGGTGATATGAACCAAATTTCTATAAGCAATGTGTCTAGATGCAAAAAGTATCCTAACCACTTTGCAGTGAAACAAATAGAGATTAAAATTACAACAACCCATGCAGAAGTAAAGCATCCAAAAATCCACAAGAGTTAATCATTAGGTACTAAAGGCCTTACAAAATTTTTATATATATATATATATATAAGTTGAATGTTTTAAACCTGTTTTTAAAAGGTCTAGTTCCAGTTGTCCTCGTCAGGCCAAAAAAGCGCAGTGCACAGTTGAGGGGGCAGAAGCAGAGACATGGAGTGTACCCCTCCTGCTCCTGCAAAATCCAGGCTCCAAAAGCCCCATCCCTGCAGACCTCGGGGGGTAGCATGGCACACAAAGAGGCTCTGAAAGGTATCTGGGACCATGCAATGCATCAAGGGCGTTTGACTGATTCTACTGTTGTTATCAAGTACCCAATGGAATTGCTTAGAGTGAATTTGGCAATAATGCCCTATAGAAACAGCACTTTGAACTTATATAGTACCTTTGATCCAGGGATCTAAAAGGAGGGGTTTGTCAGTATTACTATTCCCGTTTTACAGAGGGTGAAACCGAGGCAGAGCAGATTTTCTCAAGGTTGTAGAAGAAGGCAGCTGAGAAAGGAAGGTGGACAAAGACATTAACTCTTCCTCTCACACCCTTTTCTTTTTTATTGCTCAAGACAATCTTCAAGAATACTTTCTCTGCCTCTTATCTTAAATTGAAATATAATTTCTGGTGTCAAGAACAAGGTCCTTCTGCTCATAGGTGCACCAAATAACTCCCCAGGAAGGTGATGAACACTCACAGTCCACTGGCCTGATCTGGCAGTATTTTCTTTGGCAGCTCTTGCCAACAGCTGCCCTCACTCTTGCCTCTCTTTTGACCAGTATTGTCAAAATGGCCAACTGTCCTAAGAGAAAACAGGAAAGCTGCATTTCTTGATTCTCCAACTTCAGGGTTGTCCAGAGAACATTTCTTTTCCTTACTGGTGGGCACTAAAGGTTGCCCACAGCAGAGGGAGGCTGGTGGGTGAATGACTGCTATGCCCTGCAGTGGCAAGGGTAGTGGGGAGGAAAATAGGATTTTTTTTTCACCGCTGTCTTTCTAATGTCATATGAGTAGTGACAGCTAACCTACCCTTGGAACCCCTCTCCTGCACTTGCCCCACTGGATTGTGGCTCCCTTGTCACCCATGCCAGTTCCACCTTGTCTCTTGTATGCTGCAAGCCTCACATTATCCTCCCAACAAACCTCCAGCCCAGGAGAAATCCAGTTTTAAAAGCTCCAAATTCAAAAGAAAGCAGCTTACGTGGAAATCAAGCAGCACTGTGAAAGAAGTTCCTTTAGTCTAACACTACATCTGACTGAATAAATCAATGGGAAAAAAACCCCATATCTTTAATTGCAACTTTCTAAGTAGAAACTTCGAGCCTGTTTAAAACAGTGGGAAAAAAACGGGTATAAAGGTAGTCCGTCTGTGAACCGCGCATCTCCCTGCTGCAAGAACTGCAGAAACTGGAGGCTGGTGGGGGACTGGAGACTGCGAGAAGCAAAACAAGAATTCAATCTCCCACATCGGCCCGTGCCAAAGCAAATGTATACTGCGGGGGGAACAAAATAATATCCATCTTTCGCTCTGGCAACAGATGTTTTCCACAACCACGTTGTATATACGGTCCTTGTTTCATGTGGAGGGAGGTGTGAATGTATTTTTCCCTCCCGGTATGTTAAACACAGACTTTGCCATTGCAAGACGGTGCACGCAAAAAGTCTGTAAAACATTCTGCTGTGCAAGTCCGAGCACGCCGGGAAGAGGCCGCCGCGGACGTGCCTTCACACGCCGGGAAAAATCCTTGTGCAATTCGTATTTTCCTGTTTTTTACGAATCGCTAAAGAAGCGAGGGGAAGGCAGGGAGGAGGAGGTGTTGGGGGGGGGGGGGGGGAGTGGGGGAGAGGGAAGTTCTCTCATTAAAAAAAAAAAAAAAAAAAAAATTGCATAACGAGATACTTTCTTTGGCAACTGCTTCCTGACAAATATTTACAAGGGCAGAGCGGGAGCGCGTTTCCGCCGACGTGAGCGGGGCCCGCCGCCACCTTCCCGGGCTCCCCGGGCTCGGGATGAGCGCCGGGCCGGGCTCGGCGGCTGCCCCGTCCCAGCGCCGAGGCTGATTCTCCGCAGCGGCCCGAGCGCCTCCCGGACTTGGCGACGTGGGCGTTTGGGAAGACGGAGTTTCGCTACAGTTGGTGCCGTGCATTTAAAAAAAAAAAAAAATTAAAAAAATTAAAAACCCCAGGCAACGAAACTCCAAAATAAACGGGGGGGGGGGGGGGGGGGTGGTGGAAAGGAGTAGGAGAGAGAGAATCACACTCGCCTTTTGCCCCCCACCCCCCCGCTTCCCTTCCCAAAGCGGGACCTCGGGCTGATCCCCTGAGTCGCATCCCCTCCCCCGCCGCCTCTACACCCCTCAGGGCAGCAGCAACTTCATTCCCAAACGGGGAACTCTGATCCTTCCTTCCCACCTCCGGAATAAGGTGTCTCCGCCGCGCTCCCCCTGCCCCTGCCCCTGCCCCTGCCCCTGCCCCTAGCCTAGCCTTGCCTAGCCTAGCCTAGCCTAGCCTAGCCCAGCCCAGCCCTGCCCAGCCCTGCCCAGCGCCGCCTGGCCCGGCCTTCCCCCCTCGCGTCCCACTTCCCCGCTCCCTGTCTCCCTCCGCTCTGGGAGACGGGCACTATTTCTCCTCCTCCCTCTGCCTGCCCTGAGCGCCGGGCGCCTATGGAATGCGCGCGCGGGGCCCGGCCGCGGCGGCAGGATACACAGCCGGGTCCGGCGCTCGCTATAAGAACCTCCTTGTGAGCGACGCCATTTTAAGCCTCTCGCTCGGTTCGGCGCTGGGAGCAGCGGCGGCGGTGGCGCTCGGGGGACAGAAACACCGCCGCCCCGTACGGTCGCCACCCGGGAGCCAGCGGCGGGGGCACCGCCGTGAGCGAGGAGGAGGCGGCGGCGGGGAGGACGAGGAAGGAAAGACGGACCGGACCGGGATCGCCCGGGCAGCAGCAACAGCCGCCGCCGGAGCCCGGGGGGACCCTGCGCTCTCCCTTTTTCCAACGTTAGTGCCGCTTTCTCCGGCGGGAACTTGGGGCAAACCCGGGCCGGGAACCCTCGCGACCGTGAGGGGGTCTAGGGTGTGCCCGGCGGGAAGGACGGGGCTGGGGGAGGGGGGGAGCGGGGGTGGGAGAGAGGTGGGGGGGCAGGAAAGGAAGAGAGCGAGGGCTCTTGTTTTTGGGAGGTCCGGACAGCTGCGTGGCTGCAGGAGCGGCAGCTGCAGCTCCCGAGGTGTCTCTTGGGAAGCTCGTCCTGGGGCGAGGGGGTGGCCGCTCTGGGCTGCGGGAGAAGGCGAGTCCATGCGCCCGGCTCCGCTCTCGTTTGCGGCAGAGCCCGGAGTACTTTAATGACCTTTTTATTATTATTTTAGAGGCTCTTTCCCCTCCCTTTTTAGGGGAGTACTAACTCGCCGGTGGGCTGCAGATCCCCTTTGGCGATAGGAGGGGGAAGAGAGCAGGGTACGGGTTTATTTGTACGGAATATAATTAATCACGGTTACTGCAGTCAGCGGGAGATAACTAATCTGCTGCCTTGTGGGGTTTCGCTTTCAGTGGCATTGCATATTTGCTGGAGAGGCTGTGCTGCTGCTTCTGGGTGTTAGCGGAATGAAGCTTCCCCGGAGCTGGGAGCCATCACATTAAGTTGTTCACACCCACCGTTTCGGGGTGCTGTGGGGGCTCCCACGCTGCGAGGGGAAGCGCCCGCGGCCGGCCGGGGGCAGCGCGGCCGCTCCAGGAGTGCCGCGGTGCTGAGCTGTGGGGACCAACTCGCGGCTACTCCCTGAACTATCTAGGGCACTCACTTCTCTAGGAACGGTGTGTTGTTTTGTGGTTTGTTGTTTGGTTTTGGTTTAGTTTGTTTTTGTGTAGTTGGGGTTTTTTTTTTTAACAAAGCTTAGTTCATTTCCAATGTGCGTGATTAGCTGCTCCTAGAGCAGCAAGTTTTCTTAAATTTAGCAAAACCTTGCATTTTTCCCTAGTTAAAACTCGATGTAGGACGTTGGACCGTGGTTTTTTTTTTTTGTCTCTTTCCAAAAACCTTCTCAGAAAATTATCCTAACTGGAAAGAGAGAACAGACTGTGTGAAGGTACCACGGGCAACTTGTGACTTCAGGAATGGCAGTGTTGATCTTTGTAATCAGCTACTTCTTGATCTCTTTCTCATGGAGCAGCCATTGTTCTGACACTTTGTATATTCCAGACATCTGTGGTCCTCCCATCCCCCAAAGTATGCAAGTGGTGAATGGAAAGAGGCTGGGCTGGTATGCTGAGGTCGACGGACGGAAATCAAGGAGGGGTTTTAGTAAAACAGGATCTTTATGTACTGAGGCTACAGTCAAGGCGAAGACAGAGGAAACTAGCTGAAAGAGTGTCGGGGTTTTCTTGATCTAAGTTCACACACCAGTCAGCAACTTCATAGTTATGATTTTGCTTCTGAATGACAAAACGGTACTACTGCAAGGCTCAAAAAAAAAAAAAGCCTAAACGGCAAAACTTACTGGTGTGTATTGGCCCACGTTATAATGTGAGTTTCAGTACCTAACAGTCCAGGAACCTAATGTTGATCTTGCACTTTTGATAAAAAGGTGCTGACAGCTGCAGGTATGTGACTGCTGTGTCGTTTATCTAATGGCTGGTACTGTTGCAAATGAGGCTGCTTAGGTATTCAGGCAAGAGTTTAAAGCTCTCTAAATTCAGCTATTCAATTCAAAATTACATTGTCTCATTGTTCTGGGATTGTTCTAAAGAAGTGTTACATTTGTTCATCTGTTAGTGCAGTTATTTTCTATTTGGGTGTAAACTGATATCCAGGGGAATGTTCATTTTCGTCTGTATGGTTGATCATTTCACAAGGTCTAGGGGAGAAATAAGTAAAAACACCGTGTTGGAAAGGACAATGCCATGCACCATAGCCTCTAGGAGCAAGGATTTAATACAAAGTAAAGCTTGATTGGAAAAATCAGTTCTTCAAATGCTGTGTTACAGCCTTATCAACGAAGTTTGCTTTTCCTTGGCTAAGCTATAGATAGAGTGGGCTCTTTGCATGGTGTGTATCTACTCTGGACACCAGCATTTTGCTCTGACTGTGGTGTGTCAGTAAGTGGCTTACCAGACCTTGGCTGTGGAACCTGCTTGCCCTTCAGACATAATGACTTTTTTTCTGAAACATCTGTCCATCTATAATGACTCTACATCTGAATTAGCATCCTGAAATACCGTGTTCTGAAGAGTTAGACTTGGGCTTTTGGGGATGTTAAGGCAGGAGATTAGTACTAGTGGTGTTCTGATTTTGCAGTGTTTTCAGGGGTGGAAAGGGAGGTGGAAGGAATGGAGCAGGAAATATGGCTGCTGGAGGCTTCTGTCTCAGAAACCGAAGTCTGAATGTACTGTCTGAAACTCCTGGATAAGGATGTTTCTGCAGAGTATTGTCTAGTAGGCAGACTAGTGTGCAAATACAGCAGTAATCAAAATCACTTACCTTAATTCATAGCTAAACTGGTAATGCTGGGCTTGTGGTTATCCTGCAGTTGCCTGCAGCAAAACTTGTTCTGTGACTGTGGTAGCCTGCATACCGTGGCAGGAAAATCAGGACTGACCTTACTTATCTTGAACATCATACTTCACAAAGCCTGATAAAACCTGTGAGAAACTGTGCAGGCAGCTGTGACTTGCTCTTGTGTCCTCAGAACGTGCACTTGCAAACTCTGAGCCCAGTGCCTTGCTGGCTGACTGGGTGGGAACCTAGAAATGGTAAACTTGGCAGTAAGTATTGGATGTGTGATTCTTCTTGTCTCTTTAGATAAAATTATTTTCCTGGAAGGGCAATATTTCTGATTTTCCAGTTAAGCACCGATTGAATTGGCTAGACTTGCCAACATAAGGCAGCCTGACAGTGGTTAACTTTTAATATCCATTTCTGGCACTTGATTCCAAGGTAAAACTTGCTGTAGTCTGGGATCAGGCTTTAGCCCAGGAGGGTAGTGTGTTAAACTGTGCTGGCACTGTGTAGCCTGTGCTGCCTCACATGAGAAGAAAGGAGCCAGAAAAGTTGTTTCAGTTTCTGGGGCTTTGTGCTTTTGTTTCTTTGCTGACAGGTAACTTTAGGTGCAAGGGAGAGAACTAATGGAAGCCTAATTCTGGCATTTCTGTCTGTGTGGAGCACCAGGTAGATGAGGTGAGCAGGTGAAACATACCTGTAGCTCAGCCTGACCTCCTGAGTCTGTTTACTCTGATGTGGAAGCAAATTCATCCCGTGCTTTCATTGCCTTGGGAAGTTTGGTGCATGTTAGTTTACACCAGAACTTTCTATTCCTGTTCCAAGTAGACTTTAGGAAATAGTGTACATTGGCTGGATTGGTATTGCAGAAGGGAAGTGCTTGCTCTGTTACTTAATACTAAATTAACTCTGGAGCCTTGTTTGAGGACTGACGTAGAAGGGTGAAAGAGTTAATCTCATACTCTGTGTTGCTGCATTTAAAAAGCAGTATGAAGTAGCTGGGTTTTGCCGGAGTTGGCAAATGCACCACGTGTATTTGCTGGAACCAGCATTTCTGGGCTGACTTACTGTGCTAAAAAGTCTTGTATAAATTGGATAAGTTTGCCAACTCTGCAGCAACTGTAGAAAGTAGTTCTGTATTGTCCTGGCAACATTTCAGGTGCCCTCCAGTGGCCAGAAATCTTAACATCCTAAAGGTGCTGCTAAATGCAGCTCCCTTAGCAGTTTGCCTAAATTAAGAGTGAGTTGAAGAAACATCTTCTAGTGTCAGAATTCATTAGCATGTTTGTTGTTTGAACAGTCCTTTTTAGAGTGTTGGTATGCTTTATTGTAAATACAGAGTTATTCTGACAGACAAGCAAAGACAGCCACTTTCAGATTCATAAGTCCTTTGTCAGTGTAATTATGACTGATCACTTTTTTTAAACTGTAGAGATTAATGTTTAACCTCCAAGTTCAGGGCTGACTGTGTGATTGCAGTCTAAGAAGAAACTGGATTATGGGTAGATACTTCCTCGTTTGGCAGAGAGATGAGTTGTTCCTGTGTTGGTGTGGAAGTGAGTGTTTGAAGCCATGCACGATGAGGCTGGGAAGGGTATTCCTGTAACAGTGTCTGTTGTTAGGGAGGCACATGATTGTGTTAAAGGACTGCAGAACCATTGTCTTTTTGATACACAAAACCATGTGGGCAGGGGGCTGGCAGTGGTTTTGTCGCTGAACTTTGAGTGTTAAATGAAATGTGGTATAATATTTGTCTGAATTATAATATGTTGCCTCTAAATGATCACAATGGCAACTTTTTTTTTTGTGTGTGTGTGACTAGGTAAGACTAAAGAATGAATTTCAATCCTATCTACTGCCAGCTCTCTACTGCAGTCACCTTACTCAGTGATAAGTACGGGTACATGGACCAAAAGCTGTAAACCACTGCATATTTATTACTTGAGTCCTGCTGGCAGACTAAACCTTGGATAGAAACACTGGCTCATCCCTAACCAAGGAAGATGGGAGTGTGCATAATGTACATATCTGTGTCTTGCAAATAAAAGGTGGGAGCTCTCTAAGCTGTGATAATAACACTCTCAATGTTTTGACCAGCCATGAGGATACTCAAACTTAGTGAATGCTACACAAAGCCCTAGTAGGAAGTGTGTGCCAGTGACCCAAAGATCCCAAATCCATTGCTGAACGGAAGTGATTAGTAACTGTTTTGAGTTTGTTTGTGGTGCTGGTACTTAGTTGGTTAAAATAATTAAGACATGAGAGTATTTGGGTTGATAATCTTGTTATGACTTAATGCAAGCTCATAAACTTGAAGCTGTCATACCAGTCCTCTAATACTGAGCTACAAACTGCTGTCAGGGGATTGATATGTACATTATGTGAGGAAGTTCATTACTTTTGTTCTCAAGTTGGATGTGTAACACCAGAGTTAGATTTGAAGCAGTTTTTACATCATAACGTTTAAGATTATGATCAGCTCCTGTCTTGGACAGTCAGGAGGATACTTAAGTGCTTGAGGTCTATTTTGCCAACTAATAAAGTGAAAGTTTTTGCTAATGCTATGTTATACTTGCTGATAAAAAGCTCTCTTAAATCATTACTTTCAAACATGACCTGCTGATTTGTCAACTTGAACGCAGGTGCTGCTTATAGCTCTTAGAGGCAACCAGAAGTTTCTAGAAAGGACAAATAAACACCTAGGACAGAGAGTGTTTTGTTTGCAGATCCTGTTAGAAGCTCCTGGTATAGTTGTCTGTGATTTTGAATGTAAAGGATTGGGTTGACAGACCTCTTGTAACTCCTGAATGTTCTCTGGGTAAAGGGTGAAATAACTGTGCTGTGGATTCAAACACTTAATTTCTGAAGGGACAAGATCCAGTACTGTTAAATTTCAGCTCCTGCAGTATGATTTTGATTAAGAGTATGTGACTGTGTGAAGAGGTGCTTTCTTTACATTGCATAGGGTGCCCAGCCATGTGCCTCTGGCCAGCATCAAGCAAAATTATGTAGGGGACTGCTGATAAGAAATTATGGTAGTAGTAAACTTCAACCATTTAAAAGTTACAAGTTTAAAAGTCCATTTAGACATATCTGTGTGTCCCATCAGTCTGTAATTCCACCACAGTTGCTCTAGAAGAATGAAAGTACTGTGCATCTCCTTTCTTTCAAAAGGAAAACTTTTATATGATATTGCCAGCCTCATGTTTGCAGAGGCTTCCTAGCTGGTTCTACAGTTTCAAAGTTCATCTTCTGGCATGGTAGTGCAGATTGGTGCCAGGATGAACTTTTATTTCTTTTTTAGTAACTTTCCTGATGTGTTTGTTCTGAATTCTCTTCCAAGTTCTCATCATTTTGTACTTTAGTTATCTGAGGTATTTGTTGGCTGCCAGTGCCTCTTAGACCACTGTTAGCTCTTGCTTTGTTGAGAATTCTAATGAGTTGTTTTTAAAAGGGTACTTAAACCTTAGTGCCTGTGAAGACCCTGATGAATTGCACAAGCTGTTTGTGCCTTTATGCTGTGTTAGTTGCTCTGAGCACAGCACAGGGCTGCAGCTGGAAGTGAAATCTCTGACCTCCGCTTCTGATACCTTTTGTTACCTGAACTGTCAGTCCACGCACAGTTGCTCTTCAGCAGTTGATTAAAACTACCCACATCCTGGGTGGCTTTCTGTACTTGAGGTGAGCAAAACAAAATGTGGCTCTTGCTATGCTTACATTATAGTCTCAAGTGCACTTGAAACTTAGGAGTAGTTGAACATTGCAAGCTAGGCAGAGGTATGATTCTTTACTAGCCTGCTTTCTCTTTTAGGAGGAAGGGAAAGGTAAAACAGGTGAGCGTCCTGTTGTATCAGAACACTCTGTAGTGCTCCAGAGGGGCAGACTGGAACTTTACAGCTATTGTAAAGCTCTTGTGGCCCCTTTCCCTCCTCTGTCACATTTGCTTAAGACTCTCTTGACTCCAAAACAAGCCTTGAGTTTTTTGGAACTTGTAACTTAAATCTTTCCTTCACTAGACGTTTTTGAGGAACACGTTCTGTATTTAAATACAGCTAACCCAGTGTTTTAGTCAAGGCTACCAGTCTGCCTGCATTACAGTTCCATCAAGCAGTTGTAATCAACTTGGAGAAGTATAGCAAGAAGGAAATATTCACATGTTGTTTGCTTTAGCCAATGGGCATGTGAATAGAAACTCTGTATACTCTTGGTCTTAGGTTGCTGATATAATGTGTTGCCTCTCTATTTTCAGTTATTTTGTGTGTGGCATGAAGTAAACTCTTATTAAAAAAAAACTTTTACAAAGGCTAGTATAGGAAGGTTTTTCTGCCTTTGTTACAGAAAGGAATTTTTAGATAATTTCTAAGGCAGAAGACAAAGGCTGAGAAGCCAGGACAATTGATGTAATAACAGTCTGGGATGCCTGGAGGAAAAAGGAAATAATGAATTGGAAATGAAGCAGCAGAGAAGAATGGCTGAAATAGAGGTGACTTGCAGTGAGCGTTGGCAGATCAGCACACTCTCCCTCTTTAAATCTGTGGGTTATCCGAGCTAGTTTGTTGCCTCTTCCAGCATGTCTTAAAGGTGCTGATGGCTGAGAAATTGGGACCTTTTAACCATTGAGGTCAGTAAAGCAGATATTCAGATTTCTTAATTTCCTGAAGTTTGTTAGGAAAAACAAACCTTGGACTTTCAGTCTTAATAATAAGAGAATTTAAAGACCATTTTAACACTATTGCATGTTCTGGGTTCGGAGTCTAATTTATTATGATATGATTAGCTAAAGCTAAGATAGCATGTATTGTTGTTTGCAAGGCATCTTCTAACTTTCTGCAGGCATCAGTAGAATGTGTTGGCTGAAGTATTCCTGCTTGGATAAATTTGAGCTGGATGGATTACACAGGATACTGAGTTTATCACTGGAAAGAAGAGAAATAGTTCGCTAAGCAAGAATAGCCTAGTGGTAGGAGGGAGTGATGCTAACTAACAAATGTTGCTTGGAGGAGCAATCAGAGCAGTTTTGCCACAAGGTATAGTTAATAAATGAGTGTTCAGTTGCAGTCTAGGATCACTAAGATGGATTTCAGTGTGTGGCATTCAGGTCAAGATTACTGGTAGCTCTTAGTTTTCAGTAGAACTTCTGAAATAGTGCAAGTTGCTACATCTTGGCACAACACTTAAATGTAGTAATACTGCTTCATCTCTTGCCATGGCACTTCTTCTGAAGTAGTAATGAAGGCTATAGATGAATGTTTCTACTGTGTAACCAAAAAAGGTGGAAAAGTTTTCAAGCTGTGAAAGCCTATAGGTTTTTTTTTCCTATTAGTGGAATAAGACTGCATGGTTTGACTTGTTTCCTTTTGGTATTACATACTGTCCGAGTTTCTTCCACTAGGTTAAGATGTTTTGTCATAAGCCACCTGAAGACATTTTTACATAGTATTAAAAATCACCCTGTTAAAAGCAGAAGGTATACTGACATTAATATAAAATATGTGAAGTTTTATATTCCTGTTCCTAGTACTGATAATAAGATAAACCTTAATTTTTCTCTCTCTAAAAATATCCAAGTGGTGCATTGCTTTAATGTGATAATTTGCAGCCCATAATCATTATTCAGGAGCACTTTGCAGCGAGTTTCATAGTAGCTTTTGTCCATTCAAGTCCTTAAAGCACTGGTGTGCAGAAGTTGGTATTGGTGGGTGACTCGTTTCCCAATAATACTTGCACATAACTAACTTCAAAATAATCTATACTCACTGTATGTGGCTGTTTCTTTTAGAGGGGACAGTGTGGCTGAGGACTGCAGATGCTACTATTGGGGACAGAATATGGGAATGCTCTTCAGTATTTGTTTACTGGATATGGAAATACATTCCAGGAAAACTGTTGTTTGTAATCCCCTGTGCTATCTTTGTACAAGAAAAATAAATCTTTAAAAATGCAATTTTCAGAGTGAAATTCAAGCACATTCTGTATCTATTTTCAAATAAAGTATCTTCTTTTTTTTTTTTTTTTTTTTTTTTTTCAAAAAATTGTAAACCCCAGCTGTCATTCCTACCACGGACTTCTAACATTCCTTAAAACACACAGCACCAAAACTGTCCTTCCAGAAATTCTTACCAATCTTACAGAAGCATCTGGTACATGAAGGACCTCCAAAATTACCTACAAAGGTACTTTTACCAGAGCTCAATACAGCCAGATAAAAACTCAGTTTTCTTTTGAACCTGTGGGTGGATATGGGAGGAGAGAACTTTATCCACATTTGGATAAGGAATAATTACAAGTTTACAGCAGTTCGACTCTCCTCTTCATGAGACAAAGATCAGTAGCAGTAGGTCTGTCTGTTGTGTGTTTGTATCTGGGGCTTAGGTTTGACCAAAAACTGCTTAGAGACAGTTCAGCCACTCCTGCCTAAAGTGCCTTTATACCATGAAAGCTTTTTCCCTGATGTTTCCACTGTCAGTATTGTCTTGCTTGAATAATTCCTCCTCCCCCACATTTTGTTTTCTAGAAAACAGGCTAACAACTTCCAGGGGAAGATTAAAAAGGGTTGTTTTGTTTTGATTTGTTTTTTTATAATTCCTTAATTGGATGTATTTTTCAAATTCCCAACTTGAAAACTAAGGTTAATTAGGAAGCTTCTGCTACATTAAGAACTGAAATACAAGGACTTGGGTCATAGAAATGAGTGCTCTCTGGTGTTACCAGCTGTGGAACTGCTGTTGCCTGTATATTTTGGCTATGGGCTTTTGTTAAGCAGATACACAAGCAACATCATTGGCAAGCAGCAAAGACCAGTTATAATATCAGACCCAAAGAATGCTTTCAGTAACACCTTGGGAATGGCTGCAATGACTTCAGAACACTTGAAGAAAAACAGTTTTTCAGTACAGGTGCTTCTCTTCCCTTGTGTGTAGGTGATACACATTGTTAACTGCTGTGACTGTCAGAAGACGATCAGCTTGTTCTGTGTAAGCAAATGTATCATTCAGAACTCATGGGGAGTTTAGAGGTGCAGTTGCTTGGCCTGTCCCAGGTGAGAGAGAGACAAAGAAAAAGAGCAGGATAACATGGTCAGGCAGGGTGTTTGTGTGCAACAGTTCGTGGTGTTTGGATGGATCAGTCTGGGTTTCTTTTGCAAGTTTTAATAACATACTGCTCTCAAAGGATTTATGGCAGACTTGCAGACTTTGACTTACTTTAAAAAGAACTGTTTAGCAGATCAGTCAGGTGTAATTTGAGTCAGTCTTAAAGAAGAGAATTGTGCAGATTTCAGAACTATTGTAGGCAACAGTTTTCCAGAATCAGAAATTAATATCTAATAAAAATACATGATCAGAAATAATACCTAATACTTCTTTCATTCCTTTCAAAAATCAAGAAAATTGAATTGTCTTCTGTAGTGGATTGAAATTATCAGCTCGTGTGCCTTCTAAGCTTGCAGATACCACATAATACAGCCTAGTGCAAGGTCTTGAATTGCTCTTCACATGAGTTGTTTAATACATAGTCTAAAAAACCCTAACCTTCCTTTAAACCCAAAGCTGATGATGCTTGCTAAGCAAGTGCATGGTCTCATGGGGAGAAACGAGTCCCTTAACTCCTAGCAGCACATTCATGTGAACTGTATAATGTGATATTTATCAGAATTCCCACTTCTGAGTGCCTGCTAGCCTTCAAAAATTGCGAAGCTTGCAGCCCTGCTAAAGTTTGTTTGTAAAGTATACTGAGGCCTTCTGTCTCTTCCTGATGGTTGAGATGTGTGTGGCTGACCTTGTACTGATCCATTTTGTCAAGAAAATGAGCAGCACAAGTGTTTGTAGCGAGCCTGGTGGTGTCACTCCCTTTGTAAATGTGTTGGTTCACCTTGAGAGTGACAAACAGGAAGACAAAGCCAGCAGCTTGCCTGGACTCAGTTTACCCCTTTGTAAAATTTAAAAAGAATGTGAAGGAAAAGATGAGAGAATGTTCAACTGCAGAAAACCCAAAACCAAACCCTGGCTACTTTTGTTTGGCACTTTGAACTTTTAGGATTAAACCAAATTCCCTATCTAAATAACAATTGAAAAAGCTACCAGGAATTCCTGGGGGGCTGCAGGTGTGTGAAATGCACATCAGGATGTTGGAACTTGCAGATGCAACTAGCAGGCTGATCACGGGTCAGCATTCCAAAGACTGAATGTCACTGGAATGCATTTCTGAACACTTCATATTCTTCATTGCTATTTTGTATGTGATCTTCAGTGTTGTTTTGGAACAATGCTGCTGTTCAGTGGCTACTCTGGTCTGTTGGATTTTACCTGATGGTAGAGCTGCTCTTCTGATCTCTTCAGGCTGCAGAAATTGAAACAGCAATTTCAGAGTGCAGGTGCTATAGGCCAGTTGCCTTCATTAATGCAGAATTCAGCAGTGGAGAAAACGATAAATGTTCTTCCCAAGCCCCTCATTGTGTATGGAAATCTCAGGTGGTAGTAAATGTCTCAAAGCATAGTCACTGCTCTTAACATAATGGTTGATGAAACAGTCAACTTCAAAACCAGTTTGGTGATCCTTTTTTTAGCATAGTCCCGATGGAGGAGATGGGAAAGTTTATGGTAAAAATAGATCTTTTTTGTGCTAAGCATATTGGAAGTTTCATATAGCAGCTAGAACGTGCCAAATTTTTTATTGGAAGTGTCACATCTGACTTAGAGTGTGGACTGCAGGGAGCAAAGATACAAATTTTACTGTTACTGCTATTCCCTTTCTGTTTGGAAGGTGTTAATGGAACTCACAAAGTAATGCAGAAGACCTGCAAAGAGCTACCAAGCTTTTGTATAGGCACTTTCTCAACTTAGCTACTCATTAGAATTTTTTAATCAGTGGTGAACTGACAGTGAGACTTAAGTTTTTCTTTGCCACTACCACTCTCAAATTCCTAACAGCATGTTGGAAGAATCCAAGGTAAGGGCCTGGAAGAAGTGTGTGTATTTTCAGCACATCCTCCATGCCCATTGTCAAGGGCAGACTCTGAGTTGGCCAATCTCTTCCAGGCTGTGGAGAAGGACCAGTTTGGAGTTTCCAGCTGCACAGCAGGATGCTTATTGTATGTTGTGTAATGTCTTATATCAGCTTAATGCTGTTTATCTGCTGCAGATGCAGATCTACTGCCCATTTTAAAAGAGCCAGGGAAGGGTTGCTGCCAGAAGTTGTGGGAGTGCAGTCAGGACAAACAGCACTGGCATTTGTACAGCCAAGCAACAAGATTGCTCAGGAGCTGCCAGAGTATCTTGCAGCTGGCTCAGAGTCCGTGAAATATGTTTGTCCCACCTACCCTGTGAGACTTAAAACTGCGGGCCTGCCCTCTGTTTAATTATGATTTTCTAAAAGGTGCTCCTGAAGCAAACTCTTAAACTGGGAAATCTGTCTTTACACAAATCCAGCAAAGTCAGGTGGACTTTGTTCTCCTGACGCAGCGCTACAGACCTGTCCTCTCAGGGGTTAGTGCACTGCCTTTACTTCATTGTGCAGGAATGTTTGGATCAGCACAGCTCTAACACCTAACAGTGAAAGCTGATTGCTGCAAGAGATGGTTTTGCTCCCTGCACAAGCTCCCACTACAAATGTCTCTGCTTGGCTGGCTCCCAGATTAGGCTGTCACCAGCTCTGTGTCTGTGCTGGAATCAGTGTGGGACTGTGGGGGGAAGGGGAGCAAATGAAATAAAAGTGACCTGTTGTGGAGCTGTAGCCTTTCTAGGTTAGTGAAGAGATAGGTACAGATTTATGGTGCAAATACTTCCAAACTGCTTGGTGATGTGGAACGGAGATTCATAGTGAAAATTTATATATAGGGCATTTGATCATATTTCAGCCTCCTTGCCCCCAGTTATCTTGGTTTTCTGTGCAAACAACAAAAGTGTGTTCTACTGAAGGACAGATTTTTTGGTTTTTTTTAATAAGGCTGGTTCAATTTTTAGTTTTAACTTCAAGGAAGAGTTTTTTTGTAGGAAGACACCTTTATTCTTATGGCACAGGGAGGAAATAAAGGAGGAAGTGCAGTTATGCTTCTTTAGGCAGTCTTTGTGCAACTTGCCTTACATCGTCATTTCAGCTTTCCCCATGAAAATTCATGTTGTAGCCCTTTATCAGTTTTTCTAGTATCTTCTAAGTAGCTTATCTCTGAGGGAAATGAGGAAGTGTGACATTTAGCCATTGTCTTTGTGGCATTTCCAAACTCTGGAATTTAATGTCTGGACTTCATCTTATGCAAAGATAGAGGAGTGAAAAATAGCTCTGTCATGGTCAGTCTTCAGTTCTTGTTCTCTTGTAGCTCTGAGAGAATATCTTACACATAACCTGACAGAAGTCTGGGTGATACATTGAGTTCTTTTGCATGTCTGTCCATGGAGGTTTGCTAATTAGCATTGGAGTATATTCACTGTAGTAATGAAATGGCAAGATGTGCCAAGTCTTAGTTTGCAATTCCAGTGTTCTAATGTGAAATCCTGTCTTACTAGCTCTGATTAGTGTTTAATAAGTTCTAACCTTGCTCTTTTTTAGGATCTCTGAAAGGGTGCAAGGAAGAGTTCTGGGAGCATAACAAGGAACATGGCAACTCAAGGTACATAGTGCATTACAATTTCTGTTACTAGAATCTAGAAGACTCCTTATCCCTCTCTTTTTAACTTTCCAAAGTCACTTAGGTTGAATAACATCTGCTCTATTACAGTAATTAATACCTTACACTGGAAATCAAACCTTCAGACAAGTTTGTTGTAAGTTTGTTGTAAGGTCAGGACAGCCACAATAGCAGTGATTGTTCTGCCTGTTCCTCAGGTTTCCATGTCTGCCTTGGTTCAACATATAGTCTCAGTTTGAAGTTGCTGCTCACCTGCAGTGCTGGGTTGAGGAAGTTGTTTATAACAGCTTATTTTAATTTAAAATCTCTGTCATCTCTTGTAGGATTAATACATGCTGGAGCAATTGAACTAAACTTAATTGTTCACCAATGATTTCTTACAGCTGACTTGATGGAGCTGGATATGGCAATGGAGCCAGACAGAAAAGCAGCAGTCAGTCACTGGCAGCAGCAATCATATCTGGACTCTGGTATCCATTCTGGGGCCACAACAACTGCTCCCTCCTTGAGTGGCAAGGGAAATCCTGAAGAAGAAGATGTGGACACAACACAAGTGCTGTATGAGTGGGAACAGGGATTCTCTCAGTCCTTCACCCAGGAGCAAGTTGCAGGTAAGGCCTTTTCTGTTAAACAGTTTTGCTTGGACCAGCAGTTTAGTAATACAGAAACCTAACTACTCAATTACTGCCAATCTGGATGATGAGCTTTTTATCCCTTGTTTGAGATTATGATGACTTGCCTTGTTTTCAGATATTGATGGCCAGTATGCAATGACTAGAGCTCAGAGGGTGCGTGCAGCTATGTTCCCCGAAACCCTGGATGAAGGAATGCAGATCCCATCCACACAGTTTGATGCAGCTCATCCAACCAACGTGCAGCGCCTGGCTGAGCCATCCCAGATGTTAAAACATGCTGTTGTTAATTTGATAAACTACCAAGATGATGCTGAACTTGCAACTCGTGCGATCCCAGAACTGACCAAACTGTTGAATGATGAGGACCAGGTAAGTATTTTCTTTGCCTGGGTGACGCTTGCTTTTGGGGCACCTTCAGTGACCTCAAAACTAAAAGCTTTATTCAAACACTTGTGTTAGGTGGTGGTGAACAAGGCTGCAGTTATGGTTCATCAGCTGTCCAAGAAGGAAGCGTCTCGCCACGCCATTATGAGATCTCCTCAGATGGTGTCTGCCATCGTACGTACCATGCAAAACACAAACGATGTGGAGACAGCCCGGTGTACTGCAGGGACACTACACAACCTTTCACATCACCGTGAAGGCTTGCTGGCAATCTTCAAATCAGGAGGCATCCCTGCTTTGGTTAAAATGCTGGGGTATGTGCACTACTGAGACAGTGCTTGTGTTTTGCAGTTGGGTCTGCTAGGAGCAGGTACTCATGAGGATTTTCCCTTCTTCAGGTCTCCAGTGGACTCTGTGCTGTTCTATGCCATTACAACTCTTCACAATCTCCTGTTACATCAGGAAGGAGCCAAGATGGCTGTCCGTCTCGCTGGTGGGCTGCAGAAAATGGTGGCCTTGCTCAACAAGACAAACGTCAAATTCTTGGCCATCACAACAGACTGCCTTCAGATTTTAGCATATGGCAATCAAGAAAGTAAGGTAGGTGCCTCTGGTGCTGAAGTAGTTAAAATGAGCAAGCTTGTGATGAATGGCCTGACAGTTCTTGTGTACTGACCTCCTGACTCTGAATCTAAAGCCACATGCCACTGGCTTTTGCCAGTCATTCCTGACCTTGCAAGAGGGGAGGGATACAGGAATTATCTTGCAGAAATGCTGCTGTGCTTATAGTGAGACTGTAAAACTTACAGTCCACATAAGCAGATGGGAATGGTTTTTTAGGGAACTGTAACCATGAGGGGTGTAAGCCAGCAACGTTTACTACCTGCTGACATGTGTAGGAAGTGACAGACAAATATTATTTTTGTTGTCTTTCAGCTGATAATTCTGGCAAGTGGCGGACCCCAGGCTTTAGTAAACATAATGAGGACCTATACTTACGAGAAACTATTGTGGACCACAAGTAGGGTGCTGAAGGTGTTGTCAGTCTGCTCCAGCAACAAACCTGCTATTGTTGAGGCTGGTAAGTACATTGTACTCATTCTAACTTAAAAATCTACATAGTGCTTTGGGATCAGTTCATTCCACCAAAAACAGAAACTGCCAGCATCAAAAAATGAACTTGGGTTGGTCCTTAAGTCCATAACCAGGTTTGGAGGCCTTTAGTATGCAGAATTATTAAAGGGTGGCTGTTTTTAGTAACTCCACTGTGTTGTTAACTATTAGTGGGTGAGTGTTGTCAGGATGCATTCCTGAGAATATGCACACATTTAAAAGGCCCAGTGTCACACAGGGAATTTCAGGGGGTTGTTATTTTCCTATGAAGAAGGACTAGGGTCCCAGCCATATTGTGATATTGACAAGAAGGATCCAAAAGCTTGTGAGGTTTTGCACTTAGATGTCAAGGAAAAGAAGGACTTGACTGCTCATGAGGTGAGCATCAGAGTATGGTGTAAAATCTGAGTAATGGTGTCAAATCTGTACCATCTTCCAGGTGGGATGCAAGCTTTGGGGCTCCACCTCACAGATCCAAGCCAGCGTCTTGTCCAGAACTGTCTCTGGACTCTGAGAAATCTGTCAGATGCTGCAACAAAGCAGGTAAAGGGCTTGTTTAAAGGGATCAAGAGCAAAAGTCAACGTAGTGAAAAAGAAGACTTAACTTTCTCTCCCCTCTTTTTTCTGCAGGAGGGCATGGAAGGCCTTCTAGGAACTCTAGTTCAGCTTTTAGGATCAGATGATATTAACGTTGTGACTTGTGCCGCTGGCATCCTTTCTAACCTTACCTGCAACAATTACAAGAACAAGATGATGGTGTGCCAGGTTGGTGGCATCGAGGCTCTGGTGCGCACAGTCCTCCGGGCTGGGGACAGGGAAGACATCACGGAACCTGCGATCTGTGCGCTCCGTCACCTCACCAGCAGACACCAAGAAGCAGAGATGGCTCAAAATGCAGTTCGTCTCCATTACGGGCTCCCAGTGGTGGTAAAGCTGTTGCACCCACCCTCACACTGGCCTTTGATCAAGGTAAATAATGGTTAAAAACTGCCAGAGCTGAAACTGAAAACTGTTGCTCTTTAAAATGTAACTTTAAAAGTGAAAAATTCTTTGTTCCCATGGTGTTTGGGATACAATTTGTCTGCTGGAGAAGTTGCTTCACTTGAGCAACTTAGTGTATACTCTTAGAGATTTAAACATTTCAGATGAACTGATTAAAAGAAGTCACTAAAGCAATCACACCTCTCCTGCTCTCTTATTCCCCACCCGCTCCTTACCTGCAGGCTACTGTTGGCTTGATCCGCAACCTGGCCCTGTGTCCTGCGAACCACGCCCCGCTGCGTGAACAAGGTGCTATCCCAAGGCTAGTGCAGTTGCTGGTTAGAGCACACCAGGATACCCAGCGACGCACTTCCATGGGCGGGACACAACAGCAGTTTGTGGTGAGTGCCCTCCCTGACACTGCACCTATCAAAGTTCTCTCCAGCTCCTCATTGTCCGTGCACCTCAGTCCTGTAGGGCTTGGGCTAAAGAACTGTTGTCCCATTTGCTCTAGGTCATCATCTGTGTGCTGATAGCTCTGTCGTGGCAGACCTGAGATTTTTCTTAAATCAGGATGCCAAAACAAACCTTGGTTCTTATTTTAATAACCTCTTGAGCATTTAATTCCAAATGTTAGAGCTCACAGAAATTCTAGTACTGCCTACTCTGGCAAGGCAAATAATTTTCTACCAGGAAACCAGAAGTTCCTCCTCCTTCTCAGAAGAATAGGTTTAAGAATGCTGTCACAGCTTATTGCATATTTGCAAGGGTGCTGAGACCTGTAAAAGTACTGAGAAGTTGTGCGGGCTCCGTAATTGTTATTTCTTTGGCTTCCAGGTCAGTGTGTGACAAGATCAATCTCAATTGGATTTTTTTTTATCCTGTTAAACATATTAACAAAGCAGGGGTTTGCTTAGCACAGCAAATGGAAGCAGCATCTCCTAGTACAGCAGTGTAGTAAATTCCTGCAGAGGAAGGAAGGGACCTCTTTGCTTCTGGTAACTGCTGTTTCCAGCTTAGTAACTGCGGGGCTAATCCAGGTTGTAGAACAAGAGATGGTGTTATCAGAGGGGAAGTTCGTTATAAAAGCCACTGAGGCATCCCACTGGGATGCTTCACTACTGAATTTGGGTGGGTACACTGGGCTGACTTGTAGCAGGGATGTCAAGTTTGAAGGCCTGCGCTTAGGGGAAGAGGGTAAATGCAGGGGATGAGTTAAATGATTAGTTGGAACTGCTGGTTGGCTTTTTGATAGTCACTTAAGAAAAGAGTATGCAATATCTCAAATTCAAAATTTGCCTTTTCTCTCTAACCAGGAGGGTGTGCGTATGGAAGAAATTGTCGAGGGCTGCACTGGAGCCCTGCACATTCTTGCACGTGATGTTCATAATCGAATCGTAATCAGGGGTCTAAATACCATTCCACTATTTGTGCAGGTAAGTGAGAGCTCAGGACAGCACTATAATACCTATTAGCAAAAGAAATAAAACAGCTCTTGTTGCACTTCCTGGATAGAGCTGCTAAGTCAGAGTGTGCTGAAGAGCTCGTTTCAAGTGGAAGAGCTAAAAGAAGCCTTGTGTTTGGTTGCAGTTGTTGTACTCTCCCATTGAGAATATCCAGAGAGTAGCTGCTGGTGTACTTTGTGAACTGGCTCAAGACAAGGAGGCAGCTGAAGCAATCGAAGCTGAAGGTGCAACTGCTCCTTTAACAGAACTGCTTCATTCTAGGAATGAGGGTGTTGGTAAGTGAACTTAAGGCTGGTTTCATACTTGTGTTAGAAGAGTTGGTAGAAGTCTTGACCTCTGCTAAAATCACTCTTCCTTTCGGCAGCAACCTACGCAGCTGCAGTGCTGTTCAGAATGTCTGAGGACAAACCGCAGGACTACAAGAAGCGACTTTCTGTTGAGTTGACAAGCTCCCTGTTCCGGACCGAGCCAATGGCTTGGAACGAGGTGAGTTCTGTGATCTGTGTTAGAACTTCTGTGTTCTCCCTCCTTCACCAGTGAAGTGTAGATGCCATCAGTGATGCAGGCCCACATTTACACAGCTGTGTGGTGGCTGTACCTTCTTTACTCACTCTCTGTGTTCAGGTGCAGTGAACGTGTGGTAAGCAGCCTTCAAGCCGCTTTTTCCCTGGCAGACAGGAAGAGTCTGTTCTTTGCTGCTGCTGCTGAAGAGTGTAATGCTCATTATGCTTGCTAGTGTGCAAAGCTGGCTGTATACAAGAACTTTGTACTTTTCTGTGTTGCTTGTCAAAACCTGATGAACTCTGGATGTAAAAATAGAAACATGAGTGATATGAGGGAAGCATAAATATAAAACGTCCTGTGAGGCTTCTATCAAGCCAACAATGCAGGATTAGTAATCTTGGGCTGGGAATTCAGCTTGTCCTGAGACCTGAATACATTTGAGATTTCAGACTTGAATACGTTTGCAGGCTCATTATCACACATGGCATTTTTTCATTTTTAATGGACTACACAGTAAATCAAAGTCAGTCTGTGTGCATGGGATACAGGGAAAGCTTCACTCGTTCTTTGTCTTCCCACAATTCTTAAGATTCATGAGTCTAGCTTGTCTTGTCTGGCATGTATCTACTACACAAGGGACAGTGGCCTTTAATTTGTGTTATTTCAGTGCTTACTTTTCTGTTTTCCTAAAACCTCTATGTACCACAAGAATGGATGGGGGGAAGCTAAAATGGAATATCTCTTTGAGACTGAAGTTAGACAATTGCTCTACAGGCAGGCAATTACTTCTGTAATTGAACAAATGGGAGAGGTTCCTTCAGAACTCTTTAAAGCTCTGTTGCTGGTTTGGGAATATCTGACTTGCAGGATCTGCACAGGTGTACCTGAGGAATGTTCCTAGACCTTCCTCATCTTTTTCACTCCCAGACAGAACCCTTCTTCCAGTGATCTATGGATTCCTAAATCTGGCTATTGCATGTTGGATGTAGATACTTAGCTAAAAAGGCATTTCATGTTGACAGCAGTGCTGCAGTGCTCACTGCAGAGCAGTTGTTCAAAGGGATTTAGGGCAAGCTTTACAGCTTTTTAAACTCAGAACTACTGGTGCTGGCTGAAAGAGCCGATGTTAAAACTGTTTTGTAATTCTTTGTGTACACATAGACAGCGGATCTCGGACTGGATATCGGTGCCCAGGGAGAGCCTCTTGGATACCGCCCAGATGGTACGTGTCTTCTGCTCCCCCTGACTAAACTTGCAATTGGATGAAGTCAAGTCATAGGTTTTAAAGGAGAACTGCAAATGAGTGAAGAGTGAATTTACTCTTCAGCAAGGTATTGCAAACTGACAGGCAGATGGGGAACTGCCAGTTCAAATAACCCGTTTCTGCAACACCACTGGCAGCACTGAAATGGGAGCCGTATGAACATGCAAAACCAGTGTCTCTTGTCTGAGTCCTGTGGGAACACCTCCTGCTGAGCTGTTGTTTCCAGAAATCTTTTCCATTCCTTACAAATGGACTTGACAATTCCAATAGTGCAGTTTTTCTTTAAAACAACCAAGCTGGTATTGAATGCGTTAGTCTGTGAGTGTCTATAGATTTGAACACAAGCCTATCCCTAAGGATTCTGAGCTATTTTTGACTAGTCTTTCAGAAGCAAGTCTACAGTCTTGGAGCCTGGTTTTGCTGCAGTATTGTTGAATTTTAGTACTGTTGATTGTGCAGACTAATGGCTTGGCTGGAATCTGCTCGTGCTTCTGACTGCAGTGTGCTTTGTCTGCAGAATCCTACTGGAAGGCTTTTCCGAACAATGGAATAGCTGTTAAGGGCAGGCACCAGATTGTGTTGAACTTGGCTGAACTAGAAAACAATTAGATGGCTACACGATCTCCTCACACACTGATACTTGCAGCTTCTGATGCATCTAACATCTGTTAACATTATGCTTTTTTTCCCTCTGCCACCTTTAACTTTCTTAGATCCTAGCTACCGTTCTTTCCACTCTGGCGGATACGGTCAGGATGCCTTGGGTATGGACCCTATGATGGAACATGAAATGGGTGGCCACCACCCTGGTGCTGACTACCCAGTTGATGGTCTGCCAGATCTTGGCCATGCCCAGGACCTTATGGATGGGCTGCCTCCAGGTGACAGTAATCAGTTGGCCTGGTTCGATACTGACCTGTAAATCATCCTTTAGGTAAGAAGCTCCAACCTTGAATTTAAAAACAAAACAAAAAGAGAAAAACAGCTGACTGGACTGAGGACTTGGTTGGCAGGGAGGGATTGGCTCGACTGGGTCCTAGTGTGCCACAATAATAAATAAATGCTCTGGAAACACACAACGAGCACACTCCAAACTGACTTCTGCCGTGAAGTGTGGAAGTAATTAACTGTAACGTCTTGTGCACCGGCTTCATGCAGTCTTGATGTGTTACAACAGCCCTTTACAACTCAGGAGCACTGACACCTGTGTTTTTTCTCTTTGCAGCTGTATCATCTGAGTGAACTTGCATTGATTGGCCTGTAGAGTTGCTGAGAGGGCTCGAGGGGTGGGCTAGTATCTCAGAAAGTGCCTGACACACTAACCAAGCTGAGTTTCCTATGGGAACAATTGAAGTAAACTTTTTGTTCTGGTCCTTTTTGGTCGAGGAGTAATAATACAAATGGATTTTGGGAGTGATTCAAGAAACGAAGAATGCACAAGAATGAATTGCAAGATGGAATTTATCAAACCCTAGCCTTGCTTGTTTAAAATTTATTATTTTTTTTAAATCTCTGTAATGGTACTGACCTTGCTTGCTTTGGAAGTAGCCTTTCTTTTTGCAGTAATTGTTGTTAGTTTTTTTTAAAGTCTCTCGTAGTATTAAGTTATAGTGAATATGCTACAGCAGTTTCTAATTTTTAAGGATTGAGTAAAGGTGTAGAACACTAATTCATAATCGCTCTAACTGTATTCTGAATAAAGTGTAACATTGTGTAGCCTTTTTGTATAAAAAACTAGACAAATAGAAATGGTCCAATTAGTTTCCTTTTTAATATGCTTAAAATAAGCAGGTGGATCTATTTCATGTTTTTGATCAAAAACTTTATCTGGGATATGTCTGGGTAGGGGCCAGTAAAAACTGTTTATTTGGAACCTTGTATTGGACAGTTTACCAGTTGCCTTTTATCCCAAAGTTATTGTAGCCTGCTGTGATACAGATGCTTCATGAGAAAAATGCAGTTATAAAATGGTTCAAAATTAAAGTAAACTTTTAATTCATTCTGTGTCAAATTATTTCAGATCACAAAATGTATTTGTGTGTTAAGAAATAGTCCCGGACTTGCATGACCACTTAAGTGGAAGGAGACAAGAATAGTTTTCCTCTTGGATCCCACTCTGGCATAGTTACCCTTCATAGCCTGGAGGTTTCCTGCTGCAGTCCCCAAGGCACCAGCCTGCCCCTGCAGGGTCCCTGGCGTGGGGCAGGCATAGATGTGAGGCAACTCCACTGGTGCCAGGCCTGCCGGCCCCACATCTCAGGGCTTCACTAAGGGTGAGCAGCCTCAGCTCCCCTCAGCACTAAGGGACAGGGAAAGATCCTTTGCCCACAAGCTCTCAGCTGGTTCAAAGCCCTTCTCAGGTGTCCTCAGTGTTCAGCTGCAGTGCAAGACAACACCTGTGTGTGACTGGCTTCCCTTGAGGCAGCACCTGTGTGACTGCAAGGGGACAAAGTGGTTGTGAGGCTGCCGGCTCAGCCGCAGGCTGCACGTGTGCACCGTGCAGCTGTCACCAGCTCTGGGAGCAGCACTCCAGGCACATCCACTGCAGGCAGCAGTTTGCCAGCAGGAGATCAGAGCAGGCTTTGCTGCAGAGGCTCCTGGCTCAAGATGCTGAGAGCTGAAGGGAGCCACACCAGCCTTCTTCCCCTTCTGCTGCAGAGGGAGAGGGCTCACACAAAGAATTCAGCTTTGTTCCCTTGACTCTTATTGTAAAACACTACCCCAAATAATAGCCAGCATTTCACTCTTCCCTTTTTCTAGTAACTCCAGCTGAAAGATGGCAGTATTTAAAGCAATGTAAGAAAACAATTCCTGTAAGACACAAGGTGAAGTCGGTTTGCATGGGGCTGTTTGCTTGCATCCACATACTCTGGGTAACGGGGCTGTCAGAGCAGGGGTGTAGCAGCAGCTGTCACAGGCACCTGTGCTTGGTGGGTGCACTGACAAACTGACATCAGCCACAGCACATGTGGAGAAGAATTTAACTCTACACACACTGAGGACCTTTTCTAGGGCACCAGCTTTTACTGGGGGTTTGACAAACAGCCAGGGTCATCACCACACCTGTTCTCAACTGCAGCCAGGAGTTGGCAGCTGAGAACAACAGTCCACCCTTGTAGCTTAAGCTGAGCAGTGCTAGACAAAGGAGGGGCTAGTGAGTACAAGGCTGTGAGTAGAAACCCGGGTAACATCTATCCTTACATGCCCAACACACAGGCTCTGTGTGATAACAGTGGTTGGTACTGGTTGCTTGAGATGAACAATATTGCCTGTCTTGATAAAAAGGTATTTTCTAGTGCCAGTCACAAGCATGAGGTGACCCCTTTTAAGATGAACAGCCAAGGCAGTCACCTGGTCCAAAAGATAAATTAGCATTTCTAACTAGCTTGAAATAGTGAAACACTTTATATTATGAAGTAACTCTACTGTTCATTTAATTTACACTTTCAAACTATCAAATACTTGAGCTACATCATGTAATGCCAGCAAAGCAAAGTAGTAACCAAGAATTCATCCTTACAAGGATTTAAAAAACAAACTACCCCTTCCCCACCCCTGAACCAGCTTCCCTCCCTTCCTAAGCCAGCTCAAATTCTGAAAATGCTGCAGCTCAGATTGCTAAATGCTCAGCACACCTGAAGGTGTTCCTGCAGGACCAAGGTGCAGAGCAAGGTACACAACCTGCACATTTCAGAAGGATGGTCAAAAATTGTTCACTTGGGAGTCTTGATATTTTCATGTCCCACCGCTCTCAGAATTTCAAATGCCAAGGGAGCAACAGCACTGTCAACGTCAGAGCTAGAAATTAAAAACAGTAACATTCATTAGATGTCCTCAGGAGAAAAAAAATATTTTCTTCAAATTCCACATTTGCCTTTATGCTAGAAAATTCTGAGTAGCCCTAAACTGCGCTCTCCACCTGCTTTTCTCTTAAGCAGTAACATTTAACCGGTGATTCTGCCATGTAGCACATCTTGAGTAGAAATGAATCTCAGCTCCAACTCCCAGGCACTGCTACCTCACTCAACCTCCTCTGCGAAAAAAGGCAGATAGAATTTATCACACACCCCATGACTCCTCACATGCACAAGTCCAGCTTGGCAGAAAGATGTATTTTCACACACACTCACAGAGCCCTCTGCCTGCAGTGCTGCTCTGCACAGGCAGGCACTTGCACTCCAGGTGCTGCCCACCTCCTGCAAGGAGGAGCCACCAACCACAGCCCCTCCAACCACAGCCCTGCACTGGGGCCCTTTGCTTCCTCACCTGAGGTTTTATTATATATATTTTGCCTAATTTTTTCTTCTGGAAACACGTTTCTTTCCTAGCATTGGAACAGAGGCTCTAACACATTACTCCTAGTCCACAGAATCCTGTCTTATTAGGGTTTTTTAAGTTTTTTTATGGACTCCCATCCCTCATCTCTTTCATCTGTGCTTAGCACATCAGCAGATCAATCTGCAACTTCCTTTATTGCTGCTAATGACAATATCTACTGGTACTCCACACTTCGGGAACACAGAGCTAACCAGAAAATCCAAATGACCACATTACATAAGCCAATGCTGTAATATGCAGCAGTTTAAATCAGTTATCTGAAACAATTTCATCTTATCAACTGCCTTTACTGAAAAATAAATGTCCATGATCCCTCATTTTAAAGCATGGATTAGATTCCAGGTCATTACTAAGCAAAATGGGTTGGTCATGTCATTCTTAAAACTGCCTGTTCCAACGAGCCCAGGAAGCATCACTGAGACAGAGTTTGGCAATCCATAGCTGCTACAGGGTGGCAGGGGAGCTCTGAAAGCAGCTTTCAATCCAACCAGCACCCTTCTCTTAGCACTCAACTGCTCGGCTGGACACACTTCCCTTCTGACACACAGGGAGAGGGAGAAATTAGAAACCTGTCTGTAAGAAATGAGCAAAGCAAAAACACTCCTCAATTCAAACCAGTGGTAATATGTGGGTGGAAGGGCCTGGGAGTTTAGACTATCCCGAGGGAGTTTAGACTATCTCAGATCCAGGACCTCAGCTGTAGCTGCCTCTAAAATATTTCCAGTTCTGCAGGAGATACAGAGAGGCTCCTTAACCAGGTTCAAAGCACAGGTGAGGAGATCGAGTTTATCAGGTCACAAGGAATATTTTGGGAAAAATGCCACATAAGGAAATGTGAGGAGAAGGTAGAATATCTATACCTTCCATAAATAAATGTCCATTCAGCTAAGTCTGACAAAGCTTCCTAACTCCAGGCTTCCTCTGCCTGCCTGTTGCCAATTTATGCATGTCTGAGTCCATCATAGCCCCAAGAACCAGGCTCAGTCCCTCTCAGTCTCCTCTGGAGGCAAATGGATAGGGACATGTGTTCCCTAAAGAAGGGGAGGAGGGGAAATGAAAATCCAGGAGTTCTCAGGGGCTCTCTTGTTGCTGTTACAGTGCAGGAGCTTGGCACAGCAGAGGGACCTGGCTCACCTTACTGTATCATAACAGTCCTCAACAGCATCAGCTGGAATTTGATCTACTGAGCATCTTGTGTTAAATTAGGGTGAGTGCTCTGGATTGGGGCTCTGTACCATGTGTTTTTCTGCATACAGAAACATACAGACTGCAACAGACTACTGAGGAAGCCAGAAAAGCAGAACTCAAAGACAATGACTGGGCTGTCTGGTGCATCTAATGCTGAAATGCTACAGAGTGAAAGCTGTTTCCAAGAGAGGAAAACCCTGTCTTCCCCCACTCTCATTTTCAGTGGTGGTGCCTGTGTCTCCCTTGGGGAGAGCTGACATTTTATTTTAGTGAGATAATTTAATGTGTCATACAAAACCCTGTGAGTCAGCAGCTGAGTGTGCAAGAGGGATGCTGACTGCTCTCTACAGGTTTGGCTGGTCCTCAGGGCGCATCTCCTTGCACCTGCCACATCCCAACATTTCCTCTCCATATCTGCCCCTTCCTTCCAAAACACGGTACTCTGCCATAATGCTGAGGAGCCAATTTTCCCAAAACCCTGCTTCTGGGAGGCAAAGAGCACTGCAAAGATTATCTTAGTGCTTCAAAAACTGACCTTGGAAATACAATTTCTCTATGAATTTTAGTTCATCCAGAAGCGAAAGCCAACAGCCCACAGCAGAAGCATAAAATTTGTTTCAGAGGCAGGGAACAGCCATTCATTCATTCATTCATTGAATGTCCAAGGGGGATTAGATAAGGGAAAGTCTATGGGAGATGAGCTAAGCTTTGGCCCATTTGTTGGGACTAGCACCTCTGTTCTTGCAGAGAAGGCCATGGCATTCCCCTAAGTCTTGTGCCTTCTGCAGAAGCTACAGGTATTAAACAAAAGCAGTTCTGTTCTTCAGCTGAACATTTGAAAGGAATCAGATTTCAAATGCATCAACCACAGCCACCTTAAAACGGGGCACAAATGTTGCATTGTGCATGCAGCCCACTCTGCCAAGAACCCCTGACAGAGGGACCAAGGTTTGGAATAAAATAATAAATTCAGAAAAAAGAATCCACAGAATCGACTCACACACGGAGCTGGATTGTGCAGCAGCTGGGGATCAAAGCGTGCCGAAGGCTCTGACAGAAAGGACTTTGGAGGAGAGCAGTGCAGGGAGGGGGGCCAGGGACAGAAACCTGAGAAGCTCTTACTGCACAGAATTACAGAAGACCGTTGCAGACAAAAGAGGAGGCAAGCACTCTCAGCCCTGAAAATTCCTGAAAGCCTGAGGGAACTCACCTGGGAGTTTGGACCAGGCTCTCCAGAGCCTGGATAAGAGCATCGCCATCATTCTTCAGGCTCTCCAAGTGCTTCTTGTTTGAAGTTATCTGGAACAAAAAGAAAGGACCTTTACCAAAGGCTTAGCAAAAGATTCTTCTCTGTCATTTTTGTGGGATAAAAGAGAAGGAAACAAGTTACAGCATTTATTACTATTGTAAATGGAATGTGACATTGAAGAGACTGATGAGAAAGTCCCTTTTACTGAATTTTGGCAGAGACCATCGAAAATACCTTGGTTTAGTTAACAATATTCACTCACGTTCTGAGTCCCTGTATGTGCGCAAATTCACATATCACAGTCTGACAATCCTGATTTCATCCTTAGTATCAATGCAAATACAAGCCCCATTTAGTCTGAATCCCAGGGATATCTTGGGGAGACAGTTATTTTCATTTCTCACTTCAGGGAAAAAGTAAGCAAGCTTCTACCAGCCTTCAGATCAGGCAGGACATGTGGGGTTTCTCTGAGAGAAACCAGGTTAAAATAACTGCAAAGCTGGCAACCGCATATGGAAATTTTTCTCGCCCCTCATCAGTCATTAGGAGTGTTACCTGCACAGGACTGTCACCTACAGAGCAGGGTGTGAAGTGACCAAAGCCGTTTGCCCTTTTGTGTCAAATGAATCCTGATTATAGCTGATTCTGCTGCTGGTGTGGTTTATTACATGAATCCACAAAAACTGGTTTATTGTTTCTCCATCCTTAAGTAGCACAACTACAGAGCTCCAAACAGGCACACGTTTTCTGGTGGTTAAGCAGGTGAACAGGAAGGTCACAGGGAACACAACATGAAGCCTCATGCACTGTAGCTTGAACAGACACTGAATACTTGGCAGCTTGCTGAAAAGCTCTTGTATCTCAAATAAATTACTAAAAAAAACTGGTTTGCGTGTCAGTTCCTGCTTGCAAAGATAAATAAATCTTGGCTGAAGAGAAAGGAAAAGGGGAGGACCAAACCAGCTGATTATTTTGACATTGGAGGAGTTAACACTAGAAATGATGACTTCTAATCCCAAAATCTGGCAAGGACTTGTAAGCTTTAGCGTGCTGTGGCTGGCCCTATTTACCATTGATCCAGCATCTGGGCAGCACGCCTTCACATCTCCCTCTTAAATCACTACAGAGGCTGTATTTACAGCTGCCATCCCACCATAATTTATCAGCAGTGATTCTGCAGCAACAGTGTCACTACATCTATAATTGTAACATCCTGTAGTTTAGCACTTACAGGAAACAGGCACCTGCCTGAAATAAACCAAAACATATCCTGTATGTTGGGAAAAAAACAGTGATGCCATTACTTAAGCACAAATCATTGGTAAAATCTGACTACAGGTGGTTTAACCTTTTCACCCTCTTGAGGTTTATATCTGATCCTCTCAGTCTGTATTTCAGAAATCCAGTCTTCTCTATATGTTACCTGCTAGACACAGAAAATGTTTTGGAATCTGGGTTCTGAATGTAAGAACACTACCACTTATAATAGGAGCAACACAAAGAGAAAAGTACTTTCATCACAAGAAATTGCTTTCTGTTCCTGAAGAATGGTTATGCCTCAACCAAACACTTCCCTGCAACTCCTGCAGCTCCCCAGCAACTGCCACATTCCTTGCGCTTTCCACATTCATGCCGCTTGTTTATCCTGCACACTTCAAAAAGCCAAGAGGTCACAGGGAGGGAAGGTCACTATGACTGAGTCTTGCTCCATGAAACTATCAGGTCAAAAAAAGGTTACAGATATCTCTTATTCTACTACATCTTAACTTTTGGGTGCTGACATTTTTGCAACCTTCACAGTCTCTTCACAAAACCACCAATGATGTCATACAGAGAACATTCAAAATATGCTCAACTATAAAAGAAGAAAGAGGTTTAATTCTAAAATTATCTATTTCAAGCAATAACTTAGTCCAATTGAGTCACAGGGTCTGACTATAAGCCTGCCCATGCTGCAGCATGCCTTGTGTCACTGTTAAGAACACATTTCTGTGCATACAACGCATTTTAATTAAAAGGAATAAAATGGCTTTATATACACAGAAATTGTAAAAGACCAAAACAGAAACACCCATGAGATCATCTCATCACCTCCCTGTTAGACTTCACTGTGCAGAGCAAATTTCAGCCACAAGCAATGGGCTCCCATGGTATCCATCCACAGGGGCTACTCCCAGAGCTAACAAAATGCTTCAATTAGATCCTTTCAGCAGTAAAAGTGGAAGCACAAGGAGGGAAAGGATCAGCATGAGCTGCCTCCTGTCCATTTAAATTAGGTATAATCCAAATTCAGAACACATTTTCTTGAGAGTGCCAGCTACCAGCTTCATCCAAGCCAAGGGGTGCTGGAGAAGAACCAACCTGTCCAGTTGGCAGTGCCACCTATGCTGGGCAGTGCCCACAGAGAACTCGCCCAGACCAAACAGGGTTGCACAGATTTACATGGGTGGCTGGGGCTTCCCCAGCTCTTCCTCACCAGTGCCCACAAAAATGCTTCCTACCAACCACCAGGCACCCACTCCATGGGCCTGGGAGGGGACCAACTCTGTGCTAGCAGGAAAACTGCAGGTTGAATACAGGGTGAGCTGCCAGCACCCAGGAGCCAGCTCAGCCACAACTGCCTATGGGTTTTGTCAGCACTCCCATGCTCTGATCACTGGCTCTTATTTGCTCTTTATCTCAGTATGAGTAGATCTGATTGCTCCCTGAGCAATTTGAAGGTCTCTTGCATGCAACAGATTACATCCTGCTTCACAGGAGCTTGTGAGAAAGAATATCTGAATCACTGTTCACTTTCAAGATGAAATTTTACTCACGTTTCCTATTTAAAACCTGTTCCAGTTTCATCTTCCTTTTGCTCCATAGGTTATATTATGACCATTCACCAAAATCTGAGAAATTAATGTATTCTTCACTTTGTTATCTTTTTCTTCTACCCACCCTTGCTGCACCTTTTATCCACACCAGTTCTAGTTCTCATTCATTTGGAATTTTAATGACTAGTTTAATGATCTCTTGTAATATTGCTGTTTGTCAGGGCTGGCTGCAACACTGATTCAATGACATAATCAACAGTTATTCCTTTAATTAAAAATGTAATTAAATATCAGTTTAGTTTTACACTCACTGCAATTTAACAAGAATTTCAAAATTACTTTTCTTTATTATGCCCACAACCATTCGGCAGCTCTCCTCTCCTCAATACTTTTAAACAAGGGTGAGCCATAAGGAATATCATGGTTGATATGTAGTGACTGATATTTCCAAAAAATTCCAGAAAACTATTCAGATATTATGGTGCTGCTAAAGATGAGTGCAGGAAAAGTTATAATATAAAACATTTCCATTGGAATATTTACTTCACAAATAAATGGAGGAGTTTTGCATTCTTACTTTAAGAAGTGATTTTTGCAATTCAAATTTCAAGAAAGCATAGAAACTTAAGGGCAAATTATTTCTGTTAAGGTTGGTTTCATAATGCTGAACTGCTTTCTCTGATTAATTGTAAGTCACATTTTGTAATTTACAATGGAGAGAAATTACCTTAGCAGTAAACTACACTCTCACCATTTTTAAGAGAAAAAAACTCTTCTTTGGTGAGGTTTCAAGTGAACCATTAACTTGATGTCTGTGAAATAAACTGGGAAATAATGCAAAAATAAGAAGCTTTATATTTGAAACTTTTTCTTGCTTGAAGAAAGGTCTTGTAAGCACATTCAGCTTCAAGTATCTTCTTAAAGAAACAACTGCTGGGAATGTTCATCATTTGCTCAAGAAGCTACTACCTTGACTGTATACCCAGATACAAGCAAGACACCTAAAAACAGACCTCTTTCTCACAAACTGTTTCTTTCTCTTTCCCAAACACAGATTTTTTAACCTCATAAAGCGATGCTTCCCTACATTTTCATCAAAATTCAATATAATTATGCTAATTACAGGTACTCAGTTCTTGCTCAACTTTACTGGTACAGGCTGAGAGCAGCCACATGTGTAAGGCAGAAGCTGCTTTGGGCTGGTTTATCAGAACTACCACTCAGGTCCAATGTTAGCATTGCTTGAATATTGACACATGCTGTGAATCAAGTATCATTTATCTCTTGATGGAAGCTTTTCCGTGAATGGAACTTGTACCTTCAGCTAATACTGCAGTAAAAACAATCAGCAATACATTTTTTCTATGGACTAACTGGGACCCTATGTAGGACATGAAATATTATACTAAAAATTAAGTTTCCAGACTAAAAAACATTAAAGAATTGAGAACACTACTATTGCCCTCTAGACACTCTTTCAAATAATGTCTTCATAGTAAGTGCTGTTCCTGCAATTTTAAATATGCATCTCAGACTTCTCATTCCTACTTCCATCTTTGACTGGCTGAAGGCACTGTCAGTAGGACACAGAGCCTTTTATCCCCAACCAAAGCTACTGTTTCAAATGTCATCCAGGCTGCTGGTGACTGAAAGTTGATGGCTATTCACAGCTGCTTAGTCTGACCTTATTCCCATTTTTTAAGGAACAAATGTCAAGAAACATAGTGGTGTTAAAAACATTGTTATAGCTGATGTGACAGCCCAGCAAATAAGTCAATGGGATAGTAACTTCAGAAATGAGGCACAATGCCTGGGCTGGAGGGGAAAACCTTCTAGTGTTGTGACCCATCTTATGCCTATCCCAGGGCATTCAGTGGTACTTTTCCTCCCAGGCTGTCAATGCTGAACTATTCACAAGCACTGCAGTAATCAAATAAATCATGTCACTTGATTTATTATTCACAACTCATGATGATGTGGCCAGAAATATGCAACCATTCCTTCTCAACAAAGGAGCACAATAACCCAGCAAATACTGCAACCAGGGACTCATGCAGGTGAACTAAACCAACAGATCCATTGGCTGTGGACTTATTAAATATAAGCATTTATTTAATTATAAATTGCTCTCCAAACATATACACTAAGATGGCACTGCCCTGAGGAATTATAATAAATGAACTCGTCATTTCCCATGACAGATCAGGTGGATCTCTCACTTCTGGAGGCCTGCACACTCTTACAAAGTAACATAGCCTTACCTTTGTGTACTGAAGTGCCAGACCCAATAAAGCATTTGGAGCCTATCAAGTGGAGGCTGTGATGATGACATTTAATTATCAGCCCCCAAAGAGGAATCCCAGGCAGGGACCCAGACACCTGCACAGTGCATAGGGACTGCTGCTTCTGAAGGGCATGGAAACCTCATGTTGAGAATGAAGTTACCCAAATTCACTCTCCTCTCTGGAGCTCAGGTTGCTAACACAGCCAATGAAAGCTCCCAGTCCAGACAGCACAGACCACAATACCTTTTCTCAGTGTCCCCACAGCAGGCTACAGGGTCCTGGGCTCTCCTGTAGTCCTCTCCCCTTTTCTAAGCAAGCAAGTGTCACATTTTGTTGCTGCAGCAGGGTTTCCACTGAATGGGGAGAGGCAGGGAGGTTTGGATGGCTCCCACACAGGGAGTGAATAACATGGGGAATTGGCAGGGAGGCAATTGGCAACATGGCTCTCCAGGTAGGAGAAATTAAACATGAACTCACATTTATCAGGGAAGCACTCTAGCTATTAGGGCAATTTTACATCTGTGGCAGCAACTTTCTAAAATACAAAAGCAAAACAACTAAAACTAGCAATGAAAATCCCAGATATATGCAGTGATCTTCTGTGAGGTGTTTAATCTGACATTAGTTACACGTGCTCCCAGCAGGTCTGTGGGAGAGGACCCTCTAAAGCACCAAGTGCAGCCAATTTACAGGTTGTTTAATGAAAATTAATGGTTACTCTGGTCAGGATGTGCTGGCGTAGCAGAGGAATATCCAAAGGCTGTGTGCTTATACATATATATCATACAGTCACTAGGATGGCCACAAGTTATTTTTGGTCTCCATAGTGTAGGAGAGCTCATTCTAAAAGGATAAAAACCTTCATAGCATTGCTTCCTTGCTACTCCTCTCTCTACACATGGTTCCAGCTGGAGAGAGACACAGAATGTGTGTGTGGGAAGAACAAATCAAGTCAGACAAGTTATATTTATGTTACTAATTGCCAAGTCACTTGAACAGGCCTGAGCAGTGCTGCTGGACCATAAAAACAAGAAATGAAACTTACAAAAGCATGAGTGTTCCAGGTGTGCTTTGGCAAGCACAGTGCAGTCAGGGATTGCAGACACACAATTACAAAGACTTTGTGGCCTTCAGATCCTGCAAATACATGTGAAAACAAGCAGGTATCTGTGACCAAAAAAAACCCCAACCCCACACTACATCAGACAGCTTAGCTCTGATTTTAGAGTTCAAGAATGTTTTTTTCCTCTTTATGGATAAAATTCTTGTTCCACTGAAGTCAACAAACACCTTTTGATTTTGATAAGGCCACGATTTCATTTGAGGTGTTTTGTTTTCTTCTGATTTGTATATGTGTGTGGAGGTTTATTCTGAGTTCAAAGCCATTCCTGCGGGTAACTTGGAACCGTCCCAGTTTCCCGGCAGTCTGAGCGCAACACTGGCTCGAGGACAATTCACAGACAGACAAGGAATGTCTCCCACACGATAGATAACTGTTAATTGATTTTGGATGTTTCTTGACACCTATTCACTTTGAGGCTATTCTCTGCCCTTCAGCACATGCATTTTGCACAGAGAGGCATGGTCTGTGATTGTTCTAAAATTACCAACTCTAAGGGGCATTGTCTGAACATAAGAGAAGATTCATAAACTGCAGGGTAATTATTGAACAGAAGGTACTCTCTGTCTTGTTTGATTTTTAAGGTTTGATTTTATTGCAAGTGCTGTATTCAGCTCACTTTCAGAAATGTCTCTATAATCCAGAAAATATCCATTATTGCAGGTTCCGCCCTCTTTAATAAGTAAGTTTAAAATATTTGACTTAACAGAACTGGATAGGGCAACCTCTTTACATCCATTATACAACCAACTGACCACAACAGCTTTATTAGGAAAAGTGAACTGCAGTTCTGTCTGGCAAAACATGGCTCAAAGGTGCTACAGGAGACTTCCACACAGGACTGCAGCGTTGATAAGTTATGCATGCTCAGAAGCCAGCCCAGCATCTATATGGCATTGGAAATAAGCACTTGCCATCCTGCTGCTGATGATCTCATCTGCAAACACAGGTTCATCTGACACCTGCACACCAACAACTCCCTGAGGTACTTCAGATCAGTTTCACCCTGTCCAAACAATGATCTCAGCTGGCCCCAAATATCAGCTTTAGCCAAATTGGGCCACATCTAAGCTTACGCAAAACTTGCAAGCCTTTGATCTCTCTTCCTGCAGCTTCCTATCAGGTCCCTGTCCTCCCCTTGCTGGAACAGGTGAGACCACCACCTCTCAGGAACGCCTTACCCTGGCCGTCTCTTGTAACTACTTGCTTATAAAAGAGACAGGGAAATCCACTGGGAGAATTTTTTTACTACCACAGTTCAGATCCTACATTTCTGTTCTTTTAGGAGCTGTTATAGAGGCTCCTGGTTGTTGTGGATCAAAGCAAACTAAAAATAGTTATGAACAAACACTAAAACAACACACAGATTCACTGCACATCTAGGTTTCCTCTCAAGTTAAACATTCTCTGAATCTCTCACGTTAAAATATCCTTCATAGTCTTTCTCTAATCAGATTTTCTCCCAAAATACCTTCTGACAAGTAACTTACAATACTTCTTAAATGTTGATTCCCATAACTCTTTTTCCAGTGATACTGTCTTTTATGGCCTAACAATTCAATCTGTGAATAAGATCCTCAAATTTCAACATCTGTCAACCCTTATGTCTCCCTGTAAAATCACAAAATAGTCTAACTGCAGAAGTTTTTTGGAGTTCTATCAAACTTTCATTGACATGCTCCATGGGTTAGGGATGACCTTCTTTACTTTCACATACATGTTCTTTTCATGGTCATCTAGTACAGCTAAATTGAGATCTTTCATTCACACACTCATGTGCATGCAAACTTCGCTTTTGCTTCATTGAACTGCCTTATCTCAAACCATGACTGGTTTTCCATCTTATTTTCTCTCCCCTCTCCAGCTGGGGAGTGATAAAGCAGCATGGTGGGCACCTGGCATCCAACCAAGGTCAGCCCACCACACATGCCTTGACAATTCAAATAATTACAAACATTTACACTCTTGCAAGGGTAAGAATCGTTACCACTGATAACTCATCTTCTTGCTATTAGGAGAACCAGTGACATATTGGAAAGGGCTGACCTTTAAATGGCAATTACCATACAGGAGAAGTATGCAAGCAACCAAGCAATTGCCAATTTAATAAATGCCATTGTGTCTAAGAACACAAACCCTTGAACAGCCATGCAGCGATGCTCAGGTGAACTGGGCAAACCCCTAGGAACAGCCAAGAAGTCTCAGTTAGGAACTTGAAGTTTAATGTATACAGCCTCCAAAAAATGATACCTACAGCCTGACATTGTTCCTTGTCCTGCTTTAAAATGCTCCTCATAAAGATAAAAGCCCACTATGCCTTGATGAAGGCAGAGTGAACAGTGCTGTCCAAGTTGTCTGTGCAATTCAAGTCTGATCTAGTATGTGAAATCCCTAACTGCCCCTGAGCAGAACCTCTATAGAGCATTGATCAACTTCCATGGAGGATGAAACTAAATTAGATGGCTCATGATCACATTTGTCATAATTTGGACTTAAACACAAGACTCCAACAATTACACATCTCTACAACTTGGCTTGATAAGTTAGATTTATTATGCCAAGAAAAGCAGGAATAGGATGAGTTAAATTAAGAATTAACAGAAAAGCAGGAATAGGATGCGTTAAATTAAGAATTAACACAGATTGCAAAAAACTCCTTTGTAATAATAAAAAGAGTAGCAAAATCATGTTAGAAAACTCATTCTGAACTATGATTTTGAGCTAAATATTAAAGCACCAAACATTTGTTCCTTTGTAGCCCCATCAGACTTGATTTCCAGGGACACATAAAACTCACACACCTTGGGGTTTTCCTTAAGTACCAAACATGGACAGTCTTGCATATACAGGATAAAAACAAAACCACCCCTCCTCTTGCCAGAATCCAGAAAAATGCTCTGAAGATTTTTGTTATTGGGGGAAAAAAGGATCAGTGTATTTATGCTTCATGTAAAATGCAACTAGGAATTTAAATGACTGAACAGAGATGTAAGTCTACAAAACACCAATTTCTGAGGAAAATTGTGCTTTATATAATGGTTCAATTTCCATAAAATTGTAAAAACTGTCACAAAAACAAATGGACCTCTGAAACTGGTGCTTGCTTATTGTCATGTGACAGATGGCTCTGGCTGCCTGGCAGAGAGCAAACAGCTACCTTGTTGGCTCTCACTGGCCTCAGAGAGAATAATTTTAGTCTGTTTTTCATTTAACAAGTCCAGTTGCATTTATGTATCTTTACAGCAGCAAGTCAGTCATCCATGTGTAGTTACACAGAGGAGGTCAAAAGGAAGTAATAGTGATGAGCCCAACAGATGACACAGCTTGGCAATCTCAACAGTATTGCACTATGTAAAATTACAGTGCGCTGAAACACCAAATGAGCCCAGAAATACTTCTGTGCCCACAGAAACAATGAATTAGGACTCCAAAATGAAACAACAGTGATAGTCATTGGGAATTACACTGGCCCCGAATTATGAATTAAATAAACAGGTTGCAGGTTTCAGAACTGCCAGTTTCACCACACAACCCAAAGTCAAACAGCTGTCTGTGTGGAAAGATCCTATTTCTCATTGCTGACCATGGCAGTATTGCTTTTCAGACAGCTCCTGTACCTATTCATAACCATACTGGGCTCCCAGTAAATAAGCACAGTGATAATTGCTGCAGGGGTATCTCAGAAAGTGAACATGTTCTGAACAAATGGGTAAGTAGCTTCCTCCAGGGAGTTGAGTCTGTAATATGCCAACCATTGGAATAAAGACTTCTCATTCTTGGTGCTCTCCAAAATTAAGAACAGATCCCATTTTTGATTTTCCCATCCCCATCAGTGTCATTAAAAAGCACCTGTTGTAAATTGACTGAAAAATGTCAGTTGTGAAAACAACTATCAACCAAAGTACCAGTCCAAATGTGCACTTAACACAGACGCACATATACTTACAGACTTATACTACTTATTCCAAATAAACATAATAATACTTAACACAGAATGAATGGTTCTGTAGGCCAAGTTGTGAGTAAGCATTCACAGCTACTTCAGAGGTCACCCTCCCTCACTGCACCTCACACTGCAGATAACCACAAGTCATCAGTACATTTGGGTTTTGGGTTTTGTCAACACTTGCCTGTTCATTAAGTTGTGTTTGGATTCCATACACTTCATCGTTTATGAGCCCTGCTGTTTTAGTGATATCAAGAAAAAACTGATTTAATGAGTTCACATCAATTTTCTTCTCTGCCTCAACTCACTCTTGGCTGACTGTCAGTTTCATCAAGGATTGGCAGGAAAAGGTTCCTGGGGGAGCTTTCTTAAGCTTTTCTCAATTTGTTGAGATTTAGGTACTGTGCATAAGAGAAATTCTTGAAGATATCTCCAACATAATACCATCTTATTGTCCTTTATAATTACATTTCAAAATGGAGATGAATATAAACACGGTGGAGTTTCTTTGCTGCGACTGCAAAAACAAATGGGCTTTAAGACAAGGTTAAATGATTTCCAGCAGAAACTTGCAAAGAGAAGATAAATCACCCTTTTCCTTCAGCACAGTGCTGTGCAGTCACCTTCATCTTTTCTTATCAACTGCCATTTCCACACATGCATGAAGTGCTCCTATTATGTTAGGATCACAATCTTTAACCTGGCAGTCTTCTATCAATAATAGAAGAAAAAGATGCAAAGGCCATGAGTCCAACATGATGTCTCTAACTACTGGCATGAATGGCAACATAATGCTTTACTGTTAATTATAGAAGTCAGAGAAGAGCAACACTCATTTTATTTAAAGGTAAAACTCAAGTAGGTGGTAACTCATCCCTGGCAGTGTAAGAAGGGTGATGCAGGACAATTCTGCGTAATGCTTGACAGGAGATGGAATGAGGGGAATAAGACTGGCTGTCAGTGCAGGCCATGGCCATGGCCAGGACAATTTTGTCCCAATGCAAATGTCTAGCTGTAATTGCCAAATGGGACAAGGCAAGGAGGCATATACCACAGTGTCAAGAAATGGGTGTAGAAGTTATAAAATATCTGTTTAAATTGTTCATCCTCTCCACATAGAAAGCTTTGTCTGGCACTGTTATCACAGATACTCCAGCTTATCTCCTCCATTGTGTAGTTAAACAAATTTAAGCTAAATTAAAATAATGCAATTAAGTAAAGAGTCAAGCAATCACAAGCACTTCAGCTAAAGCAGTTCAAGAGATTACCAACTACTTAGCCAGAATATGAAACCTATGTAGAGATGCACTCACTACATGGCAGTGTTAAGTAGGCTGGCTTGAACCACCTCTGTTGGTGATTTACAGTGATCTATTTTAGTCTGTGCTGCAGAAGATGGGGGGAGCCCATACAGGGCTGTGTTGTTTCAGCAAAGGTAGCATTAATTTCCAACTGAGCAAGCAACAGCTTCTTCAACTCCTTTGCCCTGATGGCACCATGATGGATTATTTTTTAATGCATCCTTATTTTTATAAAACATATTTTAATTGAGACTAGTTCTGTCATCAGTTATGTTGTCCAAAGGGGTTTTGTTTGGTTTAGTTGCTACAGTAAATTTAAAAAAAAAAAAAAAAAATCCCTGTTCCAACTGTCTGCTCCATTTTTTTGTCAGTGGTTCCTGTCCCCAAAGCATGAAGGGGAGAATAAGATCCCTGTTTTAATCTCACTTGCTCTGGTTCCCAATTTATCTGGAACAGCCATTGAAGGTGTGACTGCACAAATGCTGGCCTGAGAAAGGTTTCTAGGTCTGTGGAGTAGGGACAGCAGAGAGGCAGCACAGTGAAGCAGAGGTAGTGGTGGACCATGCAGGGCAAACTCCACTGCTGCCACCATCTCAGAGCCTTAAGCATGAGCTCACAGACTTTGTCATTGAAAGGTGGAGATAAAGAGGTATAAAGAAGAAAAGAAAACTTACAGCAAAGTACACAGTAAAGGCAGAGTCAGTCCGGTAAACACAAAATCTGCTGAATTTCCAAAGAAAACCCTTATCCTATAGGAAGTAATTTAATTTGGATTGGAAAGCATTCTCTGGAAGACAAACTAACCGTCTCTCTTTGTAACTCTCTAATACAGCAGAGATTGACCTTTGCATTCTGATTTTGATGCTTATCTTGAACAAACAGGCTAGAAGTCAATGTCTACTGAGAAAAAATTAGGGAAGTGCCTTTTCTCTAAAAGCGCAGAGCAAGTCCTAGGGAAATAAATTAATAAATATAGGGCCAGTAGCTGTGGCTGAATGTTAACCAGCTTTGTGATGCTGTGTTTATTTTGCCATGAAATGCTTGCTGAGACAAGTTAAACTTCAATCTTGAAATACATGTTTAAGTCTTTCAGGGAGAAAACTTTTGTTGTCTCAAAATACATGCTATTTCAGTACGCGCAGAGGAACAAACATTTTCTTATTTTAAACATTTTGCTTTTATCTCATAGGTGAATGTAGTGTTCAAGGAACGGATAGCACTGACCAAAGACAACCCTATTGAATGCAAAGGTTCTGACAAACTTTGCCCACGCAGATAGGGCTGTGAACCTCACACCTGGCTTACAGCACCATCACTTTGACAGTCTTGGCTTTCAGTTGTGATCTAACAAGGCTGAGGCTGTGAACTGGGTATTTTTCCCTCTTATTTTCACTCTGGCTATGGAAAAAAAAATCACAAAGCACTATTATAACAAGAAGGTATTTATAAGAAATATGCACAGGTTACAAATAAAGCATTTCTAACTTAATAAAGCAATTTGTTTTCTTTTAGAGGCTTCAAGTGAAAATTCCTGACATTTTTGCTGATGTGCAGCTAATTACACCAGTGTTTTGCATTTGCCCTTGCACAATTACCTCTAACAAGGTGTGCCTTAAAATTAGATGTTGCAGCCCTTACACTTAACCTGATTAGGTCAATAATTTAAATATTAACAGTTACAGAAATGCAGGCAGAGAGATTCTTGTTAAACAAGAAGTCATTACATACTCTTACACTGTATTCTTTTAAAAGCACAATGGTTTCAGACACAGAATGAGCACCTGGATGCCTGCCACAAGATCCTGCCTTTTGCTCCTATGCCCACCAATCTTACAACTTTGTCCTTCAGGACAAGGTAACTGAGTCACAGTGCAAACTTAATCACGTCACAAAACAAAGCCGATGTGATGATCTCATTACTGTTCCGGGAAAAGGAATAAATTCAATTCTTGTTGACACCAGCAAATCCAGCTTGCAGCAAAGACCCACAAAGGCCCTGACCACATAACAGAGAGAACAAGTAACGTGAGTGGCACTCTATTAAGGAAACTATTATCGTAAGAGATATAGTGACAGTGAGACTTTTAAAGAAAGTCTCAGGGCTTTGTCAGAGAATTTTGTCAGTATTTTAAAGGAGATTTTGAAGGATAGTTGATTCAACCAAGTTTGTGATCCTTTTTTGGTAACTTTAAGGTACCTGGAAATTACCTTTATGTGAGGATAAGAATAGTTTTGTACGTTAAAAAGTAGATTTATTGCAATTTTTAAAGCACTCAAGCCAATCTAAAGTCGCTAAGAGGTTTATTTTGAAGCTCTGTAACCTTTTTTTAATACTATATTTGGATGACTGCCTAGCATAGTATAAAACATGTAGAAACAAAATCGAAAATTACTAAATATGACTTAAAAAGAATACCTGCCTGATCAAAGCCCCTAGCTCACCTGTGTTGCTTTTTTTAAGTTTGGGATGTTCTGGGTTTTGGTTTTTTTTGTAAAAGTAACTGGCAGGAAGTCTTATCTTCTGAGAGTTGTACTTAAAACTGATTGCTTATAAAGATTTGAAGAATGATTGGGATTATCATTCTAAAACAGCACCCAGGGGAAATGGGCGGATCAAGGGATTGCTAATGAGATATTGAGTCTTTCACATCTAAACTGCTGATTTAAATTCAACCCAACACAAAGTTCCTTCAACTGGTGGACATCTGATGATCTGTAAAAAATGAGGTGATGTTCTCACTCTATTCTTAGAAAATACATGTTGAACTGCCAAGAAAATCATCACTCTTTGCAGTGAAACCAAGAAGCAAATTGACAATGAAAGACTAAAATAATTTTTATCCCTCAATACAGTAATATAAGACAAGGCTTTGGCTTCCTAGATCAGGTTTACTTTCCCCAACCTGCTCAAAATAAGTTTCAGCCTCTAAGACTACTAAAGTAAAATCAAATAAAACATTTCAGTAAGGTAAAAATTATTATTTAAGTTCCAGAGTAGCTATATTGGGCTTTAATGACTTATAATTTACAGAAAGGGCAGTGGTGGATGTTAATGAGTGACTCAGATGACTTTCTATTATGCTTTTTTGCAGGAGCAGTCATTATCACACGTCAGTTGCTCAGAACATAGCACTCTCTAGTCCTCCCTCTCATTTAATAAAAGCCAATTAATCATTTCCAATCATTTACGTACTCAGTGAATTTAGAATCTGGTTTCATTCACTCATAAATTACAGCAAATCTATCACTTTAATTAACTAACTAGTCATAGCTGTTCTACAGACATTTTGTTTGTGTGAACATACTTTAGCCTGTGAACTATTTGCAACTCTTATTACTGTGATTCTTGGTTTACTAATTGGATTTGTGACAGATCAGCTGTATGGCATATTACCTTTTCTCTGTGCTGACTGCTGGGTCAGACTGAGTCTCCACCTCCTTGGCCTCAAGTTCTTTGCTCTTAGTACATGACAGGATTTTCAATCTCAAATGGCTACAGTGCAAACCAAGCCCACAGCCTGCACAGGCAGATGGACTGATCTTAACTGCATATGAATCAGTGGGTTGGGCACACACTAACTGACATAACATGACCACAACCTATTCCACTCATACAGCCTTCTTCCCTCTTTCCTTCCTCCTCAAAAGTGCTCTTTTGCCCCCATAATCCAAGCCTCTTCTCCCTGCAAGAACTTCCCTCATCACCTACATGCACAAGGGGAACTGACCAGTTCTCAGAGCAAGACCCAGCCATGTGCTGGTGGTACTACATGGAATGGGGAAGACTAGGTAAGTTCTTTGTTGTGTTTTTCAAATGATCCCCCTATAAAGTTCATGTCTTACCAGGGAAAAAACCAGCTTCTTCCTGTGCTAGGTCCCAGGACAAATCTAAAGAGACTGTCCCTCAGACCAGGAAGGAAGAATGTGGTCCTTCTAAACAATGGAAGTTGCTGACTAGCCAAAGAAGTTTCCCTCCACAGTACCATCAAAAATCTCCAGTAGGATCTAAGATGCTGCTTCCAGCAGATATACTTACAGCTGGCCAAAGTCACCAAACACAAGAAATGTTCCTTAGCAGGGACTGAGAGACATCTTGAGAGAAGATACCATTTCCTCTCCTGCTTATCTTTTCCTACTTTCTTCCCCTTCTGCCTTATGTATCCTGATCACTCCACACCCAGTTTTCCAAGCCATCCTTCCACAGACACCAATGAGCTGGTGCTGGAAATTTGTCCTAGGGAACAAAATCAGCAAATTTAATTCGTGACAGGGGCAGGTTCCTTCACATCATTAGAAGAGGTCACTCCTGCACTCATTGCCTATGTGTAAAGATGGTGAAATAAGAAGGTAACCACCAACATGAGCACTCTTGAGTCCTTGAGAAAGCCCTGGATATGGTCTTCTGGAATATCATATCAGCTGGTGAGAAGGCAAATATCACTTTAGAAGATGCCAGAAAAATGATCACCTTAGAAGATGCCAGAAAAAAATCCATACAAGTACTAGACTACCACCTTTCAATAAAATCAAGGTCTTGGGTCTGATTTCTGTCATCTGAGGAAGGAAAGATTCCTTCCCTTCCAATAAGGTCTTCACCTAGATGCTGAAACGATGCCAACACTCGGTGGTATCTTCGGTGCCTCAACCTCCTCTTACAGCTCCAGCTGTTCCCAGGTTCCATTAATGGTCAATCCCACAGGGCTTGGCAAGAGCTAGAATGAACAAGATCCAGAGAGAAAAGGTGTATGTAGAGAGCCCTTTCTTCTTGCACTGCATGTGGAACTGTTGGAGGTGTGTAATCCTCTGCTAGGAGGCTGCTAAGAAGCTTCCTTGTACCCTTTCACTTTTTCAAGGAGTAGATGTGTGCACAGGCTCCAATCTCCTCCCAAAGAAGTTGATGTGTGATCAACATGCCTCCTTGATCGCTAAAGCTACTATTAATCTGTGAGAAGAACTTCTCAGTCTCATGGCTTCTCACAGCTGCTTTTGAAAGTTCTACTGAGAAGCTTTAAGAAATGCCTTTTCAAGCTCCCAGTCCACTGTTTCACACGGGTTCCAATTCTTCACACATTATTGACTCATTTGGAGGAACTGGATACATATGATTTCCCTCTACAGACATCATATTGACTCTTATGTAATCCACTGTATTTATCTTTCTGTTTACCTATGCCTTCCCTATTATCATGCCTAATAGTTCAGCCTTACAGAAGTCAGAGTTAATTGCCAGAATGATCCCTGGAGCCCTTTAAAAAATGTTAGTCTAGATAATGGTTTACCTGATAGGCTGCATATCAGAACTATAGGCTCAACAATTGCTTGGACAATGACCATTGGGACCAGCTGACCTGTTATTACTCAATTAGTCAAATTGTTCTAAAAGATCTTTTTGTAACACCTTAATTTTTTTCAGACAATTCTATATACTGAAAAACCAGATTGAGATGATCAAACTGTGTGACAGGCAAAAATCAGAAGTCTGAAAAGTGATCTTTGTGATATAAGTCCAAGAATTTCCCTCTTCTTCAGAAGAATACTTCTTGTGTCAGTCTAGAAAGTGAAGTCTTATGCAAAGTTACAGAAATTTCTCAAAATTTTTGTAAATAGTGATGAATTACTATCTCCACTGCAGGTGATGTTCATTTGAGCTATTAATGAAAACTACCCCTAAACGTGAAGAGTGTCATAATTGACTCTTAGGAGACATTTTTGAGAAGTACACACCTCAGAGTATAACCTGGCTGACTGACTTTGCTAAAAAACACATACTAATCAACTTGGTACAACAACACGGACAATAATCTAAATTACCACCACACATTTCCCACAAGCTTTTTTTAGCACCTCAATATTTATGGACATAAACATTCTAAGACAGATAGAAGATTGTAGACAATAGTCTGCAATGGTCCTCTGATGGACACGCCATATGAAGGAAGGTTATTTAATCAGCTTGAAATTATTTTTTATAATTTCCCTTGAAACATTTCCTGGCTAAAGCTTCTGGAGATGGGACACCTTCTAATTGTGTCCATCCTTTAACACATTTCCATCCAAAAATTTCATACACCAGAGGGACTCCCCTTAAAACTGACACTCAGAGTGACATTTCTTGTATGGGGCCATTTCTGAATTTGCTCAGGTAAACAGAAATGAGAGAAGTTTTTGAAGAGCATGTTCCCATGTATTTGTAGCATATCTATGACAAGGACACAAATATATCATAACAGCATATCTAGCTTTTGACTCTGAGAACAAATTATGAGTGTATTTGCTCTTGTTTAATGTGAGCACCACTGGGAAGCACTTTTTGAAAAGATAATAAGGCAGTGGAAAGGACGAAGATACACAAAACTATGAGAAGAGGATAATTTTGTAATGGGTGTATACTGTGGGAGTCCTCTGAATGGATGCCCGGAGCCGAGAAAATCAGAACCTTTCTTCATTTTCTATATGAAATAAAAGCTTCTAATAAAGACAATACATTAAAGAATATTATTGCCACAGGACATGCCAGTGAAGTACAAGTAGAATATGATAGCTTTTCAATGAGAAACAGAAATCACAGGTTTAGAGTTGAGAGAATAAAATATAGGAAGCTAAAATCAGAAAATGTTGCAAACACATCTGAGAACAAAATAGTCTTGAGTACAGTGTGCTTACCAGATTAATGGGGGGAAAATTTGCATAATTAAAAGGCATTAACAATTAACGTAATTCAAGTGAAGGAGCAAGAACCTCATTGCGTTATAATTAGGAGAACTATTTGCCAATCTCACTTTAAATTTGACTCGGAAGCTTCTGACACATCAGTGGCATTTATATGAGTAAAAGTTACTGGAATGACCATATTTAAAAAACATTAAGGCCACTAACTTGTAGTTTATCAGTTAACCAAAGACTTGTTGAGTACATCACCAACCAGCATTGGGGGAAAAATGAGGGTAAGTTCTCTAAACAGTCTTAAAGGCTGTGGTACAGAAAACATTAAATTAGGGGAAATGTCAAAGAGTGGTTAGGGTATGGAAATAGATAGCTGATGGGTACATAACAAAAAGTGCAAATATCAGATTGCTAACAAGGAAGTCTCCTGGGTGAGACTGCCATAAGAACAAGCTGGAAGTTGGCAAGTGGGGAGGGCACAGAGAGATAAGCAAATGGAGGTTATGGCCTTTCTCTTCCTAGATCACAAAAGAGGATTTAATTAGTGGTTAGGGTTATCCACAGAGCAGCTTCTCCCACGGAGAGCAGGGGGATTTGAAAATAGGACAATGGTATTTTAGTAGGGCACAACAGCTGAGAAAGGATTCTCCAGTGAATAGGGAGCACTGGTTCACAGCTTCTCCTCTCCCTCCTTATTTTGAATGAACTCAGATCTTGGAAACTGAGCCGATGCCTGTGTTCAAGTTGTTTACATGGCTGACTGACAGGAGATAATATTTCTTTACATCTCTCTTTACAGAAGCCTGCAGCAACAGATGGATTTTGCAGCATAATCTAAAGGTCAACAACTTCTGACCAGCAAAGTAATGGAGAACAGACCAGGCTGCAGAAAGTTCAGCACAGGAGAAACCTAATTAAAAATTATGTTCATATTTAACCCGTGTTTCAGAATTGCAAAATCACAGAGGGACTACCTGAGGCATCTAGAATATGCTCAAACCAATAAATGTTTTTCCTAGAAAGAAAAGCTATGCACAAATGTAAATCACATGCCAAATTCACAAGTGGATTTTATAGTGGTGAGTCTGAAATAGCAGAAAATTATTTTCATGAGTTATAAATTTGGAATAAAACCCCCAAACTAAATCCAAAACCCCCTCAAAAATCCTGAAACAAACAAAGCACTGTTAACATGACATTCAGAAGGCCTTATGATTAATTAAGACTTCCATGTCATAAACTTGAAAAGTTCTACTTCTCTTCCAATGAGAAAACTGGTCCAACCCTGCCATACTGCTCAGCTGCCCTCACTTGCACTGAAATTTCTTCAGCTGTCCAAGGTTGTATCCCTCAGCTCCTGAATATCTGTCAGACCTGGGCACTAAACAAATATGAGCTATGTTTAACAGTAACGCATACAACAACAGCATCCCATCTAAAATAACTGAATGATCAGTCAGATAACATTTTTTATAGGCTTTTAGTAAGAAATCAGTTTTTAAGACTGATTAAAATATTAAGAAAACTTTTAAATCAGGCACAGAAAATACACATATAAGAAATGAAATGCACATTTTAAAAGAGCTGGCTAAAACACAGACTTTGCTCCAGTTGTTGCTTTGATTCCATGAGACCATGAAGAAGACCAACCAGTGGGAATTCAAACACTAGATCACAATAAATCAACAGGCATGAAAACATTAGCTCAGGCATTAAATTTACATTTTCCAGACCATTGGCTCTTGTGACCCAGAATATACTGGGAAATTTCAAGTTCTGCTGTCAGTTCTGTAGCTCTGTTTCACTTTAGCCCAAAGCAAGAATCATGAAGTGCAGGCTCTTGCTTCACTCCCTTGCCCTATACTGGAACATATTTATTTTTAGGTATGGCACACTTACAATCTTACTACACTGAGGAGTGGGGAAGATAAGGTGCAGGCTCAGGCTCAGAGTGGTGCACACAGTGTTTAAATGGAAGTAGCAGCTGTTGGGGGACCATACAACTAGCTTACTGCAAGAAGCTTTAACATACTCAGGGAGAGCAGAACTTCCAGATACTTTTTTCTAATATGGAAGAAATTGTTAATGAGCACATAAGAAGCTGCCACTTTTTTTAAGGGTTTCAGCTTTTAAAACATTTCAAATAGGGAAAAATTTCAAGGGATGGCAAACCCACAGTGTCAAAAAGAAGTCAAATTCTTGCCACAGGCAGCAAGCTCTCAGAAAAGCAGAGTTCAACAAAAGGCACTAGAATTTTTATAACGACCAGATAATAATAACAACATAACACCTATTTGTAATCTTCCAGAAAACTGAAAATTTCATAAAGAATAGCTTATGACAGTTTCAACCTGAGGACAACACCTTTTATGAAAAATCACAGATGAAACATCCTAAAGTTACAGGCAATTGCTGCACAACAGAAAAAGTCAGAAAATCCCAATAATAAGCAACCACCCATGCCATACTAATCCCTGGCTATGTCACAAAACAAAAGAAAAAATTACTATTTTGCTGTCTTTGTGGCTAATATGCTTTTAAGCACACTCTGTCTCAATAGCATCACTGCAATGTTTCTCCTAAGCATTGCACTGCTGTAAAGACTTTCCAGCACAGCTGCTTGTCTTCCCTGTCCCTCTATTAGTTTAGAAATCAAACTAGAACAAGACTGATGACAGATGTTTAAATATGTCTGTTGCTACCACAGTTTCAATAGCAATGCACAAAGGCTATAAAGCACCTCCTGCCCACTACCATTCAGCCTGCTCAGCTGCACTCAGCAGACCCAAAGGACACACCCAGAAATGTTCCCCCTCTTCTATTCCAATTGAACAATGGTTCTCCTGGACTTACAACTTTACTTCTCTTGTAGGAAATTCAGATAAATAAAAATCAATATAATTTACAAGGTTGTGATGGGAGTATTGCCCAAGTTTCATACTGTTTCATACACTGTTTCATACTCTCAAGCAATATTGAATCAGTTTGGAATACTTAGAGTAATAAAAACAGAACACAATAAAAATGCAGATTCTAAGTTTTCTCATAATAAATTCCCAATATATGTGATCCAACACCTCTAATGCAAAAAATATTCTGCAGATGCAGCCTCAAAACCACACACCCCTCTTCATTTCAACTTTCCATGATGAGCCTGTGCTGATTTGATTTGCTGGTATAATGCTATTGAGAGTTAAGAGTTTCTCTATGGTAGCCTCACCTCAGCTGGCACTAAGGAGCAGAAGAGCCTGTCACTGATGCACACCATGAGTGGTCATCCCTCACCTATCTGTCCAAGCAAAACTCAGACATATGAGGTTTGGCCTTCACAAATTTCTCAAATGAAATTATTTTCCTTTGGATCAAGTTACTCATGTTGTTAAAAGCTGGCTCATCAAAGCAATTTTAAACAAAAAGTAGTTACTACAGTTATTGGGATAACAGCTAACTTCTAAAGGTTGTGGAATAAGCTGGAATTAATACAGAAACTTTCAGCATGAAATTTACTTATTTTTAGAGATAAAATTAAATCCACAGGGGCCCCATCAAGTCAATATAAATGATTTTTTTTGTGAAATCATATCCATTAATACTACTATCACATACAGGAGAACTGATCACAACATGTAATAACTTTGGTTGAGGATTCACACCTACACTGGGCAGGAAAAATATACCCATGTGAGTGACTTGTTCTATACTGTGTAAATTACCATAATGACAGCAAGCAATTTTTTTAGTCATTGATTTATTCTCCTAAAACCAATTTTCCAATTTGTCAAGATAAATGAAGGAGATGAACTACAACTATTGGGGGAAAATTTAATAACCTCTTTTAAGTAAATGTTGATTTTGAACCATAGTGCCATACCACACAGATAATGGCATTCTGCACCATGTTTAAATGAGCTCCAATTAACATAGGCTGTAATTTATTTTCCAGTTCTAAAGCTGCAGAGGTAGATGCTAACTACTCCTCTTTTATATCTGCTTACAATAATTTTGCCATGACTGAAGATAAATAATTAAGATAACTTTCCACCTTCTGTCACTGAAATACAGTTTTTGTGACTTACCAAAATAGATTGCTTCTAACACTGCTATCAAATTGCTTAGGGAAATTATTCATTCATTGGATGTTAAGTTTTTATTTTTTGTCCTGTTGAGGACTCTTAACTAAGGACAACAGATCACAAAAGACAACATTCTGAAAGATACAATTTTCTTTAACTGTGGTTTCCAGGAAGACTTCTAAAACACCAAATACCTTCACATATTACAACCTCCTGCTGTAAGTAGTAAAGGTGGTGCTTTCTAAAGCACCAGGTTCAGAGTAAGAAAACAGCATACCTATTATCATACTTAAGATAACTGGGAAAGAAAAAAATTATTGTGCAACCAAACCAGTTAAATACTGCATTAGTAGAAGCAGAAACTGGGCAGATGCTTAGGGTCATGGTTTACTGGTGGACTTGGTGGTCTGGGGCTCATGGTTGGACTTGATTATCTCAATGGTTTTTTCCAACCTAAATGATGCTATGATTCACAGATATAACAGCCACTTATATTATTCATTTGAACTCTGAACAGTGGTCAAAAGGCTTACAAGAACTAAGAACTAGGCCAAAGCATGCAGGGCCAAGTATAGCTCTGGCAAGTTCTGTAGTACCTAGACAAGGCCCAAGGTACAGAGGGGAAAAAAATACTGAACCAGCCAGTTTAGAGAGGAAAAGCAAAATGTTGGGTTAACTGTATCAAAATAGCACAGCAATTAGGCTAAGAACATGTTTGAATTGTCAGCTGAAGAGGTAAACTAAGGGAGATTAAACATTGTGCCTTACGTGGTGGTGAAACTTCTTTTGTTTTTGTGCACAGGTGTATCGTCACCACACAAGATACAATACCTGATTGCACCTGGGCACTTTTAATGGAAAAATATATTCCTGACAATCCTGATATCAGCTTTGACATCAGCAGAATAATTCTTAGTTTTCTCTAGTCAAAGAGGGGACAAAGTCTATATAATAAGATGTTTTAAAGTTTCATCAGCAATTTGTTTTAATAAATAGGCAAAAAAAGTTTTGGAAGAACTTTTTGGATGATTGTGGGAAAATAGAAGGATTTTGTTTGGGTTATTTAATTTTGAAGACAATATTAACAATGGAATGAATATAGCCAGGCATCCTTGATACATTGAGAAGTGGGTGGCTAACAGATAGCAATCATTTTAGCATCAGGTCAACAGTGAATGTCCAATAGGTGTTCTTTGAGCCAAAGAAAATTCCCCAGTTAAAGAGTTGAACAAAAGCAGATGTTTGTATAAGATAATCAACATTAGCTTTAAGAACTAAAATCCTTAAACTGCAAAAGGACTGAAAACCCAAACAACCCAGCACTGCTCAAAATAGCCAATAACATACTAATTCTTGCTCAGAGAAGGAAACATTGCAGAGATGGAAACTGAATGCTGTCTATAGGCATGCTAAAAAATACAGTGCAAAAACATCTGAGATAAAAGTGCAGACTCCCAAAAAGCTGTGAGCACTAACCCCAACAGAACTGTGTCACTTTCTGTGCCTCTATGTCACTCACAGCTTATACCTCTCCTTCAATGAACTGAAAATGGCTCATTAATAAGACCTAATCTAACAAAACCACCTGCACACGATGCAGGTAACTATTAATTCAATTTAAAATTAATTGATCATTCTGAAATTTCAAGGTCCAAATATGAAGGCAAAAATGTTTCTTTCCTAAGATACATGGGAAAAAAACTCAGAAAAATGGATATCAGATAGAATATACAGAAAATCAGTTTCCATGAACCTTTTCTCCTTATCCATAGGTTGCAGTTTAAGAGCTGAGACTCAGACCAGGACAACTTCACCAAGATTAATGGCAACATCTGAGGGAGTAATGGCTTAGTAAACACGGACTGGCTGTTTCCACAGCCAAATCAACCACAACCCCTGTCTGCTACCTGGGAGGAAGACAAACAAAAAGGGAAGTTTCAAAGGGAGAAGTAGCCCTGCAGTTTCGGTTACTTCTTTGAGAGGTTTTTGCTCACTTCCATTTACGCAGCAGGTTCATTCTTCATAATTTAGATACTAATTTACTTTTAAAATTTTCTCTTCAATGTATTTAATGAGCACAGTAACTCTACAAAATGTGGATTAGTCAGTTAATACACCCACACCCTTGGGTGTGTTATGGCCTTCAGCAACACTGCTGCCCCAGTACATCCCAGATGTATGCACACTGGCTGACTAAACACACCTTGTTGCGTGTTATTGCTTACATAAGACAGGACTTAGCATATGTAACTGTATATTAATGACACACCTTGATACATTGTTAAACTGGAAACTATGGCTGTGCTCCATCAGAGGCTTAGGTGTGTGCTGTATTACGTGGAACAAAATTAATTAAGAAACCCTGCGTTCCTGCCGGCAGTAGCTGTAGTGATATGCTGGGAACAGGAGACCGCAGTCCTCACTGACCTACATGGAGCCGGAGCCGGGCCAGCCTCCTATGCATCCAACGCCTCCCAGGCAGAATCTCTATCCTGAATGCGCTACAATGATATGACTCATATAGAATAACAATAAAAGAAATCCCCACCCCCTGCCTCAGCCTGTGTGCTCTCCATCGCTGTCAAACAGCCCGAGCCAGAGCCGCAGCTGAGGAGCCTCTCTCTCCTCCGCCCCCCAGCCAGCCTCCCCAGTGCCAGCGCTGGCACTTGTGCAATCAGATGGTGAGAAATCAGGGATGCGATCTGGCCAACCCCTCCCATGCTTTTTTTCCCTAGGTTAGTTTTACAGTTTACCATTCACGCTCACACTGGCACCAGAGAGGCGGCAGAAACACATGGCTGGGACCTCCCTTTTTGACGCCAGCCCACACACAGGCTGGTTTAAAGCAATCGTGAAACTGGATCATTAACAATGTTGGCAAGAACTTTCCCACAGACACAGTTGTCCCTACAAAAAGTTGCCTTGCCCCAGTGACTATTTCCATTTGAACATGGAGTTGAGGCGGCTCTCCGCTGCGGAGCTGAGGAGGAGGCTCCCCCAAGGAGCTCTGCTGGCAAACCTCCTTCCAGCCTGCAGCGCGGCACTACTGCCTCCAACAAACGCACGCCAAGCGATAGCAGCAGTGATCCAGCCTCTATTTTAATATTGATTTTTATTCATTGCCCTATTTCAATATCTTACACTTTCTCTTTTCAGGACATTAACCAAGCTCGCTCTATATGATTTTCCCCCCTCCCCGCTTTCATGCTGCTTACCCGCCAAGAAAGTTTTGCCTCCAGCTGCTACAGCTCCATCAACTCTCCTACCAACTCATTTGAAAGAAGAGTAAGGTGTTAATTAGGGTGTTAATGGCTACAGAAACACCTTTTTTTTTTCCTTCCATTTCAAGGAAAAAAACACAGGGAAGCTCAGCATTCCTTGCAGAAGTGTTAGACTGCATAAAAAATTTAACAAACAAAAATTCCTTTACTCGACACGCAGGAGATATTCTGCGGCTCCCAACACCTCCAAACCCCAGTTCTATTTATTCTCTTTCATCTTTGATTTCGGACCATCTAAGTGTGTGTGTGGGGAAGGGGGGGGGGAATGCATATATTTTCTTAGTATCTTAGAATGATGGAAGATTTTTTTTTCACTCTTCAAAATGAATTCCATACCAGAGTGCATCTTCCCAATGAGAAAACGGTTGTGTTACTGGGTGAAGTTACATGGTTTCACAAGCCAGCTGAGCCAACCCTGCATTCCTCCGCTGCTGAAAGAGGTTTCCCTCCTCTCCTCTTCCCCGCTGAGTCTACCCAGTGCCAGTCCACAGCCATGCTGGCTCTGGCACTTGTCTGATACCTCCCAGTTCAGTTCACTGAACTGATATAAAGCTGTTCACACTTTTGCTGGGTTCATTTTCTGCCAGTTGAGTGAGCTGAGCCAGCTGAAAAAGGGGGCAGCACCAAATACGGGGAAAGCAGTAGGAAATGTGTACCTGGGGGATTCTCCTTTTTGACAGCAGCAAGCTGCATAAACGGCTCAGGCACCCTGTGAAACCTCACCCTAAGGGCCCAGCTTTACTAAATTGCTTGATATAAATTATGACTTCGCTATTAAAAAAAAGAGATGGGTTCTAGTAGTCACCCAATTTCACACTGAACTCAACAAGCTTGCTAAAGTGGCAGAAAACTACCTAGGGTGGCAGCTGCTCTTTGCCAGGTCAGCAAGTGGAACTGGCACATCTTCTGGTCCATGAGCACAGGAGCTGATGCAAGGCAAAGACAGAACTGCGTGGCAGGGGCAGGAAGGAAGAGAAGAGCCGAAGAGAAGAGCCAGAGAAAAGAGTCAGCCCACTCCCTTTCAGCTGCTGTGATACCTGAAATCTTGTGAAATCACACTCTAGTTTATGAAAACTCCTAGTATTAAAAAACTCTTATTTTCCATTCCTGTTGACATATAATTGTGAAGCAACTGTTCCCTCAATGTCTTTATATAAACTTGTTGACTTGTGTAGAAGCTAAAACTGTTTCTTTTTAAATCAAAATTTTAATTTCATGTAATATTCAGTCTAACAGTCACTGCAAAAATAGATGCAGTGATTTGAGATACTGCTGTACACCAGACTGTGTGTTACCATTCTCCCAGCCTGATGATTTAATCATGACTGTTCTTCATTCACTGCAGTACAAAATCAGCACAGCAAGTTCAAATTAGTCTCAAAAGCAGGTTATATTAAGCAGAGGAGGAAATTCTGGTTGCAATCTGAAAATAATCCTTGGAGATATCAGATGGATAGGAAATCTTTACTTCCAACTCTGCAGATAGGTCCCCTCAAAGTCATGGCAGCACACCAATATTCTGCTAGGTATACAGCACCATTTGTCTTTTTAAGCCAGCATCTTTCCAAATGCTGATTTGTTTTTAACTGCCACTAGCTGTTGTTTCAAAACATTTGTCTCTCTTGGGTGGGACTTCTGGGATTTGGTTGTTTGCTTGTTTTTCATGGAGCAGGTTATTTGGATCCTTATGCTTTATGTTACAGCTAGACTGAGATAAGAGTGCATTTGTCAGGTGGCTTATGGCACTCAGAGATTTGAGGCAGCTGCTACCTTTGCCAACAAAACCAGGTTTTTTTCTTAGCATAAGCTACACATCAGTACTTGGGGGGTTTGCACCACAACTCTGCCAACCCAGTTACAGTGGAACATTTGTAAATCGGGCATGACAAGACCTCAGAGTAGTGATTTTTATACCCTGCTCTGACATTAATTATGCTTGTGGGACAGAGGGATATTTTCCAATATGTCTATTCAAACATACTCATATCTTTGGCTCTTGGTTACTCATAACTATTTTCTGATCTGTTCTGTTAAAAACCTATTAGAAAAGACATTACACAGAAACTTCAGATCCAATTTGCAGAAATATCTGCAGTGATAAATAAACAATGGAGCTAATGAAATCTGATCTGTTACAAATACAAACTTGTAACTTGTTTCTGGTTCTGGCAGATGACTTCTCCTAAGAAAAGCTGTTGAAATTCTGAATATTTACACGTGAACCTCACTCCAAACTTAATTTAAACTTCAGCTTTAATAAATCTGGATCATTACCTCATCATTACTTTTAACTACTAATAACAAGTAACTTTATGGATTGCTACGCCTGACAAATTGTTAAATATTTCAGCTATTTTCCAAGCGAAATGAAACCTACATGTGTTTCTTCAGTCTCCATATCCCTTCAGAGAAATAAATACATTTCCCCGTACAAACCTTACTTTCATTAAATAACCTGATAGCTCATCCTTTCCTATCTTCTCAGGATACAAAATAAATCAGGACAGTCTCTTAGTCTACTCTTTCCTAAGGAATACAGTACTCATAGATGGAATTCTTTTGAGTAACTAAAATCCTTGAGTCTGAATAATTCTGTTTTTACAATGCTTCTCTGTAGTAAGAAAACCAGGATGCAGGCACTACCTCCCCTAACTCACATTCTGGCACTTGTATTGGAAAGCCTGCAGTACTGTATTTGGACTAGGTTGTTCATAGACATGCAAGTATTTCTCTTCTGAAGTTACAGTTTTGTTGTCTTGCATAAAAAAAATTGTTCACTGAAGCACTAAGTTAGAAAAAGATACTGAAGGGAAAGGAATGAAAAAAAATTATTTCTCCAAAGGAGGTAATTACATAGCTAAGCATTATCTATGGAGAGAATGAACATCCCAAGTACCAACAAGCCTTGTCAGAGTTATTTCCATGTGCCGGACTTCTTACAAACACTAACCTACAATTTCCTGACATCTTTAATTACATGTTTCTGAGAAGAGTACAGTTTGGCTACAGTGTGTCATACATACAAAATCCTTGCTGACTGAACAAAAGTATGCAGTAATGCTATTATGACAGGCTGGAAAAAATCCTTACAAAGTAAGTCCTCTAAAAAAGTTAACTTTCTGGTCTGAAGAAAGTACTTGGCACAATCTCAGATTCAAACCTAGTTCTCAACCTCCATTATTACCTCCAGCAGAAAGACCTAAATAATCAGTTAAAAAAAAAAAAAGGCAAGAGTGGGGGAAAAGCTTTTGGATGCCAGAGGCCTGCAAAAGACCCAACTGCAATCCTAGAGGATGGAAAATAACCAAACCAGATATTTTGACCAGAATTAAAAAATACCAGAATTAAGAATTAATGCTTTGGCAGTTTCCAGAAAGAACTACAACTAAATGTAGTTAAAAACCAAATACTAGAGAAGGAAAATAGTTTTCAAGTTATTATGCAAACCAGACATTTTCTATGCAAATTCAGGCATTGAACTTGTATAATCTGAATTTTAAAACATAGGTCGATGTCTTGATTGTAAATGGTGTTTGTTTCTTCTTTCTGAATGTCATGTTAAATTACTGTGTGCATATGCAGGGTATGTGGGTGGAAGGGACTGACACAAGGAAGAATTAATTCTTGTAAAAAAAAAGGTTTGGTTTTTCTAAGAGCATGGTTGAGAAGAATATTTCACATTCAATAAAAATGGAACTAATTACTGTTTGTAAACACATCACTGTGCAAATGAAGAAACATTGCTTCTTAAGTCTGACAATATTTGATTCAGCCCGTGCATATCCCAGCTGGTCTCCCTGGCCTCAGTCCCAACCTTCTCACCTCTCCAAGTGGTTATATTCTCTCCATGGGAATAGCAGGGGGCCTCACAAGTCAGTATGGGCAATCTTCAGATTGATCTTCTGAACACATCTCTGCTAATGTAATCCATTATTAGAGTGCAACTCAGATACATTGACCAAAATGTTTGGCTTCTGTAATTCCCATTTGCTTTATCAACCACAGTAGTGCAATGGCTGTTAAAAGCCTTTTATATTTAAAACACTGTTGTAGACCTACTGCATATTTTCAATTTACAAATCCATGATAAAGAAAAATGAGAAGTAGATGGCAAGTCACAACACACTTCTAAACACAGCCAACTCTACTGGCGGCTCTATATTTGCAGCCAGAGCTTTCTCTCATTATCACAAAGTAGCAGGTGGTCTGTAGAGCTGAAAACAGGAACACTGAGCTTGTGGGCCTCATCAGGCAAGGCAGTGAGCAAGCTCAAAGTCTACTAACTTCAGCAGGATGTAAAGTTGCCCACTGCTGGAATTTTTTTACTAATATAGCAGAACCTTTTAGCTTGTACAAGCTGGGGCAGCTCTGCTGTGTTACTAACTGTTTATACAGGTTCAGCCTTAATCTAGTGAACATGAAAAGTACTTAAATAAATAAGGAAGCCTATTTCATGCAGCATCTGTGCCTTGGAAGATTATTAAGTGGTTAATTGTACAAAAAACCCAACAGAGCCGTGCCACCAAAAAAAAAAAAAAAGAACAAGTTTCTCATATTTATGCAACAACTTATCAAAATATAAATTAATCTCTATTTTGCATCTCAATTGTCAGACTAAGATGAAGGTATCTCAGCATGAAATCTGTTTGTAAGAGATACAATATTATTACTCTGTAGTGCACATAATTTGATGAATGCCTTCACTGGAATAGTTTTTAAATCTTCATCCCACCAGAATATGCATTAAAATCTCTTCCCTGTAAAACTCATACTGTTTTGTGTAAAGATACCAAAATGGTACAAACATAAGAAAATATGGAGGACTGTGTTAATATTTGCTGATCTTTTCAGGTTTATTGAAATCACATGACTTCAATTTTGCTTGAGATAAAATGACACTTTGGATCAACATGTGTGCTTGATCTCAATGATTACCTGTAATCTCCCATTTAAAGTAAGAAAAATTTAGTTCTGCTAAGTTTCATCTTGCATGCCAATTCTTCCAATAATTCAATGGAGAACACTTAGTGTCCAACAGCATCTGTAAAGATTAGTACTCCATATCCAAAAGTTTAACACCAGTTTTATATGCCTTTCCTCCCCTCCCCCAAATTGGTCTAAATTTCTTTTTATTATAGCATTATTTTCTGCAGTCACATTATAGGACTAAGAATCAGGAATTTTTTTTCTGATTTTATCAATAGTCACTTTGGCTAATGCAACTAAAAATGAAAGAATAAAATACTCTGACACTAACAAAACAATTGACAGAAGCCTCAGTGTGAAATATTAAATAAGTTTGTTGCTTGAAACTGGTGGTGTCTTTTGAAAAACAAAAGTAGGGATAAAGGAAAAAAAAAAAGCTTGGAAATGAGATAAACAGAAACCAAATTAGTTTTACTTTTCTAAATGGAAAATTGAGCAAGTTAAAGTTATCAAGAACAAAAATAATCTTTCAGATTAGTATGTTTTCACTAGACAGGACTGACTGTTTCCAGCAAAGAAGAATGGGTCCTTAGATGGGTTAGAAGTCAATGATGGTTTGGGACTTACTCAATCTGAAATCTTACAAATAAAAATCCAAAATCTTGAATAAGACTCTAATTGTCACTCATAAGCAATACAGGGTGAATCAGCAAGCAACCACTATTTTCTGTCCTCTCCACACACTAATCAAGCTGCTCCATTCTGTGCCAGTGACAACCCAACACTGTGGCACCTAAGCATCTGGACTGGAGTATTTCCTTAGGATTGTGATCAGATTTGGAATTGTACAAGTAGTCTCTGTATTGAAAATAGGAAGCCTAAGGAAAAACTGTGCAGCTGAAGGTGAGTTTTCTCATGTGTGCATGTTGAATGAGCAATGAGATACTGATACACACAATTCAATGCCTCTGTTCTCAAAGATGTCCTGTTCTCACAGCCTGTGTTTGCAGGCAGAGGCTAAAAATGGCTCACATATTCCTGTTACAATTGCCTTGACCAAGTCTAGAAAAGTTCATTTTTCTCTCCTCAAGGGTAACATGATGTAGTATTTGCCATGAAGTGCAGTTTCTGCTCAGAGTGCACACAGTAGTATTCTGGCCAACTTAACTCCTCTAGAATTTTACGCAGCGAATACCCAAGTTTCAGCAGTCTGAAAAAAAGGTTTGTAGCAACTGCAGCCCAGGTTGAATGCATCACTTCATCAAAAACATCATGTGGAAGCTGATGGCCCTGGAGGAGAGCTGAGCCCCATTCCTTGCACAACGAACCATGGATCACCCTCTGTTGTTCAGATTAGTCAGCTCGTGTGCAGAAGCTGGAAGAGGCTTAAGGCTACAATAAATACTTCAGTACCTTATATTAAAAGGCAAGAAGAAACCTTCTTTACTGATGTACAAAAGGGTGAAATAGCTAAATGAACAGACAGGTAGTTTCAAATGGTTACCTCAGTTAAAAACAGATATCTTACAGATATGGTTCTCTGATATTTTTCCAGATGAACAGTTTTCATGGGCAAACCACTGTTTGGTTTCCATGGGGGAAATTTTTTGTTTTTCATCCTATCAGAAACTCAATGTCTTCTCCAGTTACTACTTGCAGTAATATCCCCACATACACAATAACACATTTTGGTTAGTATCTACTAGTTGAAGGCAAAAAATGGTCATACAGAAACAAGTAGCCTTCATTTGACTAATGATAGAAATAGGAGTTTGAAAGTTATTGAAGACAAATTCAATTATTAATGCAGATCCATATTCTTGGTAGCACAGATTAGTTGGTAAAATGTGCTACCTCCTTGATGTAAGAGCCACAATAATACTAATGGAACAAAATCCAGCTTTGAAAGTTTCAAAGTCATTTGTATTGCAATTGCACTATGAGGTGTCTCAGTATACCATTTAATTATAAAATAAATTTTTGTTTAAAATTTGGCTGAATTTCATAAAGGTCAAGTGTTTAAAATAATTATAAAAACAAAACAAAACTTTCATTTAGGATTAAAACTCTCTCTTTTATGCTAAAACTTTTTCCCTCTAATGATATTTCATTTGGCTTGATCCCCCTTCTCTCCCCAGTCTTTTCTTCAATCAACCAATACTGGTTAAACATACATAAAAATCGGGGTCAGAAAGGCAGATTTGCAAAATTCAAATATGTACACTAAATATTTCTTTCCCCAAAAGTTGTGTTCAGCTTTAGAGGTACATCAAGGCTGAAAACTTCAGAGGAGAAGTATCCATATTAGGTATGTAAAGGGAATGTTTTTTGTCGTAAATATTTTTAAAGTACTACAACTACTATTCTGCCATTCAAATTAAAAAGAAAATTAATTGCTAAAAAACATAAACTGTGACAAACACATTCATTTTTTTCTTGAAACTTTTCTTACTTGCATGTAAACATTCTGCCTAACAGACCTCAGCTTCAGTAAAGAGAAACACCATTTTATTATTGGCCACTACAAAAGATTAATTTGACTCGCATTACATCCTATCAATATTCACTGCTGTTTCCACAAGCGCCACAAGAAAATTAATGTTGACTTAGAGTTTTGTTGCCAGTTCCCAAGTTTTAACCAAATCTATTTATCTGCATCTTCAATAAGCCAAAACATTTTACTTTGATATGATTGTTCATCCAGATTGAAAAAGAAAGAAATCAAAAGGATTAGAACTATGAAACTCCCTCCTCAGTGGCACTGCAAACATGCCCATAAGTGGAGGATAAATTTCTTGAGAGAAGAACATGAAACCTCTCACAACACCATCTCATGTTGCTCTCTTATCTGAATTTCTGGGTCATTTGAGTGGAAGCACACCAATCAATACCAGCTACATTGATGAGAAGTGGATTTTGAGGAGTTAAAAAAAAACTCCCTGTGACAGAATAAAAACATGAAAGAAAAAATATGAATTCAACTGAGAAGTAAAAGATAGTAGGTCACATTTTAATTAACACTATTTAAAATTCAGTCTTCCAAGAACTATATCTAATTCTTCCAGGGTTCAATGACACTATCAAATTCATTTTCTTTTTTGAAAACTGCAGAATATGACTGCACTTTTTGAGTATCATACCTATTTCATTTCTGTATGCAGAAGGGATAGTACAAATCCCTGCCAAGAAATTCTGCTATTCAAGGTTAAGCTCAGATGCTCTTGTACAGGGATGCTTCTACCTTTTATCTTGTACCTCTTCTTCCTTCTTTGCTTTAGATCACAGCCAGTTTTAAATCTATGATTAAACTTTCACAAGTGGTGATTTCTACAATGTTAAAATTATAGGTTTTATAAGTTTCAGTTTTCAAACATGAAAACATTAAAATATTTGTGGATTTTTTACTCTGGGACTTCACAGGACTGTGTAATGATCATTATGGGCCGCTACACATTTTAGAATTAATAATCAGATTTCAGCTAAAGCTGCAATGGTAAAAACACCACTAAAGTGTCACATAGAAGAGTCTGCCCACATATTCAGCTCAATGGTTTTGAGATTAGAATTAGGAAAGTACTGTAAGGAGATTGTTATGTGGTGTTATAATATTAGAAAATTATTGACACCTCTAATTAACCAGAAGCACCATAATTTTTGCATTAGAATATCAAGATATTCTTCCATAAATTTTATGTAAATGAAACAATAATTTATGAGAACATAATTCATTTAAACCAATGTCAATGATTTTACATTTAGATAAAAAGAAATAGCAGAAATACCACATTAAAATCAGAAGTGAATCTAGACCACAGTTGTAAATGCTGCTTGGCATTTAAACTGAATTTAAAAGTTCATACAGGGCAGCAAGACTTCATGGGACTTGGGAAAATTTTCTCCAAAGGAAATCACAGCAGAAGTAACAGCAAGGAAAGATAAATCCCTTTCCTCAGAAACTCCCCCCCAAAAATACCAGTAATTGAAGCAGTGCATCCTGAAGCAGCAGGAAACATTCAATTGCAGAACATGCTGGGCTGCCTACAATCCTAACTCTAGCAGTATCTGAACACTTCCCAAACAAGTAAGAGTTTGCTACATTTCCACCTGAAGCAAAAGTAACAAATGAGGTGGTAGGGATGCGAAGAAACTAACAAGCTGAAGAGAGGAAATTTTGCTTCCCATAAGAAAAGTCAGAAGAAAATACTGAAGCACAGTTCTTTCTGTTCACATTAATGAACTTGAAGTACATGCTTAAAGCCTTAATTTTGTTAGTGACCAAAGTGCTTGTTTATTTATTCACCCTGCTTCTGCTCCAGAAGATTCTGGTCAAAACCATGGACTATGACTTTGTGTCTATACACAGTTCTAAGTATGAGAAATAAAACCCTCTAAAAAGAAATAACATTGTCAGCTCTAAGAGACATACAGCAAGCGTGAAAACTGAGCAAGCTGATAGCTATCTTCTCAGAAAGTTCACACAGTAGCTAGACTTGCACACAGTGACAGAAAACAAAACTGTGAAATTAATAGGACCAATATTTTGTCTGACTGGAGAACAGTGTGAACCATTCAGCACAAGTTAACAATGCTGGTCTATCAGCCCCTAGGTACACTGAAGACATGAGTACCCTATTTTGCTCCCACAAGCACAAAACTTTTCAGCATAGAAAGGTTCCTAGAACTTGCTTTTAAAACTTCTTACTGGGACTTGCTAACAGCTCCTCTATGCTTGATCACATCTCCTCCAGGCCAGAAAGAAGTATCTTGCTTTGCTTTCCTTCAGGACATTATGTGTCAGCAGGGTACTAATGGCAGACAAAATTTTTGCTTTCCATTTTATAGACTCTGAAATACCACCCATCATCCAGTTACAGGAGCTGGAAAAGTTTCTTTTGCTGTGACCTCCCGTCATGGCTTATCTATGCCAAGGAATATCATGCTGACACTCCCAATAATGGGATTACAAGTCCCAAAAATCCTAAAATACATAAACTAAAACCAACTGTTATACAGCAGAAATCACTTTGTATAATGACAGAATTAGGAAAAAAAAATGTGTCTGCTTTCTTTCTGACAGGTTTCAAGTTGTTTATTTGCAGATGCACTGAAGTTGTGCAAATAAACCAGCAAAATAATCTACATAAATCACCCTAGGTGCTATGTATAAACAACACTTACTGCAAGGAATAAATTTAAAAAAAAACAAACCCAAACAAAGCCAAAACAATAAAGAGATGAAACAAGAATGTACTTTTTTCCTGTTGGTATATAATCTTACTTCCAGATCTAATTCTTTAACAAAGATTATATCAGATATATTTTTGCTTTGTATATTGTGTAATCAAACTGGTTCAGACATCTCCAATAATGAACATGTTGCTATTACTATAAAGTCATATAAAAGTAGGCGAGCAGCTGTAGCCTAATAAACACACAGCTGAACAAAGGAAACTGCTGACAAGCTGCAATCTTGTTTTAATGTAAATTATCATGTGTGCACATCATATTTTAATTGTACACAACAATAAATAAGTTTCTGTCACTAGCAGTTTCTCTTAAATGGGCTAATGCTAATTATCCCTCTATTTCCAACCACATAGTTTTAGTGAAAAGATTAATGTCAGGAAAATAACACAAAATAATGAGCTTTGCAAGCCATTTGAGTGGCAGCCGATATTATACTTTTCTTGATTTGATTTTCCTATTTTTATATGAAAGCATGACAACTCTCTCACAAATTACCTCAATATTTCAAGCATTACATCTAGCCTAGCAATATATTATTTATGGAAGAAATATATATGTTTCCCTGGATTTTTCTTCTGGTTTGTTGTAGTGGTGAACTGAAAGCCAAAATTTGCAACTTTGGCACCACTACTGAATTTAAGGGATAGTCTTTCTTACATCTGGAAATATATAATTAAGTATGGACAAGTTTTCCTTCTCTCCTGGCCTTTTTTTCTGCACTTGGCATTAGTGTAGAAAAAAATGTTTGTTTGGTCTGAAACAACTTGTACTAGTCTGACAAATTATTTAGCTCTGACTAATGGTAAGATACAGCATCAAAAAGGAATGGTTGTCCAGGGAACAATTAAAAATAAAGAGCACTTTGAGCCAACCAAGTGATGCAAACTCCCTTTTTTTTATCAGATTGCTCCTCCTAGTTACATGTCTTAAGTTTCCAGACAAAACCAAGACCACAGCTTGAGACACAAAGGTGATGTTTGCATTCTGCAGTGGTCCCTAGAGCAGACACATGCATTTTCTGTACTGAAGTGTGGTCTCAGGTCTGGCTGGAGCTCAGGCTCTCCTGCATGGAGGAACTTGGATGCTGGAGCACACTGCATGGGTGAGCGCACCTGCACTGGCAGCCTTGCAGAGCAGTTGGGCTCAGGGAAGACTGGGGGGTGCAGAGGCTTCTGCACCTACAGCTGCTTTATTAGTGCAGGACCAACAGCTGTCCAGCTGTTTAATGTACATTGGTTGGGTTTCTGTTTGAAACAGAAACATCCCTTTTGCTTTCCTTAAAACAAATTAGTGGGCTATAGCAATGTGTCCTACATGACATTAGCACCATACCCCTAAATACTGTATTATTGAGTCTTTTGGATCAGGGTTCAAGCAACTTGCTGTTCTAACTATTAATATGATTGTGGCCAGAAACATCCCCAGAACACCTCATCCAGTGATGACCCTATAATTCCTGGTGATTTTGATGCCCCTTCTCATTCCTTACAGTGTTCCTGAACACACACTGCTTCACCACTTTGTGCATTCCCCACTTTGGACATCATAAAGTCCAGCTCTGATCCATTTTCTTTGCAGCAGAGTGGGAGATACATCCCTGTTCATCAGGGGGAGAAAAGAAAGCTACATGAGAAGTACCGCAACCTCCAACCTCTTTTCTTCCTTTCTTCTGGAATAGAAAGGCTGCAAGCTGAACCCCAGTAGGGTGGGTGGGGAGCTGGATCAAAGCAGCACTATAGAGGGGACAGGCTGTACAGAGCAGGACATGAGATTCTTATCACACTCCAACCATTATATTCAGTAGTCTCAAACTCTAATGTGCTCCATATTGTTTGGGAATTACATTCAGAACTGCAGTGCTGCCAAGATATTATGAGAGTGTTCATCACTCCTTTATATTTCTCACCTCTACCCATTTCAAGAGATCGTTATTTTTCTTTCTCACTTGCAGGTGTTAAGCAGTAGTCAGTCCTGCTCCTTTTACATTCCAGTCCACATCCTGCCACTGCTCTCTGCACCTGGCTTTACTCCCAGATGTTTCAGGGTCACTAAATCATTGTCAGAGTGATTACATTTGTATTCCACCGTCTCATCCAAGTTCAAGTAGAAGTACCATAATTTTTTAAATTCTTGAAGTACTCTACAAGGTATTAGACAAAAGTTGAATAAAACAATCTTGGCAGACCGATGTTCAGCTGCTTTCATTTTCTAGTAGGGATAGACAAATCTGGTTCGCCTAATTTCAAAACTATTTGAACTTAATGGGTCAAAAGCTTGATTACATCGTTACTGGCTTCATCTCCCATTTAAAATGATTTGTTAAAAGAGAAGTGAGGAAAGAAGACATACAAGCTTCACAACCCAAAAGCTGACTCATTCTAGTTTTGTTTTTAGGAACACTATCAGGCTTCCCACATAACCTAGTCTCATATCACAGCATCCTACTTCATTGTATTTCATCTTCTTGAAATGTGCAACTGAGGGAACTTTAATATAATTAAAATTGTTAAACAAAATGCTTCATATCCCATGGTATTTCTGGTTCCTCATACGTTCCTTGGTCTCTTCTTTCAATCCTTTTGTAAGAGAAATAAAGGACTAGGACTTAGAATACCTAATGATTGGGGCAGCCAATCAGAGAAACTTTTGTAGGTCTGACATTCATAAGTAAGTAATTAGTACGTCCAGGAAATTAAATTTCCTTAGGAATCTCTATCACTAAATTTGGAAAATTAAGCTATTTTAAATCCTTGCAATTTCAAAAACTTTTAGCCATTATGCATATGGAAATACAAAAAACAGGATAAATTACAATTTAATGAGAAAATTTAAAAGGATTACAGAAGAGTACATAAGCCTAATAGGTGCACACACACAAGTCCATAACAGTATGCTAATGCAATTATGTGCTCTTGAGATCATAAATAGCTATGCAAAACTGAAGTATGAAGCTGCAAGAGGGAAAATGAGATTTTGTTGAAATCTGCAGTGGTCAAAATGTAAAACGAGAGATGGCATTTTAACACTAAAATTGGTCCTCCAATCTCCAAAATCCATTGCTTTCAGCTTCATTAAAAAAAAAAAAAAAAAGACAAAACCAGTAAGTTTCAAGAAAAAAACCCCAGAAGCATATGGAGTTGAGGAATGGAGTGAAGAATCAAAACCATATAACTAGAGGTGGCAATGTAGAATAAGACAGTTCAAGAAAAAGATTCTATCAAATATAATGGTGATACAGAGACTAGAAGACTCTATAAAATCAGTCATGATTAAATAACATCACTTCCAAAATGTAATATATATTTCATCTTGGAACTACAATTACATAAATAAATTGTATGAGCATCTCTCTGATGCCATCAGAGCTCCTCAGTGGAACAACAGTCCACTCCAGCAATTCTGAGGGCAGATGATTTAGGTCTTTCAATGACACCTGCAATTTCTTTTTCAGCAATAAGAATTTTCCTCAGCAAAGGAAAAGAAATATTGCTATATTAGCAGAGTCAAGGTCTCACATAACTGACTGATATATGTTGCACAAACTACTCCAAGCTGTCTTAGAGTTATGGAATTGAAAATAAGTAGTGTGTGCCATTTTGTGAGTACACCCCCATTTATATTGCAAATACTAAACTGTACTAATGGCTTAAAATTACAAGAGCCCTGGTCTTTATAAACCACAATTCCTTCTATGCTTTATGCATACCTGCTGTTTTATCACATATGCTAAAAATTACCTTTGAAAGTATTTAAATACTGGTAGTACCTTGCAGAAAAGTAGCAATATGAGGATGTGTTAACATAGTCATTTCCATGGGAATTATTTGATTGTAAAAGATTAATGTTACACTGATTTTAACTCTAACCTGCTTTGTGCGGACTGTTGCTCTAATGAAAATAAGCAACACACAGCTACTCAATAAGGGCTCTTACTTAAAATTTTACAGCTGACAAAATGCTGCTTTACTAGTAAGCTCTGCAGAGCTTTTCTGCTCCAGCAGTCAGGACAAGCAGCACTGTGGCCAAGCTCCCTTGGGAAATTCTGCCTTTCTATCTCTCCAAGCCCATTGCAGGGAAACCTCTGCGCAGAGCACACACTGAGAGCCCTGTGCTGGCATTCCCTGGAAACACTGGCCTCTTGCATGAAAAGCCACAAAGGAAGCACTCAGTCAGAATGAGCAAAGGGATTCTACCTTGACTCTTTCATCTATTTTTAAGTGATGAAATGGGACAACAGTAAATTGCAGTTACAAATAACGGGGGTTTTTGTTTAAATTATTAGTCTGGTAGATTCCACTGTTTAGCATACCCCCCCCTCACATCACATATATATGCATCACATCCAGTACACATGGCAGATTTTTATATGTGCATTTTGTTCAGCACAGGCAGGGCAGGTTTTGCTTTAAATTATCTTTTTCTGATGTGATTCTAATATGCAGAACTCTATACATTATAATTTCCAAGGATTTACAGCAAAAAAAATCAGAGTTTTATCCATGAGGTAAAATATGCACTATGGAACATACCATTTTGACTTTTCAATGTATACTGGGGTTATGCTCTACAGCAGTTCTCTGGCAATTAAGTACACCAATATAATTCCTTTAAAAAATATTTTAAATCATTTGAGCTATTGGATGATAGGAAATTATATGCACCTCTTGACTCATTACTAATGAACACTCCATATTTCTGGAAGAAGTACTCTTTTACTGATATTAAAGAATTTAGGTAACCATAAGCTTTCAACAAGACTGGGAATTGTGTCTCAACTTCAACACTCTCAAAATGCCCCCTGAGTGGTCTAAAAAAGCAAGTTGTATAAGCAGAGTAGTGCTGGAATGCAAATAGTGAGATATTCTTATGCTGCATCATACGAACTCATCCACTGGGCACTGCATCCCAGAGAAAGCATCTGCTGTGTGAAATGTAGGGCAGTAATTCGCAGCCCATAGAACACTGCATCACCACAAATTACATTTGTTATAAATTTAAAATGATTTTCATATAAAAACATTACACTTTAATAGTTTAAAGAATGACAACATTGGGCACTTTATAAATGTTTAACTAGTAGAGTCATCATAATTTAAAATGTTGATGTTACATCACGGAAGATTCTGGATTGAAACACTTTGAACTTGGAGAGGAGGGTCAGTTACTGTAGAATGAAAACTACTGAAAACCTCATCTCAATGCACACAAATGCCATTTTTAAACACAACCTTGTTTCACTTACCATGGACCATCTGAAATTGGGCAGCACCATGTTCATAAAGCACACACGTGATTATCATTGCAGGGATTAGCCTGTGAGCATGGGCTCACTGTTGGGGAACCTTAGAAGTAGGTACATGTTGTTAACAAATGCCTTAACCAACCATTAAATGCATGAGATGTCCAGGAAAAAAATGAAGTATTTTGCTCTCTTCCACGGTACTTGTTTGAGTGATGCTTCTAAAGTAATTTTCATCTTTGATCTTTGCAACAATCTCAAACTTCTTAAACAGTGCCTTCATCTTGCTCTACATGGTCAAATTCTTGGTCTCATTGCCATGAGCAACATACCTTTGTTCTGCTTCTATATTTTTGCTCACAATTTCCATCAGACAGATAACCTACATCTGAAGTTACCTAATTCTCCTTTGCCTAATTTACATGCCTCAGAGTCCCCTATCTTCACAGCCTGATGGCCAAGGACTGTCTCCCTCTCCAATGAAAACACTCCAACTATATTCCCTGTTTATCTGCATCCACACACTGCTTTTAAAACTCAAGCTCTGTATGACCTGCAAGTTTGCTCATGGCAGGAATTTGGAAAGCACTACCTTTTCAGCAATGCTCCAGTCTTATAAGATGAAGTGACCAAGGATCCAGACAAGTGAAACACAGGTAATGTTTGTTGGATGCCTTGTAAAAGTGCATAAATTGAAATATATTTTTAAAATCAACAGATTTTTTTCATTAGTTTTTTATTTTAATAGGTTTTTTTTTCAATAGAAAGCAAGGAAAATAAGGGAGCAATGAGGATTAACAAAGAGGTTATGTCAAGACCTTTTACTCTGATTGTCCACTACCAGGTAATTTAGAAACCAAAGGAAGGAGCACTCCTTTACAGTAGGGAATCTAATTCCTATATTAGATTTCATTCTGATACACTGCAGTTGAAAATTTCCTGACACATGTAACAGACTATTTCACCTTCAGTAAACTTGTCAGCAAGAAGATGGAGCAAGAGAATAGATGTAATGAAAAAGGGAGGTCTTGTTGAAGGGTTTACAATATAAGTTTGGAAAAAGTAACAGTAAGCCATTTTATATGTAACTGATTCTCATCTTCAACACTGGCAACCAAAATCTTACAAAGCTCTTGTAATTGCTGGTAATAACTTCACAGGAAGACTAAGGATTTTAAAATATTCCTGTGACCATAAGAATTTAAATTTTTAATAAAATGAAGAATCTTTTATGTTAGTAATGAACTAGTCAAACATTCATACTTGCTTGCACCAAACTGATCATTGCTCAATGATCTGTTTTACCCAGAATGGTAATTTTGAGTCAAAATATTTCCTATTAGGAAGAGTCACTTTCAGGCCATTTCTTGATCCTATTTTGTACACTGGAAATAAGCTGGATTGTTCTCTGGAGCAAGAAATTATTTTTTACTGTGCTTGGATTGAGATAATCACAATGAGGTCCCAGTCTACAGACTAATGAAATTCAGTTATAATAATAATGAAAGCAGCAACTACAGCTCATATGCTCCCATTAATTCTACAGAACATGGAAATTTGTGCAACTTGGTATTAAAATTCAAGCTGAGAGAAGATTTTTAATATTTCAGTCCTATTTGATTGGTGTTAATAGATTCTCTTCAGCAAAATGTTATGTGAGGACCACGATTTTAGCACAGGTTCCATGAAGCCTAGTATTTTTGATACAACAGGCTTTGGAGCTCCAATAATCAGCAGGGGGAAAAAAAATCTCACCTTAGATCCAATTAAAATCAAATTTTGATTTTCATAGTTCCTAAAAGTTTCTTGACACTTTGAGTTAAGAGTATCCCAAGACACATACAAAAAAGAAGATACACTGTGTTTGTAGTTAGAGATACATAGGGATATAAACCATAAAATGAATTAGTAGCCCTACCATTCACCATCACAGCCCTCTCAGCCACAGAAGTGATAATATTCTACATCTCATTGGATGCAGCAATCATAGTCAGAGACGTACTAAATTCACAGAGCAGAACAGGATTCTGACATAGGCAGAAATAAGTGATCCCATAAACCTAGACAATCTTATAAAGATTTAAATATTTTCTTTTTTTATGAGGAGGAAATAAAAGAAAAAAAAAAAAAGCAGAGCATTCCTATACCATCTAGTGCTTGGGGTCAAAAAATAGCAAAGCTTTCTCCAATCTGGTAAGAGTTACAGAGCTTCTGGACAGGATCCAAAGTGACAAGATGGAGTAAAATAAGAATTCCAGGGACTGCATCATTCACTGAGACATATTCATGGATACTCACTCTGTTTCATTTCATAAGACAGAAAGATAAACACTGGAATAAAACCCATCAGTATTTAACTTTAGAATGTTGTGCTTAAGAATTCTGGCCAACCAAAAGAAGGTTATTGTAAAAATCAAAAAGGTAAATTAAAAGAAGGCCATCAGAAATGAAAAAGGCCTATTAAAATTATATCATTGCTCTAACCAAATGTGTAAATCTAAATATCAAACTATTCTTCCCTCTCCTCCAGTAGAAAGCATAAAAAGCAAATGTCAAAAAAAGAGTAAGTCAAGGACAGTGCTAACATATTGTCCTACTACTCAGCATCCTGAAAACACGCCATAAATTTCTCAAAGTACAAGTGAGTCTGAATTTAGCCCTTCACAAATTCCATAAGCCAGGCACACAGATGAAACATGCACATGCCCCTAAGGTGAAACAGTAACTAATCATTTCAGATTAAAAATGAAAATTCTTAGCAGACCTATAGTGAAAAACTGTGTCTGGGATTTCAATACTCAGAATCTAGTTAGGCCAGGTAAAATTAACCATGTATAGTACAATAAACAATGCCACAGGATCTCAAATGTAAATCAACTTCAGGATCCCTCTCACATCTGGACATCCTAAGTATTACTACACACACAAATAACATTTCCATGCAGAACTTTTAAAAGCGTTCTTTGAAAAGATGTGTTATCTTTGATAGCAAGTATATAATTATAGATGATATAATACACAACCTAGGACCTGGTATTGCTTGCAAAATGCATGACAACAAACTGGATTATTAAGTTTGATTATACAAAAATTACACTGAATAATTGTTTTCTTCCCAGTTACTGAAAATGCTTTACTAAGCTTAAAAAAAATTTCTCTCCACAGGTTTTAATGGTGGAAGTGCAATATTTCATTTCCATGAGCATTTTGTAGAGCCCATATGACATTACAAACTGAACAAAAAGTTCAAAGATTCAGTATGACTTACACAACAAAAGAATCCAAATTACTCAGATAAATTAATCAATATTGGCTCAATTCTCATTCTGGTAAACAATGAAGTGCTGCACAGGGGCTGTGCCACAAGAGAATTATGTTCATCAAACAATGAATTTATTTAAATTAAACTAGTTATACTCTTTCTATTTAAATAATTGTTTATTTTTTGTTTAAATTGTATTAGAGTAGTTGTGATTAGCTGCATACATCTTCTGAGTAATTTAAACCAATTTTTTTTTAAATCTTTGCTGTAAAATTGAAGGTACTGCTTCCTAAACAATGGCAATGGCCTGGCCCAGCAATCTAACTCACAAATACCTCAGCAGACTATTCATATTCATCAGGAACACCACAGTATTTTTTATTTAAAAAGTGTTATTAGACTGTGTTTTGGTCAACCCATACGCAAAACTCAAAAAGCCATACTGAGAAGCTTACTCTGCGACTAGATGAAAACCCAGGGGAGGAGGACGGGAGAACAGTCTCACTTGCCCCTGGAGAAAGGGCAATTTCCCCACTCTGCTTGTTGCCCCTGTCAGGCAAGGCCTGAAAGCACCATGGCAGAAGTCTGCCAAGTCACAGTGGGAGCTGGAGGTCTCCCCATCTCTCATCTCTGGAGATCCTCTCCAATTTCATTAAAACTACTAAAAAACCCCTGCGCGAGTGTGCAAAGAGAAGGAGCTTTGCCACACGGCAGGAAGGGTGAAGGTGCATTTCCCTTCCCACGTACTTATTTCAATGGATTTTGAGCAACACAAAATCATCTGTTATCATCTGCATACTGTATCCTAATGCTGATTAGCTTCTTCTGATTTGGGAGAACCTAAGTTGTTTGTATCTAATGAAATGCTCCCTTTTAACATATATACAAAGGTAATGTCTTAAGGATGTAACACTTGTAGACTGAAGCCAACAAAAGAAGGGATGCAGGCTTGGTAACAACTTGAAAATAGGAGATTAACACTAATGAAGGACAGGAATTGTTCCTGTAAGAGTCACCCAAATTTTAAAAATATGTATAATTTTAGAAAAACTTGTTTGTTTATAGTGAGTATACCTATACACATCAGCAACTTACAAGTGAGTATTATGTTCACAGTCTAACAACCATAGCTGTCATAAAATTAATCCTTAGAGCAATGGAATATTATGGATTATCTTAGCAACTAACGAAATTGATTATGTGTCACTTAATAGATTCAGATCAGGAGTACAATGCATGAAAAGTTTTCTCCAACTTATTTGAGTGCTGTGCTCCCTCAGCAGGAGATTTGCCAACAGGTTTCCGTAGCCTTTTCAGACCATGGGAAAACAGACACCTCTGGAAATTGCTGCACAAGCACCTCCTCCTGGCACTGAGTCCTTGGAGCTGAAGCTGCAAAAGGGATCCTATCTGAGAAACTCTTGGGATTTTACTTCGCCTTCTTTGAGGAAAGTTCCCTATAGATGTACTAGTGGGAATCTACTGAGAAGCAAACCTCCAGCAAGAAGTTCAACTTACTGAGGGATTGCAGAACTGCTACTCTAAATCAAACATTTGTATACTTGGACTGTGCGTCTCTCCAAGCTCTAAATGTCCTAATAATGCACGATCAGGGATTAATGTAACAAGGATCTAATGTGGGACCTATTGCAGTTAAAATATACACATATATTTTTATATACGAACACTGAGCTGTCCATTCCAGAGAAGCAAATGCAGCAGATCTTTGTATAAAACTGAGGATGATATAATTGCTAATCTACATGACAGAAACACTTAAGGACTGCATGATTTGAATGACATCTTAGACACAGTGATCAGTGGTTCCCCAGGCTTTGGTACATTTGAAACAGGGTAGTAAATTCGCCTGCAGGTAGATAGTGATGCTCTTGCTGTGACTCAGATTGGCAGGGAAATGAAATTAGAGTCCAATAGTCCTATAATGAAGCTAATGAATATTATGGAATTTTGCCATAGTTCATGTATTATCATTCTGGCCTTAATGTCTTTATAACATCAGCCTAAAATGATTTGAGAAACCTTTATACATATCCCCATGGGGTATAGGACATGCAGATGACATCCTAAATGTCTTAGCTGCTCATCAAAAAAAAGAAAAAGGAAAAACTTTTTGACACTTATAAAACACAAATTAGTGGAAATGAGATTCTAGAAAGACAATCAGGAGAAAAAAGTGTGATTTAAAAGGTAGAACTCAATATCCTTTCTGACAAGTATATAAGGGAAAAGTCACAGAACAAAAGTTCCCTCTTCACTCACTGTGAGTGCAGAAAGCATAATATTTACTCATTTTTCTCAGAGGAATTTTTCCTTATTACTACATGGAAGTAAAAGAAGAGTGTTCTCTTGTTCTGAAAGTTGAAATAATTTATTTGTGAGTACTGAGCTGTAATCCCACAGCGATTATGTGTCCAGTAGAAAGATATTGGCTAGTTCTATAAAAAATGCCTTTACATTACATACTAGATGATAAATTAGGATGGCAGGGAAATCTTTTCTCTCTGAGGAAAAAAAAGAAATTAAAAACTTCTCAGTAAAGCAGGCAAACCTTAACTACTTGCTTCCCAAATGAAAATTTCTTCTGCTTCATAAAAAAAAAAAATCTAGGTAATTTACTGGACTCATAATAAGATGCACTATATCTTCACAGAAGAGATGGAATTATGAGATAGTGATTTCCATGACAAGTGGCAGGAGAGGTTTCCAGAATTAAAAAAGAGAGACATCACTCTTCTGATGTCATCAATCAGTTACAAAAATGCTTCTAAAAAAGACGAAGCATATCTGAATAGCAGCATTGTCTAACCCAAGATGAAGCAATCAGAACAAGAGAGTTCGTGCAAAGGCTGAAGGGAAAAAAACCTCCAAACCCTGTTCCTTGATCCAATAATTTTACGCAGTTACTCTTCATTTTATCAGTGGCAGTGAGAGAACATTCTTGTGAAAAAACAGGTTAACCTGTGCTTGACAGAGCCCAAAGCTTTGAAATATAAGAAGTAATTATAAAGAAAACAGAAATAAGACAGTCAATGCTGTCTCTTTAGAGCTTTTAGAAGATCTTTACTTACACAGTTACAGAAGTTAGCTCAAAGCATATTTTCTCTCCTAATGATTCCTTTTTACAGCAAAATAAAGCTTCTAAAAGGGTGTGTTCATAGTGATTTCAGTATTAAGTTTGTACAAAGTCTGGCCTTTATCTTTATTCAACAAAATTGTAGGAAAACAATTAGTGAGGAAAGTGCTGCAAGAAGTTTGTATTGCCCTGCAGTCAATTTGCCGGTCAAATTTGACAATGATGATCTAAAAACCTGAACAAAACAATATAACAAACTCAAATCTCCAACTTTTTTCAAAAAACCTTCCTTCCACCCACTGGAGATAAAACACAGTGGTTTAATCATTAAGTTATACCAACATATAGATATGAGATTCCATTTCATCAAGGTAAGGTCATCTTGTACATCAACAAATCCTCTGATATGCCTTAAATTGAAGACTCTGAAATTGTTCTATCTGCCTCCATTGGCTCACTGCAGTCATGTAAAACACTTGAATCAAGGTTAAGTAGTCCCACTGCTATGCCCTTCCATATTTCCAGCAATACATGCTATAAAGACATCTGTAGCATACATGGAGCTCTTTTTGTACATTCCTGTCTTACATAAGGAATGCCTGTGCCTGTACCAGCAAAGTCAATGTAAGCACAAACTGAAGAGCTGCTCTGTATCAGCACTGATTTGCAACAATGAAAATTGGTGCATATACTGATCTCTCTATTAAAATATTGCTCAGATATATAAAAAGAAAAACACTGCTCTAGGCTTCGAAATTCAGCTGATGTGGGCTGAATCCTTCTTAAATGGATATGATTATATTTCAATGTCTTTTGTGATTATGACAATTTTGACAAGATAATAATCTCCTCTGAACAGGACTTTTTAAGGTTTAGAGAAATAACATATGATTTATTAAATAATCTGTCAAATTATCTATGAACCCTGCTTTCAAAAGAAATTGCATGATCTCATCACAATAATTACTGAAAATCTATGCCTGATGTTATAAATAACAAGTACCAGGTATACAAAGGAGAGAACTGGAACCTAAAGTACAGGAACTTGCAAGGTTCAAAAGGTGACTGCAGAGCTTTGTTCTCTCAAAATAGTCAATAGAAGTTTCCGTGTTAAGTATCCTGCACACTAGGTTAACTTTTGAACCCCAGGCTTCGAAATGAAGAGAAATAAACAAGTCTGTAGCTATTTTTAAATGAAATAATCTAGATATGTATATTGCAGCCTCACATCTCTTCCCTTCTCTCTCACCTCATTGGCTTTTTACTCATATTGCTTTTGGAGAAAAGTAAAAGCCAGTTCTACACATCACAATAATTATTCAGAAAGAGTAGCAGAGGTACAAGCTAAAATCAATAGAAAGTATCTTTAGAATTTTAAACATCATATCAACTTTAATTTTATATATTCATGCTTCTTTCAGGGCAAGATAGGGCTGGGAAAGCAGGGAAGAAGGGTATGGTGTTTACTTTCCTGTGATGTAAGTGCAGCAGGCAGGAGAAAGAGGACAAGATCTCTGAAATCTCTACAAGGGAGTTGCTCCCTTTTAATTCCTGCTGTCATGGATTACAGGCTTACTCTAGTAGCCAGCACTGCACTTGCAAAATTGAAGGAACTCCTACCTCTTGAAATTGAGGGAACTACCGCCCTCTCTAGGGGCAGTTATCCTATTTTAACTGAAAGCCTCTGCTTTTGGAGAGTAAAGGATGAAGTACTCAAATAACGCAAGGTTGTTGACAATGCAGGCAAAGGTTCTTATTAAGACACTTCGAGATAAAAGCCTATTGTATTATCTGAGGGAACGCTACAGATACCAAAAAATTTCCTTCCTAAGCTACCTGAAAGACATCAGCTGATGTCATTCCACTGTGTTGGAGCAGGACAGAAGTGAACCTTCTACTTGCCAACATTATCACCAGAAGCCCCTGCAGGATTGCCACTGGCTGGCTCTCTACATTACAGCCACTCCAGCACAAGTGGTCCCTATAGCTCCGTGAGAATGAAGACTCAACAGCCCATGCACAAACCTATTCCAAGCATAAAATAGCCTTTTATTCACTGTGAAATAAACCACTCTGTGTCTGAACAGATATTTAATGCTACAAGGTTAGTTCTTTCAGAAGGCATTCAGAAAATGGTTTCAATACCTTATAGAGATGAATTACTAAACAAGTGGAAAAATAGCAAGTGTTACTCAAACTGCTGAATGGCTAACTGAAATAAGAGAATTCCTGCATCATTTTCATAAGAGGTTTAAAGTGTAGAAAGCCATCTTCTCCAGAAAAGTGGAATTTAAAGACATGATATTCAACTTCGCATATTTTGGTTTTAAAATGATTTTAAAATATTTTTTCCCTTGAGAAGGAAAAAACTAGTCCAAAAATGTATCAAATTATATAAAAGAAACATGCAGACTTTGGAAAAGGTTAGATGTCAACTCACCAGTCTCTTAACAATTTTCAACAAAAGCTTAAGTTCTCGTGGATCTTCTTTGGACTTCAGGACTTCAGCAAAGCTGTACATGTTTTCTGGAGACATACTCTCCTCATTGCTCCCTCCATACAGCTGAACCAGCAATAATAAGCTCTGTGAGGCACTCAAAAATATTTCAGTATCTTCACTGGGAAGCTAAAAATGAATGAAAAATAAATAAACAAAAATCAAATTCCAATTTCAGAAAAGTTGCATTTCACTGGGGATTTGGAAGAGTATTAACATTTGCATTGTGACAGGAAAGAATAATTTCTAGTTGATTGACTCAGAATTGCACTAAAATAAGCTTAACGAAGTGATGAAAACATAATTAAAATATATCTACTCTTAAGCAGCAGTATAACAATATCAGCACTTTGATTCTGTCAAGTGGTCTATCTAGAGCAACATCATAACAGCATCAGAAATGTTGCTCCCAACTGTTATTTTACTCTATTTAAACAGAAGTGGTAATAGGAAAAAGTACCATTACAGCCATGATGTCTAATCTTCTACATCATGCACACCATAAAATTTCATTTAATTATTACTAAAGCAAGCCTCTTGAGGTAGAGCACAGGCTATCTAGTTATTTAATGGATTTTAAGTAGTCACATTAGGAGGTACATTTTGAAGATTTTAAATATTTTCCTGAATTCTAACTTTTCTACACTCATTTGAAGATCAGACACTGCAGCAGGCCCTAGCAATAGGATGGAAAATAATTTCCTGGGAAGCAAAATTACAAAAAAGATTAAGGGACAGGACTAGAGATCATTAAATGAGCTTCTCATAATATGACACCATTATCAAAATGATTTATAAATTTCCTGAAAGTACAATCTGGAAATAACAAGTAAAGATATTATATTAGGCCTGTATTTGGCACTGACAATGACATTTTGGAATGACAACAGGAATGCGGTGCCTAGCGTCAGCACAGAGAGTTCACAAACACTAGTGAAAAAAATCATAGAGGTTTCTTGGGAACAGGCAAGAGGATGACACATTGGAAAGCATAATAGCCAAGGACTGAAGGAATTTAGTGTCTACAGCATATCAGAGGGAGGGTTAAAGTGGACTTGATCATATCCTCTCAAACATGTGGGAAAATGCAGGCTGAGGATAGGTTAATTCCTTTACCTGAAAAAGGACTGATAAGAGATGATAGCTCAAAACTTTAGACAAAGCAATTCAGATTAGAAGAACGATAATACTTGGATTTCCTTTTTTCTCTTTCTCTCTTTAATAAGAACAATTAACTGCTGAAATAACTTCCTTAGAGCTGAGACAGATTCTCCATCAAAGACAATTCAAATATCACAAGAATATTTTTTTTCTTAAAAAAATTACAAAACCGTTTACTCTAATGAGGAATTAATTTAGGAAAGTCCTGTCTATATATATCCCTCAATGAAATCATTGTAATAGTTTTTTCTCACCTTTTAGTCTATGACCTGAACAAAATGTCAGTGGTAGACTTAACCAATTAGGTATAGAAGTGTAAAAACACCTCATCATGCTCATTCATTTTTTTCATTCCAAAAGTATTATTTACACCAAATAAGCCAGATAAAAACACAGTAAACACTATCCTTACAGACAATAAAAGGGAAAAAAAGCCCAGTTTGTCCAAACACTTATGTAATATGCCAAATCATTTCAATAATGATTACTTATTTAATCTGCAGTATGAAATTCCTAAATTTTTTCATGTTGAGGAAAACCCACACAGTTACTTTAAAGCCATCTGAACATATCAGACACACATCTCTCAAATATTCAAGCAGCAATTCCCAAGGGATCTGCATGCAAATACAATCCTGTTTTCTACTAGCTTCACAGAGCTGCTGTTTAAAACAGACTGAACTGAGATGAAATCTCTGAATATATAGCCCCAAGACATATCACATTCTATTTGACCTAATACTATGCAAGTGACAAGACCACAACAGCTATTTCTGCCTCAGTTTTGCTATATGTTTTTTCTTCATTCCAATCTAAATGCCACTTATTTGATTATTTCCTTCTCTAATAACATCAGTGCAATTAGCAAACCCAAAAAGCAGAAAAAGCTACAAATAGTAACAGGCTTTAGAAGTCCATTTATATCTTTAATCCTTAACTAATTGAAAAAAAAAATCTGCTGATTTTGCTTAGGGCTTTGAGACAACTTTCATTTCCTTCATTGGAATAAAATGCTATTAGAGAAAGGAAAGACAACTACTTTTTTTTTTTTAATGTGTCTCTCACACCTTCTAAAAGCAGCATTCCAAGTTAATTTGCTTTTTGATCAGGGTAGGCAGCTACATCAACAACTTCCTGAAGAAAATCACAGAACAAGGATTATATTCAATTTTCAAATGCTCGTTGGCTAAACAAAGGTAAATGAAAAATCAGTGAAAATTTTGGTCATTGATACATTTTTGCCTGGGTACTGCAGTGGAGGCTAATTCCCTGGGCTCCGCAGGCACAAAAATCCCATGTTTATTCAGTACCACAACAACTATATTTGGAAGTGAGACTGATCTCAAGGCTTTTTTCCCAAGATATTCACTAAATATCAGAGAAGTGGAAAGCTGTCAGTCTCCATAGAGGACTGCTCCTACAACAAATGTGTGCGAAGAAATCCATAAAGCCACACAAACCTCAGTGGTCCTTCCCAGCACCATGACTATCAAGGAGGCAAACAAGCAAGTCCAGCTGGCTAGCATTATTCCCAAGGGAGGCTTATTGCAGCAGGAACACCCAGCTAGTGAGGCAGTGGAACACTATGCCCTAGGAGGAAGAGCTGTGCTTGGACCAATGGCCTTGGTTGGGCCTTGATTCTCTCCTCCTGGCGTGCCCAACCTTTCATCCTTGTTGTTGCTCTTTGTCCCCCAACAAGAGAAAGGAAAACCCTTTCAACCCAAGGAAAGGAAACTTTCCATCCAATCTGGCATCATATAGTCTTGCTCTTCAGAGGCCTTCAGTGACCATGTTCCAAGTATCACTCTACAGTTCCCAATACCTGCCAGTTATGACATCACATTACTCAATCATTACCAATGCCAATGAAGCCTTTCACCCCCTGTTGTACTTCAGGCTCTTCTGCTACTCTGCTTTCCCAGAGTCCCTTTGAGCTTTGGTGTTAACTAGACTTTGGGGAGAAAGTTGCTGTTACCCTGGGAAAACTCAGGGCAAAACAATAGTAGGACTAGTCTTGTAGGAAGAGAAAAACAAGCTTGGAATAGGACAGGCCATATTTACTCCGAAGGGAATGAGAATCATTGGCCTACAGTCATCAATAATTAAGGTGGAAGAGGAACTCTCAGCAATGTCCCTATTTAAGTATGTCCACATCAGCATTTTTCTCTGTAACTCTCACCATTTTGCCCTTTCACTTCTGACAAGTAGTGATTTAGATGTCAAAAGCTGTAAGCTGGTAACCTGAAATTTAGCACTGGCTGCCAGTCAGTGTTAGTACTGGTTATAAAGAGTAGGGGATCTAAAGAACATTCTAAAACAAAAGCAATGGCTGAAAATACAATTAATATCTGTAAAGACAGAAAATCAAGAATGAAAATCCAGATTTCAAGTAAATACCTCATGTTTAATAAGAACAGGAAAAACATAATCATGTTGTTCAACAATTAAAATAGATGGATGGTTCATCTCCTAATTAGATGGAACAGCATTCTGATTATTTTTCTAATCAGAACAATCCAATTTGGTATGAAGTACATTTGCTTGAAATGTATTTATAGTTTTGTTCTTTCAGGAGAGTAGAAACCCATGAAGAAACCAATTCTAACACTTTAAAAGACTATCTGCCCCTTAATATTTCATAATTACATGAAGCTTCCTTTTCCTTGCTCAGCCTTAGAGGGGATTAGGGATTCAGCCTTTCAGCAAGGTAGAAAAGTCACCAGTACTTCTTTTGCTGCTGTTAATATTCTTGGCTAGTACATAGCTTGAAGAGAATCCAGCACCTTAAAATAAATTACTGAAGAGCTAAGGTCATAAATTCTGCCATTCTCTAACTGAAAACTGTAGATCTATTTTTCACTTACTTTAAAATAATACCTCATGACAAGACTTCTGTGCAATGAAAGCAGTGTATTACTCTTTGCTTAATTTCTATAGCCATGTTATAACTTCCTGTAAACAAGCTTATAACACAAAATTCTGTTTTCCTTTTTAGATGGAACCTGCTCTGTGTATTTTAGAGTTGATGTGGTAAAGAGCAGGAAGTTTCTTGTTGTTGCACATCTATATTTCTGCAATCTGTTCTCAAAAATTCCATCATTTTAAACTGAGTTGCAGTGTGTTCACGAATTGCAAAGCACTGCAAGAAACGTGTGATTATTTGAGCTGAAGCGGCAGTTTTCACACCATTGGAATTGTTACAGCATCTAATTTTAGAGCTACAATGAAACTGCCTGCCTGGATTACCTGGAGGGGACACTATTTCTGTGCATTAATGAGGTTATACACATAGAGAGTTTATTACAATAAGAGATGGATATTCATTAGATCACTAATGTGATTACAGAACATGCTGTAAAGGAAGCACCACGGGGATCTATAGGGAAGATGATTTTGCAAACATTTTACAAAATGTAAAAGCATAACTTCATTATTAATCTGCTAGCTTTACTGTGCTATTCTTATTAGTAAATATGCACCATTTTAAATTAAAAAAATTATATTTTTTACTTAGCAGCACTCTCCTAAGGGAAAAAATATTTATATATTTACTTCATTTTAATCTAGGCTAATTATTAAGAAACTAAATCCCCGTTCTGAAATTCTGTGCATGTAACAACATTTTCTTCTTTTCCCTGGTGTGTTTGTGGGGAGATTTTTGGTTTTTAGAATAGCTCTGTATAAGAGAATACTTCAAATATAGCATATAAACATATGACTTTCCACTCTGACCATAGAACAGTCTGGATGCCTAGAGAAAGACATATGAAATAAAATTCTCCAGTAATCGTTCTTCTGCAGTTATTTTCATTACTCATTAGCAAATAACTTCATGCACTCTGAAAATGAAGTCTGGGCACAACCTTAGCATCAGGGCAATACAGAGACAAAAAATGCCTAAAAAAGACCATCTTAATCATCCATGTGCACTGAGGTTTCATATTTATCCGCTTCACATTTGGACATGACTAACTGGATGTTCAATGGTAACACATGGAGCATGGTAATCAAGTCCAAATTTTCCTGGTAATATTATAATGAGGAAGACTCCTACCGGAAGTCAAAAAAAGTTCTCTCCCAGAGTCTAGTAGGCTCCAGAAATGACTGGAAGATCTACACCTAGGGAACTGAATCTAGGACCTACAGAAAACAAAATTCCTTTTTATAGGAACTGGCATAGTTTCTGAAACTTTGTGAAAATCCACACTGAAGTGATTTCAAAAGTAATTTTTTCAGTAAAATGGGCACATCAAAAATTAGAAGGTGTTGTGTATTGTCTACAATTGCTGCAGGTTTCAGAATAATATTCAAATTAAATTCATGTTAAGCAAAGAAACATTACCCAACAAAGCTAAGTGTAATTAACTTTTAAACACAAAACTGCCAAGGAGAAAACTAAATGCTCAATTTTTTTCCTCTTATTGATCAATTATGGTCATAATGATCTTGGGATTAAATACTGAATTCTCCATTTTTGCAGTGTTTCATGACATAGTTTGTAATTATTTATTCTTTAGCATTGTTAAATCACTGAGTTTAATTTAAATGCAATCTAGGCTTCTGGAACTTGCTTTGTTATGCCTTTAGTGACAGTCTAAATAACAACCACACAAGGGAAAAATTGATTCAAAGTTTTTGACATTATGAAGTTTAACTCACATTGATTTTTTGAGGGATTATTGAGAGAGAAAAACATATAGAACTTGAGCAAAATAAAAAGACAAGTAAATGAGACACAGAATAATAATCTACTTGAGGGATACACACTTCAATGAGGGAAAACAATTACTTAATGTGTCTAGCAAACTAGGAACTAGGAAACAATGTGACTAGGAAACTGTGTAAGTGAGTACAAGATACTATAAATATGCTAAGAAAGGCAGAAATAGCAAAGCAGAGAAACAAATTTTAATTCAATATTTTAAAGTAATTGTTAGTTCAAAATCTAAATCCTCCATTATCTCCAGAAAAACAAGTTCACAAAGAACTGAATTCCTCAAAACACCAATAAGGGGTTATATACCCACACAGCTCAATGAATACAGAGAACAACCCTGGCAGCTTCACAGAATTTCAGTTTAGGTAGGCCTGAGGCATTTGAGGAGCAGGGAGCACACACATCTTGAGCCTTGCTCTAGACTTCACACATAATCTATTTCTATTAAAAGAGATTAGAGCATAAACCATTTCAAACAAGTGATTCCTAAATGCTAAGATGATTATTCCATTGCTCAAACTCTTCCAAGCTTAACAGGAAATGTTTAATAGAGCAGTGGGAAAAAATATTTGAAAAATCAAATTTAACAAATGTAGCTGAAATAACTTTCACAGATCCAAACAAGAGAAAAATCTCTCACTCACAGAATCTTTGTAAAACTGAAACCAAAACAAAATGACAATATGTATGTATGTATGCGTCTGTTTATCTAAAGAAGTGGAAGTGGTGGTCATTATCTTTTACTTGTATGTTAAAATCAGAAGATTTAAAATAAGCATTTGAAAAAAAACAGAATCCGCAGAAGTACAGAACAAAGCAAAACCTACTGGTAATTTACAGTCATGCTTCTGAAATACAAAGACAAGTCACAATCTAATCAGTACATGCTAACTATACAATTATCTTATCCTTTAATTAAAAACTTATACAAGACTTCCAGGTGGTATAGGCTGAGTTAAAGCTTGGCCTCTAATTTTCTGTTCTTTAAAAAGTTAATATAATTCAAACTTATTACTAGTTTCATTTTAAATTAATGTTTGCATTTCTTCATCTCATACTATTTATCAGACTTGGCAGTTTTAAAAAATCAATAAAAAATAAATTAAAATAATTTATAAGGATGAAATTTAAATAGTTGAAATTCAGTCACTTTGTTTCAGGTCATTCAGAGAACATTTCCAAAAAGCCTTTGTCAATAGCTGGTTTAAATAAATCCATCAAAGGAGGACTTAGCATCAAGTATAATGCCAAAAAGTAATAAAAAAGGAATCACACACTTCCCTAAAATAAATGACAGACAGTGCTAAAGATAATAGAAGGATTGTAGTACTGATATCACAAAAAACCTGAAATCCTCTTTTTAAATGAAAAAAAAAAGGGTCTGGAAGAGAACACAGTGAATCTGAAACACCTCTAAGTGAAATATCCCAGAAAGGATACCGTGATACACCGAAATTCTCATATACCATTTTAATGGCTTTATGTTGACTTACAGGCTGAAGCAGCCTCTAAAAGCACTGTCCAGCTCAAGAAGCATTCTACTACAAACCATTACACACAGACTAAATATAGATCTCCGTATGACAGAGGTTGAGCTTATGGGACGCATTAGGGCATAATGCGGCCCTCTGTGGAGATTTCAATGCAGTGCTGTACATCTAGTAAACCCTGGAAAGGACTGCCTTTAAACAGACACACTTCAAAGATGTTTACAGATCACAGGGACCACTCCCACTCATAAATCCTTCAGGATAATGTTGAAATAAAACCCTTGAGAAAACTCAGAAGCCTCAAACCCTAGAAAATAATATTAAAATGCATCACTCTCTAGAAACCAATTTTGCATTTACTGACTTCTCTAAAGGAAGTAGTACTATTAGATTCAAGTTTTGAATGCCATCCTTTCCCTATGCAGTGGTGACTAGTCCATTTTGAAGGACAAATGTTGGCTATATAAATATGTATCCAAACTGAGAACCTGCAGTCCACCCCTCATCCCACTTCTATGCTCTGGACAAACAGACTTTGACATCACTGGTAACCTGCAAGTCACTGTTACTGGTAACTTACAAAGTGATAGAGTACTAGGTGGGAGTTTGTAAACAATTAAAAACTAGTAAAGAGAGAATATGTTCAATTCAGTTGCATAATTCCAACTTCAGCAACATTCCATAAGGTTACAAACAAGCAAACTCTCACCAGTTGAATAAGCGGGCTAATCAGGTCCGTCAGGGGTTTATTGATAAGCAGAAGGTCTTCAGCAGCCTGTGTGTCTCCTCCTGTCCCAGATTTCTGTGCCTTAACAAGAGAGAAAAGAAATCAAAAGCAACTCTGGTGATAGTTCTGTTATGAAGAACAAATTAGGTCCATTAAGTGGTCCAAGTGTGAATGGAAGTTTGAAGGGAACTTATGCATCATTTCTAGTTAAGTATTCCTGGGCTGCCAATGAGCAGTGATGCTCCTCTGTGACAATAAGCACAAAGCAAAGGGACCCATGCTGTCGTGCCATTCTGTACAGGCTGAATATACTGACCTGCATGACATTGCTTCAACAAAATGCAATAAAGTGTGCGTGCAAAGATAGCTCAAACCAAGATAATCAAGGTGACTGAAAATTTAGGATTCTCAGCAATAGTGTCCAATTTTGCCTGCCTGCCTTACTCTGTATCCTGAAATATTCACAATACATTATAATTTGAATTATTTCTGAAATAGGAATAATAAAATTTGCAGGTAATAAGATCAGGTACTACTTGTAATCATGACCACTGTCATCCCTACATCATCAAGACATACTACTATTACAGGCAGTGCAATTTATGACCTGAAAGGTTGTCTTGCAGGATTTTTTCATTTAATGTCATTACCTTACACCAGCTTTGAACCATGACCCTATACAGTCAGTCTGCTAAAGAAAAAAATAAACATTTTGTCTCAAGAACACATTTAAGAATAATTTGTATTGTGTTTCATTTATAGCTCAATCCTAAAAATCACTGTCCAAGTGTAATACTTGGAGGTTTTCATTTGGTTAAGTGAACAGAGGAACAGGTTCCCTGAGACAGGTGCCTCTACTGCTCAAACTTCACTGTTGATACTTATGAGTTGAAAGGATAATGCCTTTCTTCTGGAAAGGATTTCTGAATAAAAGAGAATTGAAAAGTTGCTTCTCCAGGCAATAAGTCACATTGGTATGAGCATCTCTGGGACTCACCACAATGACCGGAATGCTGAAGTTCAAGAATGACAAAAAGTGCAAAGAAGACAAAAATTTGAATGTTTACATCAATGAAGAAAGGGAAGTAAGCCACTTTCATTCAGCAAAATTTAAAACAGCTTTTTCTCATTAGTACATGGATGAGAAGATAGACACCTTCCATCAGGAATCTTTGACTACTTTCTTTAACTTTTATATATTAGTGTCTTCGGAAAGACAATGAACAACAGCACTAAAGAAATTACATATTTATATGAAGGATACACACTATAGCATTGTTAAACCTACTTTAAATTGTAGAATGATATAATCACATAATGTTAAAGGGTTCAAAAGGACCTTAATGATCATCTAGTCACATCCACACCCATCCCCAGGAGGAACACATCTCACCAGATCAGGTTGCTCCTGGCCTTATCTAACATAGCTTTGAACACTGCCAGAGCTGGGGCATCCACAGCCGCCTCTCTGCCAGAGTCACAAAATAGAGTTCATATATAAAATTGAAATTTCAAATTCTTCTCAGCTAATGTGGATCACCTCTGGGACACATGACAAAATCTCTCCAAAACAGACATGCAAATTAATACAAAAGTACTTGGACCATAAAGAGTGAACTCTTCTCCTGAACCTGGTTATCAGCACCATCCAGCATGAAGTACTTCAGTGCAGTGGAAAAGTGGTGATATGTATTGCCTATGCAGCTGGATAAGGTTATCACTTTACACATAAAAGAGTAAAATAAAAAGGATTCAAGTGAAGGTCCTGCCATCTGTAAAAGAAAACTTAAGGCTCAGAAATGGATAATACAAGAAGATTTGATTCTGTTTTACAAGTTCTGATTTAAATGGTATCTTACTCAAAACATCTCTATAAAAACAGTCCAAGAATAATATTTGTGATGCATTTAGTGACCCATGAATAGTGGAAAACTGTGTAGTCAATAACTAATGGCCACCATTCAATACAGTATATGTACTGATGTAGAGGTCTCAAGGATCTTGTGATGAGTACTGTCAAGACACTAAATACCACTGTAAAATTAATATATGGACACATAGACCTGTGGTTCAAAACTTGATTTTCCAGCTGCTCCTTGTTACTCATTAGACTTTAAGAGCAAAGCAGACTACCATGATGAGAGATAAACAAAACTGGAGCTAGAGTTTCAGTGCATCAATCAACTGTTGTATTCAAGTAAAGCCAGAACAGAATTTGGCTTTGAACGAACAGATTTAATTTTAAATCTAAATAAAACCCATCAATTCACTATTACCAATTCATGTGCAAGATCCTCTCTTCATGTGTCCTCCAGAACAATTTGCCTCATCACTGCTGTATGGAGCATAAGTACAGAATTCAGCTCTTTATGATTACACGGAGTAATGCCAAAAATATGACAACAAGAAATTAGCCTACAAAATTTGATCCATGAAGTGATTCTTAGATGAAAATATCATTAGAGAACCTGCTAATAGAAGACTTAAAAAAACACAAGATATTGCACCATCACACATCTAAACCAAACACCTCGCACTGAAATGTGGTTGATAACATAGCTGCTTGTGTAAATCAATGTAGAAAAAAGAAAAAAGCTCAATTTTCAGCAGCAACTTTTTGCATTAAGACTACTTAATAAACCACCCCCATAAAAACCCAATTCCCCAACCACCAAACTCTGCAAACCAAAAAACGCAGAACCAAAACAAAGCAAAAACCAACCAACCAACCTACAGAAGAGGGACTCTGGGGATTAAAGAAGCCATATCCTGCAAGGTATTACAACCCATCTGCAATCTTTTGAATCTCTGTCCTTTAGAAATATTTCACCTGACAAATATCTGTTCTTCAGTAAATAATATCAAGAACATTAAAAACCTAACATGAAGAGTACATGTTGTTTGCAGTGTAAATACAGAAATCACTTCCACTTGACTAACTTCAAAATTTGGCAGATGATCTAAAAAGAAAAGCACAATTTGCTAGATTTATATCATGTCTAAAAAATTATGAATGCTTTTCCTTCATATGTTACTATGAGGGTTATGTGAAATTTCTTTGAATTGTATTTTGTACTCCATTTTTAAACAGGAGGATGTCATTGTTGGAGTAGGAAGTACCACCAATGCCATGACTTGCAGTGGTTCAAACAGTAACTTGGAAGACAAATTGAGTTTTCATTACACTAGAAGTTCCATAAAACCAGAATAGCAGGAGTCTTGTTATTAAGGATAATAGGAAGTTATAAAAAAAATTGTTTAAGACAGTCAAGTTCCCATGAGTAAGTCCCATACCTGCAAAGTCTGGCGCACAATGTTTGCTGTATATGTCAGCATGTATTGCAAAATGTCAAGTAAGGACCCAAGCAGCACATTTGCTGTCTTGGTGTTCCTTTTATCATCTGCCTCCAAGTACAGGGCCACAGCTTCTGTTAGGAGATTACAGATGTGATGAGTCAGTCCTAGGAAGAAAGTGAGAAAAAAAAAAAAAGGAGAAAAAATAAATAGGCTATCAGGACAAGAACAAGGTGAAAGGTGACCTAGATAAAATAGATTATGACAAAAGCAAATTTTATGTACTTTATGAATATTTATTACATTTCCTCTTTTTCTCCATTACTATAATTACCTCCTCTCCTATTTTGTTTGGACCAGCTAATAAAGAGAGCAAAATAGATACAATCAGATTTGTTAACTGCGTGGATATATTAAATTAAAACCTATTTTGAATCCTAAACTTTTCCGTAGCATGGCCACAAGTCTCTGTCACAACACCCCTAGTCGGAGAATTTAGCAATTTCTACAGGCTGTTACAAAGTGATACTTCAAGATGGAATCCCGCACATCTTAACTGAGCCTAAAGTTTCTCCACTGGTCTGTAAATTAGAACTGACCCATATGTTTTAATTATAGAATTAAACAGCGCTGTGCTTAACAAAGAATATATTCAGAAGAGCATTATAAATGAAATACTGCATACAACATTCAAACGTTATTAGGATTTGTTTTACTGATGGTAGTAAAAATTTTGCTGAAAATATCTCCTTGTTTTAAAGGAGTTTTTTTAAACTCCTTTGGAATTCAATAGCATCAGCCCCTGTAGTTTGCCTTTGCCACAAATCAATTGACATAGCAAAAAAATATAATCCAATTCAAGAAAATATCGATTCAAATCAGAATCTTTCTTACTTTCAAATACAAAGTGATTGAGTTCATTAGATGTGATCTTAGTCTATTTCTTTCAGATTTTCATACAGGATGAAACATACTTCGTTTCTTAACAAAACCATAATATCTTTGCAAACTATCTTTTAAACTGGAAATTAACTTTGCTGCACATATGTAGTAACACTGCAGTGTATCAGTGTATTAGCTTCTAGTCTCCATGGCATCAAAAAGAGACTTAAATATTTCACTGATTTCAATGGAGTAAAAAGTGTTCTTATACAAGTTCTCTTTTAAAAAGTCATTGTATATATTTCTACAAACATCAACACATGATTTCTATGAGGCACCGTAGAACACATTATGTGCTTACACCATTCCGTTTTTGAGAACAGTTAAATTTCTGGGGATTTGAACTATTTTATCTTTGAAAGATACTCTATCAATTAAACTAAACTTCCTACAAAATATTTTCTACTCCTAATCCTCACTGTTAATATTTTCCTCAGGAAATTAAATACATTTCATTTAGAATACAGTTATGGTTCTAGGTCATTAAGACTCTTACTCTGCTTCTATCTCAAATCTTCTGTAGTTTTATGATTATTAGCATTATTCTTTCACAACAGTTTATTGGACTTTCACAACAGTTTATTCAGGACAAGCTTTGAATTTCCTGAAATTTTGTCTAAATAAACGAAGCTCTCAAAATGAAATAATTCTAATCTCACACATCTAATTTCCTTCTCCTTTTTTAGAGTGAAATTTCTGCTGCAGTTCTAAACACCTCATACAAAAATCAGATAGCATGCATCTGACAATGACACATTTAAGTGATGTCACCAATACCCACAAAGAAGAAAAAAGACATGTCTACCCAGCACAAAACTTGTGGTTAGTCTATGACTATTTTCAATAGACTAAATCAGAATAAACCTAAGGAAACAGAGCAGTAAAACTTGGTCCCTATTAAAGTGAAGTCTGAAAAACTGCCTGCAGGCATATGACCAAGTACACATTGTTTCTCTCTGTCTATGGCCACAAACCCCACAGCCACATCAAAACGAATGAGTCATCCCATTCTTTCCAGATGGCTTACAAATAACCCATAGGACAGTGACTTGGAGATGATTGCTGAGAAGGCCACTTTCATAAGCAGACATTGCATGGATGGATCATCACTAAGAATTTTTCAGGCAGTAGTCACTTACAACACTAACAGGGTTGACTAGGGAGTGAACAATGGGATTGACTAGTAGTGAACCAAACACCAGGATCTATGACTGTGATCTGCAATCCTTTCACTTTCAGCTCTGAATAGAACCACTTGCTTATTCCCTTGGCTGTACTAGCCTGAGTGTCAGAACTGACTCATTTCTGTTGTTTGGGGAACAAGGAGGTGAAGCCGACACTCAACCTTCCCCCATCTGTGACAGTGTTCACAGGGGTTCTTGGATGAGGGAAGAGACAAAGATCTGACTCCATGTTTTAGAAGGTCCAATCGATTATTTTATAATATATACTACATTAAAACTATACTAAAAGAACAGAAGAAAGGATTTAATCAGAAGGCTAGCTAAAAATAGAATAGCAAAGAATGATAACAAAAGCTTCTGTCCTGGACAGAGAGTCCAAGCCAGCTGACTGTGATTGGCCATTAACTAGAAACAACTCTATGAGACCAATCACAGATCCACCTGTTAGATTCCACAGCAACAGATAATCAATGTTTACATTTTGTTCCTGAGGCCTCTCAGCTTCTCAGGAGGAAAAATCCTAAGGAAAGGATTTTTCATAAAAGTTGTCTGCAACACCCATCCATTGAGACATGAGTAATATAATCACCTAGATTTTATTTTCTTGAAGTGCTTACATCCTAAAGGTTTGTGTATTAGCATTCCTGCCTCCAAACACCTGAGATATTAATGTGTACCTAGTTAACTAAAACTAATCAGAACTAATGAATTTCATTTAGGTAGATACATGCTCACACAGAGCTACATGTACAAAGATATGCAAGCCAAATTTTAAAATTTTGTGGGGAAAAGATTTCTTGGATTAAAATATTTTTGGAAAATTTAGCACACCCAAACTTTATAATAAAGATGTCTGGAACCAAACACTGGTGCACCTCATGTGCTGTGTGATTCATACAGAAACCTGACAAACACTTGATTCCACAGATAAAAGTAACAGACTGACCTGTTGGCCAAGTAAATAAGTTCCAGGCATACTCTTTAAATACTTCATCATGTCAGAAAATGAAAATTGGAAGCCACAGTTGTAGACATATAAATATACTCTTTGCTTATACCACAAAACAAAATACACACACTTTGTGCTCAGAAGAGAAATTTGGGAAGCCGGTGTAATTTACAGTGACCATGACAAAACTCCATAGAAGTCTAATGGCCTTGACCACTGGCACTGTAACCAGTTTGCTCAAAATGCAGCTATGAAGATCAAGACTGACATGTGTCAGCATTTAAAACATTGAATTGCAAAACAGATAGTTTGAAAAAAAAATGCAATTTTATAAAAAGAAAATTGAATTAATAACTCAGTAAATCATAAAACAAAAATCGCATACATATCTCAGAGTTTCAGAAGATACCTTGAAGGTTTTCGCCCAAATTTTACAACAGATTAAAGAATGACAATTTCTTAAATAAAGCCTCAACCAGTATACATCTTTAAAAATTTCAGACACTGTATTTCAAAGTCATATATAACAGACCTAGGTTTCTTCCGCATAAATTCTCAACTCTTGATTGGAAAGTGAAATAGGCTCTGGTTGAAAAGGCCCACACTTCATGCACTCTTGAACTTTGGAAGTGATGAATCTGAATACAAAATTTGTATCATAGAGGAGACTTAAATCAAATCCAGTTGAGGAAGGTTGTTCTACCTGGACAAGCAACATGCAATCAAGTATTCTAGTGCTTCCAAGTATGTTGGCAATAGCTCACCCTCTCAAGAGAAAGCAGTCAATGACAGTTTACATGGGTGAAAATAATGCACTATAATTTATTTCAGCTAGGTATTTCCTAGTAAGAGAATTAAATAAAACCTTATAATTTAACCTATTACAGAGGGGTTTTTTGTTACTCTATTAATCTGCATATTTCTGCAAACAAATTATATCACACTGTACTGTTTGTAGCTTTAGTTATAATTTGAATTTAGTACAAGACTTCATAGGGCATTAGTCATGTCATCTCTAAAAAGAGGACATTGAATCTATCAAGCCTCACTACAGTTCTCTGCTATTCAATTTTTCTGAAAATAAGGCAAAACTTGTATTTTGTATTAGAATATTGTGTTTAAAAATTAACATAATTGGAATTATACAAAGAACCTTTTCTAACTGTGGTCCAAAATTTATAATACATATTAAAAGGATTGTATCCAAAATTTCTAGCCATAGATTTACAGCACTTGACAAACCTAGTGTTTACAGCAGAGTATTTCTCCTGCCCAGAGACCCCTGCAATGAATTGAACATGTAGCTAATAGTGCTTTATGAATGTGGACTGTGATGACTATGCTTGTGTTTTACACACCTTTCAAAAGATAAAAGGAGTCTTTTGGCCCATGATACAGCTAATCACACTGAATGCACCATGATACCTTTGGAATGAAAGCTGAAAGGAGATTTTTTATTCTCACCTATTAGTAAGATGGATAAAGGAAAAGAAATCTTCACTTCCAAATCACATGAAACATCAAAGCACAGCCTAGGAAGTAATCTTCTAGGCAATCCTTTCATGCCTACCAGCAATTAGAGCATTCAACAACCCTGTCTGCTTCCAGCTGAAGAAAACATTAGAGCAGGTGCACTGCCTCTGAACAATGCCACCGTGCAGCCAAGCAGCCAGCAGCAAAACCCTCAATCCAGCAAAAAGCTTTCTCTTTGTTCCTCTGCACGTTGCTCTCTGGAGAGCCTCTTTTTCCATTAGTACCACACCTACACAACTGACTCCCCAGGGATATTACCACATGTACATGCATTAGACCTTTCTTCCTTATTTTATTTACAGAGTGGACCAACAATATGGACAGATTAAATAGAAACCATATTTTACAGTATTTTAAATTTAATGTGAAACACAAAAATATTGCTAAGTAGAAACACAGGACTGATTCTTTCACACAGGATTGAGTGAATGTACCTGAGCAATTAAGATACTTCATGATGACAAAGATTCTTCATAAAACCTTATTTACCTACATAAATCTGGGACTTAGTTTGCATTCTTTGCATCACAGCCTTATTACCTAAGTTTTCCTGTTTTGAAGAACTGAAAATAGGTGACATAAAGCAAATGGTATTTTTAGGGTAATGGCATTTTTAAAAAAGGTTCATTGCTTTTAATGTTATTATTTGTCACTGTTTATGCTTTAGGAACTATTTGTGTTACCACTATAATAATATTGAGGTAAGAATAAGCTAGAATAGAAAATTAGATCACCAATGTTTTCAAGATTTGGTGAGTTATGAATGTTACATCAAGTGGAAAAACAATTATTTGGCTCTTGAGCAGATCAATTGCATGACTCCTGCCCTGAAAATTATTTTATATTCTGATCTTAAAAATGAATAGTACCTAAATAAGAAAATTTTACAAATGGTCTATTTGCAAAATAGACTCTTTTTGGCTAGTCTATTCCTAGCCCTGATAGAATGACTGGACATTTTATGACTGAAGAAAGAGTCACTATGTTTAAGGGTAAATTTGAATTTATCATATTGAAGTGGTCAAGGCTCTCCAGAGCTTCCCTTTGTGGGAAGAGTGGCTCAGCTTTTTCTACACACATGGAATGTAGGGCACTCACCAATGGTGCCCGAGCAGGCAGTCCTTCCCTCACACTCAAGACAATAGATGCAGAAAGGATTATGACAACCAGGGAAGAAAAGCCAGTTATCACCTTCACTACAGCTAGATCAAAAGCAGACTGGGAAGTTCTATGTTATCTTGAGTATGACTGCCTGAGAGGAATAAAGACCTGACATTCTCAGAAGCAATATGGTTCTGCTTCAAGTCAAAGCACAACATAACCCAAATTTTTCCTGGACTGGCAGTGTTTAGCTGCTATTGTTAGAAGGCAGTTTAGAGGTGGAAACTTTCTCTTGTGAAAAAAGACTGCACAATTGGAGACTCCCCAGGGAGTCAAACTCTTCTGAACCTAAGAGAACCCCACCAACACAGAAATCTGTTTTTTTCTATCATTGAATCTATGAATCAAACACAGAGTTGATTAAGACCAGCAGGTGTATAGATTAGCCAACTAAAAGATAGAAAACCAGGGGGATTCTCTCATAAGTATCTGAGCATAAAACAGGATAGTGAAAATGCAACCTTAACAATTTAGAAATAATAAAATCACATACTGTTGAATATGCATTACTGGGCAATATAAAAATAATAGAATATAAGAAATTAGTTAAACTAGGCTGGACTGTGGTTGCTCTCTGTGAAAAGACAGGGTTAGAATGACATACACAGAGGAAGAGTAGTTCTGAAAGTATAATCACTGATACCTCGAGAGTTCATGATTTGTAGCTGCTTTTGAAAATGAAAAAATAAAAAAAAGAAAAAGGGAAAAAGAAAAAACGGAACTTCCCATCTGTGACAAAATTTCAATCCAATTCAGGTTTTTGTGTCAGATTGACTCAACCATTATATAATTCATTCAGAAAAGGTATCCAAGATGTTTGAAATTCAGCTCACAGCACATAGGGGTCCATAGCCCCAAAGTTCTGAAGGTGGGGGGCTTTGTTCTAGTCAAGACTTACCAAGATAGTCCTCATTCCTGGGAGTACAATTCATTGAACATGAACTTGTTCAACAGGGATGGAATGAAAGATCAGAAAGTAACTTCCCTCGGAAAATAATATAAGAACATTCAAATGTTTTCTAGTTACAACAGAACAGATATAAATATTTTCTACAATTTTTATGAGTAAATACTACATAACTATAGACTGTAATAATATTCAGAGAATCTATTTACAGAGTTGATAAGACATTAAGAGTGTCCTATGTGAACAGCCAATTTTGATTTGTTTGGATCCCATGCTGCTGGCCCCCAGGTTTGCCTGAAGTAAATTCACACACCCAAGTGACCCTTTTAGATGGGAAACCTGGGAAGGAATAGAGGTGGAGGTAATACAGTGGCTTCCCAGGGCATAAATTTAAAATAATTCTGTCACCAATTGTGCATATATTAAACACCTAACTTGCATTCTTTTCATGTGAATTTAAGTATTTTTGTTGCTACAGTTTAATTTGTCAATTGTGCAGTATTTGCAAGCACAACCTTGCATCATAAAATACTAAAAATTAAATAAACCAAGACTTCAATAAAATGAAATTATGTTGTTTGGATTGACTATCATTGCTGTTATTAAGCAAACTTTATAGCAACTTTTCAGTTAGATATCTCCCCACATGTCAGAGATGCATTAGAGCTTGTGGTTCATTTTATAAATCACAGCAATTCTACAGCATGATATACTTCAAGTCAAAACCCAATACACCCTATTTCATTCCTACAAGGTGTCAACTAAAATAAGGTCCCTTGGTTTTGTCAGACAGAAGGTAGATGATGCTTAGAAGATTTTCCAAACAACAGGTTTTAATTATCTGCATGAGGAACAAGACTATCTAACAGGACACTTTACTCTTTGAAAGACAACAGTCTTTAAAACCTCTTTTAAAGCCAGTCTGAGATATTAGCAGTTGCTGCTTCACACCTACATGGAAGAATTTCTGCTTGCACATTGTGAGTTTATATATAGTGTCTATTTTTTAAAAAAACAAAGACTGCATGAGGTCCTAAAATTAACGGCAAAAGCTAGGCAAAGTTCTTCACTAAATTAAATGTGCTACTTGTGTAAAATTAGGAATGCTGTGCATTCAGCAAGATTTGAAGTCAGTTAAGATTCAGTAAAGACTTTTGAGTTACTGCTCTGAAAGACCATGTCTGCAACAATTACCATGTGATAAAATACAGAGGAATTTATATCCCAGGCTTATTAGAACTAGAAACTCTTCTAAAGATATTTCTATTGTAACAATAGACTTCCTGTCATACAAGCTTAAACCCTGTTTATCTCTTTCAAATATCTTAACACACTTCTGCTTTGACATCAACTTTCTCTTCCACCAAAATCCTTGAGAGACCAAATTCAAACTTAGAGAGCTGTCTTTTTAACAAAACCCATACAGACTAGATGTGAACAGCTTCAGAATACAGATAGAACCCTAAACTGTTGTCACAAACTGACAGCACTCAACATCTTTAATTGCTCTAGCTTGGCCTTCATGAGGCCCTGGGGTGGGAGTGATAAGGACCAATGAACCTTGGCTTCAGAAAATTCTCTGAAGTTTTCAGTTCTAAGTTGCTGAAATAACCCATGGTTGAATACAGTTCCCACATATACTCAGCAAAGGATAAGGGTAAAAGCTCTACACATTTCTCTATTGAAAAGTCACACTCTGTAAGGAAAGATATTAAACATTTGTTTATATTTGTATTGGACTCTTTACATCAGTCTGCCATAAGATGAAAACATGGAGTAGAAGTACTTGGATTTTTAAGTGAGTCTTTTACTGTTCTTACAACTGCACCAAAGTACAAGAGCAAAGACTAGACTATCCCCCAAATGGAATTTGCTGCTGGTTATTACAACAGAATTGGATCTATGCCAGTTTCCTGTAACATCCTGTGTTATTCATCAATTATATTTTCAACAGAAATAAAAACAGACAACTAGTAATTGCAACTGTCCAAGGTGGCCTTCATGTATTTGCACTTAAATGATCAACGGGCTTAAACAGAAGTCAGGATGTTACATGATATCACATCTGCTTTAGCCCTTATGACCAGATTATATTTTGTAGCCCCAAATTACATTTGCCTTAAGCCTACTCTTTTACATCAACTGTTTTCCAAATAAGTGTTGAGATAACTTTGACAAGCAGACCCCTTTATTTGCCACCATATGACCATACCAATAATGACACACCTGATTACATCTCTAAAATCCAGCCACTGACTATTCACTTGAGATTATGCTATCCTTCTTGTTAACTGGCTCAGACATATGTCTTGTATTGTTTGCATAGTATGCTTTTTCTACTCTGATGTATCCATGATTTTCAACCTTACCATTAGGATCTTTGAGCTGGAACCCATCACACTGTGATCATGTTGTCACTGGCTATATGCTAGCTATAGTGCCCTACCTAATATTTGATATTAGTGTAACCTAGGTCAATAGATCCTTCATCTTCTGTCAGCACAGCTACCTGATCCCAACTATCTTGACTTCAAAAGATTACATTGAATTAGATCAGCTGGTATACCAGAGCTCAGCAGTCAAGAGGCTCTGAAAGAACTGCAGGAGGCAGTCCTGGCTCAGAAAGAACTTCAAGCCTGCATGTGTTTCTGTGCTCCATACCTCTTGCCTGTATTTCAAGAGGATCCACACCATGGGAACACGGCTGTAATGACACTGTGTGGTGGATAACCCATACCTTTTTTATGTGGGTAGCTGTTGCTGGGAGTAGTGAAGCCTGTGTCCGTATGTTAACGGACTGGCTCAGACTCCTGGCAAAACTTCCACAAAAACTCTGGAAGGAGATCACACAGAATGGTTTGGCCTATTAGACTGTCTTGATCCAAACCACCCAGTTGTAAAACAAAACCAGTGAACTATACTGCCCTCCCCAGCAACAAACTGAAATGAATCCTGTGCTAACCCGATGCTTTAATTGAGAATATGGACACTGGTTTGTTTGAGGGCAACTAATTTCTTCACAAGTGAAAAAGAGGTTAAGAACATTGATAGAACTAGAGTGAGAGAGCTGGCCATAGAAAAAGGTGATTCAGGCAGCCAGGATCTCAGTGTGTGCCTTCTGAATATGTGCAACAGAACAGCAGGTGAAACTTCATATGCAAGTACTGGTTTAGTACCTGCACTGTATTTTTGGCTTGGATAGAGTTAAATTTCTTCACATTAGCCCGCATGGGGCTCTGGTTTGGTTTTACTGAATACAGTGTTGAAAACACAGGGACGTTTTTTGTTGAGCAGCACTAACATAGAGTGGAAGACTTCTCTATTCCTCACCCCACCCATTAACAAACAAGCTGGAGGTGCACAGAAGCTGGGAGGGGACACAGCTGACCAGAGGGATATTCGACACCATTTGTTGTCACGCTCAGCAACGGAAGTGAGGAGGAGAGGTTGGCAGGGTGGACACTACTCCTGGACTGTCTGGGCATTGTTTAGTTGGTGTTGAGCAGTTGTTTTCATTTGTATCACTTGGTATCACTTGTCCTTCTCGCATTTATTTTTCTCTCTTCATGGTTTGGGTTTTTTCTCCCTTTTCCTTAGAATTTTTAAAATTCTTAAGACATCTTTTTAATTATTAAACTACTTTAATGTCAACCCACAAGTTTTTTTCTCACTTTATGCCTACAATTCTCTCCCCTCACTGGGGGAGAGCTGTTTGAGTGGCTGTGTGGTGCTCAGTCACCAGCCATGGCTAAACCAAGACAGTACCTTTTCCTTTTTCTTTACCGTGCCTGCTCCACTGGACACAGGTGTTTTCTAGGCATTAATGTACTTACACAATCACAGCCGGTTTACCAACCTGCTCCAACACAAGGAGCCTTCACCATCCTGCCCCAAGTTGTGCTTCATGTTCCACTTCTTATGTGCCCTGGGCAGTACCACTATGCACCTACATCTCACTACATGCCTATATTTGTCTTTCAGCCTGCTTATGCCCAGACCACTGATTCTAGAAAGCAAGTTCAGACAAAGAAATTCAGCTTGACAAGATAACGGGGGTGGGGAGAAAAGGGGAGCTTGCAACGAAAGACTCATGTTTCTTTGTTTCTACCCCCACCCCCCTCACCATCTTATCACAAGTGAAGAGACAAACATTAAGGATGATAAAATTTAACTGTAGCTTGAAACAATGGAGTAATATCCACAGCATTTTCTAAGATGATATATTCTGCAACAAATTCAACACAGGTCACTGCTTCCCATCTAGGATTCAGGATTGTAATAGATAGTGGTATCATGGCACATTTAATACACTTTATGTGAATAAAGACTTCTGTTTCAGAGAGATAGCATGTCAAACAGATACAGGGATGCCAATGTGTTTCATTATAGGACTGCACACTTTTTCAGATAGAACCAATACGCAGTTCCTACCAGTAAATAGATGAGACATGTTCAAAATTTTCTCTCCTCTGTTCATCAACATTTTTAGAAAGAGAGAACTGACAAGCCTTAATGCACAAACCCTGTGCTTTTAGGGAAAGGGACTTACAAAGTAGGCTAGAAAAAATAAAGCCTGTACCTAGTGAATCTGGATTTATGTCAAGTAAATGCAGCTCTATTGGGAAAACTGGAGGACTCTCTGGAACTAGACTGTCAACAAATCGTGCTGAAGAGAAGCTGCAGCAAGTAAACACCAGAAATAAGAGGTATATGTAGTTAAATTTTCAGGACAAACAATTTCAGGGCATGTAGAATTCAACCATTTTGCAAAATTTGGCCTGTAAGAATACTGCACCAAACTGGGAGAGTGACTACAATTCAGCCTGGGATCCTGGATGTCACAGGGAGCACCCACACTGGCCAGGTCATGGAACCAAATGAGGAAGTTACTGCCAGGAGTGGTCATTTTAGGCTTTCTGGATGTGTTGCTGTAGCACTGCATGCTGTGCAGGACTGCATGCACACCTTTGATGAACACAGATTTTCTTTCTGAGTGCACAACAGAGCCCTGCAACCACTTCTTGCACTCAGCCCAGACTGGGCTCTCCAGACTGATCCCATAATGCACAGACCTGGTCTCAGTGACTGCCTGACCCATAGCCTAGGCAAGCAAAACCCTGTAAGCAATGCTGTTCTTCCTATGTCTTCTGTCAAAACCTGTAAACCTGCCTTGAAATTCTGCTCCTTTTGGTATTCTGTCTGCCTTTTCCTTATCTTGCTTATGACTATTCCTCACAATACAGACAAAATGCTACCTCTAAATTCATCTTCTAGTGTTGCTGTTTGAACCACATGTTCTCTTAACAACATTCAATGTAATTTCAGAAGAAAACACATAGTACGTAACAGTTTGAGCTTTTTTCTTCTAGTAAGATAAATAATGGCATAAACCCACAATTCATGTCATTCTGGGTTGAATGATGGGATCAAAATACATGATATCTGTCTGTGCTTATTCAGCAATAATATGTATTGGAAAGCCTGTTCAACCATCATGGATAATTTTACCATTCTTACAGTCTTTACATAATACATATAGTAGCATTAGTTCTGCTGTCATCCAGGGAAATAAGTTGTATTTCATGGATACATCATCAGCTAAAAACTTTATGTCACAATATGGACATGCTAGCTAGGAAATATGATCTTTTAAAATGTGAATAAATCCACTAACAGTACTTTAGTGGATTTTTTCCATGACTCAGTGGAATAGAGATTGGAGCAATCTGAAATATGACAAGTAAGGAAAGAATGGCCCTCAGGAAAGACTAAACAAGTTGAAACTGAATGGATGCAGGTGAACAAGAAGTTTCTTATCTTTTTCAAAGGTGGGTGGTAGAGGGGAAAAAAAAATCTTCCCAGTTTTTCTATTCTCTTAAAAGACAGAAGACAGCTTCAGACTTTATATAATTATCCTATTTCTTCTCCCCTTGATCTGAAAAATTCAAAGGGAAACACTTTCCTTGACGAAAATAAAGGAACAACCAGCTGATGCAATATCTTCTAACAACATGGAGACATCTATGGAAACATTTAAACCTTATTTATAAAACAAAACTCCCCAATGTTTATCAAGTGAGGGCCTCTTTAACAGAAAAGTAAAACTGATTCTTAAAGCTCAGATCAGAAACCCATGACATGTCCTCAAACAAATGCCTTTGCTGAAAGATTTGTCTTCATAAACCCATCTTACATAAATATCATCTTGGTTCAATTAGGAAAAAGCTTAAACTAAGATGAAATTTTTTTAAAGGATGGATAGGCAAGTTTGGATTACATTTATGCAATGCATTTTATTAAAAAAATAAATAGCATCATTCAGGAGAAATCTACATTTTTGTCACAGCAGTTTAAATAACCTCTGTCCCTCAGCTGGAGGTTTCAATGGCACCTCAAACAGGTTCTCCCACCAGCTGACTTACAAAAACTGACTACATGCAGATACATTGCTATAAAATATAACTGATCATGTGTAACTACACACAAAATTAGTTACCCTCTCAGATTTACAAGGTATTGATCAAATGCCACAGGAAAAATCTACCAGTTGGAGAGTGGTAACTTGTCTAAATAACTTGTATGAGAACATACTCACCTGAATATATACTGCCTTAAGACAGTATAAAATCCATATGTAAAGACTTCAAAAGAAATTTAACTATAGAAATGAGTTATTGAATATAAAATGCACATTAAAACGTAACTTAAAATGTTTGGCCTGAAGAGCAAAAGAAAGCATCATCCTAAAAAGACTACATCTAAACAATATTTTGGGCAAAAGTCTGAAAAATAAAAAATATTTAGGTGGAAGAGGAAGAACATCACAGGAAAAGTCTCAAGTAATATAGGCTACTGCTTTATATTTGCATAAAAATTGGGAATTTCCAAAGGCTTAAAAATATATATAACTTCAGATTATCCATTATGATGTAATTCCCTTTCTGATTTAAAGAGGAAATTATTTTCAAGTTAATTGTCCACAAATGACTTAAACAGTCATTCAGTACACAGATTTCCTGAAAATAACTTAGAAAACAAAACCATCTGGCTGCATGGGAGCTATGACAACCACTGAAGTAATTTAAAACAAAACAAATAAAAACCCCAAACCATTCTTCAAAGCAGTGAAAACCCTCAGATTTCGTTTATTTGTCCACTAGATAGATCTGGTTCTGCCAAAAAGAACTTCTTTCAGTAGGATCATATAATTCCATCTGATGTATGACAGAATGATTGATGTAGTTTAATTTTGTGTATAGTACTTTGTACTTTTGTGACCTTACACTTACCTCAAATTGGCAGTGGTACATTGCTTTCCTACTGAGATTGTTCTAACTGCTAGAATAGAACATATGTGATAGCTCTACAACCTATGACTGTAGTAATACTGTATTTAAAATATGTCTCTTTTCAAATATACAATTACACTTTTAATTTCATGTCCTAAAATGACCTTTCAGCTTACTAATTATATCTGACAAGATACACAGGGGTATCATCATAATAGACTTAATTTATTTTCTGTAACAAATAGTTGCATCATCAATATTTAACCTGTAGCTGATATGATAGGTACATGCTTAACTAGTTATTCATTTTTCCCTCAAACTGACTCAATGCACTAGTGCTAATACATATTATTTCAACTGCAGTTCATGGGAATACTAGCATAATGTCAAATGACAATGCTTGAATCAAACTGCAGGAAAAGCAGCACCTAGAGTAAATGCAAAGACCACAGTCTCTAGAGAGGAGGTAAAAAAAGGTCATTTTCATGACTAAGTGGGTGAGAAAAAGCATAAGGCTTTGAAGACTTTCCTGATTTATAGTCCCTGAGTTTGTTATCAGGAAACCTTTGGATACCTACAACCTCAACCAGGTGGGAAATCTTTCATTTTAACAAAACAATTTACTTTCTCCATTTAGGTTTCTGCCTCCAAGTAGTATCAATCAGAGTATTCACTCAGTCAAAACCTTAAATCTGTCTAGGTGTTGGACAAGTACAGAAAATATCTATTATGGTTGGCATCTTAGAAATTTAAAGACAGTCTAGGCTTTGACATTGATATATTTATTAAACTAATCTCCCACCATTAAACTAAGCTGACCAGTTGTACAATCAGATGTCTGCATAAAGCCTCTCGGATGAGAATATAATGAATTCCAGGACTTGGAATATTTTTTGTCATGATTCTGTTCTTTTCCATCAATTAGGTGATAAAATGAGACATCTTAGGTAGCTCAAGCAGCCAGCTATGCTGCAAGATTATCTGCTTGTCTGGTTACAGATATAGAAAGCATCAGGACACCTACCCCAGCCACAGAAATGCCAGTTCTCTTTTACAGTACAGCACTACAGAGACAAGATGTAACAACTTGTTGAGCCCTTACTCACTTATTTTATCCTTTGAAGTTCTAGCAAGCATGTTGTGACATTTTGTGCCTTATGGGTGACTCTCAACAACAACAGGCTTGGTTCTACTTGAATGGCATAACTGTTCCTCACAGCAATTACCATTTCTATTTTCATCCTTTTCAGATGGCTGCATTGATGAATATCACAGGATGACACAGGTTATTTTTTCCTCAAAGACTTCACTACTACCATCCTATTTTGACATGATTCCCACATATCTTTTCTGGTACTAGCCTTCTAAGTTTGCCCATGTGATGTTACACACTTCCATCTGAGTGACTGGCATTTTGGGTCAGAAAAATACGTCTTAATACTGCTAAAAAGCATTCTGAGCTTCGTAACATCACAGAAGAAACTTCTTCAGGCTCAGCCCCCATTGAATTCTCATATAAACTGTAACTCAAATGAACACAAGACACACAACACAGGACTACTATTTTTAGATGTTCACAGAGGCACTTCTGTACTCAAGAGCTGAACTAACTACTACAGTACTGGCAGGGAGCTGTGAAAGGCTTACATCCTGCATGGCAGAGGCTGCAAGGTGTACTACTGGAACTACTCAGACAAGATGATACATTTCTTATTTTACATTGGTTTAATTAAGAGCATTTTTTTCCTAAAAACTGACTAAATACAGAAAAAATGCTTTTAGGTTCTCACTCTTACTGATTTCCCTGCTTTATTCTCGTCAATCTCTCTATTCCAAATCACAATAAATTGCACATTAATTGCTTTTACAGAAAGCAGATATAAAGCACTACCATAAAACACCTTTTCTACCTTCAGTCACTAAACAAATACTTAGTTGCAGCATATGTCACAGTTGAGATGGCTACAATACACGGAGTATCACCATGCAACTTCAGAAGGCTTTAAGCATTCCCCCAAACAGAGTAACACCATATCAAATCAGAAGGCTTCAAGCATCTGCCCATGCAGAGAACATCACTTCAGAAGGCTGCAAGTGTCTGCCCTTCTTGTTCCTCATCAGAACCTTTTATGCCATTATCTTTGATGCATTGCACCTGTGTGCCCTCTGCTCCCTTTGGTGGTTGGTCAGTGCACCTGGGCACTCCCTGGCTCATTGCTGCCAATGCTGCTCCCCTGACCCACACAGCTGCAGCCCACTGGGGATGAGGCTCAGCCACAGCCCCACTCCCAAATACCACAAACTGTGCATCTACAATACTTCTATATTGTATCCTGTAAAACTTCTGCAGGAGACTCCTAAGAAAAAATAGAAGCTAGTAAGGAATTAGTAAATTACTTCAGAACCAGTCTGAATATATCTGACTGTGTTTCTTCACAGGCTAAGTCTGTGTGTTTTATTTGTTGTTGCTTAAAGTAAAATGCCCTTTAAAAAAAAAAAAAAAAGCAATGTACTCTATACAATTCTTTCACAACTACCTTTTCCTTGCAAGCAGACTTCTTCTGTGACTAATCCATGTTCCTCTTCTTGATCACCATCTTAAGAGATAGTTAAATTCTCTCACCTTGGAAGAAAATGCTGCAACTTTGAAGCCAGCTACTCCAAAAACTCAATTTTACCCCTAAAATCCAAGTCACATGTAATGACACACCAATGCCGTCTCAGTGTTGCACTGTAGTTCAGACCACTGCATAGGTGGATGCAGCAGGGAGGAAGATCTGGGTTATCAATTTACTGCAGTCTATTGTCTAATTTCATGAACACTGGTGATGTAGCATGTGACAAGAGCTGGCTAAGAAGCTACAAACTGCTCTTTAAAAGTGTGCTATGGGCACCATGATCAAACGTCTTTTGGAGACTGAAGCTGAAATCAAATTATCCCTGAGGAAATGAAAGGTAGAAGAATATCCTCCTAAGGTTTAGGTAAGTTAGAAATGTTGGGGTCTATCTAGAGAGCTCAGAATTCATAGACATCATTATGGTAGTAATAACTACTACTTTGTAAAGACCTGTGCATTGAAAATATATTTTTTCCTTTTTTTTTTTTTTCAAGAAAAAGGTTGAAATTGGATGTTGGTCTCATGAGTGTCATATTTTGGATATGCAGGTATTTAACAGACTTTAACAATACAATACACAAAGACATCTGAAATCTAGTTAATCCCTTGACATTTGACTAAAAGTCAAAGCAGCAGACCACAAGATGAATAAGGATACTTCAGCATGAAAGCTGATCTTTCTTTCATGAGGTGTAAATGAGTTATGATCATCTGACTACAAACTTTATTGCAGATCTGTTTATAATAACTGTCCCTGCTTTAAGCACCTAGCATGCTTTCTTAGTATGATATTGAATATTATGACTGCTGTAGCTGACATTCCACATTTCCACCAAAAGTCCTTAGGAATTCCAAGTTTTACACAAACTGCTTAAAGAGCCATGTACTACGAATAGTGGTCACATTTTCACACAACTGAAAGACTACTTTTATTGCACTAAACCCCATAATACCCCTTTTACTTTAGTTTTTTGAGATTCAACATCATTTAGACATATAGTTTTGGATTTTCTCTTTCATATATTGGAAACTTGTTGTTAACATTGAGATAAACATCTCTGCTTGTACTCTGCTAGTGGTAGTTACCTCAGTATGGTAGCCAAACACAAGATCACAACAGGGCAGTCTGGGAAAGGCAATTCAATTCAACATTACTATATTGAACTTTTTATATAAATCATCTCCTTACACAACCATCATAAAAAAATTTGTGACTGATTTATGGAGTATAATGGGATTCAGAAAAGCTAAAAATGTAAACTCACTCATAAGTAATACTGGGCTGAAAACAGTTTACTACATCAGCCTTGAATACCAGTGGAAGCTTGGAATTACTTTTGAAACATGCTGAAAATAGCTTTTTATATAAACATAATAAATTTGATGCATTGTCAGGAATAAATAGCTGCATACAGACTATTAGAAGTTATCCACTGCAGCCTATAAGATCTATTTTCTAACAAGATGTTTTGTTCTTTTCTTCAGAATGAAGATCCTTGCAAAGCAATTAAAGTCTTTGAAAGACATTTCTCTGCAATCTAACATGATATACTCAAACTCTTCCTATAAACAAAATGATGCAACAGTTAGAATGAAGACATTTCTTGCCTTTGAATACCACCCATGGATAAACCATACTCAGAGTTGGAAAGCACTGCTCACTAGACAATGATTCAACTTTTTCTGGTTTTAATTTTTACAAACTATGTGAAAAACAAACCAAAACCCCCCAAAAAATCACAAGTAAAGAAAAAAAAAGCAACAAAGAGATGGAACTGAAAGCAAAAGTTTATACATCTGTTAATTGTACTTGAGTATAAGAATTTCACTACATTAAGTGCTGTGGTGCACTTGGCTATTTATTAATCATCACATCCACATAATGAAGCAGCCTTGCAGGCTCATACCACTCACTTATCAAGCAGCCAACCCTGACTTCATGGTTTGTCTTATGTATAAATTTGTCAGTATGTCAGTGCTTGTCACTAGACACACATCTAAGAGAGACAATGTCTTTTCAGTAGACTGGTCTAGTGCCTGTCTATAGAAACAGATAATCAACCACTATACTCCTACAACACCTGCTTAGGAACTCAATCTTAGCATCTAGAACAAGGTTTCCATTTTGCAGTCAGCAAATGTCAACCCTTTTAACATGACAGGCACAAAGTAATATATGGCTGTTTTTTTCATGACCAGTAGAACTAAAAATACCTGTCTTCATACAGATCTGCATCCTGTATCTCTGCCTACCTCTATGCCAGTTAAGTCACCATCCTCCATACTGATGACTCCCTGCCCCTGTTTCTGGAACCTTGGTGCTGTTTTGTTCTATGTCACCCAAATATAAGGACACCCTCCAGCATGAGTTGTTCCCATGCACTGACTGAGCCTGTGGGATCGTTTCATGGGTACCCTCCTCAGGCACTGACCAACACACCATTAAACTCAGTGGTTACAAACCCAAAACAGAGACTGCAGGCATCCTAGAAAGAAAATGGGAAGTGAATACTGAAAAGGCCACAGTGACATATTAATTAATAGATCTTTACAGTACATAATGTATAAGTACATATCTATATTTTGTACATGTCATGTATAGCACTATTCTATTTGCTGTATGCTAGTGAAGAATATTTAATTGATAAGGCTTTTGTCTTTCTCTAAATTATGGCATTAACTTGGGTTTCTGTCATCAGATAATGATTATTATAGACTGAATACATATTTGGACCTCTGTGCTCTCTCAAGTGAACTTAAAATTGCCCAGTATCAAAATATGGGGAAAGGGAAGAAAGAAAGATTGGCAGCCAGAAGCCAAGACAGAGGAAGAGAGGGTAAGTGTCACTCTCTTAGAAGAACTTCCTGAAAATGACCACAATTGTCTTGGCCTTTTAATATCTTTCCTTAACTATTCACAAGGGACCCTATATTAATCCCACTCACCTTATTGAATTCCAGGCTCAGTAATTAAACTGAATCATAGTATTCCCCTCTGATTATTAAGTTGAAATTGTCATTAATGTTAACAGAACAAATGTTTAATAGCTGATAACACAAGTATAGGCCATTTTAAATTCCCTCTGTGACTTCAGTTGCATATGTTATTCTCCATTTCACCTTTAAACACATTAAGTAGTTATCAGTACATGTCTGATGTATTTTAACACAAAAGGACAGTTCAGGGAAGAAAGAAATTAATACCAGGCAATCCACCTTCCATGGAAGTTGCTGAAATACACAACCATATCATTTTTTAATAACAGAAAATCACAGAAGCAGTAATGCAGAAAGTGCCATCATGCAAGATTTCCTTGAGAAAGGGGAAAGTTCAACATGCAAGCTACAGCCCTTTAAAAAAAACTATCACCTCATACAACTCCTTTGAGCAAGTGAGAGTTCTGAAGGCTAACAGGCACAAAAAGAAACAGTGACGTGGGTCTCTAAATGATCTGTCTGCAAAAATGCAGCTTCTTGGAAGCTGAAGAAAGGCATGCACAAAATTGGAAAGGAATCTTCATTGCTAATGCCTTGACTCTTAGATACAAAAATCTCGACAGGACTGACCATCTAACCTGAGCTCCTTCTAATGTTCAGCAAGTATCCATGGTTTTTAATTTCTGAAGCTCCATATATACATGAATTAATTATCACACTGTAAAGGGGAAATAAGGGAAAGTAATGAAATTATGAAATTGACCATAATACTTTGTCTTCAGCCTTTTTTTAACACAGGAGAACAGCTCATGAATGTTGAATACCTTCATTAACAACACAGACACTGTGTTAATAGGATGTATTAACATGCATGTTCAGCAAGTTTACAGATGACATTGAAGTGAAGAAAGCAGCTGATGTGATGAAGGACTGATGGATTCAGAAAGAACTCAAGAAGCTGAAGAGCTCCAAGAAAAGGTTGCCAGAAACCTTTTTAAGTTTAACAAAGGCAAATACAAAGCTCTGTACTCTGAAAGGAATACATTCATATAATAGTACAGGCAGAGTCTGAAAACACACACATCATGTGGTCCACTCTCCTAAACATCTTGGTTGCCCTTCTCTGGACTTGCTCCTGCTTGTTAATGTCTTTCTTATAGTTTGGAGCTCAAAACTAGACACTACAATGAATGGAGGAGAATAGTCACTTTCCTCAATCTTTCAGTTTTTCTTTCTCATCACAGACCTCTTTTGCCTTAATGGCTGCAAAGGCACTCTACTGACTCATGTTCAACTTTTCTACTTGGACTCCAGGATATTTTTCTGGAAGAGGAAGCTTAGTTTTCAATTTACTAGATTGCATTCTTCTCCATCACACAAAAGTAATTCAAAAATGAGAAGTTAAATGCCAAAGATATGGCAGCAGAAGTTTAAGGTGTTTTCCTTATGTGAACACTATATATTTACAGACAGTAATGCAAAGGATTTAAAGCCTTTCAATTTGCACAGAATAACTTCTCTCCCCTTTCAATTCAAAGAAAATCTAAGAGTCTGCAATTAAAGGATCAATACTCTCATAACATATTTGGCAAACCAAATTTTAGAAGTTCTTTACTTGACAATTAGGCCCTAAATCAATAAAGCACTGGCCAAAATCCAGGTTTCCAGTACTCTGAAGATTAGACAGTGGGGAAAAGGGATGAGAGAAGATGGAGACATTTGACTTGAACTAAATTATTTTTGGCTTCTGTGCTGCTTTCTTTAGTGTGGTTGCTGAAGTTCAGTGAGCCCAAGTTAGTGTTATCTAATCAGTATTAGTCTGAAAATATTACTGGAGTCATTAGGACATAGCACAAGAAAAAGACTTTAATAATATTTCTATCCTGCTTCCTTAGTTTGGAAACTAGCATGACTGAAGAGATGTATTTTATTTTTGGAGCAGATGAAAAGTGAAAGAGCACAGACATACTACCAGCAGCATAAAAAGCACACAGGAGTTTGCTCTGTAGGACAATAAAGAAGAGATATTTAGGGAATGGAGGCATTTCTGCAATGCTGTTAAACAGTTTTGCAGCTAATTTGCCACACAGAAAAGCAGAGGTGTATTACTTTAAGCAAGGCATGCCAATTATGTGGTTACAGTGCTTGTGGGACTTGAACAAACTTCTTCGCATTATGCAGTTTTAACAAGTTACCCTGCTGCAGCTCAGGTCAATGCCAACTTAGGATTTTGCCTGACAGAGAGCAGCCGTGCCTAAAGATAGTAAAAGCAGCACATACATCTCAATCCCAAGAAACCGAAGCAGTTTTAAGTGTGACAGGCAGTTTGGTGAGAAATAACCAAAGAATCAGAACACTATTAACCAGCCTTTTCCAAATTAGTCATACTATTCCATTTTTTCTCCTTTTTTGTTTTTTCCTGGCTCTGTTCTCCACTAATACACCACTAACTTCAGAGTTAATCTGTTTGCAACAGAGGAGAGGAATATGTTATTTAGCAACAGTGTCAAGTTACAGTTTGTCTCCTGAATAATGGCATTGCCCATCCAATGCCTTAAGTCTAGAAAGGTTCAGGAATTCATTTCTCTTGCTTTCTGGGTCAGTGTTCAAACTACTATGCTAATTATGAAAATGAGGACATGATTCCTACTACCTACCTTGATGGATTCATAGGCTGGTATGTGTACCAACAAACAGTACAAATGGTAACACAGACCTGTGTTGCTAGATGTCACTCACCCATTAATGATAAACAGAAGAAATGCTATCAAAATGTAATTAAACAAGGTTGTAATTTATATAGAGTTCCAACAGCAGAAACCTTTTCTTCCGAACCAATTTCTAAATAAAAGAAGCTTACATAATAAAATGCAGTTAAATGAATCATGGAATCATAGAACAGTTTGGGTTGGAAAGAATCTTTGAATGTCATCTAGTCCAAACCTCTTGTAATGAGCAGGGACATCTTCAGCTAGATGAGGTTGCTCTGAGCCCTGTCCAACTTGACCTTGAACGCTCTCACGGATGCGTTCAAGGCATCCAATCACTCTCCAGGCAACTTGTGCCAGTGTCGTATTACCCAGCGTAGGTGGTAAGCATTTCATGAAGACATGCAAGGGTTTGTAAACAAAGACTTTATAGTCAGCTTGGGTTCCACCCCATTGCTCTACATCATTGGACTGGAACAGAAGCTATTTCTTAAAAGTGTGCACAAATATTGTACAGCTATCCTTTCACAGGTTTAACTAGTGAGAAAAGGAAGAATTTGCAGAAGTCTCTCTACACTCTGCAGTGTTATGGTTAGTACTTTAGTCCATTACTTCTTTCCCAAGCCATTCTTCACAGGCATAATGTAATTTTCAGTTAGTAATTTTTTTGTAAGCACATTTTCCTGGAAGAACGACTTTCTAAAAGTTAAATTTGTAAATCAGTAAGGAAGGAAGAGGAAGTGATGAGGAGGACATCAGCTACAATGTGATTATCTAACAACCACTACAAAATCTAAATAGATAAAAGCTAGTTTCACACAGTGCCAGCTACTACACACTGGGAAACGTCTGAGAATAAAGGAGAATAAAGATAAAGACGACATACCTTCTTGAAAGAGTGCAATCATGTTCACACTTTTGTTAGCAACAATATTATTCAGTAAAACAATTACAGTTTGCATTGTATTCCCAAGTATACTGTCCTGGTATCTCTGGAAAAACAAAACAGTAAAAAATATATAAAAATCCAGTATTTCTTTTGCAAAGTTAGAAGACTATTACCTTAAAAAATATGGTAATACAAAACTAGTACTTTCTCAATCTGTTAAAATTCAACATTTAAATATTATAAAACCAGGCAAATATCTTAGATAACATCCATTTCAGGGACCCTGCTCTACAACATTAGACCAAAACTTCTCCTATGTTCTTTTAAACTAAACCAATTCTTATCTAGATTTAAAATGTCAGGACTTTTCAAAATGGCATAGAACTTTATCAATCTCATCTCTATATATTCAGAACCAGAAATATTTCCCTTTGAATATTTCTTTTATTAATGGCATAATTGTTACTCTTTTCAGTCTCAGGTTGATAACCCCACCATAAGTCTATTTGTTGCTTTTCTTTGTATACATTCATAATTTCACAAACATATTAAAGACCTATGAATGTATTGAAATGCAGCACTTTTTTAATGTCTTATGTTTGAAGATTGCCTAAGTGATTTTTCACAATTGTTGAGACTACACTGAGCAGAGGAAGGCACCAAGATTTTTAAAGAAATTTATTTTCTTGTGTTATATTCACTACACTTGCACACTCAGGCTGAAAAGGATGGATAAGGCAATGCAACCAATATGCATTTATATACACACGAGGGACAGTAATAACTAAGATAACTTCCAAGAACCCAAAATAGGAAAAAGCCTTGACAAATCTCAGTTTAGATCTAAATATAAGCCTAAGTACTCTTCAAATCTTCCTTGAAGATTCAGGAAATATTTTGTCCAATTTTCAGACTCAAAGTCAAATATATATATATATATATATATACATCCAAAGTGAAAATAACAACTAAGAAAAAATTGTCATGTTTCATGCATCATAGGTCTCTCACATGCACTTAGGTAACTTCCATGCATCCCTTTCCCATCAAATCTCTCAGTATATTGGTATTGCTCAACTACTTCACTGCTACAGAATACGTCATTTATTAGGGTCCACCTCCTGTCTGACAATTGAAAAAAATTTAAAGTTGAACATGATGAAACTTGTCTGAAGTTAAGCATTTCAGACAGCAAAAATCACTTCAGCTCTTGAATACAGTCAAAGGAATACTTCCTGTTTCTGCACTGAAAAAATAAAATGCATTATTTCCTACAAATACCAGGCAATATATATATATACAAGTATAATACATTAACAGAAAATTAAATACATAAACATACACAGACTTCTATTCAACATCACATCATCACATTATATGAATTTTCTATTCACAATAAAGTGCTCTAAAATACATGATAAGAAGAGACAAGGAAGAGTGCCTCACAGCCTTTTAAAGGACTTTAGTTTCTCACCCAAGCCATATATATATATATATATATCCAAGAGCTCTTAAATTCTATTTAGTTTATATAGCATTTTGAGATGTTATTTATGATTTCCATAAAGAACATAATAAATATCTGTTCCTCTAAAGGTGTGAAATACAGCCTGATAAATTCAAAAGCAAAGTTGGAAAGTATAAACATCAGATTCCTCAAATGTAAGGTAACCAATACAGGAAACAGACACCATAAAGCCATGGTACTAAAAGTAAATTTGAATTTAGTTTCCTACAGATATCTGAAACATAAGAAAAACATTATTTTCAAAAGATAAAGTGTTTATCTGGTAGTCTATCATCACAATATCTTATTAATTCTCCTAAAGAATGCCTAGAAAACAAGACATTAAACAGCAAGAATTACTATTTCCACTACTGATGATAGTGATAGATACACTAAAAACATAAAATAACAAAAGCAAAAAACATCCCCAGATGTCAAAACGAGATCTCACTCAAGTATTTTTTCTGAAGATATAATATTTCTATTACTGCTTCATATATTTGAAGTAAACACCTTCTAGTAAAATTCCCCTTTCAGATATGCAGTTAGAAGAGAAGCTGTTAGTTGCTTATGATAACAATCTTTCACATTTACCAGGTTAGTAACATTTCAGTGAAGCCATTTTTGCTTTTAATGGACATCAATTGTGCTTTGCAACCCTCTGCTGAACAACCAGCACTGATGTTTTCTACTTATATCAAAGCACAAATAACAAAACTTATCTTACCCTAAATACATACAAATTAGAATTCAAGATGCAATGTAGATATCTTGAGGAAGGAAAATGGTATCTTAATGAATTAAATAATCATACAAATGGTATACTCAGCTGTACTACTAATGGTTTAACATATGTTCCATGATGGGTTTTGACAAGATACTAGGTTCCAAGAAGCTACAGGTATGCTTTACTTATCTAAGCCATCACTGATTGCTGTTAGACTCAATTTTAGAGGTTTATATAAAAATATTTAACTTCATAATCTATCAAGGAGTAAAGCTGATCTAATTTGTGTGCACAGCACCACTGACTGTGGACATTTAATGAACAGTGCACTTGACAGCTTTAATAAAACATAGCATTTGCCAGCAGAGATAATTAGAATTGAAGCAGTAAAATTCTAGTGTTTGGCAACACAGATGAAACAACTTCATTAAAATGTACAGCTTCGGCGAATGAAAGGCAGGAAAGCACTGGACCCTGAAGAATCAGCCTTCTTAAAAATAATTGCTTCAGTGCTTAAAAAGGACAGCTATGAAATACCAAGGGCATAACAAGGAAATACTAGTATTAAAAAAAAAGAAGCCACAGAAGATAAATCAAGCTTTTCTAATAGGACTGAACTGTATTTAGGCCATTAAACTTTTCATTCTAATTTTGAAGGGTTGCACTTTCACAAAAGAAATCAGTTGAGGTATTTATTTAAACCATTTAGGTAAAAAGGTGTGAATTAGCAAAGATGGAGTAGGAATCTTGGCAAGACACTATGGCTAAAGCTGCCTTTTCTCTTCCTTTAAGGGGATTAGAACTTAGAACAGTACTAGGCAAACTACAGTATTTTAATTACATTTTAGATAACAAAAGAGATTGCACTTGTGATAAGAGGTTTGCAATTTGGGAGACTTCACATACATGTCTGCTATTTATGTATCTAAGAACCCAGGAGAGAAAGCCCTAAATGCTACGTTTACAGATGTTCTGTAATTAAATCTTACACTACATACCACAGTACTCCGGCTCATTCAAAATAATCAGAGTGATTAAACTTTACACTCTCCTCAAGCTTATATATGATCTATGAACACAAGTTAGGTAAGGAAGGGAACATAAGGATATAGAGGCTTGATTTTTCATACACTAAATCCATTGAAAGAAGAAAATTATAGAAATTAACCATATTCAAATAAAGTTATTAAAATATGCCATTCTTATCTAATGATTCTTTGTCACAGTATAGTTGAGATGAAATAAACCAAAACATTGATGCTAACAAGGACCTATTTACAGGAACATAGTTTAAGATTGCCTTCAATGTAGCGTATTTTGATTTGCTATTACTTTATGAAATAGAGAATTAGAAACTTTGATTAATTTAATCTCTAACTTTAATCTCTAATTTTTGTGGCCTTTGATTCATAACAGCAGTTATGCACAAACTGAAAGCATATCATATGGATCTCTTTCATTAGGGTAATCCTATTTTCCTTATTAATTATCTAAATCAGGAGTAATAACAGTCATATCTCTTGCGACTCTGCTTTTCAAAAATCAGACTTTTTCAAAAGTACAGTTCTACCAGAACTAATATTTCCGAATATTTCCCTCTGAGTATGGTCACACAAAAAGGAGCAACTAATCTGACAACCAATTTCTAGAATGATCACGCTTTTCAGATGTATCACAGTGGTGACATATTCAGTTCACATACAAAGATTTTTAGTCCTGGAGCTTTCACAGAAATTCCTCCTGGAATATTGAAAAAAAAAAGAGCATCTGCATTCTTAGTCAATACGTGCTTAGGAAAAGTCAATTGATTATAGGGGAAAAGTAGTGATTTTGAAGCATTAACTAAGGAGAAAGAAAATCATTAATAAACACCTAGAATGTCAAGCATCAACCAACAGAAAACAGTAGAATTAGCCTTACATTTTGTTCTAATACCACTGCAGGAGGCAATGCAAAATTTCACAATCTTACATTCACTGTTACAGATGAATCGCAAAGCAATTCAGCAGCAGCTTTTAAAACAGAGTAACATTTCCTCTTTCTACAAAATTGCACCTAAATTTCTGGCAGCAATGAAACCTCAAAGCTTATCCTTTTGCTAAAAGCTTTAATGAAAGAACTCAACTCTCATCTTTACTGTCAACAGAGGGAGTCTGAGTAGGCTCCTCTCTCAAGCAGTCAGGCTTCTTCACAGAGAGCATGCTCAGACTCAATTTCATACAAAAACAAACTTCCCCATTACCTAGAAAAAGGTAGCTAAACAAATTACCTTTCTGAGGACTAAAGCTATTCATTCTGATTAACACTGAGGTTTCCTAAAAAGAAAAATTTGTGTACAACTGAGCAGACAGTATGGGGAAAAAAATCTATACAGATATCTCACTCTGGAGAATTCCAGTATTCTGGAAGAATTTGCACTGATATGCTCTGAAGCAATGAAACTCTACAAGTTTCATTTCATTCAATAGATACTACCACAGCAGTAACTTCATATTTAGACTCAAGTCTGGAGATGCTGTGGAAAGTCTCAAGTAGCTGTGAAGCATTTGAACTGCAAACTCACTTGGGAGCTGCATTCAAACGTTATGCCAAAAGCTACCATACCAAAATACTCACTTCTCAGACTTGAATTTCCAGCATTCATGAAAAGTTACTTCTTCAAGAACTCAGAATGACAGATAACAATCAGTGGACAATTTTTTTTCTGCTTGGATTTTGCTTTGATGCAAAAGACACTTTGCCACCACAAGGAAAGAAGTCTCTTATATTCTGTTCATTAATCCACCATCAGCTGTTAAGAAATAGGTCTCTGTCTCTTCTCCCTCGGAACCTGCTCCCATATCCATAGCTAACTACTTGCTAAAGCAGTATTTAAAAGCAAAAACTGATACTGACTCAGTTTCCGCTGCCTACTGAGGGGTGCAAGATCGGGATTGAAAAGCTTTTCCTGACATTTTCCATAACTGAAAAAAAATCCTGACCAAAAAAAAAAAAAAACCAAAGAGAAAAAGCTATGCTTTTACAAGGAAGTAAAAGAGATAGAAAAGAATATCCATTGTCCCTCTTAATCTCAAATTGAATGTTTTATTCTTTGTACTCAGACTCACTTAAAATCCAGCAGGGTTGGTGAAAAAGATGTTGAATGAGAAGCCACAGGCTGACAAAGAAGTACAGGGAAATGGAACCTGTCTAAATGAGGAAAGGATGCTTTTCTCCACTGCAATTTAGTTGGATTGAGAGATATATTAAAGCCGTCAAAAGGGACAGGAAAAACACATTTACATGTTAAATATTTTTGACTATATGCCTTGCTTTATGTGTTCTACCCTCAAAATACTATTTAGTTTGAAGAGCATTGTTTTTTTCCCACACACTTGCATTTACTCAATCCATAATTACAACAGAGAAAGTTGATAACAAGTTTATCAAGTTACATTAAATTTGAAAACAATGAAGGGCTGTTAAATGAAAAGGAAATGTTTGCTGAATCTTCTGTTGCTAGAATCATGGTATAGTCTGATTACATTTGGCACCTTCAAAATACATCATTCCTTAATTTCTATTATTACTTATTTTAGGGATTATTTAAGTAGCTGATTACTAGCCTGAAAGACATGAGGAAATTCTCTTTATATTTTATATATATATATTTTTAAAGTCACTGTGTACATTTCATTTGTAGACATCTGTTCATAGAGATTTCGTATGTTCCCAAGAGACATGTATTTAGAAAACAAGCATACTCAACAACCAGGCTCTACCAGCTATCAATTTACTCAGCTCAAAGTACACATCCTAGGGTGCATGGGTGTCTTAGGAAACTCATCTTCCAGCCTTTCCCCACTCAAGGTACTCCTAGAGTAGCTACACCTGTTAGTTGATACCAAGGCATCAAACCACATGGCAGGAAACAGGGGGGCACTAACAATATTCCTCAGTGAACAGACTGGCAGAAATGCTGGAAAGTAACACAGCCAGCATTATTATCCTATGAGAGAGAGGGCATTTCTTTCATATTTCTGTCCTGGGCTTAGGCAGACAAGCAATTATGCTCTACACCAACTTTATTCCTGCTAGGACACTACGCAGTCAAGGCAAGAGAAGCCATGAACTGATTGCTGCAAATGAAAACTCTCCATTGCAAAACACTGTGTTTATTAGGTGTAAAAAAATTATTAAATAAGCCTATTAATGACTACAGTGGTTTTTTGTGGTGCTATAGTCAATAAATATTATCTCTTAAACAATAAGTTTGTTTGCTTAATAGTGAAATTGATGTGTACTCTAAAGAAATATTATAGGGAGATTTTACTTGGCATGATTTTTCTGTGATTAATATCCATGGTCAGGATGAGACAATTAATGATTGAGTCAACACTTAAATTTCAACAATTCTAAAATCACTAGTCTTGTCCCTTCCTTCTGACACTGAAGAAGATGACAGAATTGAGTATCTCCTCCATTTTAGCATTTTTGTTTCCAGATGACTAAACATTGAAAAAAAGTATAGTAGACTAATGTATCTGTTGGGTTTGTTGGTTTGGGGTTTTTTTGATCAGTTAATTAAGGACCATGGGCACGAATAAATCTTTACCATAATCACATTATTAAATACTTGAAAACCCAGAAAACAAAAAACATTTTTAGTATGTTACACTATCTTTGTGAACTAGAGGAATGGAGTTTATGAGCAAACTATCTCTATAAAGTTTCTTCTTCCATAAATTAGTGGTATATAATCTTTATTCTCAATTCTATCTCCAGTTAATGTTCCTGATAAACAGTATGTGTATTACACAAACACACTTTCATATCCATGCATCACAGTGTTATCTTGGCATTTATTCAAGAACTTGAAGATGAATGTATTTTCTTCTTATGCCAGGCTATGGATATGAATTCCAAGAATAAAAAGAGCTGAAGTGGATCCACTGGTCTGAACAGAACTGAACTGCGATAGCGGAGCAAGGTTAGAATTCAGAGTAGTCCTAAATCTGTGTGTGCACCACAGTGATTAAAACTCTCCTGAATGTAAGTGGATTTGATACACATATTAAAGCTAAATAAGACTTGAAGCATTTGCTATATCTCTTAATGTCAGCTTACAAACATAAGTATTTTTACAGTCCAGGCCTAAAAAAGACAGTGTTTATACAGCCATCAAAAGCTTCATCACTTTCAGAGGAAATAGGAAATGAGTCTGGTATTAAGAGTCATGTTTGTACATTTGGAGGGAGCAGTTTGTGTTCACAGCCATAGAACTTCTCAACTGGAACAAACAATGATGATAAAAAAAGATAGCAAAAGGAAGTACAGTTTCTTTTTCTATGTAAATACTAGAAACACTCTTTCTCTTTCAGACACAACAGGAAGGAAATTTACTGTTATCCAAAAATCTCCCACAGACATACAAAACCACTGATGAGCTTAACTTGGTGTCCAACAAACAAGCCACCAACCCCATTCCCTAATTAAATTCTGTGCATGATTAACATAATTTTGCTTTATTACTGTTCACCAGAAGGAACAGGATGTAGTCAAGATGAAAAATTAAAAAGAACAAGTAAATTAATCTAGAGACTAGAGAGAATTTCAAGGTTAAACGACAATACTTTCTCCTTGCTGAAATTTTTCCAAGATATTGCTGCAGTTTCCAGACTCTACAGAGTTTGCTTTTATATTAGCTATGCCTGCGGCACCAGAACCAAAGACAGCATATGTATCTTGGTTATGTTGGTCTGGGACAGAAATAGCATTTTTTTCATTACATTGTGATTTTTATTTTTTTATTTGTTTTCTTCCTGCTTTGCATTTAATTCTTATTTTATCTCTACCTGTGACCTTAGAAAAAGTGAACACAAAGTTCACTTTAATAGGTCATATTTCAGGTACATACATTTCAGAAATATACTTCTGAAGTGACAGCCCCATTTTATCTCTATAAAATACTAACAGCATAATGCAATGTCAGTCACAGGAATTAATATCTTCCAGCCACTGGAATTCACTGATATTGAAAGACAGCTGTTCCCTTAGCCAGCAACAGACTGATGATGCTAGGCCACAGAACAGCATCTGAAAGAGAACTGACGGAGAAAGAAATGACAGCTAACAAGATTAGCAATAATAGTAATTATTATTACTCAAAATATACTTGCAATATGAGTTTTATAATTAATTTTTATGTCCTAATAGATTATTATTATTGTGAATTTAAGATGGGATTTAAGTAAAAGAGAAAAGATATAGATTGCATATAAGGAAGAAATTATTTGCAGCAAGGGTGCTGAGACACGGGCACACGCTTCCTAGAAAAGTTATAGATGCCCCATCCCTCTAACTGTTCCAGGCATGGCTGGACAGGGCTTTGAGCAAACTGGTCCAGTGAATGACATCCCTGCCCAGGGCATCCCTTCCTAGGAACCAGATGATAGTTAAAGATTCCTTCCAACCCAAACTATTCTATGGTTCTTTGATTTAGTTCTTACCACTCAGAATATTAAACTAAGACAAAAAATAGTAATTGCTTCACTGAGTATATAAACAAGGATATAGCAAAATTAATTTTGGACTAGCCTGAGCCTTGCTCCCATAGTGGCAGTCTCAATAGCACCAGGCAGTAGACAGCTTGAAAAATTTACAGTCACTCAGCACCACAGGGCCACCTGATACCCCACTGATACTCCATGAAGCACTCTGTGCACTTGCCTGGCACAAAACAAGCACCACTTCTGAAAACTCTTACTCTCACCTGTTCTAAAGTCAATTCTTACATTGCAAAGAAGAGCAATGGCACAACTTAGAATTAAAAGCTTAACTCACATCTAGAAGAACATAAGGAAAGGAAACCAATTCTGCTTCTCATAAGTATTTGCAAAACAGTATCAGATGCTGTGACTTGAAAAAAGTATACCTCTTGCTGTTAAATATGATATCATATTTAATTTATTCCATTTTCATCAGAGATTAACAGATGGTTCAAAGACAGAATCAGAAATGGCTAAGTTCAGCAAAATAGGAGGCTCTCCTAAGCAAGTTCTACATCTTTCTCAAAGACAGAGGTAGTTACACTACATTCTGTTGTTACAATTATTAAGAATACATTGAACAGCATTTTTCTTTTTGCACATCTTTCCAGGGTAATCTTCAAATAATTTGTTATAGTTCTCTTCATGGCCTCACCCCATCTTTCCTCAAGTCATTTCTATTTAAATAACCACATACCAATTCAAGAAATCAACTTTAGGAACACAGGTTTGAAAATTTGTATAGTTCATTAAAATAGATTCCACTTAATGACAGAGATATATTTCAGTCATCAATATGTAGGGCATAGGTTCAATTCAAATCTTCCTGATTTTCCTCACTGTTAAGGCAATTATTGCCTGGAAATACAGGAGATTCCAGTGCCTTCAGAGCATAACAAAGGGCCTTCAACCCTCTAAAGAGTGAAGGTTTTTTGTCCTTCATATACCTTCATTTCAGTGGTAAACAGGCACTAAATGATTATGAGGGAACTTATATCTATTGCTTTATAAGGATATCATATATACAAATTAAATATATACATATTTAATATCCATTAAATATGTATATACAGACACATGAACATACACATTTGTTTTCTTATAAAGTATTTCAACTATGACATGCAAAATTCAAATGAAACTATGCTAGCAATGCTGAAAAATCAATGACTTGAGACTCTATGCTGTTTCAGAATGAAGCTAGACTTCAAATTTCCTTAAATATTTAAGACTTCAAACAAACATTCCCAGTGTGCACTGACACACTCAATAGGTTATCACACCACCTGTATCCCACAGTAGTTTGCTATCTTACAAGAAATGCAGAGGACTTCAGTTCTTTCATTTCTACTCATTTTTACTGAAAGTCCAGACCATCCTTTTCCTCTGTGACAAGGAAAAGTTAATATATACAAACTGAAGCAACTTCAGTGGGAAATGGTGAAAGATGTTCATAAAACATCTTGCTTAGTAGTCAAAATATTTGTTTTGAGCTTCAGAAACCCAGTCAGCCGTTTCCTCTAGGGTGATTTTGAACTTGGATCTGCACATGGGCCCTTCCCCTAAAGTATTGCTGATTGACATGCCACTGGCTACCCTGAAATCTGCCTTCCTCCTCTACCTCCCATTCAACTGTGGGCAGAAAATTCATCCTGAACAAAAGAAGCCTTTCTCAGCGAAACATGCATCCAACTTGGAATAACATAATGAAATCCTGAAATAACCCCTATATTTCCTCCCCCAAACAACAGACTAGAATCCTGAAAAGAAATGGGCTATGATCACAGAATCACAGAACATTCAGAGGTAAAAAAGACCCACAAGGATCATTGAGTCCCACTCTGAAGTGAATGGCCCATATAGGGTTCAGCCCCACAACCTTGGTGCTCTTACCCACTGAGCTGATCAGCAAGGTTCTGCTGCCCTACCCAAGTTGTCTACCAGCAAAGAACAGCTTTATTCTTGTATGAATTGATAGCCTGAAAAGGAGTTGGATTTTTTTTAGATCAAAGTAGCATTTTGATGCTATGGGAGAGTCATAAAATATCATTGAGAACTAAATTTAATAACACTAAATTTAATAACAGAAATTTAGCCCATATGTGGTGGCACACAATGTGGCATTGCACTGTAAAAAGAAAGAATAAAGAAAAATAATAAAAAAAATCCAAAACCCAACTAAAAATCCCCCCAAAAAAACCAAACCAAAAAAAGCCCACAAAACCCCAAAGAATTGTACCACTGGATTAAGACAGCATATTATATATGAAGAAATTAAAATATGAACTTTGTTAGAACACAGAATCTTAGTAATAACTAAATTAACATTTTTAATTGCTCATAATAGGCCACCTCACAATTATTAGGTAGCTATATTAGTCTTTTACTTCATTGCATTCAATCTATACTCCCTGAACAGTTATTCATACTGAAAAATGTGTACAATAGATGTGAGGGAATAAAAGGATCAAAGAGGAAAACAGCTAAAATATATCTGAAAAGCTGGTAACAGAAATTTTACAAAAGCCAGGGAGAGGAGACTAGAGTATCATTAGCCATTTTCATATCCTAATGGAACATGCAAGTTTCAGTCTGTTACTAAGAGTGGGTCCATGGCAAAGAGCCCAAATGAGGTCTGAAAAAGCATAATGTACCTTTAATGATCGAAATAGCAAGAAAATTAAATCTAATCATGTTTCATTAAGCATACTTTAGCTCCCATTTTTACTAAATTATTCTATTATGATTTCCCAACTGTCTGTTGAAATAACCTTTTACAGCAATCTAATTCACCATCATAAACAAGTCTCATTTCTCACAATGAAGCCCCCTGGGATTAGTGAAAGGAGATGGAAAATCTAAACCTTGCCAATCCTGCAGCCACTAAGGTAACCACTCAGGGAGACAAAGATTTTTGTTTTCCTATTTGTGGCTGAGATCATTAAGATATAATTAGAAATGTATTCATGAGTATCAGAGTGTCTGTTATGGAGATACCATTCACCCAACAAGCATCCTCTATACTAGTCTTTAAAAAGCACAGGAGCAGGCATAATCCCCACTTCACTCTCTGGAGAGTTCGGCATTAAATGGACTGCATTAGACATCCCTCTCACTCCCTGCTTTTTAATGGAACCTTATACATGCATGCAGTATTTTCTCAGACTCCATTGTTACCATCAGAACTGCTGGTCTGTTTGCTTTCAGCAATATGCTCCTGCAGAGCGATCCAGATGTGAGCCCTAAAGATAGCTACGTGCAGGGAATTTAAATCCCGCTCCAGAACTTGACACAGGGCAAGCAAATGTAGAACTTGAGAATATACAGTCAGAAATGGATTGTTTACAGAATAATCCCTGGCTCTCTGCAGCACTGAAAGGAGTTATCAGCCCTCATACACAGCCTTTCTGCTTTAGTCAAACAAATGAAATATGCACCAAGGAGAAATATTGCACTTCACTCCAATAAGTAACTGAAAGAAATCTGTTTTTCCTTTGTAAAGACCTTAATTATTACTAAACTTCATATCAAATAACATGACAGCAACAGAAAATTAAAAGCAACGTCACCCACCAAACAGTGCTTAAGTATCTGCCACAGGGATCAATTTGGGGCCCCCAGCTAAACTGCAGAATGTAAACTGTCAGTCACCATATTTAGCATCATAATGTTTGAACAGGTTATTATCTTATTTGGTAGTCAGGATTTTGAAAGGAACCCAGTATATAAAATAGAAAGAAAAGGAGTTGTAAGGCACAACTTTGCTTCCTGTACCCATAGGAACAGTAAGAAACACTTGATCAAAACATCCAATGGGCAGAAACTGAACCCTGTAATATAAACAGGGGATTCAAAAGAGAAATCTGAAAGAAAAAAATTACCACAATTTCAGCTGAGTCTTTGAAATGATGCTCTATTATAATTGCAATTAGAAAGTTACAGTGGGTAAACTAAGATTGCCTCATGGTAGACTTAATCTTTTTGCTTAATCTTTTTACACATGGCTAATGAATCTATCTTAGCAAAGTAATGACTTTTAAGCTTGCCTATAAAACTGTTTACAAAACAAAATATATTTCAAACCTAAACATTTACTACAATGAGTAAATGGCTACAGGTAAAAACAAAGTAAAAAGTAGAATATTAAGATTTGAATTGTTTTGCTTTGTGGAAGACTGACATTCTAAAATCTAATTATCACCCTGCAATATAAACTCTTCAGGAAAACATTACCACAAGGAATGCATAAAGAATACATGACTGAGGCCAAACCAGACAAATTTCTAGATAAATGATCAGAGTTCAGATGCATAATGCAGAAACCTCTGCCAGCCAAAAACCATTCACAGACATTCAATATTCTTTTACAAACTCTATTGTGAAGCACACAATAGCTCAGTACCTTACTCATCAGAATACAGCTGGTCAATAAAGGTACAGTCAGCAACTGCCACATTCCTATGCCAATATTTATTTAGATGAGATTAAGAGATGTACCTCAGCTGTTTGACAGAACTGTGAGAATGCCACAGTAAAATTCTGGTCACAAGACCAATAAACCTTACTCTGAAAAACATGCATGCATTCCAGATTTACTTCAATATATATTTTTCCTTAAATGTCTTCTCTTTGCCTTGACATTTACATTAGCAGGAACAATTTATTAGCAATTTGCTCTTAATCAGCCTGACAAACACGAAGTGTGGAAGAAGTGAGATTTTGCATTAATATTGCTTCTACAGCAAAAATAAATTAATTTTTAAATGTAGACATTAATCTCCTTGGGTAACCATTGATGGCAATTCCTTTTTGCATCACCCATTTAAAATTTTTCATAAAATTCAAAGAAACTATGGTAAGGTCATTATTTCTCCCTATAACTTGCTAGTTAAAGGTCATAGAGCACACACTTTGGCACTAGACTTGAGAAGTCTCAGATTAAGAATAATCTGTCTTCTTGCAGCATCTGACTTTCA